>NC_139143.1:99212924-99945679 GCF_964270905.1 Leucopleurus acutus | reverse complement strand
AGTAAAGAATGGGATATAGTGGGTAAGAGGATAACTGGTCCCACAGAGGGAAACTAGGAGTTTCAAGAAAGTGAAAGAGCTTATACATACATCCAATAAAAGTTATTATTGACCCTTGCCAGAGCAATTTCAGTTTGTTTGGCACTGGGACAGAGTATAGACTACATTTTCAAAAAGCCAGGAGATAAGCTGGAGGACACAGAATGGGGACGGAAAGAAGTGATTGGCCAATAAAAGTTATTGCTGTAGGCCTTTATTCTGGGAACATAAAAGCTGAAACATGTCCATTGATTTTTGACCCTTGCCAGAGCAATTTCAGTTTGTTTGGCACAAAAGCTAACTGCTGTGAGTTGCATTGTAAATGGGAAATGAGGAAGTGGGGACAAGGAGTATAGACTACATTTTCACAAAGGAGAAGAGGGCAATGCGGCTGAAACCACAAGGAGGTATGAGGTCAAGACTGGCAAATTCAGGATGGGAGAGATCTGAGGACATTTAGAAGAAAAAAACACTAGAATGGGGACGTTTGGAAAGGAAGTGATATTGGTGAATGATAGAGCAAGGTCAGCAGGGAGGAGTTGTGTTTGAGAGCAGCAGGAGAGGCAGAGGTAAAGGAGAGAGAACTCACAATTGAGAATAAAAAGAATAAAGACACTACGTCCAATTTTGCTATCTGTCACTTAGAATTGTGATATTAGACAATTTACTAAATCAAGTTCCTAATAATTGTATCTTCCCACATAAGGGAAGTAGCTTAAATAAAGTAAAGCAAGTAAAACAGAACTTTCAATTAATATTAATATCAATATTGGATTATAAGTGAAGATGGACAAGGTAATGTGGTGTGTGTGTGTGTGTGTGTGTGTGTGTGTGTGTGATGGAGAGAAGAGAGCTAAGGAAAACCAAACCTATTTCCTTAAATTTCTTAATATTGTCAGTGAGATCTTTCCCTTTGCTCCTCCCTTTGTCCACATTCCTTGGGATAGAGTGGGGCTGTGTGGTAGACAAAACGTGTCTAGAAATTTCAACTTTCATCTCAAAATTTGTTGATCATCTGCTATATTCAAAGCCCTCTACCAAGAGACAGTGTTTAAAAGTAGCCCATTCAAGCCTTAGCCCATTCATGCTCACAATCTAGTGGGGTAGAGAGGTAAATATAAAATCACCTGAAGGGTAAACATACTGTGATCTAAAATTGTATCTTTTACCTTTTAAAAGCAAAATAGGATCCAGCTATTTTAGAACACCATTCTACTTTAAGGCCTGAGATATTTAGAACTCTTGAAATGTCATTTGATGTGTAGATACATTTGACATACATTAAAGAAGAAGTCACCTAAGAGGTTTGTCAGACCAGAAAAAGTGTGACTTTCTGGCCTGAGAGGGGGTGACAGAAGCCGTTGAGATGATTTATTGATAAGTGATGATGTGCAGCTGTAGTTCAAAGAAGGGCAGAGTCAGCCCTTAATAAAAATTCCAATCCAAGGGTTTCCTGCATTAAAAAAAAAATATTTCAGAGATAAAAATAGGATGTAGGCATGCACACACACACACTCTGATTCCCCAACCACAGATCCAAGAATGGCAGGCTATTTCAAGTTGTATGTGTATATTCCCACTCCATCCCCCTACACTGTCCTTTCCTATCTGTATACCAGTCTCCTCCTTATTTAATTCTTCTTTAGATTATAGCCATTTCCCCATCATGCACATATTTGTGTTCCTACACCTGATAAAGATTACGTCAGCATATCCATCTGGAATTCTAAGAGTGTAACGCTCATGGCCACAGATGCTTCACAATAGAAAGGGGAGTGGGACTCCATTAAAATAATCAGGGATCTCTATGAGATGGACAAAGAGGGCTGTGATGTTGGGAGCTAGAAGGTTGGATTGGGTTATAATTTCACATGGCACCTCAGCTGTGCTTCACTCCAGAATCAGCTTCTCTTCCCATTTCAACATCAAGTAGCTGAAAGGCTTAACCCAGTTTTTCTGTTCTGGTTGCTGAGCCCAAAGGACAGGAAATCATTACAGGAAAAACATTTCTAGCAAAGGTCACTGTAATAGAAAATTACATCAATCACCTCGAGGAAAAAAGTACATTTCAATTGATGTCATCCGTCCATGGGATAACATCCATTTTAGTTTCTGACTTGGGTTTTTAAAAGTTAGTCTAACTTTTGGAGAAAGCACATCAAAAAGTAACCATGCCTTCAACAGTGATTTCAATCTTTTGAAAAGGAAGTGATGGTTATTAGCTATTTCATGTCAGAAGCTAAATGGTTACCTGCTTAGAAGAGGAAGAGATTTTTTTGGGATGTACTCCAATGGAATGGTAAAAGGAGCATTCCAGAGCTTTCAGAGTTTTTCAGCATACTTTCTTATATGATTGAAATGTGGCAGATACACAGCTTAAAGATAGTGATAATTTTTTCTATATATTTTAAGTAAATGCCATTTACTTTCTAAAAATGCCTTACAGTCCTGTCTCAGTATCCATGGGATATTAGTTTCAGGACCCCTTGCAGCTACCAAAATCTACAGATGATAAAGTCCCTTACTGTCCCCTCTCTATCCATGGATTCAACTGACTGTGAATTCCATCTGTGGATATGGAGGGCCAACTGTATTAACTTGGCTTTACTCTACTCAGTCCAGAACCCTTTCCCCTTTAATTCCCCTCAAATATTTCCAAATCTAGACAGTGACTGAAATAACTTCTCAATCATCTCCTATACAAAACTATATAGAATATTTAACACTGATATTAAGTGAAGATTTATCATGTAGGCAAATTGCTGCAAATGATTCTATCTGAATAATCAGCCTTAAGAGGCCAGGGTGTCCCTGACTCCCAAACTATACACATATTCCAGCCTTGGTCTCTGAGCCTTCCTTTCCCTTATAGGCAACCAATGTGCAAAGCCTCATCACTACAGCTTGGAAAGTACTTGCTTGAACTCTAAGAACAACTTCTATCTGCCCTATTGCAATGAATCCTAAAGTGTGGTCCCCAGACTAGTAATATCAGCATCACCTAAGAGACTTCAGGCTTCACCTCAGACTCACTGAATCAAAAGCTCTGGAAGTAGAGCCCAGCAATCCATGTGTCAGCAAGCTCTCCATGTGATCTGGATGTACACTAAAGTCTGAGAACCATGGCCCTTTGGAATCAAATAAAGAATGGGTTCCACCTTTCTCTTCTCTACCCAACAGCCCTGGGCCCCTGGATCTGATACAAATGAAAAAGATTATTTGAGAAAATGTGCTGGAAGGAATGGCTGGAGAGGTTCTAGGGCTCAGCTAAAAGTTCTATTTCACTGGCACAGGAAGCTTCTGTTTCCCATTGCCAGGCTCAGAAAAATAAGCAGGCCAATGACCATCACAGGCAAACCCCTACCAAATCTGAAAGGATTTACACTGGGGAGTAAGCCTATCTTGTACAGTGGTCTGGAAGCACAGTAATCACTTTAATCTGGCAGGATGTAAACTGAACTGGGTGGGCTGTTTGATCATAATAACTCACAATGCTTCTTCAGGGCCTTACTTGGGTCCACTATACAGTTGACCCTTAAACAACAGAGGCTTGAATTGGGTGGGCCCAATTATATGCATATTTTTTTCAGTAGTAAATACTACCGAACTACACAATCTGCAACTATTTGAATCTGAGGATGCGGAACTGTGGATACAGAGGGACCACATACACTAAAGGCTAACTATAAGTTATACTCAGAGTTTTGACTGCCAGGAAGGTCAGCATTCCTAATCTTATGTTGTTCAAGGATCAACTGCATTCAGCAAAAAAGTAAAACGAAGCAACTTGTAAAGTGTTGTCCCAAGGATGGCCTGGCTCTCCATATGCTCACCACAGTGTTTTTCTCCCTGTGTCTTGAGGCCATGGGAGTCAAGCCAGAACAAATGAGTTCATATTTCTATTATCATGAGGAGATGAAGGCAATTGGGAAGAACCACAACCTCTTGTAATTTAATAGCTAGTAAACTTTCTCAAGTGGGGAAGGTTTCTGAAAATTCTCTTTTCTCTGTAAATTTGTATATTCTTATTACAAATATCACTCCCACCCCACCTCCAGTCATAGAGATCCTTTCATATAAAAACATGTTATTTCATCAGTTATTAGAGATTCTGCCCAAAATGTCTTCACATCAGTTAGGTTTATTTATCTTATCTACATTTTTATGCTTTGACTAGATTTTGTAAATGTTTTATCTCATGGTAATGTTAGGTCAGAAAACCAATATACAAAAAAGCCTTAGCAGAATTATAGCATACCCACCAAAAGGAAAACTTTGGTTTTAGTAATTTTTTCCACATTAGAAAGGAATGAAAAATGCTGCTGAAAAATCTCAGTGCCAAAGAGATACTGTAATATGTGCTGTGATGGAATTATATTGAGTTTTCTGGGAATTTAGAAGAATATGTTTCAGCTTATCATATGAGCAATATCATCCTCAAAACTAATGGCAACAAAACATTTGCATTCCAAACCCAAGGGAAATTCCATTTTGAGAGCCGAAGGAGATGCAGACAGAGCCTCGGGTTCCTCCTCTCTTGGATCTGACTTAATACCACTTTTAGTTCTATCACTGGGGAAGGAAGGAATGATATAGAGTAGACTATGCCTTTGTAAGGGAGGAAAATATCAATAATATTTCACCTACCCTTCTGAGTTCTTATATGAGACCCCTGTAATAAAACATAAACAGAAGTTTATTAACACATATACCTCATATATGCATGGGAGATACAAAGGGAAGAATAATTAGCTCCCCAAACTAGCTTAGAATTCAGACTGAAATACCATCTGCATACTGAAAGAGGAGGAGGAATGTAGGCCTCTTAGGGGAAACTAAATGATTTTTAAGAAAGATGAATGGGCCCTTTAGATGGGAGGTATGGCTGTGATAAAGTTTATCTGGGTGTGGTGTTGACTTTTAGTCTCTTCTCCTATGATGAGAATCAATCGTTCCTGATTGATGAAACTCCGGGGAGAGGATTTATGACAATCCAGTCCTTTATGGAGGACTTGTCTTTAGGCAGATAAGGGGAGTTCAGAGAGAGCCTCTCCCTGAATTTTCTGTATTTCAAATACCTACAGCTCAACATAGCCAATATACCACAATGGCATATTTTTTAGTGACATGTTCTGAACTCCTGTAGTCATATATTGGGGTGGTATATTCTCCTACCCTTCACTTTCCTATATTGACCTCTCTTCAACTGGCAGAAATCTCAAGATGTTTCCAAGATGGTTCTTTCTAGATCTCTAAACTTGATGTGGGAAGATTCATGCTCTTTGGTATTATGGTGGGAACATTTATCCTTAGGGTGGGGTATCCACTTTCCAGATTTCTTCCAAAGCTCCTAAAATCCAAGTATATAGGGTAGAGATAATAAGTAGTGTTTGTGAATGTTGGACAAATCTCTCTACAGGCAACAGAAGATCTTAATCCATAGGCAGACTGGGAAGACCTGGGGACCGTTGTCTTTCTCTGCCTATTGACTTATGTATAGTGAACTAGAATGATGGTCTGGCCCCAGGTGAGCTGTTTCAAACCCTGGGAAAGATGTCATAAATATTGGATTATGTCTTTTAAAATTTTAGGGAGCTCTCTATTCTAGAAAAGAGACTTACCAAAAATTTTCTAGTGTATCAGTCTTGTCAAAACATCTGCCAGAATAACTCCTTGTTCTCCTTTTACCAAGAGAGAATGCTATCACTCTCATCCACCCAATGGCTGGGCAGGTCCCACTGGTCAGTGAGACTCTGTTGGGATCCCAGCATAACTTTGAAATGCAATGAGACATGCTCTCCTGTGGAAATACCTATAATCCTAGTACAGATGCTGTCATCTTTTCTTCTTTCCACACTCAACCACTAATGCCTTTGGGGAAACAAGATATCTTAGAGAATAGCTATCAGCTGAACATTAGTCTACTTACCTTGACATTAGATAAGGACTGGGTTACATAAAACAAGAGAGTTGATTCCATAAGGAAATTCAACGTCCTTACCACTCTTGGACAATAAACATTAGAATTTAAATACAGTGTTCCCACAAAGGACCTTTCACTTGCCTTGAAATTCTACTGTGAAAAATCTTCATGTACAAATAAGTGAATATTTTTAATAAATTTGACTTGCAAAGAGACAAACCTTTGCTTTCCTTCTTTTCTGAACATCTCAGTTTTCTGTGTTAGCCCCTGAGAACCACATTTAAAAAAGGAAATTTATGAGAACTGATTTTCTAAATGTTGCTGTATTCCCCCTTAGAACCAAAATGAAAGTAAAAATTATTATGATTACTCAACAATCTTAGTGTACTTGGATAATATTTTGAGATATGTATTTTCTGTCCTTTATCATTTCCCTTTGTTCCCTTCCATTTTGGCAGTTAGCTGGTTCTGTTCCACATTGCCTTAGGGTCTACATGTGGTAAGTAGCAAAAGTAACGTAAAGAAGATGACCTAGTAGTTACGTGTGGATTCCAGAGTCAACATGCCCTGGTTCTAAGTTTCACTGGCTATTTAATAGCTGTGTGACCTTGGGTAAAATATTTAACTCTCTGTTCCTCAGATTTTTATCTGCTATATATAAATAATGATGGTATCAGTCTCATAAAGTTTTAATATTGAGATACTATATTTAAAAGGATTTAACCATGCTTTAAAATGGTAATGATAATCATTGACACTTATAGAGCACTTACTTTGTGTTTGATACTGTTCTAAGATACATAGTGACTCATTTAATATATGCAGGCATCCTGTGCTTTAGGTATTATATACTAACACCACCACCACCATCATTATCATTCTTAAACAGAAATGATGGCATACCACAGTTGATTGGCTGCAGTTCTGATGAAGTTGGCTGGGATCAGATGACTCCACTCCAGGCTATAGGGTAGGTTCAGGACTGCTCCAAGCATTTGTTCTTGGAACTGTTGCTATCAGAACGTGTACTTCTCATAGTGGATCATAAGAACACAACAGAAAAAGCCATATTCAATAACATTTAAAATCTCTGCTTGTGTCACATCACTATTAAGACCGGTGGCAAAATCTTAAGGAAGTAAACTCTGCTGGCCATCAGGCCTCGACAAAGGTGAGAAAGTACAATGTTAATGAGAGGAAGAGGATGAGAATTAAAAGCATTAAACCACTCTACCATATAGAGAAAATAGATATGCAAAGAAGTATTTATAATATGATACAATGAAGTCACATTTAAACTGAATGTTAGAATAGAAAGTCAGTGAGTCAGAGGAAAATTGTATATAGTTTAAAAATTTTCCAGAAAACCCTTTAGGAAGACACCTTTGTTGAAGACTGAGTCATTCATAAAATCCTACTATGAGAGGCTTCTCTTCAGTGTGGGAAGACATCATTGTTTTATTGGTCGGTCACCAAATCAAATATAAGCCTATGTACAGGGGTCATGTTGAATGAACTCAGCATGATGCTGAGATCCTCCTTTCTGGGATGTAGGTAATTGAGAACAGCTAAGGGAACCAGGCTACGAACTCGTGCTCATTAGGGACATTTGCTTTGAAAGGAAGGGAATATGCCTGGGTACTATAAAACCATCCTCTGTTTAAAATAAATATTTTCCTCAGATTCGTTCAAGATGGCAGAGTAGAAGGATGTGTGCTCACTCCTCCTTGTGAGAGCACCAGAATCACAACTAACTTCTAAACAATCACCAACAGGAAGACACTGGAACTCACCAAAAAGATACCCCACATTTAAAGACAAAGGAGAAACCACAATGAGATGGTCGGAGGAGTGCAATCACAATAAAATCAAATCCTATAACTGCTGGGTGGGTGACTCAAAAACTGGAGAACACTTATACCACAAAAGTCCACCCACTGGAATGAAGGCTCTGAGCCCCATGTCAAACTTCCCAACCTGGAGGTCTGGCAACGGGAGGAGGAATGCCTAGAGAATCAGACTTTGAAGGTTAGCGGGATTTAATTGCAGGGCTTGACAAGATTGGGGTAAAAAGAGACTCCACTCTTGGAGGGCACACAAAAAGTATTGTGCCCATCAGGACCCAGGGGAAGGAGCAGTGACCCCAGAGGAACTGAATGAGACCTATCTGCTAGTGTTAGAGGATCTCCTCAAGAGGTGGGGGTGGTTGTGGCTCACCGTGGAGACAAGGACACTGGCAGCGGAAGTTCTGGGAAGTACTCCTCGAAATGAGCCTTCCCAGAGTCCGCCATTAGCTCCAACAAAGACCCAGGTAGGCTCCAGGTCTGGGTAGCCTGACCCAAACAACCAACAGGGAGGGAACTCAGTCCCACCCATCAGCAGACAAGCAGATTAAAGTTTTACTGAACTCTGCCTACCAGAGTAACATCCAGCTCACCCACCACCAGTCCCTCCAATCAGAAAGCTTGCACAAGCCTCTTAGACAGCCTCATCCACCAGAGGGCAGACAGCAGAAGCAAGAAAATTACAATCTGAAGCCTGTGGAAAGAAAGCCACATTCACATAAAGATAAACAAAAAGAAATGCAGAGGACAATGTACCACATGAAGGAACAAGATAAAACCCCAGAAAAACAATTAAATGAAGTGGACATAGGAAACCTTCCAGAAAAAGAATTCAGAATAATGATAGTGAAGATGATCCAGGACCTCAGAAAAAGAATGGAGGCAAAGATCAAGAAGATGCAAGAAATGTTTAACAAAGACCTAGAAGAAATAAAGAACAAACACCTAAACAGAGACGAACAATAAAATAACTGAAGTGAAAAATACACTAGAAGGAATCAATAGCAGAATAACTGAGGCAGAAGAATGGATAAATAACCTGGAAGACTGAATGTTGGAATTCACTGCCATGGAACAGAATAAAGAAAAAAGAATGAAAAGAAATGAAGACAGACTAAGAGACCTCTGGGACAACATTAAATGCAACAACATTCACATTATAGGGGTCCCAGAAGGAGAAGAGAGAGAGAAAGGACCCGAGAAAATATTTGAAGAGATTATAGTCAAAAACTTCCCTAACATGGGAAAGGAAATAGGCGCCCAAGTCCAGCAAGTGCAGAGAGTCCCAGGCAGGATAAACCCAAGGAGAAACACGCTGAGACACATAGCAATCAAATAGACAAAAATTAGAGACAAAGAAAAATTTTTGAAAGCAACAAAGGAAAAATGACAAATAATATACAAGGAAACTCCCAAAAGGTTAACAGCTGATTTCTCAGCAGAAACTCTACAAGCCAGAAGGGAGTGGTATGATATACTTAAAGTGATGAAAGGGAAGAAACTACAACCAAGGTTACTCTAACCAGCAGGCATCTCATTCAGATTTGATGGAGAAATCAAAAGCTTTACAGACAAGCAAAAGGTAAGAGAATTCAGCACCACCAAACCAGCTCTACAACAAATGCTAAAGGAGCTTCTCTAAGTGGGAAACACAAGAGAAGAAAAGGACCTACCAAAAAAAAAACCCATTACAATAAATAAAATGGTAATGGGAAAGTACATATCAATAATTACCTTAAAGATGGATGGATTAAAGGCTCCAACCAAAAGATACAGGCTCGCTGAAAGGATACAAAAATAAGACTCATATATATGCTGTCTACAAGAGACCCACTTCAGACTTAGGGACACATACAGACTGAAAATTAGGGGATGGAAAAAGATATTCCATGCAAATGGAAATCAAAAGAAAGTTGGAGTAGCATTACTTTATCAGATAAAATAGACTTTAAAATAAAGACTGTTACAGGACACAAGGAAGGACACTACATAATGATCAAGGGATCAATCCAAGAAGAGGATATAACAATTATAAATATATATGCACCCAAAATAGGAGCACCTCAATACATAAGGCAACTGCTAACAGCTATAAAAGGGGAAATCGACAATAATAGTGGGAGACTTTAATACCTCACTTACACCAATGGACAGATCTTCCAGAGAGAAAATTAATAAGGAAACACAAGATTTAAATGACACAACAGACCAGATAGATTTAATTGATATTTATAGGACATTCCATCCGAAAACAGCAGATTACACTTTCTTCTCAAGTGCACTTGGAACATTCTCCAGGATAGATCATATCTTGGGTCACAAATCAAGCCTTGGTAAATTTAAGAACACTGAAATTATATCAAGCATCTTTTCCGACCACAACGCTATGAGATTAGAAATCAATTACAGGGAAAAAAGCATAAAAACCAAAAACACATGGAGGCTAAACAATATGTTACTAAATAACCAAGAGATCACTGAAGAAATCAAAGAGGAAATCGAAAAATACCTAGAGACAAATGACAATGAAAACACCATAATCCAAAACCTATGGGTTGCAGCAAAAGCAGATCTAAGAGGGAAGTTTATAGTTATACAAGCCTACCTCAAGAAACAAGAAAAAATTCAAATAAACAATCATCTAACCTTACATCTAAAGGAACTAGAGAAAGAAGAACAAACAAAACCCAAAGTTAGCAGAAGGAAAGAAATCATAAAGATCAGAGCAGAAATAAATGAAATAGAGACAAAACAGTAGCAAAGATCAATAAAGCTAAAAGCTTGTTCTTTGAGAAGATAAACAAAATTGATAAACCATTAGCCAGACTCATCAAGAAAAAGAGAGGTGGGCTTTCCTGGTGGCACAGTGGTTGAGAGTCCACCTGCCGATGCAGGGGACATGGGTTCGTGCCCTGGTCCGGGAAGATCCCACATGCCGTGGAGCGGCTGGGCCCGTGAGCCATGCTGCTAAGCCTGCACGTCCGGAGCCTGTGCTCCACGGCAGGAGAGACCACAGTGGTGAGAGGCCCGCGTACCGCAAAAAAAAAAAAAAAAAAGAAAAAAGAAAAAGAGGGAGAAGACTCAAATCAATAAAGTTAGAAAAGAAAAAGGAGAAGTTACAACAGACACCGCAGAAATACAAAGCATCCTAAGAGACTACTACAAGCAACTCTATGCTAATAAAATGGACAACCTGGAAGAAATGGACAAATTCTTTGAAAGGTATAACCTTCCAAGACTGAACCAGGAAGAAATAGAAAATATGAACAGACCAATCACAAGTAATGTAATTGAAACTGTGATTAAAAATCTCCCAACAATCAAAAGTCCAGGACCAGATGGCTTCACAGGTGAATTCTATCAAATTCATTTAGAGAAGAGCTAACACCCATCCTTCTCAAACTCTTTCAAAAAATTTCAGAGGAAGAAGCCCTCCCAAACTCAGTCTATGAGGCCACCATCACCCAGATACCAAAACCAGACAGAGATACTACAAAAAAAGAAAATTAGGGACCAATATCACTGATAACTATAGACATAAAAATCCTCAACAAGATACTAGCAAACAGATTCCAACAACACATTAAAAGGATCATACACCATGATCAAGTGGGATTTATCCCAGGGATGCAAGGATTCTTCAATATATGCAAATCAATCCATGTGATACACTATATTAACAAACTGAAGAATAAAAACCATATGATCATCTCAATAGATGCAGAAAAAGCTTTTGACAAAATTCAACACTGATTTATGATAAAAACTGTCCAGAAAGTGAGCAGAGAGGGAACCTACCTCAACATAATAAAGGCCATATATGACAAACCCACAGCATTCTCAATGGTGAAAAACTGAAAGCATTTCCTCTAAGATCAGGAACAAGACAAGGATGTCCACTCTCACCGCTATTATTCAACATAGTTTTGGAAGTCCTAGCCATGGCAATCAGAGAAGAAAAAGAAATAAATGAATACAAATTGGAAAAGAAGAAGTAAAGCTCTCACTGTTTGCAGATGACATGATACTATACATAGAGAATCCTAAAGATGCCACCAGAAAACTACTTGGGCTAATCAGTGAATTTGGTAAAGTTACAGGATATGAAATTAATGCACAAAGATCCCTTGCATTCCTATACAGTAACAATGAAAGATCAGAAAGAGAAATTAAGGAAATAATCCCATTCACCACTGCAACAAAAAGAATAAAATACTTAGGAATAAACCTGCCTAAGGAGTTAAAAGACCTCTACTCAGAAAACTATAAGATATTGATGAAAGATATCAAAGATGACACAAACAGATGCAGAGATATACCATGTTCTTGGATTGGAAGAATCAATATTGTGAAAATGACTATTCTACCCACAGCAGTCTATAGATTCAATGCAATTCCTATCAAATTATCACTGGCATTTTTTATAGAAGTAGAACAAAAAAATCTTAAAATTTGTATGGAGACAAAAAAGACCCCAAATAACCAAAGCTATCTTTAGGGAAATAAATGGAGCTGTAGGAATCAGGCTCCCTGACTTCAGACTCTACTACAAAGCTACAGTAATCAAGACAATATGGTACTGGCACAAAAACAAAAATATAGTTCAGGGGAAAAGATAGAAAGCCCAGAGATAATCCCACACACCTATGGTCAACTAATCTGTGACAAAGGAGGCAAGGATATACAATAGAGAAAAGACAATCACTTCAATAAGTGGTACTGGGAAAACTTGACAGCTACATGTAAAAAATGAGATTAGAACACTCCCTAACACCATACAGAAGAATAAAGTTAAAATGGATTAAAGACCTAAATGTAAGACTGGACACTATAAAAAGCTTAGTGGAAAACATAGGAAGAACACTCTTTGACATAAATCACAGAAAGATCTTTTTTGACCCACCTCCTAGAGTAATGGAAATAAAAACAAAAATAAAAAAATGGGACCTAATGAAACTTACAAGCTTTTGCACAGCAAAGGAAACTATAAACAAGATGAAAAGACAACCCTTAGAATGGGAGAAAATATTTGCAAATGAATCAATGGACAAAGCATTAATCTCCAAAATAGATAAGCATCTCATGGAGCACAATATTAAAAAAAACAAACAACCCAATCCAAAAATGGGCAGAAGACCTAAATAGACATCTCTCCAAAGAAGATATACAGATGGCCAAGAGGCACATGAAAAGCTGCTCAGCATCATTAATCACTAGAGAAATGCAAATCAAAACTACAATGAGGTATCACCTCACACCAGTTAGAATGGGCATCATTAGAAAATCTACAAACAACAGATGCTGGAGAGGGTGTGGAGAAAAGGGAACCCTCTTGCACTGTTGGTGGGAATGTAAATTTATACAGCCACTATGGAGAATAGCATGGAGGTTCCTTAGAAAACTAAAAACAGAATTACCATATGACCCAGAAATCCCACTCCTGAGCATATACCCAGAGAAAACCATAATTCAAAGAGACACATGCACCCCAGTGTTCATTGCAGCACTATTTACAATAGCCAGGTCATGGAAGCAACCTAAATGTCCATCAACAGACGAATGGATAAAGAAGATGTGGTTCATATATACAATCGAATATTACTCAGCCATAAAAAGGAACGAAATTGGGTCATTTATAGAGACGTGGATGGACCTAGAGACTGTCATACAGAGTGAAGTAAGTCAGAAAGAGAAAAACTAGTATCGTATATTAATGCGTATATGTGGAATCTAGGAAAATGGTACAGATGAACTCGTTTGCAAGGCAGAAATAGAGACACAGATGTAGAGAACAAATGTATGGACAGCAAGCGGGGAAAGTGGGGGCGGGTGGTGGTGGTGGGATGAATTGGGAGATTGGGATTGACATATATACACTAATATGTATAAAATAGATAACTGATAAGAACCTGCTGTATAAAAAGATTAATAAAATAGAATTCAAAAATTTTTTTTTCCTCACTCTGGGTCTCTCTGTCTGTCTCTGTGTCTCTGTCTCTTTCTCTGTCTCTTTCTCTCTGACTCTGTTTATCCTCAATTTCCATCCATGGTACGGTTAGTTGAATTTGTATTATTAAGTGAATGTTTAGTCTAGTAACTGGAGACGTATACTAGAAGGAGAAATAACTATCAACTAGACTACAAATCCTTCCTGGAGGAGAGAAAGCCTGTGGATGTTTAGTGGATGCCTGCAAAGATAAGGCACTAGGCTGGCCGACAGTATATGAATCACAATTAAGCTGAAACTTAAAAATCGGCAGGGATTTAAATAGACAGAAATATGAAGGAAGGGTATTCCAGGTGGAAAGAACAGTTTGAACAAATGCACAGAGGAAGGAAAATTAAATAACTGAGACTAATCCCAATTCATAAGTTAACGAATAAGAGTCAAGAATCAATTACCGCGGAAGGCGGAAGATGGCGGAAGAGTAAGACGCGGAGATCACCTTCCTCCCCACAGATACACCAGAAATACATATACACGTGGAACAACTCCTACAGAACACCTACTGAAGGCTGGCAGAAGACCTCAGACCTCCCAAAAGGCAAGAAACTCCCCACGTACATGGGTAGGGCAAAAGAAAAAACAGAGACAAAAGAATAGGGACGGCACCTGCACCAGTGGGAGGGAGCTGTGAAGGAGGAAAAGTTTCCACACACTAGGAAGCCCCTTCGCGGGCGGAGACTGCGGGAGGCGGAGGGGGGAGCTTCGAAGCTGCGGAGGAGAGCACAGCAACGGGTGCAGAGGGCAAAGCGGGGAGATTCCCGCACAGAGGATCGGTGCCGACCGGCACTCACCAGCCCGAGAGGCTTGTCTGCTCACCCGCCGGGGCGGGCGGGGCTGCGAGCTGAGGCCGGAGCGCAGGGAGAGGACTGGGGTTGGCGGCTTGAACATAGCCTGAAGGGGTTAGTGCACCACAGCTAGCCGGGAGGGAGTCCGGGGAAAAGCCTGCACCTGCCGAAGAGGCAGGAGACTTTTCCTTCCCTCTTTGTTTCCTGGGGCGTGAGGTTTAAGAACGCTGCTTAAAGGAACTCCAGAGACGGGCGCGAGCCGCGGCTAAAAGCGCAAACCCCAGAGACGGGCGCGAGCCGCAGCTGAAAGCGCGGACCCCAGAGACGGGCGCGAGCCGCGGCTGAAAGCGCGGAATCCAGAGACGGGCGCGAGCCGCGGCTGAAAGCGCGGACCCCAGAGGCGGGCGGGAGACGTTAAGGCTGCTGCTGCCGCCACCGAGGGGCCTGTATGCGAGCACAGGTCACTCTCCACACCCCTCTTCCGCGGAGCCTGTGCAGCCCGCCACTGCCAGGTTCCCGGGATCCAGGGACAACTTCCCCGGGACAGCGCACAGCGCACCTCAGGCTGGTGCAAAGTCACGCCGGCCTTTGCCACCGCAGGCCCGCCCCGCACTCTGTGCCCCTCCGTCCCCGCCGGCCTGAGTGCGCCAGAGCCCCCAATCAGCGGCTCTTTTAACCCCATCCTGTCTGAGCAAAAAACAGACGCCCTCCAGCGATCTACACGCAGTGGCAGGGCCAAATCCAAAGCTGAGCCCTGAGAGCTGTGAGAACAAAGAAGAGAAAGGGAAATCTCTCCCAGCAGCCTCAGAAGCAGCGGATTAAAGCTCCACAATCAACTTGATATACCCTGCATCTGTGGAATACCTGAATAGACAACAAATCATCCCAAATTAAGGAAGTGGACTTTAGGAGGAAGATCTATGATTTTTTCCCCTTTCCTCTTTTTGTGAATGTGTATGTGTATGCTTCTGTGTGAGATCTTGTCTGTATAGTCTTGCTTCCACCATTTGTCCTAGGGTTCTATCCGTCCATGTTTTTTTTTAATTTTTTTTTCTTAATAATTAATTTTAATAACAATATTATACTTTACCTTCGTTCTTTCTTTCTTTCTTTCCGTCCTTCCTTCCCTCCTTTAGACAACGAATCATCCCAAATTGAGGAGGTGGTCTCTGACAGCAAGATTTAGGATTTTTCCCCATTTACCTCTTTTAGTGAGGGTGTATGTGTATGCTTCTGTGTAAGATTTTGTCTGTATAGCTTTGCTGCCAACATTTGTCCTAAGGTTCTTTCCGTCCCTTTTTTTTTTTTCTAAATAAGAATTTTTTAATTCAATAACTTTATTATACTTTATTTTATTTTTACTGTATCTTCTTTCTTTCTGTCTTTTTTCCTTCTTTCCCTCCTTCCTTCCTCCCTCCCTCCCTCCCTCCCTCCTTTCTTTCCTTCTTGCCTTCTTTCCTTCTTTGCTTCTTTCTTTCTTTCTTCCTTCCTTCCTACCCTCCTTTCCTTCTTTCTTTCCTTCCTACCCTCCTTTCCTTTTTTCTTTAGTAGAAAGAATTCTACTAATTCCCTCTACTTTTTCTCCCTTTTATCCTGAGCCGTGTGGATGAAAAGCTTTTGGTGCTCCAGCCAGGAGGCAGGGCTCTGCCTCTGAGGTAGGAGAGCCAACTTCAGGACACTGATCAACAAGAGACCTCCCAGCTCCACATAATATCAAACGGCAAAAATCTCCCAGAGACCTCCATCTTAACACCAGCACCCAGCTTCACTCAACGACCAGCAAGCCACAGTGCTGGAAAACCTATGCCAAACAACTAGCAAAACAGGAACACAACCTCACCCATTAGCAGAGAGGCTGCCTAAAATCATAATAAGGCCACAGACACCCCCAAACACACCACCAGACGTGAACCTGCCCACTAGAGAGACAAGATCCAGCCTCATCCACCACAACACAGGCACTAGTCCCCTCCACCAGGAAGCCTACACAACCCACTGAACCAACCTTAGCCACTGGAGACAGACATCAAAAACAGGAGGAACTACGAACCTGCAGCCTGCAAAAAGGAGACCCCAAACACAGTAAGATAAGCAAAATGAGAAGACAGAAAAACACACAGCAGATAAAGGAGCAAGATAAAAATGCACCAGACCTAACAAATGAAGAGGAAATAGGCAGTCTACCTGAAAGAGAATTCAGAATAATGATAGTAAGGTTGATCCGAAATCTTGGAGATAGAATGGACAATAGATTGGACAAAATGCAAGAATCAGTTAACAAGGACCTAGAAGAACTAAAGATGAAACAAGCAACAATGAACAACACAATAAATGAAATTAAAAGTACTCTAGATGGGATCAATAGCAGAATAACTGAGGCAGAAGAACGGATAAGTGACCTGGAAGATAAAATAGTGGAAATAACTACTGCAGAGCAGAATAAAGAAAAAAGAATGAAAAGAACTGAGGACAGTCTCAGAGACCTCTGGGACAACATTAAACGCACCAACATTCGAATTATAGGGGTTCCAGAAGAAGAAGAGAAAAAGAAAGGGACTGAGAAAATATTTGAAGAGATTATAGTTGAAAACTTCCCTAACATGGGAAAAGAAATAGTTAATCAAGTCCAGGAAGCACAGAGAGTCCCATACAAGATAAATACAAGGAGAAATATGCCAAGACACATATTAATCAAACTGTCAAAAATTAAATACAAAGAAAGCATATTAAAAGCAGCAAGGGAAAAACAACAAATAACACATAAGGGAATCCCCATAAGGTTAACAGCTGATCTCTCAGCAGAAACCTTACAAGCCAGAAGGGAGTGGCAGGACATACTGAAAGTGATGAAGGAGAAAAACCTGCAGCCAAGACTACTCTACCCAGCAAGGATCTCATTCAGATTTGATGGAGAAATTAAATCCTTTACAGACAAGCAAAAGCTGAGAGAGTTCAGCACCACCAAACCAGCTTTACAACAAATGCTAAAGGATCTTTTCTAGGCAAGAAACACAAGAGAAGGAAAAGACCTATAATAACGAACCCAAAACAATTTAGAAAATGGGAATAGGAACATACATATCGATAATTACCTTAAATGTAAGTGGACTAAATGCTCCCACCAAAAGACACAGATTAGCTGAATGGATACAAAAACAAGACCCTTATATATGCTGTCTACAAGAGACCCACTTCAGACCTAGAGACACATACAGACTGAAAGTAAGGGGATGGAAAAAGATATTCCATGCAAATGGAAACCAAAAGAAAGCTGGAGTAGCAATTCTCATATCAGACAAAATAGACTTTAAAATAAGGACTATTAAAAGAGACAAAGAAGGACACTACATAATGATCAAGGGATCGATCCAAGAAGAAGATATAACAATTGTAAATATTTATGCACCCAACATAGGAGCACCTCAATACATAAGGCAAATACTAACAGCCATAAAAGGGGAAATCGACAGTAACACATTCATAGTAGGGGACTTAAACACCCCACTTTCACCCATGGACAGATCATCCAAAATGAAAATAAATAAGGAAACACAAGCTTTAAATGATACATTAAACAAGATGGACTTAATTGATATTTATAGGACACTCCATCCAAAAACAACAGAATACACATTTTTCTCAAGTGCTCATGGAACATTCTCCAGGATAGATCATATTTTAGGTCACAAATCAAGCCTTGGTAAATTTAAGAAAATTGAAATTGTATCAAGTATCTTTTCTGACCACAACGCCATGAGACTAGATATCAATTACAGGAAAAGATCTGTAAAAAATACAAACACATGGAGGCTAAACAATACACTATTTAATAATGAAGATATCACTGAAGAAATCAAAGAGGAAATCAAAAAATACCTAGAAACAAATGACAATGGAGACACAACGACCCAAAACCTGTGGGATGCAGCAAAAGCAGTTCTAAGGGGGAAGTTTATAGCAATACAAGCCCACCTTAAGAAGCAGGAAACATCTCGAATAAAAAACCTAACCTTGCACCTCAAGCAATTAGAGAAAGAAGAACAAAAAAACCCCAAAGCTAGCAGAAGGAAAGAAATCATAAAGATCAGATCAGAAATAAATGAAATAGAAATGAAGGAAACAATAGCAAAGATCAATAAAACTAAAAGCTGGTTCTTTGAGAAGATAAACAAAATAGATAAACCACTAGCCAGACTCATCAAGAAAAAAAGGGAGAAGACTCAAATCAATAGAATTAGAAATGAAAAAGGAGAGGTAACAACTGACACTGCAGAGATAAAAGAGATCATGAGAGATTACTACAAGCAACTCTATGCCAATAAAATGGACAATCTGGAAGAAATGGACAAATTCTTAGAAATGCACAACCTGCCAAGACTGAATCAGGAAGAAATAGAAAATATGAACAGACCAATCACAAGCACTGAAATTGAAACTGTGATTAAAAACCTTCCAACAAAGAAAAGCCCAGGACCAGATGGCTTTACAGGCGAATTCTATCAAACATTTAGAGAAGAGCTAACACCTATCCTTCTCAAACTCTTCCAAAATATAGCAGAGGGGGGACCACTCCCAAACTCCTTCTACGAGGCCACCATCACCTTGATAGCAAAACCAGACAAGGATGTCACAAAGAAAGAAAACTACAGGCCAATATCACTGATGAACATAGATGCAAAAATCCTCAACAAAATACTAGCAAACAGAATCCAACAGCACATTAAAAGGATCATACACCATGATCAAGTGGGATTTATTCCAGGAATGCAAGGATTCTTCAATATACGCAAATCTATCAATGTGATAAACCATATTAACAAATTGAAGGAGAAAAACCATATGATCATCTCAATAGATGCAGAGAAAGCTTTTGACAAAATTCAACACCCATTTATGATAAAAACCCTCCAGAAAGTAGGCATAGAGGGAACTTTCCTCAACATAATAAAGGCCATATATGACAAGCCCACAGCAAACATCATCCTCAATGGTGAAAAACTGAAAGCATTTCCACTAAGATCAGGAACAAGACAAGGTTGCCCACTCTCACCACTATTATTCAACATTGTTTTGGAAGTTTTAGCCACAGCAATCAGAGAAGAAAAGGAAATAAAAGGAATCCAAATCGGAAAAGAAGAAGTAAAGCTGTCACTGTTTGCAGATGACATGATCCTATACATAGAGAACCCTAAAGATGCTACCAGAAAACTACTAGAGCTAATCAATGAATTTGGTAAAGTGGCAGGATACAAAATTAATGCACAGAAATCTCTGGCATTCCTATATACTAATGATGAAAAATCTGAAAGTGAAATCAAGAAAACACTCCCATTTACCATTGCAACAAAAGAATAAAATATCTAGGAATAAACCTACCTAAGGAGACAAAAGACCTGTATGCAGAAAATTATAAGACACTGATGAAAGAAATTAAAGATGATACAAATAGATGGAGAGATATACCATGTTCTTGGATTGGAAGAATCAACATTGTGAAAATGACTCTACTACCCAAAGCAATCTATAGATTCAATGCAATCCCTATCAAACTACCACTGGCATTTTTCACAGAACTAGAACAAAAAATTTCACAATTTGTATGGAAACACAAAAGACCCCGAATAGCCAAAGCAATCTTGAGAATGAAAGAAGGAACTGGAGGAATCAGGCTCCCTGACTTCAGACTATACTACAAAGCTACAGTTATCAAGACGGTATGGTACTGGCACAAAAACAGAAAGATAGATCAATGGAACAGGATAGCAAGCCCAGAGATAAACCCATGCACATATGGACACCTTATCTTTGATAAAGGTGGCAGTAATGTACAATGGAGAAAGGACAGCCTCTTCAATAAGTGGTGCTGGGAAAACTGGACAGGTACATGTAAAAGTATGAGATTAGATCACTCCCTAACACCATACACAAAAATAAGCTCAAAATGGATTAAAGACCTAAATGTAAGGCCAGAAACTATTAAACTCTTAGAGGAAAACATAGGCAGAACACTCTATGACATAAATCACAGCAAAATCCTTTCTGACCCACCTCCTAGAGTAATGGAAATAAAAACAAAAATAAACAAATGGGACCTAATGAAACTTCAAAGCTTTTGCACAGCGAAGGAAACCATAAACAGGACCAAAAGACAACCCTCAGAATGGGAGAAAATATTTGCAAATGAAGCAACCGACAAAGGATTAATCTCCAAAATTTACAAGCAGCTCATGCAGCTCAATAACAAGAAAACAAACAACCCAATCCAAAAATGGGCAGAAGACCTAAATAGACATTTCTCCAAAGAAGATATACAGACTGCCAACAAACACATGAAAGAATGCTCAACATCATTAATCATTAGAGAAATGCAAATCAAAACTACAATGAGATATCATCTCACACCAGTCAGAATGGCCGTCATCAAAAAATCTAGAAACAATAAATGCTGGAGAGGGTGTGGAGAAAAGGGAACACTCTTGCACTGCTGGTGGGAATGTGAATTGGTTCAGCCACTATGGAGAACAGTATGGAGGTTCCTTAAAAAACTACAAATAGAACTACCATATGACCCAGCAATCCCACTACTGGGCATATACCCTGAGAAAACCATAATTCAAAGATTCATGTACCAAAATGTTCATTGCAGCTCTATTTACAATAGCCCAGAGATGGAAACAACCTAAGTGTCCATCATCGGATGAATGGATAAAGAAGATGTGGCACATATATACAATGGAATATTACTCAGCCATAAAAAGAAACGAAATTGAGCTATTTGTAATGAGGTGGATAGACCTAGAGTCTGTCATACAGAGTGAAGTAAGTCAGAAAGAGAAAGACAAATACCGTATGCTAACACATATATATGGAATTTAAGAAAAAAAATGTCATGAAGAACCTAGGGGTAAAGCAGGAATAAAGACGCAGACCTCCTAGAGAACGGATTTGAGGTTATGGGGAGGGGGAAGGGTGAGCTGTGACAGGGCGAGAGAGAGTCATGGGCATATACACACTAACAAACGTAGTAAGGTAGATAGCTAGTGGGAAGCAGCCGCATGGCACAGGGATATTGGCTCGGTGCTTTGTGACAGCCTGGAGGGGTGGGATAGGGAGGGTGGGAGGGAGGGAGACGCAACAGGGAAGACATATGGGAACATATGTTTATGTATGACTGATTCACTTTGTTATAAAGCAGAAACTAACACACCATTGTAAAGCAATTATACCCCAATAAAGATGTTAAAAAAAAAAAAAGACACAGACGTAGAGAATGGACTTGAGGACATGTGTAGTGGGAAGGGTAAGCTGGGATGAAGTGAGAGAGTGGCATGGACATACGTACAGTTCCAAATGTAAAATAGATAGCTAGTGGGAAGCAGCTGCATAGCACAGGGAGATCAACTCCGTTCTTTGTTGCTACCTAGAGGAGTGGGTTAGGGAGGGTGGGAGGGAGACGCAAGAGGGAGGAGATATGGGGATATATGTATATGTATAGCTGATTCACTGTGTTATAAAGCAGAACATAACACACTATTGTAAAGCAATTATACTCCAATAAAAATGTTAAAAAAAAATCAATTACCAGGGGGTTATTTTTACTGAAATATGTAATGTCATTCAGAGCTGATATTTACAATGGTAGAATGCTATTAGCAGAGGAATATGTTTAAACAATCATTAGGGCAAATTCTTTTAAATTCTCGAAATAACAGTTTTAACAGTGGCTTAAAAAGTTATTTTCAGAGTAACACCCCCATTTAAAAAATAAACTTTGACTCACTATAAAACCTGACTATGGGTCATCTATTTAAATTAAAGTATGTTTATTGAACACTAGATAACATTCCAACAATAAATTGACACCGTAGAAAAAAATCAAGTTTAAAATAATTAAGGAAGCAAGCCTGGCATTAGGATTATAAACTTTGATTTAATTTATAGAAAATAACAGTTGCCATTTTATAGTTAAACAACTATAAAGGGCTACTTGTACAGCATGTTGAGGCATCTAAATAAAAGCCAATTTCTCCACGTGATTTGTATTTTACCTAAAAAGTAGATAAAACTCTGCATTTCCCAGCTTTTCAAGGTGAATAATAATTCCAAAAAGTTCAAAATTTGAATTTCTTCAAGCATGAGGGTGGATACTAGGAGATATATATATAGATTAGATATAAATATAGATATAGATGCTATAAATAAAGTATCACATAAATTTGATAACTGATAATGCAACAAATGGCCTTACTATGTGTCTTGTTCTATGATTTGTAGGACCATTTAGTAAATTTAACGTCCCTAAATCTCAAAATTCTGAAAGCAAAGCTCTCTACTATCCATTTTCTTTACATCTTTAATTATTAATCCAACAACAGAAAACAGACTTCTATTAATCAATATTTACTGAACTCTCAGAATCTACATGGCAGTTTTACATACTATAGGTGTTTAGGAAGCAAGGGTTTCCTCAATTCATGACATCTTTTATTTTCAAGATGACTCTCTTGAAATCTCAGTTTGTCTGCGATATTGAGGCCAATTTTCACTGAAAATCAACTCATTCCAATATTTGGTTAATGTCACTTTATTACATGACTCCAACTCTTTAGCAACTATCATAGCATAGTATCTATAATAGCATAGGAATACAAAGCTCAGAAATTGAAATTCAAAATCTTTTATTAAGAAGCTAGCATGTGGCCAGCTGGAATACTAGGAGCTGGAATACAATGATAAATAATATGAGATCCAGACTATGTCCTAAAAGAGCTGAAAAAAAGTGAGTCACAACAGAGAATAAATAATCATAAGCCAATGTGAGAACTCTAATAGAGATGGTTCAAAATGCTAAAAGCAGACAAACCATGGGGGGGGGGGGTCACGGAAGATGTCATTAAAGAAGATGATAGATTAGTTTAAATTTAAAAGGAGAGCACAAGCTTTCCAGGTTGACAAGTGATGGGGAAAGATGCAGTTTCCTAGGATGCTAATGAATTTCTTTGTAGATTTATTTGCATGTAATTCCCTCTTTTCCTCAGTCCTAAAACACCATATCCTTATTCTTTTTTTTTTCCCTCACAATATCTCAGCAGGGGATGATAACTTAAAGTAATACCGTAAAAATCCAACCATGAAGCAAGGGGGAAAGCTCACACTAGATGTGAAACTCATCTCCCTTATTAAGGTTTGGGGAATTGCTACATGGAGTATTTTTCCCCTTAGCAACTGGATCACTGTTTTTGTGAATTTATCGTTAAATTAAACACCATGAAATCATTCAAGACAGCAAATTTATTATTATTTGCATGTGCTTCTCTCTTGTTTTGGAGTCTCCTCTGTATTCTCAGATTGGGGTTAATTACTCATGATTTCTCCCTTTGTATTCATAATTTTTCTCTGGCAGTTTCACACTGTTATTATTGGGACTTCTTTTGTCCTGCTTAATTAAATGCTGAAAGGCTTCCAGTTGATTTTGCAGTCTGCTGAGGTAGCTAGATAATTTGCAGTCTAAATAAAATGTTCAGCCTTGACTCAACTTTCAAGACCCACTCTTGCAGGCAATGTGTATGAGATGATGCCATTGGTGTTATTCATCTGTGTTTAAAAGCAAACAAACAGACAAACGTTTCTTTAGGATAAACTTCACTATCCTTCAGACAGAACCTTTCTTCTTGGGTTGTGGCTTTCTGTGCTTTCTTTATAATTCATTCAGTATTGAGAACTAATTGTCATCATCACATTGAGTCACCCATGCTAAAGAAATAAACACCAGCACTCCTTGGGTGACAGTGATAGCGCCAAAGCAGCAGGCAGCTCCATGTGTGAAGCGATTGAGAATGGCTCTGTGTCACCAAGGAAAATGGGCTCTTTGCAATGCCTATAAGAGTCAGTGCTCTAAGAAGGCAGCTTAACACACAGAAACACATTTCTGTAAGGTCAGCTTGAGAGAATGCATTTCTCAAATAATTTTTTAAAAAAGCAGTAAAAATGAGGAGGCTGGATAGCATTTGGTGGGCATTTATGTAATAAATAACAGTATATGCTTATGCACACTTGCATTATTGTAGTAAATAACCAAAGCCCTGGGATGAAATGACTTGAAATCTGAAAGCCAATGGCCATTGCATACAGACCTATGAAATATACAAATGGAGGTACTGTGGCTTTCTTATCACTTTGGGATCTTTAATGCACTGCTTAAGATTAATTAAAATAATAAAATGAAGCCCACAATTCCCATTTCTGTTCAGAAGAGGCACTGTGGAAATAAACAGACCTATATTTTTCCACAAGCACTTCCTACAGATTCGGCACACTGCTGGTTTCTCTCCACAAACCGTTTTAATCCATGGGCACTCTCTCTGAGTGCTCCTTTGTGATGGTGAGAG
Organism: Leucopleurus acutus; assembly: GCF_964270905.1. Lineage (NCBI taxonomy): Eukaryota > Metazoa > Chordata > Mammalia > Artiodactyla > Delphinidae > Leucopleurus > Leucopleurus acutus. The sequence continues at coordinate 99,920,693 of NC_139143.1, read as the reverse complement.
GGGCTCTGTAGTGCAGCAACCGCTGCTGTTTACTAAGCTCATCATCAGCTTGAAATGCATGCAGGAACCAAACAGGAGATTGGTTATCGATATGTGTGACATGGGAGTCAGCAGCCCTTTCAATGAAAAGACACCATCTCTGACTCCGTTTGATCTTCAATATGGTTACATTAGGGTCTTTGAGAAATCTTATAATGTTCCCTTCAGCCTTTATGCAAAGTTAAACCTAATACATGGAATCTCACCTGTTAAATATTCATTGAATCGTTTCTATGATCCCAGGCATAACAGACATTATGGGAGACAAGGAAATACAGAACTTGATTCAAACCTTAAACAGGTTATAACTGAGTTAGAGAGCAGAACTACAACCAGAATAATGGCATAAATAAAAAAATACATATCAAATAAGATTTCAATGGTACATTTCATAATAAAAATATAGGTATGTATCAATTAAGTAATAGGAGTCTCTAAAGCTTAAAAATCACCAAGGAAGGATAAAATCTTACTACTTCAAGTGTGATCCACAGCCCAGCACATGAGTATCACCTGAGAGCTCGTTAGAATGCAGAATTTCAGGTCATGCACCAGATCTACTACAGCAAAAAAATAAAACAAGATTTTAACAAGATTAAACAAGATCCAGGTGGTTTGTATTCACAGTAAAGTTTGAGAAACACTGGACCAAACTACAAGGCCCAAGTGGGCAGAAATCCTAGCTATATATTTCATGGCTGATCTCCAGTGACTAGTCTCCCAACATTGATAGGTGATCAATAAATGCTCATTGAAGAAACCAATGTGGTCCATTGCTAAGCACATACAGCACAGGGGAAAATCCAGGGTACATAAGATAAAAAGGATGTACATGTTTTTAAAACGTCTAGAGAAGCCCCACTCTGGGCTGCAAAAGTAATATTTAGATTAATTAGAAGAGTCATTATTTGGTTTGAGAATATCATTTGAATTCTTGGGGATTGATACTTGAAATATAATTTAAGGAAAAGATATTTCTATTCATTAATCTCTATTAAATAATTAAAATTATTTATAATATTTTAAATAAAAAGTTATCTTTTGATATGCATGTTTAAAAATAGAAAAATTATAAATGTATGACTTCAGAACATAAATTAAAATGGACTTTAGAAATATTTTGCTTTCATATAATTATCCTTTATTGATAAGATCCTATGAAAATGTTTTTTCTATTAAACTCTCAAAATAATATTAACAAAAATATGACATCTCTTACTATGCTCATTACTGACAACATGAAAAGTTAGAGCGTTATAACGTTAGGAATGTAATCAAAAGGGCTTTAAAAAGCATGTCTGTCTAATTTTTATTATAGGGTTTCTATAACTGGGCATAACTTTGTGATTTTTTTTAAACGCCGAAAAATTCCAATATAAAAATCAATAAAAACACAGAGAACATTATGTAAACATTCCTTGGGGTCTCTGAGTGATGTCTGCTAACATAAAGAAGAGGCTGGTCTAAATCAGTGACTCTCAACAATGACAACTAATTTAATAGCCTGGATAGCTTACCAAAAATACCAGTGGGCAGGCCCCAGCCAGTCCTATTAAGTCAGAATTTCTGGGTGTAAAATTTACTGTCTGTCAGGTGAAGGAGATCCGTCTATATTGTGTCAGTCCTTTATAGTTTTTTTTATAATTACATTTCTCATTTATACACATTGTACATTATTATCAGTATTCATATTTTGCAGTAACTTTATTGGCATAAGCCATATAAGTACTTTGGCTAGGAATAAATAAAAAGCCCATTATGATAGAATTCAAAATCAATCTATAGTTCATTTTTTGTTGACTCTTCAAGAAAGACAAAAAGGATGTAGGACTTATAGGTCTTCATTAAGTTATAACTCTGAGCCCTGTCTCTGATTTTACTCTTAAATGTAGATATAGAGTTGTTAAAGGTGGATGTTGATGATTCTTTGCAAGCACACCTCTACAACTCACTTCATTTTAGAAATTCATTTTTGTCGTCATTTCCTTTGGGGTAACAGCTTAGTATGGCTGCATAAGTCTTCCATTAAGTCAGGAGTCAAAGTTTTAAGGTAATAAAAATTATACACAGTAATAAAAATTTAGTTATAATTTCTAATTATTCAACACTATTTACCAAATATTTATTGAGGGTTTGCCATGTGTCAGGCTCTGTCCTACGTATTGAGATATGACAGTGAAAATGGCAGACATGATCCATGTGCTCAAGGAGCATACTGTCTAGTCCTGAGAGGCAGACAATACACAGCAGTAAATGAGATAATTTTTCAGGTAGTGGTAAGTGCTATGGAGAAACAAAACCGGACTAACGTGATCGTTATTGATAGGATGGGGTGGATGGTCAGGGAGGGCCTCCCTGACAATGTAACATTTGAGCTAAGACTTAATGACAAGAAAGAGTCATTCATAGGAAGATTACAAAAAAAATATTCCAGGCAGAAAGAATAGCTTATTGCAAACCTGTAAGATAGGAATGAGTTAGGCATTGTCAAAGAACAGGACCAAAGCTTATGTAGCTAGAGCAGAATGAGCAAGAATTTGAGTAACAATAAATCAATTGAAAAAGATAAGTAGAAACCACGTGATGTGCCACTTCAGTCACCATAGTGGGAATTTGAATGTATGATCTTGTATGTTCACTGAAGTGAGAAGCCATGGAATTTAAGCATTTGTGGGGAGATAAGGTAGGAAGAGCAGTGGGAGGATTAGGTGGTGGATAACATGTTTTAGATAATGAGTATCTGGGAATCTCTCTTGATTTTTGCATTGATTTTTATGGAAACAATTCCCTTTATAAGTTTATTTGCTTTAAGTTGCCTTTTCTTGGAGTATATCCTTAAAATATTTTGTGAAACTTCTGCATTATCTTACATTCAATAAAATACACTCAGAGAGTTCAAAAAGCTTGCCAAAGGCCACGAAGCTGGTAAATGGTAAGACTTGGAGTTAAATTCGAGTTCTAAAACTTTAAGTTACATGTTCATTTTTGGTGTTAAAAAGAAATGAGAATAAAATGACAAAAACAAAACAAAACAAAAACCCTTCCTATTTAGTACATATTATAATTTCGATTCTGAAGATAAGTACTTATGAAAATATCCTACAAGAGTAATGTTCCAGAAAGCTGCAAAGTTCAAAATGTGAAAACTTTCAGTTCAAGGCAGTATGGTGATAACAATTTGTGATAAGCCCTATCCTAAGCCATCATTAAATTACCCATTCAAACCAAAGACAAAGACAAAAACTGTCAACAGCTCAAATTAAAACCAATGAAAGTGACCCATTTTCAGGATTCTAGGAGGAAGTCTGAACATCTCTGTTGATGGACAGAGCTTCTCAAGTCTCCAGGGAGGTGGGACAGGGATGAACAAGGGGCACAACATGGTAGGGGAACTAAGGGTGGATCCAGGTTCCCTGCAGTGATTAAATATTCATTTTTGCAAGTCCTTTCCTTAACTATCTCTAAATATTCATTAAAATACTAAAGTTATAGTCTAGGCTCCTACATCTCACAGGGGATAAAAGCATTCCCCATGCTTAGGAAGAAGCAGACAAATGGAAAGTGGTTATCTCCCCAAGATTAGAGTTGGGTAATTAGGCTATCACCAATGGAGGCATTTTGTCCCCAACAAAACTGGCAATGAACAGGGATACCCTCAGAACCATCTGGAAAATACTGTGTGGGCACTATTTTCCAACACATGAGAGCCTGTGCCACCATAATTTGGACTACATGTGGATGTAGGGAGCAATATAGTAAATTGAAACCTGGAGCCAGACTGCCTGGATTCAAGTCCCACTCTTCTACTTACTAGCTATGTGATCTTGTATGTCACACCTCTATGCTTAGATTGTGTTGTCCTTAAAATAGGAATAGTAATTGTGCATATTTCATAGAATTAACGTGAAGACTATGTGAGTTAAGTATACACAGGGCATGGAAAAGTGTCTAGTACATAACTGCTATGTAAGCATTGACTATGATTATCATTTAGTATTAGTATTGCTGTTGATGTAGTTATATAGCTCTGGGTCCTTAGGCTGAATAAATGTGTGCATTACAGACAGGGGTTAATAGAGCCCTGTATCTTCAGACTATAGATAGAAATTTGCAACTTTTATCTTTAATCTATTTTCCATATGAAAAACATAAATACACCTGTAGATTATTGATGAAAACATACATACTTTTCAACCTAAAACTCTCGATGCTTATTTATGACAAATGGAGCAAAATTAATGGGATGCTATGTGTACCATAAACACCATAAAATTATATATGAGAAAGTCTTCAGCATGACTATTTTTATAATCTTAATACCTGATACCATGAACAAATTAAGCTTTAAAAAAATATTAATTGACATGACAATAATTTAATGGATGCTTTTTGATTTTTTTTTAATAGACTAAGAGTCACATGCTAGGCAGACACCAAGTTCAAGCATATTTAGCAAATGACACAGTGGACATATTTAAATGCCCAACAAATTGAAACACAAATCCTGGAAGCCACCAGTCAGGCCCACCATCCTCCTGGCTAGTATTAACTTAGGCTTTCACTGGTCTCTCCTACTCCTCCAGTTCAGCAGTCCTTCCCACTGGCTCATCCTAAGAATGGAAGCCATTGTAACTAAATGCCTGCCGCAACTGAAATTACCTCTGCAAGAAATTTTAAACCTTTGAAATGAGTACATTTATTAAATGAAATGGTAAAGACAGGATTTGAAGAAGGAAAATAAGACTCTCCTTTTCCCCCCATCAGAATGCCATGTCCTTCCTGAACTTTCACAGACCCTCTTTTCACTGAGTCCCAGAATCAATGGACTGTCCCACCTCAGCTCATACCTCAGTCAACCTGCTGCCGACCTTCACTCCTCCACACAGCCAGTGACCCTCCCAAGGCCAAATCTGCCTACTAATCCCAAGCAAGGTAGTGAATCTCTGTAGATGTTTCCTCAGCTAACTCATGTTGCCAGCTGACTTCTGTTTCATAAATGTCTCAGCATTCACTTAGCTTTCTGCATTATCCTTGCCTCTGAGCCCCAGAGAATTTCCATATCCTCTTTTAGGCCCTAATGCACTTTTATTCACTATATGATACACATTATTTATGGCATTATCTGTGGGCATTCCAGGCCATGATCTAGAAACTGAGAAATCAAGGCTAAATACGAGGTGGCCATGCTTTTGTGGACTTCACAGTTTAGCCAGGAAACAACATCTATGCAATTATTAAAAGGTTATCTGTGCAATAAGAGTACCTGGGAGCACAGAGCAGACACTGACTGGAGAGGAGGTGGGGACCACTTCCTAAGAACTGACATTTGAGATGAGTCTAAAAGGACAAGACAAGTTCCATTAGTAGAAAAAGGCTGGGAGTGTAGTGGGTGGGATGGGAAAGACATGTTAGACAAGGAAATAATGTTTATAAAATCCCAAAATATTACCTATTCCAGTAGTATTAGTTTTATATTATCTTTTACTGTGGAGATTCTCTACTTGTCTATCAGTATCTCTTTCTCACTTACCCTTGGCACAATTTAAAAATATAACACCTACTTCTAGCTCCTGTTCTTTGAGTTCTCACTCCATCACAATAAAATATACAATCAGTACATGCCTCTGGAAAATGAATAATTTAATAAAATGAATTCAAATACCTAGTTGGACATCTGAAACATAAAAAGAAAAGAATGTGGAACACATTCCGGATGGATAAAATATTTAAATATAAGAAAGAAAACTGTACAATTATAAATGTGGAAAAAATGAGGAAATATTTTTTATAATCTTGGAGTGGGAATAGCCTAAATGTGACATCAATACCAGAAACTATAAAGACGTTTAACCAATTTGATGAAATAAAAATTAGATACATAAATTTGGCAAAAGGCAACAAGAGCAAATATAAAAATGACACTGTAGTTTTGCACCTTGACATCCACTTCCCATCGTTTTTTAATCTGCTCTTCATCTCTGTGGCTGAATAGTGGACCTCCAGAGCCTCTGGGAATCCCAGAAATTGACTAAATTAGTGACTCCTGGGAGCTCTCTGGTTTCCCTGGGCTCAGCCATGACGAGCCCCAGCAGGCTCTGTGGTCACTTGAATCTTGCTGTGCCACTCAGTCAATGTTCACTGTTCTCAGTTTCCAGAAACCTCTCCCTCCCCTCTTCCTTTCACCTTAGAGAGAGTCAGCTCTGGGTTACTGCATAATCCCTTGTGGCTCCTTCCTCCCATATCTTTGTAAAACAAGGTCCTGTGAGTTTTGTAATTGAATTTTTTTTCCAAATTATTCTAATTTGATTGTACTGTGTGTTTTTTGTTGATACCCTGAGAGATACACTGGGAAGTTGAAATGTATATAATAGACAAAGATTAATGTTTACAATATACATCATAAGGAAATAATAATTGCAACATTAATAGCAATGCTATTTATTGTTTACTCTATTCCAGTCACTTTGCAAAACTTGTTCCAAGAATTAGTCCATTAATTCTCATAAGTATACTTAGAAAATTTTAATTTTACTGATAAGTGAACTACAGTTTAGAGACACGAAGTAGTTTGCTCAGAGTCACATGGCCAATAATCAGAGTCAATTTCAGAATCCCATCTGATTACAGAACCCACACTCTTAACTATAATGGTATACTAGGAAGAGAAAAAAAAGATTAAGTGATTGGAATAACAGCAAAAATAGTTAGCATTTATAGAGTATTTACAGGCTATCAAGAATATTTTTAAGCATTTTATTTATATTAATTCATCTAATTCTCAGAAAAACTTAATGAGGAGGAAGGACGAAGCAATGTGCTCAAGATCATACAGCTAGTAAGTAGTTTTCAAGCCTAGATACACTGATTTGAGAATCTATGAACTTCATCTCCATACTTTACTGATTCTTAGTAGTGAACAGAAAATTTACTGGAAAAGAAATACAAACAAATATTTGCAATATATCAAATAATCAAAAATTGAAAATAACATTGAGATATTTCTTTTAATCTATAAGATTGGCCAAAATTATCAAGATTTTTTAAAAGCTAGTATGGGTTTTTTAAATCTTTCCCTGTATGGGTGAGACTGAGAAAAAAATGGACACTGTCATATGCTACTAGTGGGAGTATAAAATGGAATAATATTTTTTGAGAACCTACCTAAATATTTATCATTAGATAATCCATTAAACGAATTATGGGACCATGCAGCACTGCCAAAATTGAACTCTATAGATATACCCATTGGCAGGAAGATGATTTGAAATCACATTTTTCAGTTTTAAGGAAAGCTTATAAAACAGTATGCCAAATATGATCCTAATGCTACCCCTTATGGTGCCTGTGTGAACTTAAAGAAGCCCTCCCCCACCTCCCCACTCCTCAGGGGAGCAGACGGTAGGCTAAGGTGTTCTTTTTCATTGATTCTTTGATCGAGACGCCTGCATGGACTACACATCTTGCCAGTGTACACGTCAACTCCCTGTAAACGGTGTTATACTTTAACTTAAATACGTTTTATCGAAAAAGAAAAATGCTTCTTATTTCTTTTTATTTTTTTGCGGTACGCGGGCCTCTCCCGTTGCGGAGCACAGGCTCTTGAGGCGCAGGCTCAGCGGCCATGGCTCACGGGACAACTTCCAGCTATGGTTTTAATCCCATTCGTTTTTTGCCACTCTGGGGACTTTGCTCCCTCTCTCCTACCCCCTCAAGGTTTTTCTCTCTAGTATTTCCCCTTCAGTTCTCTCTCAGCACATCATACACCATTTCCCCACCTAGAGTACCTCCCTCACTGACACTCCATTTCTTCTTTCTCAGCCAAGTGTCTTGAAAAGTATCATACTCAACTTTCCCCATATTTTCTCCCATTTGCTTCTCCAGCCCCTGCACTCTACCTTCAGCTGTCTCCACTTCTCTGAAACTATTGTGACCAAAGTCATGAGAGACCAGATCACCAATTTTGCTAAATCCAATGGACACTCCCTGCAGTCCCTACCTTACTGGATCTCTGCTGGTTTTGATAGAGGTTTGCACTGATTTCTTCTTAAAAATTTTCTATTTTGGTGGTTCCCGTGACATATATTATCTAATAATATTTCACCCAACCAAAAACTATGTTAGCCTGTTTCATGTCTTTGCCACTATCTCTCAGTCTCTTTACCATGCTGTCCAGTTCCACCTTTAGCCTTCACTTTAGTTTCATTTATCAAGCTGTCTATTGTAGGACTTAGCAATACAGCAGTGAGCAACCAAAAGTCTCTATTCTCACGTAGCTTGCATCCTAGTTCGTGTTTGTGTGTGGTAAGTGAAGTCAGAGATGGAGAGACAATCTATAACAAAATAAACAATGGAAAACAGCAGATTATGATATGTGCTATGCAAAGCATTCACTTAACCTGATATGATAGAAGATGATTGGGAGTCTAATGAGGTTTCGCTGAGGAGGCAGCATTTGAACTGAGATTGAATGGCAAGATGAGGGCAGCCATGTGAAGTTGCCTGGAAGAGCAGTTCAAGCAGAAAGAATGACCAGTTCAAAGTTGTGGATGAACTGAGCATGTCTGAGGACAGAGATTCTGTTGGGCTGCAAGTTTTGTGGATAACGAGGCACACTGTAGTCAGAGAGTGTGCAGGATCAGTAGAGGCTTTAAAGCCAGAGTGAGGAGGATTTAATGGAAAACAGTGGAGTGATATGATGGAATTTATATCTTTAAAAATTTATGTTGTTTGAGGAAAGTAAATTGCAACCAGGGAGGGGTGACAATAGGAAGACAAGTTAGGTGGCTTTTGTAGCGGACTGTTTAAGATATAACAATGATTTCCTAGACTAACGTGGTACCAGCAGAGGTGGCAGCAGTGGCCAATTGGGGGTACATCTGGAGGTAGTGGCAGAAGTTACTGGTAAATTAAGAATAAAGAGAAAGGGATAAATCAAGGCATTGGGTTGATCAGTGTGTGACTGATGATATGATTCATTAAGATGAGAGATGGGAGAGTAGTTATGATGGTAGAGAAACAGGTATCAAGGGCTCTGACTTGACAATGTGTGTGATTATTATTGATATTCCTGTGGAGGTGCCAGGAACTTGGAAAAGTCCAGTCTGGAAGTTGGGTGAAAACACAATGCAGGTAATATAAATTTAAAAGTTGCTGCCGATGATTTTTATTTAGAGCCGGGGACAAGATAGGTCTACCAGGGAGACTGTGTTCATTTAAAGGGAGGGGAGAATGGAGCACAGGTTCACTCCAAGGTTTAGTCATCACAAGAGAATGAGCTAGATAGGGAGGGTGGGAGGGAGGGAGACTCAAGAGGGAAGACATATGAGAACATATGTGTATGTATAATTGATTCACTTTGTTATAAAGCAGAAACTAACACACCATTGTAAAGCAATTATACTCCAATAAAGATGTTAAAAAATAAATTAATTAATTAAATTAAAAAAAAAGAGAATGAGCTAGGAGCAGAGATTAAGAAGAGAAATAACCAGAGCAATATAGTATTACAAAAGTTAATGGAAAAATGTATTTTAAGGAGAGAATGAATAACTGGTTGAATGTTGCTTTGGGTCAAATAAGATAAGTGAAGAAAACATTCAATTTTGACACAATGAAAGTCATTTGCGACCTACCCAGGGACAGTCTCAGTGAGATGGTGAGGGCAGGGACCCTATTAGAGAATCTGAGAGGACAAAGTGAGAAGCAGTGGAATCAGTAGCTCTATATAGCACCTTCAGGTAATTTTGCAATCAGGGATAGCAAAGAAATGAAGTGATAACTAGAAGAAGAAATGAAGTCAGGAGAGGATTTGTGCTTTTTGTCTGTTGTATTTGTTTGATTTCATTTTTAAGACAGATGAAACTGCCTCCTATTTGTTCCAGGTTTCTGTTAAGGCACCACTATCAACTGCATCCCTCAAGACTGGAACGTGGAAACTTTTCTCACTCCTTTGTCTCCCTCACTCATATTCCATCAAGTTTTATAAACAGATTTCCTTACTGTTTCTTGAATCTAGCTCCTCCTGTCCATCTCTATTACTATTATTTTAGTTTGTATACTTACCTAGATAGACCTCCCTTGTCCAATTTTACTATCTTTTAAATCATTTCTTTAAGTTGCAACCAGAGTTGACTGGATAAAATTTAACTATTTCAATATCTTGCATAAAATGGCTATTTCCAATTGTCTGCAGAATTAAGTTCAAGCATTGTAATTTGGGAAGAAAAGCTCAATCGACTTTCTCTTTCATCTCATCTCACTTCTTGCTTTAATATTTATCAAAATTCTGTGGAATATTAAATTACTGGACTAATTTTTTTGTTGAATACCCATATTGTTTTGGACTAAGATATTTGTATGGCTGACTTGCTCATTCCTTAATGGATAGTTCTTATTTATTCTTTAAGGTTTAGATTAATATTCTACTTCTTAAAAAAAGTGTTCTCAGAAACGTAAGATTAGATTAAGCATACAGTGTTGTGGAAGCCCATAGAAGTTTGAATATGAGTGCCTCTGTATGTCTGTACCCATGTCTGCGTGTGTGTATGTTATTGAACCCAAATTATTTGCTTAAGCATGTCTCCATCACTAGTGTGGGTTCTTTAGGACAGAGGCCATTTATTATTCATTTTTGTTGTCCCAAGCCATAGCTGTTTCCTCAGAAGGGCTGAGCAAGTGATTGTTAATCCAAACACCAGTTCACTATGCAGATCTAATGCTCAGTGATACTTATGCCACACAAATATCCTTTCCCAGATGGGATGTTCATGCTTACCAGATAAAGGGCAAGTTTCTATAGCAAACAACTATAGACTTTGGATGCAGTAGAAATTGCCTTCAAATTCCAGGACTGCTATTCATTTGCTGTCCTATAAATCATCTAGACTTTCTGAGCCAGACTTTTGTCAATTGTAAAAAGAGGTTACTAACACCTATTTTCCTGGTGTTACTAATACTTAAAATATTTTGAGAAATAAAAGGTATAATATTTATAAAACTACATAATAGGATAATGCCTGGCAAATAATTAGTGGTCCATAAACGATCATTTCCCTCCCATCTATGAACTACAGATTCATTCATTCTCCAAATATTTATTAAGCACCAACTATGATGCAGAAACCCTCTGAGGAATTACAATCCAACAATAAAAAAGACAAATATGATTCTTACATTAGTAGAATTCAAACACCCTAATGAGGAAGACCAAGGCTTAGTAAACGATTATACATTTTGTTATTTAATTAGTTTTAACTTAAATTAATTATTATTTGGTTATTTAATTTGAATTTAATTATTTAATTAATTAAATTTAAATTGATTGTTATTTAAATTTAATGATTAAATTATTTCATTATTAAATTTAAACTTAATTATTACTTAATTGTGAAAAGTACAACAAAGAGGATAGTGTATATGAAAGTATTTGAACTTACCACCCATAACTTTTTCCATTACTTCCCTCATCTGTTAATAGAGTTCATTTAGACACTTGCTCAACAACATTACTTTTGATTTGGAAACAATCTGTGAGTGATCAAATATATACCAAGTGTTAAATAAAGCAAAGAACTGGGTTACTCATTATAAGGGATACTAGGAAACACACTATAGTCTTTGGTGTCAAGGGACTCAGGAGTGGAAATTAGCACTAAAAATGAGTAAATAAGTGCTACAGGAATTTAAAAGCAAAGATTCCCAGATGTGAAATCAATTTGAAAATGGCATCTGGTTTTGATTTTTCAGAATTGCTGGAAGTTTGAAAGTAGATCTTCATTCTGTTACCAATAAATTATGCATTTTAATCTCTCAGAACCTTCCCTCTACCCAATAGTCACTACAGTAATTTAAGCTCTTATTACTTGTCACCTAGATTATGAAAAGGTCTTCTAAATGGCTTTCTACTCCAATCCCTTTCCTCTTTGTTTCTAGGGTGATCTTTGCAAAAACACAAATCTGATCCTGTCACATCCCTACATTCAATCTGTCAGTGGCTTTTTTGGTTTTCAAATACAGCCCACATTCTCAACATGGCATTTGAGCTCTGGGAGAGCTGAGTGTCCTGGTCCAGTGTTGTAGTGAGTGCCCTGCATGCTGAAGTCTAGCTACAGCAAAGAGTGTACAATTCCCAGTCAGCTCATACTCTTCAGAGCCCTCTACTTTCCTCCATTCTCCTTTGTTTCATTTTCCTAACTCCTTCTATGCTTCTAGGTTCAGATCACATGCCATCTTTACAGGAGCATCTTCTGAATCTCTTCTAATTTCTGATAGGAGTGTTCATCTGCTCCCATGAAACTCACTATCTCTATCTTAGCAGCTACCATCTGTACTCGCTCATCTATTTGTCACTCTCCCCCATTAGACTGTGACCTTGTAGGGCAAGGACTATGTTTCTTGATTTTTTTCTCCAACACATAACAGACTTCTTGGAATAAAAGAAAACTCCACATTTTTTGTATGAATAAGTACATGAATTCTTGAGGTACTAGAGGTATTTCATGTCATAGCGTTAAACTGATTAAAATGGTTTAAAACAAGGTGCAACCTGTTAGAGGATAGAAAGGGGTCTAATTTGGCAAGAACAGAAATTATTCAGATGAGAACAATAGATAACAAATGTAGAAGGAATGTGGAGCAGGACTGTTAGATACAACTTTCTGTGATGAGTATTTTCAGTTTGGCATTAATACAGTAGTCACTAGCTACCTGATCTATTGAGCCATTGAAATGTGGCTAGTGCACTGGGTGAACAAAATTTTTAATGTTACTCAATTTTAATTAATTTAATTTTAAATTTAATAGCCTCCTGTGTGGTCTACTCTATTGGATAGCACAAAAGAGACAAGTTTGCAGAAGGCTCTGGGTATCAGGGTAATGAAACAATACCTTCTGGAGGTAATACAAAAAATTTGAAGGGCTCTAAGCAGAAAGTTGAAATAGTCCAGAATATCTTAACGAGCTATCAAAGCTAAATACTAATAAGCAATGATATAAAACTATGAAAATCATATATTGTTATAATTGGTATTCTGGCTTATTCTTCTAGAAATTTTATTTTGTCTCTCACTTTAACTGTGTAATGAGGTGAAGATAATGGACAATGTTTTTTTTTTAACCTAACTTACTAATGTAAAATGATAATGTAATTTTTTGGAAATATTGCTGATAGAATTTTTTTTTTGAATTTTATTTTATTTGTTTTTTTATACAGCAGGTTCTTATTAGTTATCTATTGCTGATAGAATTGGAGTAAAAAGCTTGACTGTCAATTATTTCCTTATAATCTAATTAGTTGGATAGTAAAACACAATTTACAAAATTACAATTTATAATTTTGAAAGTATTTGACTTTTCATTGCATATATTTCATGTAATAGACAAATAGGAGGCTCATCTGTTTGATCTGCATCCAGAAAAATGTTGCTATTGTGCAGCTATCTGACAATGGCTTAGGCAAAAGGTGACCACAAAACTTACCTTCTTGGGGACAGTACCAGGTACATCTGATGTGAATGAGTTGACACTTGTTAATAGATTTTTAACATCTAGTTTCAGTCTCAAAAGTGTCCATATTTGGATGATAAATTTTATGGTCACTATTTACGCATCCCTGTCACAAACTGCAATATACTTTTCTTTTAGGAAATGTGTACATTAGGAAATGTGTACATAGTATAAATGTCCAATACATTTCTCCTATTTTTTTTTTTTTGTCTGCCAGCAAAAGCATGAGAGCAGAGAGCTTGAGATTTTCAATAAGGTAAGAATTGAGACTGTGGTGAAGATATTCCTAACATATCTGAAAAGTTTATGAACATCAAATGGTAAGGTCAGCTTCTTAAACTTGATGACACAATTGTACTTCCTCATATGGTTTATCAGGATTAATTAAAGTGATTGTATAAAGCGCTCAACACAGTATTCTGCAGAACATGATTGGTGAATATCAGCTGCTATAATTCTTATTGTTATTTGTGTTCTTATTATTAATGTTGATTTCCTGTTCTACTACCCCTCTGGATAATTTCACACATCCTGGCCAGAAAGAACACACCCAGCATTCGATAGCTCAGATGACTCCAGTCCTAACAGGAGGCACAGGGCACCAGGAGATTGATTTTCTGCCTTCTCTTCAGGCATGGATTCTAACATGTGCCGGAACAGGGCAGGTGTAAAATTACACTAACCTGACCAGACTTAGGAAAGGATGTAATATGTCTGAAGTGTCCCATGAATTCACAAGCAGGAATCCCTGTGTTTATTTATTTATACAGTACTTCCCAAAGTGCTGCCTATTTCCATGCCCAAAGCAAGCTTGCTTTGGCACATTTAAAATTACTGAGGCATTAGAGTATAGTGTGAGACTAGGGGTCCCACATCTGCTTATTTAGACAGTATTCCTGCCTCAGAAGTTGTGATCATTAAAGATGTTTAGAAAATACTGTTTCCTAATAAGTGTTTTTTTTAAATAGTAACTATTATCATTTTCTAATTGATTTAGAGATTGTGATAGATGAACAGTGTTGGGAAAATATGAAAAAAGACATATGAGAAAAAGAAAAGAAAGGAAAATACAATAATTCAAAACTGTGGCCATATTGGATTTAAAAGAATGAATTTGGGGGAAAGGACTCAAAATCTTTCTAAAAATCTGAGAAGTTTACCAGGAAGCTAAAAGCACTTAGGCGAAGAATCTTAAGTGATTTTTAAAAATTTGCATCATAAATGTATAATCCTAGGAAGGAAACAACTTCAAACATACCAAAGATGTTTGGAAAGAATTTAAAGCAATGAAAGAAAGACAGAGCTGTACGGATATACTCTGTGGGAGTGCATATATTAACGTGAACCTGCTTGGCCATCAGCAGAAGACCAGGGGCTAGTGAGTGAAGAGGAAAGAGTAGAGGGCTTTGTTATGACAATTGGGCCTCAGAAGAAAATCTTAAGCTTTCAAAAAGAGAATGCCAGGATCTAAATGATGGTTTAGGAATCTGTTTTTTATGGCTATATGTAGGATGATTGTGCATGATGAGAAATTTGGAAAGGAAATAATTAAATTAAATCCAGATGAAAAAAGTGGCAGGTAGGGCACAATGGAGTCAGGGTGAAATATTAGTGATTTAGCTTTCTTGTTTGTTGTTTAAAAAAGAGAAAGCCTTCATGCAATAGTCAGATAATACTGATATAGGACATGTTAATAACCTCAATGGGGGTAGAAAAACAAAGCAGTGATTCCTATATAATAAGCATGTAAACCAACATATTGATTAGAGTCTATGGAAATTCATCTACAAAACACTACTTTAACTCAATTGACATAACTAAGCAGAGTAAATGAAATGATGAGCTGACAAGATAAATTGTTCTTGTTTTCTTTTTGTGCCTGCAGGCTGTATGATACTCAGTCTGCTGATTTTTACATTGAATCACACAATACTTTCCCTTAAACTTGGGAAGATGTTTAGACTTTTGCTCAGTGTAGGATGGTGATTTTCATTAGTCTGAAAGGAAATGTGTTCTAAATTTCACATCGGTCTTGTATCTAATGACCCAGGCTCATCCACTAAGGGCCAAGACAACAGGACTTGTGGGAAAGGGTTGCTGGATATTTTTGTCAAGAACCAGCCAAGAGATTAGGACATTGAGGGAGAAAGATGGAAAGATGCAAAGACAAGGAAAAATGGGGAATTTCCCAGGAGAGCAGAACGAAGATGTTGCCAAAATAAAGACAATCTGAACTTACACAGGAAGAAACTTTATTCAGAAGAAAGACTATTGCATTAGGGACAAAATTCCCATCTCAGAAATCTGCATCCCAAAATCAACAGGTAAAGGCTTTTATTTATAAGGCAAGGAGGGGTAAGCAAAGATAAACATATCTTTTAAAAGGAAGTTGGACAAGCAAGAAGAAATAAACTGGGCATGACAGGAAAAGTGCCTTGCTGATTTCCAGGAGACCCTGACAAGGAACAGGTTCCACTTTCAGTGCTCGCTCAGGCTTGTAGGCCAAGATGAGTTTAGGGGCCCAGAGGAAGGAGAGAAGTTTGACTCAAGTTTGGTCAAGAGAAAGCAAAGGTAAGAACTAGGCAGCTGTGAACACTTGGTCAATATTATTCCAATACATAGAAGAATAGCTAAGATACCTACTTGGGTGGGAAGCTCTATGCCAGATTCAAGGGGAAGATAGGATCAAGGGAAACTAGTGTAGAAACTGGGACTAAATTTGAGAGCTAGAATTGCAAGGTGATGAAGCCACCAGGGCCTAAAAGCCTCAACCAGTCCCTCATTCATAATGTGCAAATATCCTGCATAGTTGGCAAGAGTTATCCAGCCAATGAAGGAAGAGCTAGGAGCAATAGAAGAAGCCTCTTATTGGAGCATAATGAAAAAATAGAACAGACTTCGCAGATAATGAAAAATATATATTCATTTTATATATATATATATATATATATATATATATATATGGCTCCATTATTTGATATGAAATTTTTCTCAGCTATCTCATTGTAGTGAGTAGTTTCAAAAAACTGGGATGTCTGGAATATCACCTGACAAAAGTTAAAAAAAATAAATTAGGATTGGCCTGAATGATTCAAGAAACACAACTGCCAATCTATGTTCACCAAGATGGATATATACTCACAACAATAATAGTAATGATGGCTAGTCTTTATCGAGTGTTTGCTATGTGCCTATCACAGAGTTGAGGTCTTTCATTCATTATAACATGTAATCCTCTGTAATAACCTGATAGATAGGTATTATTATTATTACTATTTTGCAGATAATGATAACCTTTACTACAATTCCATGAGGTAAGTAAATGAAGTTCTGAACCCTTAATTACTTACTGAAGGTCACATGACTCCTAAGGGCAGCACTAGAAATTGAAACCAGATGTTTCACTGAATGTATTCTCAACTGATGATCTGCCATATTCAGACCACTGAAATCTCTTCACATACACATACATTTGGACTGGACATGTATATTTAATATACTCAGATCATTCCCACTGGGATCTCTGCAGGTTGACCTCCTTTGGTTTAAATCACCTTATTTCATAATCCCTCAGCTCTGATATAAGCTTTGTACTATGTACTCCCACTTGCTTATAGGTTTACAAGTTCCTGAGGTTTCCAGCCTGTGAGTTTTGTCTGCTCAGCTGGATATCAGGCATTTTGAGAATAATCACAGTAGTGTCCTTGACATTTCCCAAAGATTCAAAGACCTTAGTTGATGATATTTACATTATGAAATTACACAAAAGATTTTTATAAAAGTCAACAACGTGTCTAATAGAAACAATGTCTAATGCACAGGATGATTAACTGTACTTGCAAATATAATGACTATTATGCTTCAGTTCTACTAAATTACTTAAGGATTTTGGGATTGGGGATAGAAAGAGCAAAAAGAACTATCTCCTGAGAGCAAACTATGTGCCAGCCATTTCATATACATTATTTCATTTACTCTTGTCAAGTACCATTTAATGTAAGCATTACTGCCCCTCTTAAAAATGAGGAAACTGAAGATGGCGGAAGAGTAAGATGCGGAGATCACCTTCCTCCCCACAGATACACCAGAAATACATCTACGCGTGGAACAACTCCTACGGAGCACCTACTGAACGCTGGCAGAAGACCTCAGACCCCCTAAAAGGCAAGGAAACCCCCACGTACCTGGTTAGGGCAAAAGAAAAAAATAAACAGAGACAAAAGGATAGGGACAGGTCCTGCACCAGCGGGAGGGAGCTGTGAAGGAGGAAAAGTGTCCACACACTAGGAAGCCCCTTCACGGGCGGAGACTGCGGGTGGCGGAGTGGGGGAGCTTCGGAGCCGCGGAGGAGAGCACAGCAACAAGGGTGCGAGGGCAAAGCGGAGAGGTTCCAGCGCAGAGGATCGGTGCCGACTGGCACTCACCAGCCGAGAGGTTTGTCTGCTCGCCCGCCGGGGTGGGCGGGGCTGGGAGCTGAGGCTCCGGCTTTGGTAGGAGCGCCGGGAGAGGACTGGGTTGGCGACGTGAACACAGCCTGCAGGGCGTTAGTGCACCGCGGCTAGCCGGGAGGGAGTCCGGAGAAAAATCTGGACCTGCCGAAGAGGCAAGAGACTTTTTCTTCCCTCTTTGTTTCCTGGTGCGCGAGGAGAGGGGATTAAGAACGCTGCTTAAGGGAGGTCCAGAGACCGGCGCGAGCCGCGGCTAAAAGTGCGGACCCCAGAGACAGACATGAGACGCTAAGGCCACTGCTGCCGCCACCAAGAAGCCTGTGTGCGAACACAGGTCACTATCCACACCCCACTTCCGGAGAGCCTGTGCAGCAGTGTGATTTCCGGGGAAATCAATAGTAACACATTCATATAGGGGACTTTAACACCCCACTTTCACCAATGGACAGATCACACAAAATGAAAATAAATAAGGAAACACAAGCTTTAAATGATACATTAAACAAGATGGACTTAACAGAATACACATTTTTCTCAAGTGCTCATGGAACATTCTCCAGGATAGATCATATCTTGGGTAACAAATCAAGCCTTGGTAAATTTAAGAAAATTGAAATTGTATCAAGTATCTTTTCCAACCACAATGCTATGAGACTAGATATCAATTACAGGAAAAGATCTGTAAAAAATACAAACACATGGAGGCTAACAATACACTACTTAATAACGAAGTGATCACTGAAGAAATCAAAGAGGAAATCAAAAAATACCTAGAAACAAATGACAATGGAGACACGATGACTCAAAATCTATGGGATGCAGCAAAAGCAGTTCTAAGAGGGAAGTTTATAGCAATACAATCTTACCTTAAGAAACAGGAAACATCTCGAATAAACAACCTAACCTTGCACCTAAAGCAATTAGAGAAAGAAGAACAAGAAAACCCCAAAGTTAGCAGAAGGAAAGAAATCATAAAAATCAGATCATAAATAAATGAAAAAGAAATGAAGGAAACAATAGCAAAGATTAATAAAACTAAAAGCTGGTTCTTTGAAAGGATAAACAAAATTGATAAACCATTAGCCAGACTCATCAAGAAAAAAAGGGAGAAGACTCAAATCAATAGAATTAGAAATGAAAAAGGAGAAGTAACAACTGACACTGCAGAAATACAAAAGATCAAGAGAGATTACTACAAGCAACTCTATGCCAATAAAATGGACAACCTGGAAGAAATGGACAAATTCTTAGAAAGGCATAACCTGCCAAGACTGAATCAGGAAGAAATAGAAAATGTGAGCTGACCAATCACAAGCACTGAAATTGAAACTGTGATTAAAAATCTTCCAACAAGCAAAAGCCCAGGACCAGATGGCTTCACAGGTGAATTCTATCAAACATTTAGAGAACAGCTAACACCTATACTTCTCAAACTCTTCCAAAATATAGCAGAGGGAGGAACACTCCCAAACTCATTCTATGAGGCCACCATCACCCTGATACCAAAACCAGACAAGGATGTCACAAAGAAAGAAAACTACAGGCCAATATCACTGATGAACATAGATGCAAAAATCCTCAACAAAATACTAGCAAACAGAATCCAACAGCACATTAAACGGATCATACACCATGATCAAGTGGGGTTTATTCCAGGAATGCAAGGATTCTTCAATATATGCAAATCAATCAACGTGATACACCATATTAACAAGTTGAAGGAGAAAAACCATATGATCATCTCAATAGATGCAGAGAAATCTTTCGACAAAATTCAACACCCATTTATGATGAAAACCCTGCAGAAAGTAGGCATAGAGGGAACTTTCCTCAACATAATAAAGGCCATATATGACAAACCCACAGCCAACATCATCCTCAGTGGTGAAACACTGAAAGCATTTCCACGAAGATCAGGAACAAGACAAGGTTGCCAACTCTCACCACTCTTATTCAACATAGTTTTGGAAGTTTTAGCCACAGCAATCAGAGAAGAAAAGGAAATAAAAGGAATCCAAATCGGAAAAGAAGTAAAGCTGTCACTGTTTGCAGCTGACATGATCCTATACATAGAGAATCCTAAAGATGCTACCAGAAAACTACTAGAGCTAATCAATGAATTTGGTAAAGTAGTAGGATACAAAATTTATGCACAGAAATCCCTGGCATTCCTATACACCAAGGATGAAAAATATGAAAGTAAAATCAAGAAAACACTCCCATTTACTATTGCAACAAAAAGAATAAAATATCTAGGAATAAACCTACCTAAGGAGACAAAAGACCTGTATGTAGAAAATTATAAGAGACTGATGAAAGAAATTAAAGATGATACAAATAGATGGAGAGATACACCATGTTCTTGGATTGGAAGAATCAACATTGTGAAAATGACTCTACTACCCAAAGCAATCTATAGATTCAATGCAATCCCTATCAAACTACCACTGGCATTTTTCACAGAACTAGAACAAAAAATCTCACAATTTGTATGGAAACACAAAAGCCCCCGAATAGCCAAAGCAATCTTGAGAACGAAAAACGGAGCTGGAGGAATCAGGCTTCCTGACTTCAGACTATACTACAAAGCTACAGTAATCAAGACAGTATGGTACTGACACAAAAACAGAAAGATAGATCAATGGAACAGGATAGAAAGCCCAGAGATAAACCCACGCACATATGGTCACCTTATCTTTGATAAAGGAGGCAGGAATATACAGTGGAGAAAGGACAGCCACTTCAATAAGTGGTGCTGGGAAAACTGGACAGCTACATGTAAAAGTATGAGATTAGATCACTCCCTAACACCATACACAAAAATAAGCTCAAAATGGATTAAAGACCTAAATGTAAGGGCAGAAAGTATCAAACTCTTAGAGGAAAACATAGGCAGGACTCTCTATGACATAAATCACAGCAAGGTCCTTTTTGACCCACCTCCTAGAGAAATGGAAATAAAAACAAAAATAAACAAATGGGACCTAATGAAACTTCAAAGCTTTTGCACAGCAATGGAAACCATAAACAAGACCAAAAGACAACCCTCAGAATGGGAGAAAATATTTGCAAATGAAGCAACTGACAAAGGATTAATCTCCAGAATTTATAAGCAGCTCATGCAGCTTAATAACAAAAAAAACAAACAACCCAATCCAAAAATGGGATATCATCTTACACCAGTCAGAATGGCCATCATCAAAAAATCTAGAAACAATAAATGCTGGAGAGGGTGTGGAGAAAAGGGAACCCTCTTACATTGTTGGTGGGAACGTAAATTGATACAGCCACTGTGGAGAACAGTATGGAGGTTCCTTAAAAAACTACAAATAGAACTACCATATGACCCAGCAATCCCACTACTGGGCATATACCCTGAGAAAACCATAATTCAAAGATTCATGTACCAAAATGTTCATTGCAGCTCTATTTACAATAGCCCAGAGATGGAAACAACCTAAGTGTCCATCATCGGATGAATGGATAAAGAAGATGTGGCACATATATACAATGGAATATTACTCAGCCATAAAAAGAAACAAAATTGAGCTATTTGTAATGAGGTGGATAGAACTAGAGTCTGTCATACAGAGTGAAGTAAGTCAGAAAGAGAAAGACAAATACCGTATGGTAACACATATATATGGAATTTAGGGAAAAAAATGTCATGAAAAACCTAGGGGTGAAACAGGAATAAAGACACAGACTTACTAGAGAATGGACTTGAGGCTATGGGGAGGGGGAAGGGTAAACTGTGACAATGCGAGAGAGAGGCATTGACATATATACACTACCAAACGTAAGGTAGATAGCTAGTGGGAAGCAGCCGCATAGCACAGAGCTAGGTGCTTTGTGACAGCCTGGAGGGGTGGGATAGGGAGGGTGGGAGGGAGGGAGATGCAAGCGGGAAGAGATATGGGAACATATGTATATATATAACTGATTAATTTTGTTGTGAAGCTGAAACTAACATAACATTGTAAAGCGATTATACTCCAATAAAGATGTTAAAATGAAAAAAAAATGAGGAAACTAAGGCTCAGAGGTTAAACAACTTTCTTAAGTAACTATTGCCAATGCCCTCATAAAACTGAAACTTGAAGGTAGATTTCTATAACTCTGAAACCTGTAACTTTCTCACGTCCTCCAGTGACTTCAGCAACTTTTTGTTTGACGATTCGGCATCACTAGATAACAGAACAAATTCAAGAGCTAATCACCATGCATTTCTAAATTAATTTATTTAACCTTGAAGGTTTCATTATTTCTTCCTCTATGAGTGTTCAACTGTCTACTGATAAGCAGACATTAAAGAGATATGCAAATAATGTAAAACAATGCCACCCTTCTATTTCATTTTGTTTTGCTTTGTTTTGGAAAATGTAACTATTGTTCATAAAAATATACTATTTATGTTAACATGTAATGGGCTTACTGCAGTTTTTGAAATGAGTTAACATTTTAATTCTCAGTTTTAATTTCTAATAGAGAAAATATCTGTAAATATAACCCACATAACAAAAACACTTTGATATTCTCAAGAATTTTTAAGAATGTAAAGGAATCCTGAGTCTGAAAGTTTGAGAACTGTTCTTTAAAGCCAGTAACAACATCTTTTTATTTTCTAAAAGGCACAGAAGTAGAACGTTTAAGTTCTCACATATCCTACACAAAGTAATCAACCAAAGCCTAGGAGCTACGGCTTTCAAGATCCTTAGTTTTATATTTATGTTTTATTCCCCATAACTTCTAGGACCAGCTTTGAGCCCTGAAAGTAGACAATACTTGTTTAACAAGTAAATTGCATCGTTTAACATCCTGCCTCCCAGATTCAGCTATATCACTAGGAAGCAGTGTGTCTAGTAGACATTAAAATGTGTTCCTGAAAATACAAGAGAGGAAAGGTCCAATCTGAGGTTGCATCTCAGAGGATTGCTTGAGATAAAGAATATGACTCATTCATTTCTTCAACAAATATTTATAATATACCTACTCAGCGCAAGGCACTATTGTTTGGCACTGGGAAGTCAGAATCAAAGATGACTGGCACAGCTCCTGCAGCCTTGGAAATTATGTTTTGGGGAGGGAGAGCCATTACTCAACTAATTGCACAATTAGTGGTTGATTTATATTTGTAATGAGTGTTAAAAAAGAGACCTGTAAGATCCTATAGGATCTTACCAGGCATAAAAAAAAAGCCAGAAAAGGGGTTTAGGCTAGTTTCTCCCTGTTTAGAATAAAGAAGAAAGTAGTCCTGGAGGGGAATGGCTCATTCTCTGGAACACTTGTCAAAATTTTATTCATATAATTGTTAGTTTAATAATTTGACCAATGCCTGTTTTCTCTACTAGTCTGTAAGTTCCATGAAAGAAATGGCTATTTCTGATTTGTTCACAGCTCCCCAAATCTAGCAAAGCCCATGATACATGGTGAGACATAGTACATTTGTTAAGTAAATGAATGAATTTCACATGTACCCAGAAAGCTTAGGAGAGCTTCCTAATAGATTCCTACTATATATTGAGTTTATTTTTTAATATATAAAACATATTAAAAAGGAGGAAAAGAGGCTAACAATATTTAAACTGTAATTAAATTTGCTAAGAGTCTGTTTCAATACATCAATGTGTCAAGACGAGCTCATTAAAAAGTAAAAAAACTAGTAAACACCAAATGCAGAATTTTCTTTTGGCAAACAGATAACCAGAGCAGAAATAACTAAAGAAGAAAACTGAGGAAGAAAAGAAAAGTAACTGAGGGCATAACAATGTAAATGGTGACGTAAATGAGACAACTGCAAATAGAAGAATCCAATGCATGAAATAAAAGTATGAACAAAAAAGAAACTGGAGAAACAGAATTTATTAAAATGGCAACAAAACTCATGGGATAAAATCAAAGGCTCATAATCACATTGTGAGATACAGGTGATGAGCAGAGAAAAGAAAAACGGAGAACAAGAAAGAAGGAAAGAGAAAGAGAGAAGTAGACCAAGAGACCATCCGAATCACCTTGGATTGGTACATTTTAACTGACTCCCTGCAAGAGAAAGAATTAACAACCTGAACAATTCTGCTTGTAAAGGCTTTCATACATTTAATTTTTCATGCTACATACAAATGATTGGTACATTTATTTCATATGTCTACCCATAGTGATAAAAATATTTACATTATCAAGTAAATACTCCAATAAAAAAACTAACAGCAAGTAGAGGGTTATGTCCAAAATACCTAAGTTTGTTTACATGCTATCAACAATCTGGTCATTAAAGTGGTGCCTGGGAATGCTCTTACTGGTGTTCTAAAACTGTATTACTTAGTGGCACTTGTTCTATTGGTTGTACTCCACGCTTTTGTACCTTCGCCAAGGGTTACTGATTTGTGTTATGTGATTTGTGTGTGTGTGATCGTGAGGTGGTGATTTATAGTGAGAAATATATATCTGGTGTTTGTCCCCGTGTCTGGCACAGAGCTCCTGAAGCGCTTAGAATTTCTGAAATGACGAGGGAGTTAAAGGTGCCTTTCGTTACTCATAATAAGTGGCTTTCCACCATGCCTACGTGTATGTTAGTGGGGTGACTTTTGGAAAGCTCCTAGGTTACTTAAGGATGGAGGCTACTTGCCAGATGAACCAACTAGAATTAGAGGACTGGAACTTTCAGCCTTACCCCCTGATCTCCAGGGAGGAGAGAGGAGATAGATTGAGTTTAATCACCTTTGGCCAATAATTTAATCAAATATACCTATGTAATGAGCCCTGCAGGAAAGCTAGAAGGACAGGGTTCTGAGAGCTTCTGGGCTGGTAAACATGTGGAGTTTTGGGGAGAATTGTTCCCAGAGAGGATGGAAGCCCTGTGCCCCTCCCTCTCCCCCATATCTTGCCCCATGCATCTCTTCCATCTGGATATTCCTGAGTTATATCCTTTAATAATAAATGAGTAATCTAGGAAATAAACTGTTTTTCTGAGTTCTGTGAGCCACTCTAGCAAATTAATGGAAACTGGGGAGGGAATCACGGAAACCTGTGATTTCTAACTGGTCTGTTAGGAACACAAGTGACAACCTGGACTTGCAATTGGCATCTGAAGAGAGAGAGTAGTCTTGTGGGACCGAGCCCTTAACCTGTGGGATCTGTCACTATCTCCAGGCAGATAGTGTCGGAATTGAGTTAAATTGTAGGACAACCAGTTGGTGTCCTAAGAATCTGAGAACTGTTTTGTGTGGGAAAAGTCATCACACATTTGGTGATCAGAAGTGCCAGAAGTGAAGCAGAGAACTGAGAGACCAGACACACAGAGGAACGTTTTTCCTTAGAGTGATGGTAAGTAATGTATAACAGCATTGGTTTATGAAAGTAAGTATGTTTATATAAAAAATTATGTCGATTTTGGACATAAATGTAAGACCTTAAAGAAATTCATGCTTAAGCAGACATTACTCACCAGATCAAACATGCCCCATCCATGGTGTACTTTAGAAGGTGTAAAATCCTGCACTGTATTTGCGTCCTGAATTGGAAAAGGGAGTACCATGATACCACAGAAATTGTACAAAACAATTAATACTCCCTTAATTTTAATTTTTATAATGTGAACAGACAATAGATAATTAAAAACTGAAGATAAAAATCAAAATTCCTTTTTAGGATTATCTTTATTCTTATCTAGGCATTGATTGGCACTGATAATTGGTAGCAAAATTAACTGGCTTTAGTTTCACCTTCTTTTATCCACATCTTCATCCCCAGGAAAATCCTCCTACACAGATCAAAATATTGGTACAACCCAAGAACAAGAAAACTGCTGTGGTCTGATTGTTTGTAATCCCGCCCCAAATTCATATGCTAAAACCCTAATGCTCAGTGTGATGGTATTAGCAGGTGAGGCCTTTGGGAGGTGATTAGGTCATGAATGGATTTAGTGCCCTTATGAAAGACGCCCAGGAGAGCTCCTTTCCCTTCCTTGTGAGGTTCTAGTAGAAGACGGCATTCTATAAGAAAGTGGGCCCTCACCAGACAACGAGTCTGCTGGTGCCTTGATCTTAGACCCCCATCCTCCAGATCTGTGAGAAATCAATTTATGCTGTTGATAAGCTATCCAGTTTCTGGTATTTTTGGTAAGGCAACCTGAACAGACTAAGACAAAAACCAAGAATGGAAAGAATAGTTACTGCTCTTGCAAAAAGATGGAAGTGTTCATTGCGGCTGGGGAGGAAGTCCTGTGTTAATTATTCTTTTTGGCCATTTTGGATGTTTTCAGCGTGGAACAGTATGGCTCAGACATTTCTAGGTTTCTCCTGTCTCAACTAGAAGGAAAACGTTCTATGAAGACAAGTTCAGGCTTCTAACGCTAATGGCTTTTGAGATTCTCATTTGATTGGGCTATAAATAGATTTGTGAAGATTGGTGGATTAAACAAGGATAATACTTAGGAAACAATTTAGGAGTATAAACTGTTGACTAAAAATAACTGCTTCACAGGGACCCAATCCCACAGCGAGTAGGAATGAATAAAGCATGGTTCCTTCTGGGAATAAAGAACTTTCTGAGATGAATCACAAGTAACAAAAGAAGAAAGCCACATTCTTAACTGATGAATGGAAATCCCTGAGGAGGAAAGATCTCATTTGTACTTTTCTCCTTTTGTGTGAGGCTGATTTCCAAAATGTTAATTTCATTGTGTGAGCCACTTCTTTTCTGCTCTCAGATTTGTCTGGACAGAGAATATTGTCATATAATTGTTCTAATTATTTTAACTCAGTTTTACTAAGTGCTCCAACATTTAATCAGTTCTTTACATCCTTTAATTGGCATTTCATTTATGTTAGAAACTATTAACAAAATGTATAAAATATGCATTAACCAAAAGAACAAAGAGAATTTTCCCTCCTCTGCCCACTCTCATTCCCACAGCAACGTCTCCTCCTCGCACATCACCTTGACAGATCCTGTCTTCCTCATTGTATTTTTCTCCGTAATACTTATCACCAACTGACATGCCATGTATGTGGGCAAACACAGTTTTAAGATGACCCTCAGTGGATCACATCCAACGTTAAACCACTACTCTTTTTAAAAATTGATTTTTATTTATTTATTTTCCACTTTTATTGACAAATAATTGACATACATCCCTGTATAAGTTTAGCATGTAGAGCATGATGGTTTAATTTACATATATTGTAAAATCATTACCACAATAGGTTTAGGAAAGCATCCATCACCTCATAGAGATACAATAAAAAGAAAAGAAAAAATAATTCCCCTTGTGATGAGAACTCTTAGACTCTACTCTGTTTTAACAACTTTCCTATACATTATCCAGCAGTGTTAACTGTAGTCATCATGCAGTACATTATATCCCTAGCACTTATTTATCTTATAACTGGAATAAACCCCTACTCTTGAATCCAAGCAGGACCTGTGACTTACTTCTAGAAGATAGAAAATACAAAGGTAAAGGAATGTCACTTCCTTGATTAGGTTATGTTATTTAGGACTCCCTAGCAGACGGGAACAAGGAATTCTCCTGATGGCCTTGAAGAAGGAAGCTGTCACTTTGTGAGATGCTGTGAAATGACACATGGCAAGGAATGGTAGAGGCATCTAGGAGCCTAGAGTGGTCTCTGTTGACAGCTAGCAAGGACATAGGGACCTCAGTCCTACAGCTTCAAGCAACTGTATTCTACCAACAACCATGTGAACTTGGAAGAGAATCCCAAGCCTAGACAGGAATGCAACCCAGCCAACACCTTGATTGTAACCCAGCTCAGCCATGACCAGACTTCTGCCCTGAACACTGCAAGATAATAAATACACGTTGCTGACAAGTTTGTGGCAATTTGTTACCTAGCAACAGAAAACTAATGCACTCTGTGATTTATTTATCTATGTATCTATACATGTATTGTCTACCCCCTCTCCCTCCCAACACAGTCATTAGCTTGTCATGAGAATAGGATTTTTTTCTTTTGCCTAATTTTAAAACTTCTGTATCTTCATTGCCTAGAAGATAACTCAGCACCTAGTAGGCTGTCCTTAAACATATGTTCGGTGAAAAAATATTTTTGGAAAGTTCCATGTTTTCATCAGTGAATATATCTTACCTCAAAACTGCCATAAAATTAAATTCAAGATAACACGTTTTAAAATGTATGGCCTGTTCCTGTCCTGCTGCTAGATTCATCAGAACCTTTTTTTTTTTTAAGATTCCATATATATGTGTTAACATATGGTATTTGTTTTCCTTTTTCTGACTTACTTCACTCTGCATGACAGACGTAGAAAATGGACTTGAGGACATGGAGAGGGGGAAGGGTAAGCTGGGACGAAGTGAGAGAGCAGCACTGACATATATACACTACCAAATGTAAAATAGATAGCTAGTGGGAAGCAGCCACATAGCACAGGGAGATCAGCTCGGTGCTTTGTGACCACCTAGAGGGGTGGGATAAGGAGGGTGGGAGGGAGATGTAAGACGGAAGAGATATGGGGATATATGCTTGTGTATAGCTGATTCACTTTGTTATAAAGCAGAAACTAACACACCATTGTAAAGCAATTATACTCCAATAAAGATATTTTTAAAAAAGTATAGCCTATTAATTTGTAGAGAATTGGGTTCCTTCTATCCCATGGCTCTATTTTAAATTTTGATTAGAAAGTTTTGTTTTTAAACAGAAGTAGGACATTCAACAATTATTTAATCATGCATTGAACTAACATATTAAACACTTAGAGTGAGTGGATTACTGCACTGGGTATTGGGCAGTGCAGAGAGGAAGGAGACTTACTTCTCTCCTCTCTTCAGTCTAATTAATGGGAGACATGCAAGTCACCAGACATTGCATAAAAGTACAAGGAATTCCATTATAGCAGGACTAGCAAAGTAAATGAAGAAGGACAAGAGTAGCAACAGTTGGCATTACTGAGTTTTGCTGAGTACCACACCCTCTTGCAAAGCACTTTGCATGCATTTTGTCACTTTGTTTTCCACTGTTCCTAGCTCTGTTTTAGAGCTGTAGAAAATTAGGTTCACAGTAGATTAGGTAACCCACCCCTGGTCACGCAGTAAGTGACCAAACTGAGAGTTGGACTCACATGTGCCTAATTCTAGAGCCCAAACATACAATCACTACCAATGGCTCTCAAACATTAATGTGAATAAGCATTACCTGGAGAGTTTGTTTAAAATGAGGATTCTAGAGGCCCTTTCTCTAAGGAATCTAGGAGAAGCTCAGAAATATACTTTTTTAAAAAGCGATTATCCGATTGATTTTGATTCAGGGCATTCAGGGCTTTAAGTAACGTGGCACTTTACTATAAATTCAGTTTTAGGGAGAGGTAAAAAGGAAGACTTCTTCCAAGAAGTAACACTTGGTAAGATATAAATCAGCTGGAAAAGGGGAAGGGAAGATGAG
Organism: Leucopleurus acutus; assembly: GCF_964270905.1. NCBI lineage: Eukaryota > Metazoa > Chordata > Mammalia > Artiodactyla > Delphinidae > Leucopleurus > Leucopleurus acutus. The sequence continues at coordinate 99,891,283 of NC_139143.1, read as the reverse complement.
AGCCTAGAGCAATATCACAACTTACATGAAAACATGTAGATTAGGCACACATTGTATGCCCCGGGAATTATAGTAAATGTAGATGGAATTTAGGGTGGGTATGGTGGTGTGCAGGGAATTAATAGGAGAGGGAGACAGAGGCTTGATCACGAGAGGTCTGTTTGCCATCCTGGAAAGGATTGTCACATATAAGAAGCACAGGATCTGGAGACAAACTACCTGTAGTCAATTCCAAGCACTTCTTTTAAGAGATTTGAGAATATGGATAATTAATTTCTCTGTGACTCACTTTCCTTATCTATAATTGGAGATAGCAACCTTACCTTATAGACTTATAATTTTCCTGGAACATAGGCATCCACTAAACATTAGCCATTAATTTTATGCTGAAGTCAATGTGTTGCCCCTGAGTAATTTTTAAGCCAAGTCAATCAGGTAGCGTTTTAATGGCTGGATTCAGTGGGGGAAATGCTGAAAACAAAATGACCAGTTAGAAGAATATCTCATGTGTGCCAAGAGTACACAGTTGGAGGAGGGCTAGAGAAGCAGGGGCAGATTTGAAAAACACTGAAAACAAAATGTTATAGAGCACAGTAATGATTGGATGTTGGGAGTGAGAGAAGGAGGATGGCTCCTGGATTTCTGACTTAGGCCACTGGAGGTTTCACTAGTGAATTCCCCTCACTATGGCCTGGATGTCTGTGTTGTTAGGTTATGATAACAGTTGTTGGATCTTTCCCCCTTTCATTAGCTAACTGTCTAAAGGGGTTGGCAACTTTCTCTGTGCTGAAAGCAACATCATTGCTTCCTCTGCACAAGGGACACTAACACAGCCAATTTCACAGTTTTTGCAGTCTGCCTTGGCCTTGCTTCTGGCTATATCTTGATTTATATCAACATACTTAAAGCCTCATTAATGTCACCCAGGGTAGACTGTCAACTGGAATAAGGTTTCTAGCAAGTTTTCTCCCACCTCCTCTCATTTTCATCTTCATCAAACAAGGCATACGTTTCTGTCATTGCCAAGTTACTGACATACACCCCAGAAAGTGCATTCCCATTAATTACAGGGCTGTGTCAGAAACACCTTGACACTGGAGCCAGCAAAGGTTCCCCTTATATATGCACTAATGGTACACCTTGTACCTATCTCCCAAAACCCAGCTACAAAATGCCAAGAATTTGTCATCCTGAAGTGAAATCCTTAGAGAATATGGGTGACTTTTTACAAGTGCCTACACATGAAGAACTTTTAGTGAATAACAAATCAGGATAGTATATTTTTGGAGAGAGTGAATCTTACAAATAAATATCCATTTTTCATATAAACTGGTAAGTAAAGAGAAATCTCTGACTCTATATGAGGGTCTAGTCTTTATCCCATAATAACAACTTCTCTCAGTACATCCTGTTATTTGCCCCTGAAGAATCAGAGCCAACGGGCTGCAGGTTTATATGTAAAGACGAGGAATGTCAGTGGGGCAGAAAGTCAACAATACAGGAACCAATATATATTTTATAGTATCAATATGTGGAAAGAGGAAGGGTGGATTTGTAGAATAAAAATTGGAGACACAGTGATCATTTGGGAGATTATGGCTCGTAAGCAATGATGAGGACATGACCTGGACCAGCAGTGGTCAAGATTAGTTTGGATGTCAAAAGAGGTAATACAAACACAGTTTGTTGCTTTGCCAGAATCCACAGGTACCATTCCACAACTTAAGATCATCTTTAATGGTTCTACTCTCTAAAGAATAAAGTTCAACCTCATTTTTGTTACATTAAACCTCCCACCCCCAGAGTGATCTTCAGCACATTTATTCTATTTCTTGACACATAAGATTAAACTCATCATCCTACTTTCACTAACTCATTTAAAAATCCCAGTCAACTGCAGAAATACAAAAGCTCATGAGAGATTAGTACAGGCAACTCTATGCCAATAAAATAGACAACTTGGAAGAAATGGACAAATTCTTAGAAAGGCACAACCTGCCAAGACTGAACCAGGAAGAAATAGAAAATATGAACAGACCAATCACAAGCATTGAAATTGAAACTGTGATTAAAAATCTTCCAACAAGCAAAAGCCCAGGACCAGATGGCTTCACAGGCGAATTCTATCAAACATTTAGAGAAGAGCTATCACCTATCCTTCTCAAATTCTTCCAAAATATAGCAGAGGGAGGAACACTCCCAAACTCATTCTACGAGGCCACCATCACCCTGATACCAAAACCAGACAAGGATGTCACAAAGAAAGAAAACTACAGGCCAATATCACTGATGAACATAGATGCAAAAATCCTCAACAAAATACTGGCAAACAGAATCCAAAAGCACATTAAAAGGACCATACACCATGATCAAGTGGGGTTTATTCCAGGAATGCAAGGATTCTTCAATATATGCAAATCAATCAACGTGATACACCATATTAACAAATTGAAGGAGAAAAGCCATATGATCATCTCAATAGATGCAGAGAAACTTTCAACAAAAGTCAACACCCATTTATAATAAAAACCCTGCAGAAAGTGGGCACAGAGGGAACTTTCCTCAACATAATAAAGGCCATATTATGACAAACCCACAGCCAACATCGTCCTCAATGGTGAAAAACTGAAAGCATTTCCACTAAGATCAGGAACAAGACAAGTTTGCCCACTCTCACCACTATATTCAACATAGTTTTGGAAGTTTTAGCCACAGCAATCAGAGAAGAAAAGGAAATAAAAGGAATCCAAATTGGAAAAGAAGAAGTAAAGTTGTCACTCTTTGCAGACGACATGATACTATACATAGAGAATCCTAAAGATGCCACCAGAAAACTACTAGAGCTAATCAATGAATGTGGTAAAGTAGCAGGATACAAAATTAATGCACAGAAATCTCTGGCATTCCTATACACTAATGATGAAAAATCTGAAAGTGAAATCAAGAAAACACCCCCATTTACCATTGCAACAAAAAGAATAAAATATCTAGGAATAAACCTACCTAAGGAGACAAAAGACCTGTATGTAGAAAATTATAAGACACTGATGAAAGAAATTAAAGATGATACAAATAGATGGAGAGATATGCCATGTTCTTGTATTGGAAGAATCAACATTGTTAAAATGACTGTATTACCTTAAGCAATCTACAGATTCAATGCAATCCCTATCAAACTACCACTGGCATTTTTCACAGAACTAGAACAAAAAATTTCACAATTTGTATGGAAACACAAAAGACACTGAAGAGCCAAAGCAATCTTGAGAATGAAAAATGGAGCTGCAGGAATCAAGCTCCCTGACTTCAGTCTATACTACAAAGCTACAGTAATCAAGACAGTATGGTACTGGCACAAAAACAGAAATATATATCAATGGAACAGGAGAGAAAGCCCAGAGATAAACCCACACACATATGGTCACCTTATCTTTGATAAAGGAGGCCAGAATATACAGCACAGGAAAGACAGCCTCTTCAATAAGTGGTGCTGGGAAAATTGGACAGCTACATGTAAAAGTATGAGATTAGAACACTCCCTAACACCACACACAAAAATAAGCTCAAAATCGATTAAAGATCTAAATGTAAGGCCAGACACTATCAAACTCTTAGAGGAAAACATAGGCAGAACACTCTATGACATAAATCACAGCAAGATCCTTTTTGACCCACCTCCTAGAGAAATGGAAATAAAAACAAAAACAAACAAATGAGACTTAATGAAACTTAAAAGATTATGCACAGCAAAGGAAACAAGACCAAAAGACAACCCTCAGAATGGGAGAAAATATTTGCAAATGAAGCAACTGACAAAGGATTAATCTCTAAAATTTATAAGCAGCTCATGCAGCTCAATAACAAAAAAACAAACAACCCAATCCAAAAATAGGCAGAAGACCTAAATACACATTTCTCCAAAGAAGATATACAGATTGCCAACAAACATATGAAAGAATGCTCAACATCATTAATCATTAGAGAAATGCAAATCAAAACTACAATGAGATATCATCTCACACCAGTCAGAATGGCCATCATTAAAAAATCTAGAAACAATAAATGCTGGAGAGGGTGTGGAGAAATGGGAACACTCTTGCACTGCTGGTGGGAATGTGAATTGGTAGAGCCACTATGGAGAACAGTATGGAGGTTCCTTTAAAAACTACAAATAGAACTACCATATGACCCAGCAATCCCACTACTGGGCATATACCCTGAGAAAACCATAATTCAAAAAGAGTCACGTACCAAAATTTTCATTTCAGCTCTATTTACAATAGCCAGGAGATGGAAGCAACCTAATTGTCCATCATCAGATGAATGGATAAAGAAGATGTGGCACATATATACAATAGAATATTACTCAGCTATAAAAAGGAACGAAACTGAGTTATTTGTAGTGAGGTCGATGGACCTAGAGACTGTCATTCAGAGTGAAGTAAGTCAGAAAGAGAAAAAAATGTATGCTAACACATATATATGTAATCTAAAAAAAAAAAAGTCATGAAGAACCTAGGGGTAAGACAGGAATAAAGACACAGACCTACTAGAGAATGGACTTGAGGATACGGGGAGGGGGAAGGGTAAGCTGTGAGAAAGCAAGAGAGTGGCATGGACATATATACACTACCAAACGTAAAATAGACGGCTAGTTGGAAGCAGCCGCATAGCACAGGGAGATCAGCTCGGTGCTTTGTGACCACCTAGAAGTGTGGGATGGGAGGGTGGGAAGGAGGGAGATGTAAGAGCGAAGAGATATGGGAACATATGTATATGTATAACTGATTCACTTTGTTATGAAGCAGCAACTAACACACCATTGTAAAGCAATTGTACTCCAATAAAGATGAAAAAAAAATCCCAGTCAACAAATATTTATTGAGCATATACTATACACCATGCGAGTTCCTCTTATTTCCTCCTTTCTAATGATACAACAAATCAACATGAATTAGAAATCTCAAAATTACTTAGTTATGTAATTGATAAATATACTGAGCACATTCCATGTTTCTGGAAATGTTCTAAGCTCTGGGAATGTGGTAATGAACAAAATAGATTAAAGTACCTTCTGCAGGGGACTTTCAGTCTAGGTAGGGGGACCAAAGTCAACAAACAAAATAAACAAAATATTTGCTGTGTCAGGTGCCTCTAAGTACAGTGGAGAACAATAAAGTAGGGGAGTGGATGGGGTAGATTAAATGTGTCATCTGAGGGAAATGAAATTTTAAATACAATTGTCAGAAAAGACCTGATGCCAAGCTGTATTTGAGCAAGACCATGTAGAAGATGCAGAAGAAAGCCATCCAGATATCCAAGAGAAGAGCATCCCAGGCTGTGGAGAGTGTGAGTGCAAAGCTCTGCAGTGGGGCCATATCTGGGGTATCCCAGGAACAGCAAGGAAACGCAGTGTGACCAGAGCAGAGTGAGCTTGGAGGAGAGAAGTGGAAGATGAGGTGGCAGGAAATGTAGGGCCAGACTGTATTGACCATTTAAGGATTTTAAATTTTACTTAGAGCAAGAATTTTGAGTAAAAGAATAATACAATATGACTCAGACTTCCATAAAACACAAAGTTCAAAGCAGGGAAGCCAGTCAGGAGTGTATCGTGCTAACCTGATGAGAGGCAATATTATTGTGGACTAAGTGACAGTTGTGTATGTGGGAAGAATCAGTTAGACTCTGGATGAAGTTTTATGTGATTGATTCATACCACATAAAATGTGATGTGTGTGAGAGAATGAAAGAAACTCAAAGAGAACTTGAAAGTCAAGTTGTCATTTCCTGAGATGGGGAAGACATTAGGAGAAGCAGGATTCAGGGGAAGTCCAGAAGTTGGATTTTAAACTGCTAAGTCTAATATCCATTAGAAATCTAAGTGGGGATATTGAGTACACAGTTGGATATAGTCTTGTGTTAGGAGGAACTATCTAAGCTAGAGACAGAAGTTTAGGAATTGTCATTTTTGCTGCCCAATATGATAGGCGCGTGTGGCTATTTCAGTTTAAATTAATTATAAAAAAATCAATGAGTCCCACTAGCCACATTTCAAGTGCTTGGTGTGGCTGGCAGCATATATGCCTACAGGCGATCGTATTAGACATCCATATGGAACATTTCCATCACCTCAGAAACTTCTATTGGACAGCACCAGATTGGTAGTATTTAGAGACACAAGATAGGAGACTCAATGAAATAAACCTAGAGAGTAACTTTCTAAGCCTGGAGAAGGAGAGACTTTGGGGAGAGGGGTTCTTACAAGTAATTGGCTGAAAAAAATCTTCTGATTTTATTCTTAGATATTTATCTAGTTAATCTCCCCTTCTCCCCCTTCTTCCTTCCTCTAGTATTTGCAACCTTCCTTACGTCTTACTTGGATGATTGCAGCAGCCTCCTGACTGAGCCTTCCACCTCAGGTCTGTGTCCCTCATATGCATCTTCCACACCCCTAAAATAAAGAGCCTACTAAGTCATTCTCTAGTTTAAAGCCTCCCAACAGCTACATTACAACCTACAGTGTAAAGTCCATATACGGTATTATAGCATAAGAAACTTCTGTCACCCACCTCTTCCCTTCCTCTTCAGCCTCAGGTCTCATATTCTCCATCTCTAACTTTGTGATCCAACAAGAATGAACTCCTGGTATCCTCTTTCTAATCTCTCTTCCTTACTTAGCTTCTTCTAGTCTCCTTCTTCTGAGATAAATGTTCCGCCCCTGACAGACTAATTTTTCCCCATCTTATAAGGCAGAGCTTAAATGTTGCCTCCTCTAGATTTGGGTAAGATGTTCCATATCTATGCTCTTATAACACCCCACACTCCTCTCTGTCATAATAGTTAACACCTGTCTCTGGAATGATCTGTTTAGACATCTGCCCAGTGGACAATAGCTCTAAGAGCTATACTTTCTACATTTTTTCTATCTGCAAGGCTATACTTTCTACATTTTTCTATCTGCAAGGCTAACTATATTATCTGGCTCATGGAGGGCAAGCCATAGCTTCTCTTTGAACTGAAAGGAAAGTAACAGGGGACTTTGTGGTTTCCTGGCACATGCATGAACTATTCTCATGTGTGTGCTCATGCTGCTTCAATACTCTTCTTATTCCCTGAATTGTCCTACTCCTTCTCATGCCTCAAAGCTCAACTTAAATGTCATTTCCTCTGTGAAACTTGTGTGTCCTCACCTGAGACAATCTCATCTTTCCTTCAGAAAGAAACTCTTGGCACTATTCATATGTCTCCAAGATAGCACTTTTCACAGTAATAACCATGTCCCTTTTGCTTTTTAAGTAAGTTTTAGGGACAGAGAGGCTCTGATTCATTTATTACATCTTGTATCTTTTGTACCACTTAGCACATAGTAAACATTCAATGAGTGCTTTTGAATAACTCTCTTAATTAATTATCATATTGATTTACTAATAGCTCCTGAAGTGGACGATTGGATTACATATAAAAAGCTGTGATTAGAAGCACATATGAATGTTAATTATTTTTTAAAATGATTAAATCTGGAATGAGCTTTGAAATTAATGTAGCTTTACAGATGAAGAAACTGATGCCAAGAGAGTTCAAATTAGTTTTTGAGCCAAAAAGAAGACTTTAAGTATCCTGGCCATCACCCAGCATCCTGCCTTGCCCACTCTACATTTTCTTGCTTTGCTTTTCTCTGACTCTACCCAGCTTCTCACTCCACCCTCTCCACCATGCAATGCTTGCATGGACATTTGATATGATGGACAAAGATAAGATATATATTTCCCCAGCTATGGATGACAGTGGCATTTTGATTACGAGGTTAAGATTTCTGTCTGAGTAGAAACAAAAGCTAATACAATATTTAATTTAGAAATAATATGAATCACAAGCCCAATTCCTTTCTCCCCATAGGAGTCTAAAGCCATCCTGTACTTATTCAATAAAAAGAAATGGAATGATCAGGTTTCTTGCAATAGATTGTTTCAGCCAGAACAATGTTTAGAGAGAGCTGGAAATACTCCTGTCTCTTGAATGTACAGCGAAATTAACAACTGCTACACAGAGAACTGAGCTTCTTAATACCTGTCTTCTCACAGATAGGTTAATTGCATGAGAGTTGAGTTTTCTAAGACAAAAACAATCTATAGACACAATCTCCATTATTTAAGCACACACACATGTACACACATACACACACAGAGCAGACAATGCGTAGAAATAAACTATAGTAATTTCCCCCCAAGAAACTATGAGATATATATGTGGTCATACCAAGAACATTTAGAGGCCTAATAATGAGTATTTACCATGAGTGAAGGTGAGTTAATTACTACCTTCCAGTTGAAAACATTTGAACAAATAGCAAAATGATTGTATGTATAATTGATCCAGAACCTTAACCTTCAAAATATACATTTGTTTTTTTCTTGAAAACCAAGGGGGCATACCTTTAAGAAATAGTATCTAAAAGCATTTAAGGAACTGACATGGCCATAATTCTAAATTAAAATTATTAAGACTATTTCTGGTTTCCAAAGAAACCTAATTATAGCAAGCCTGATTCTTTTTTTTTTTTGGTTTTATGATACCTTTGTTCCAAGACTTTTGTCTTGAATAGCTTTTTTTTTTGGGGGGGTTTCAAAATTTTATTTATTTTTTATTTTTTTTAACATCTTTATTGGAGTATAATTGCTTTACAATGGTATGTTAGTTTCAGCTTCACAACAAAATGAATCAGTTACATATATACATATATTCCCATATCTCTTCCCGCTTGCGTCTCCCTCCCTCCAACCCTCCCTATCCCACCCCTCCAGGCGGTCACAAAGCACCGAGCTGATCTCCCTGTGCTATGCGGCTGCTTCCCACTAGCTATCTACCTTACGTTTGGTAGTGTATATATGTCCATGCCTCTTTATCGCTTTGTCACCGTTTACCCTTCCCCCTCCCCATAGCCTCAAGTCCATTCTCTAGTAAGTCTGTGTCTTTATTCCTGTTTCATCCCTAGGTTTTTCATGACATTTTTTTTTTAAATTCCATATATATGTGTTAGCATACGGTATTTGTCTCTCTCTTTCTGACTTACTTCACTCTGTATGACAGACTCTAGGTCTATCCACCTCATTACAAATAGCTCAATTTCGTCTCTTTTTATGGCTGAGTAATATTCCATTGTATATATGTGCCACATCTTCTTTATCCATTCATCCGATGATGGACACTTAGGTTGTTTCCATCTCTGGGCTATTGTAAATAGAGCTGCAATGAACATTTTGGTACATGACTCTTTTTGAATTATGGTTTTCTCAGGGTATATGCCCAGTAGTGGGATTGCTGGGTCATATGGTAGTTCTATTTGTAGCTTTTTAAGGAACCTCCATACTGTTCTCCACAGTGGCTGTATCAATTTACATTCCCACCAACAGTGTAAGAGGGTTCCCTTTTCTCCACACCCTCTCCAGCATTTATTGTTTCTAGATTTTTTGATGATGGCCATTCTGACTGGTGTGAGATGATATCTCATTGTAGTTTTGATTTGCATTTCTCTCATGATTAGTGATGTTGAGCATTCTTTCATGTGTTTGTTGGCACTCTGTATATCTTCTTTGGAGAAATGTCTATTTAGGTCTTCTGCCCATTTTTGGATTGGGTTGTTTGTTTTTTTGTTATTAAGCTGCATGAGCTGCTTATAAATTTTAGAGATCAATCCTTTGTCAGTTGCTTCATTTGCAAATATTTTCTCCCATTCTGAGGCTTGTCTTTTGGTCTTCTTTATGGTTTCCTTTGCTGCGCAAAAGCTTTTAAGTTTCATTAGGTCCCATTTGTTTACTCTTCTTTTTATTTCCATTTCTCTAGGAGGTGGGTCAAAAAGGACCTTGCTGTGATTTATGTCATAGAGTGTTCTGCCTATGTTTTCCTCTAAGAGTTTGATAGTTTCTGGCCTTACATTTAGGTCTTTAATCCATTTTGAGCTTATTTTTGTGTACGGTGTTAGGGAGTGATCTAATTTCATACTTTTACATGTAGCTGTCCAGTTTTCCCAGCACCACTTATTGAATAGGCTGTCCTTTCTCCACTGTACATTTCTGCCTCCTTTGTCAAAGATAAGGTGACCATATGTGCGTGGGTTTATCTCTGGGCTTTCTATCCTGTTCCATTTATCTATCTTTCTGTTTTTGTGCCAGTACCATACCGTCTTGATAACTGTAGCTTTGTAGTATAGTCTGAAGTCTGGGAGCCTGATTCCTCCAGTTCCTTCTTTCGTTCTCAAGATTGCTTTGGCTATTCGGGGTCTTTTGTGTTTCCATACAAATTGCAAAATTTTTTGTTCTAGTTCTGTGAAAAATGCCAGTGGTAGTTTGATAGGGATTGCATTGAATCTATAGATTGCTTTGGGTAGTAGAGTCATTTTCACAATGTTGATTCTTCCAATCCAAGAACATGGTATATCTCTCCATCTATTTGTATCATCTTTAATTTCTTTCATCAGTGTCTTATAATTTTCTGCATACAGATCTTTTGTCTCCTTAGGTAGGTTTATTCCTAGATATTTTATTCTTTTTGTTGCAATGGTAAATGGGAGTGTTTTCTTGATTTCACTTTCAGATTTTTCATCATTAGTATATAGGAATGCCAGAGATTTCTGTGCATTAATTTTGTATCCTGCCACTTTACCAAATTCATTGATTAGCTCTAGTAGTTTTCTGGTAGCATCTTTAGGGTTCTCTATGTATAGGATCATGTCATCTGCAAACAGTGACAGCTTTACTTCTTCTTTTCCGATTTGGATTCCTTTTATTTCCTTTTCTTCTCTGATTGCTGTGGCTAAAACTTCCAAAACTATGTTGAATAAGAGTGGTGAGAGTGGGCAAACTTGTCTTGTTCCTGATCTTAGTGGAAATGCTTTCAGTTTTTCACCATTGAGGATGATGTTTGCTGTGGGCTTGTCATATATGGCCTTTATTATGTTGAGGAAAGTTCCCTCTATGCCTACTTTCTGCAGGGTTTTTATCATAAATGGGTGTTGAATTTTGTCAAAAGCTTTCTCTGCATCTATTGAGATGATCATATGGTTTTTCTCCTTCAATTTGTTAATATGGTTTATCACATTGATAGATTTGCGTATATTGAAGAATCCTTGCATTCCTGGAATAAACCCCACTTGATCATGGTGTATGATCTTTTTAATGTGCTGTTGGATTCTGTTTGCTAGTATTTTGTTGAGGATTTTTGCATCTATGTTCATCAGTGATATTGGCCTGTAGTTTTCTTTCTTTGTGACATCCTTGTCTGGTTTTGGTATCAAGGTGATGGTGGCCTCGTAGAAGGAGTTTGGGAGTGTTCCTCCCTCTGCTATATTTTGGAAGAGTTTGAGAAGGATAGGTGTTAGCTCTTCTCTAAATGTTTGATAGAATTCGCCTGTAAAGCCATCTGGTCCTGGGCTTTTCTTTGTTGGAAGATTTTTAATCACAGTTTCAATTTCAGTGCTTGTGATTGGTCTGTTCATATTTTCTATTTCTTCCTGATTCAGTCTTGGCAGGTTGTGCCTCTCTAAGAATTTGTCCATTTCTTCCAGATTGTCCATTTTATTGGCATAGAGTTGCTTGTAGTAATCTCTCATGATCTCTTTTATTTCTGCAGTGTCAGTTGTTACCTCTCCTTTTTCATTTCTAATTCTATTGATTTGGGTCTTCTCCCTTTTTTTCTTGATGAATCTGGCTAGTGGTTTATCTATTTTGTTTATCTTCTCAAAGAACCAGCTTTTAGTTTTATTGATCTTTGCTATTGTTTCCTTCATTTCTTTTTCATTTATTTCTGAGCTGATTTTTATGATTTCTTTCCTTCTGCTAGCTTTGGGGTTTTTTTGTTCTTCTTTCTCTAATTGCTTGAGGTGCAAGGTTAGGTCGTTTATTCGAGATGCTTCCTGCTTCTTAAGGTGGGCTTGTATTGCTATAAACTTCCCCCTTAGAACTGCTTTTGCTGCATCCCACAGGTTTTGGGTCGTTGTGTCTCCATTGTCATTTGTTTCTAGGTATTTTTTGATTTCCTCTTTGATTTCTTCAGTGATATCTTCATTATTAAGTAGTGTATTGTTTAGCCTCCATGTGTTTGTATTTTTTACAGATCTTTTCCTGTAATTGATATCTAGTCTCATGGCGTTGTGGTCAGAAAAGATACTTGATACAATTTCAATTTTCTTAAATTTACCAAGGCTTGATTTGTGACCCAAGATATGATCTATCCTGGAGAATGTTCCATGAGCACTTGAGAAAAATGTGTATTCTGTTGTTTTTGGATGGAATGTCCTATAAATATCAATTAACTCCATCTCGTTTAATGTATCATTTAAAGCTTGTGTTTCCTTATTTATTTTCATTTTGGATGATCTGTCCATTGGTGAAAGTGGGGTGTTAAAGTCCCCTACTATGAATGTGTTACTGTCGATTTCCCCTTTTATGGTTGTCAGTATTTGCCTTATGTATTGAGGTGCACCTATGTTGGGTGCATAAATATTTACAATTGTTATATCTTCCTCTTGGATTGATCCCTTGATCATTATGTAGTGTCCTTCTTTGTCTCTTCTAATAGTCTTTGTTTTAAAGTCTATTTTGTCTGATATGAGAATTGCTACTCCAGCTTTCTTTTGGTTTCCACTTGCATGAAATACCTTTTTCCATCCCCTTACTTTCAGTCTGTATGTGTCTCTAGGTCTGAAGTGGGTCTCTTGTAGACAGCAAATATATGGGTCTTGTTTTTGTATCCATTCAGCCAATCTGTGTCTTTTGGTGGGAGCATTTAGTCCATTTACATTTAAGGTAATTATCGATATGTGTGTTCCTATTCCCATTTTCTTCATTGTTTTGGGTTTGTTATTGTAGGTCCTTTCCTTCTTTTGTGTTTCTTGCCTAGAGAAGTTCCTTTAGCAGTTGTTGTAGAGCTGGTTTGGTGGTGCTGAACTCTCTCAGCTTTTGCTTGTCTGTAAAGGTTTTAATTTCTCCATCAAATCTGAATGAGATCCTTGCTGGGTAGAGTAATCTTGGTTGCAGGTTTTTCTCCTTCAACACTTTCAATATGTCCTGCCACTCCCTTCTGGCTTGCAGAGTTTCTGCTGAAAGATCAGCTGTTAACCTTATGGGGATTCCTTTGTGTGTTATTTGTTGTTTTTCCCTTGCTGCTTTTAATATGTTTTCTTTGTATTTAATTTTTGACAGTTTGATTAATATGTGTCTTGGCGTATTTCTCCTTGGATTTATCCTGTATGGGACTCTCTGTGCTTCCTGGACTTGATTAACTATTTCCTTTCCCATATTAGGGAAGTTTTCAACTATAATCTCTTCAAATATTTTCTCAGTCCCTTTCTTTTTCTCTTCTTCTTCTGGAACCCCTATAATTCGAATGTTGGTGCGTTTAATGTTGTCCCAGAGGTCTCTGAGACTGTCCTCAGTTCTTTTCATTCTTTTTTCTTTATTCTGCTCTGCAGTAGTTATTTCCACTATTTTATCTTCCAGGTCACTTATCCGTTCTTCTGCCTCAGTTATTCTGCTATTGATCCCATCTAGAGTACTTTTAATTTCATTTATTGTGTTGTTCATCGTTGCTTGTTTCATCTTTAGTTCTTCTAGGTCCTTGTTAACTGATTCTTGCAATTTGTCCATTCTATTGTCCATTCTATCTCCAAGATTTCGGATCAACCTTACTATCATTATTCTGAATTCTTTTTCAGGTAGACTGCCTATTTCCTCTTCATTTGTTAGGTCTGGTGGGTTTTTATCTTGCTCCTTCATCTGCTGTGTGTTTTTCTGTCTTCTCATTTTGCTTATCTTACTGTGTTTGGGGTCTCCTTTTTTTTTTTTTTTGCAGGCTGAAGGTTTGTAGTTCCTGTTGTTTTTTGAGTCTGTCCCCAGTGGCTAAGGTTGGTTCAGTGGGTTGTGTAGGCTTCCTGGTGGAGGGTACTAGTGCCTGTGTTCTGATGTATGAGGCTGGATCTTGTCTTTCTGGTGGGCAGGTCCACGTCTGGTGGTGTGTTTTGGGGTGTCTGTAGACTTATTATGATTTTGGGCAGCCTCTCTGCTAATGGGTGGGGTTGTGTTCCTGTCTTGCTAGTTGTTTGGCATAGGATGTCCAGCACTGTAGCTTGCTGGTCGTTGAGTGAAGCTGGGTGCTGGCGTTGAGATGGAGATCTCTCGGAGATTTTTGCTGTTTGATATTATGTGCAGCTGGGAGGCCTCTTGTGGACCAGTGTCCTGAAGTTGGCTCTCCCACCTCAGAGGCACAGCACTGAGTCCTGGCTGCAGCACCAAGAGCCTTTCATCCACAGGGCTCCTTAATTTGGGATGATTCGTTGTCTATTCAGGTATTCCACAGATGCAGGGTATATCAAGTTGATTGTGGAGCTTTAATCCGCTGCTTCTGAGGCTGCTGGAAGAGATTTCCCTTTCTCTTCTTTGTTCTCACAGCTCCCAGGGGCTCAGCTTTGGATTTGGCCCCGCCTGTGCGTGTAAGTCGCTGGAGGGCATCTGTTCTTTGCTCAGACAGGACGGGGTTAAAGGAGCCGCTGATTCGGAGGCTCTGGCTCACCCAGGCCGGCGGGTAGGGAGGGTCACGGAGTGCAGGGCGGGCCTGCAGCGACAGAGGCCGCCGTGACGCTGCAGCCTGAGGCGCGCCGTGCGCTCTCCCGGGGGAGCCGTCCCCGGATCCCGGGACCCCGGCAGCGGTGGGCTGCACAGGCTCCCCGGAAGGGCGTGTGGCTAGTGACCTGCGCTCGCACACAGGCCTCCTGGCAGCGGCAGCAGCGGCCTTAGCGTCCCATGTCCGTCTCTGGGCTCCGCACTCTTAGCCGCGGCTCGCGCCCGTCTCCGGAGCTCTCCCAAGCAGCGTTCCCAATCCCCCCTCCTCGTGCACCAGGAAACAAAGAGGGACGTAAAAGTCTCTTGCCTCTTCGGCAGGTCCAGACCCCTCCCCAGACTCTCTCCCGGCCAGCCGCGGCGCACCAACGCCCTGCAGGCTGTGTTCACGCCGCCAACCTCAGTCCTCTCCCGGCGCTCCGACAAAAGCCGGAGCCTCAGCTCCCAGTCCCGCCCGCCCCGGCGGGCGAGCAGACAAGCCTCTCGGCTGGTGAGTGCCGGTCGGCCCGATCCTCTGCGCTGGAATCTCTCCGCTTTGCCCTCCGCACCCCTGTTGCTGTGCTCTCCTCCGCAGCTCCCAAGCTCCCCCACTCCGCCTCCCGAAGTCTCCACCCGCGAAGGGGCTCCTAGTGTGTGGACACTTTTCCTCCTTCACAGCTCTCTCCCGCTGGTGCAGGACCCGTCCCTATTCCTTTGTCTCTGTTTAGTTTTTTCTTTTGCCCTAACCAGGTACGTGGGGGGTTCCTTGCCTTTTGGGAGGTCTGAGGTCTTCTGCCAGCGTTCAGTAGGTGCTCCGTAGGAGTTGTTCCACGCGTAGATGTATTTCTGGTGTATCTGTGGAGAGGAAGGTGATCTCCGCGTCTTACTCTTCCGCCATCTTCCCGGAACTCGAATAGCTTTTTTTTAATACATTTTTCTCTTATAAAAAATGTCATTTTAAACTAGTTTCTATTTTTCCACATATGTGTAATGAGCATAAATAAGAAACTTATGTGAGAAACTCCCAAGATCTTTTTTCCTCCAGGATTCAGTTGTGTAAAGTGGAAAAGGGTCTGAAAACAATAGGTTTTATAACTAAGATAATGCATCAGTATTTAGTCTTTAAATCTAGTTCTCCAAATACCAAGGATTTTGTTACTCTTGACTGACTGATCAAAAACTCTGGTCCCAGTTCAAAGGACAAGCTCAGTTCAAGGTTGCATTTACTATGGTTTACTTCTAGAGCAGTGAATACGTTTTACAATAAATCTAAACTAGAAAAGAAGCAGAGGGTGGACACAGCTTCCCATTGCCTCTTTGTATTCCTTTTAAACATGTCCTCAAGTTCAGAGCTCTCAGAAGCCTCTGAGGAGAGAGAAGCCCTTTGGGTCAGAGGCTCATGGTATGATGGGTTCCCTGACTTATATTCAGAATCACATCAGTGCATAGCATCAGCTCATACTCTTCTACTCAGGAAACCACATCACAAAGCCTGTTTTGCAAGATCTGGTTCTTGCAATTCTCTTGTATTGGCACAGGGAAAATGCCCCCTTCCCTGTGTGTAACTGGCTCGAAGACTTTGCATGCTTTTTTGTTTTTATGGTTTTTTTTGTTTTGTTTTGTTTTACTTATTTCACACATGGGGACCTCCTGAAGAAGACCAGCCATAGACTACCACACCATTCAAGGGAGAAAATTGTACTTGTATCCTCATAGGAAAATAAATAAGAGCAGTGGTACTATTGGTGGTCACAAGACCATTCATTACCCCAGCTCTTCTCTTATAAAGAGATAACATTAGGTTAAAATTTTAAAAAAGGAATACAGTCTCCATGTTCTCAATGTGAATTATACAGAGGGACCTTTAGATGAAGTTCTGCAGTGATTTTTTTTTTTTAAGCCAGTCTTTGGAGACTGTCAAAAATCCCAATTAATGACAAATAGTACAACATTTTTATTTTAAAGCAAAATCTATTTTGCAGTAAGCCTGTATATGTTAAGGGCTTTATATTATCCAGTTGAAAGAAAACTACAAAAGAAAGGAGGCAAGTTATTATTCCTGCAAACAATTTTGAAGTTTACCACCATGAATTATTTAAAAACTTGTAAGAGGATATTACATATTTCCAAGGGATATTTTAAATTAAAAAATTAAATATTCTTGCTCCAAATGCCATATTGTAAATAATATGACAGTCACTTCAACATATTTTCCCCTTGTCAAAAGAAAAGAAAGAATTATGTATAATTTTCCTTTAATACCCTCCATCTGGTGTAATGATGTTCTGAGTGGCTAAGGACTCAATTTATTTGGAAAGAATATTATCAATATTAAAGAACTGGTGATCTGTCCCAGATTCTCCAAAATTGATAGGTTGACCCGTTCATATACTAAAGGCACAACAACTCCCCAGTATAGCCAAGCTTCCTTACCTATAAAGATCGCTTTCCCCATTATTCTTGAAACACAGGCTGGGCACTTGAACTCTGCACTATTTTTGCATATTGTTTCATCACTGTTATTTTCAAGGAAATCACAAACTGATCAATTTTATAGAAGAAGTGAAAACAGGGTGTAATGGGGACTTACAGGTGATGCTCCCAGCTCAGATTGTTAGAGAGACATTTGGGGAGGAAATAGTACTTAGCCAGGCAAAGATTAGTTAATGGACATTTTAGAAAGAAGAAGAATTGCATGAAAAAGAATAAAGAATTGGTATTTTATAGGCGAGACAGTAAGAAATCTTGGCTAGGTTTAGGTTCTTGAGGGTCTGTGTGATATACCAAGCCTGGACTCTATCCAGAACATTAGGATGAGTAAAAGAAGAATTTAAATAGAGAAGAGAAAATGAACACAATCGTATTTTAGAAAGACAACTCTGCAAGCAATATGGATAATAGATTCAATCAAGTTAAGACTAAAGACTTAGTTTAGAAGTAAGCTAAAGTGCATTTCTTCCCCAGGGAGAAATGATGACAACTGATTGAATTAAGGTAATGGCTGTGAGAATAGAGATAGAATGGATTCCAGAAATGTCAGCTCGATTGGTGAACAGCAAGATGGGGAAGGTAATGGAGAATGAGAAACTCAGAAAGATTCCCTAGTCATTGACTTAAAAAACCTGTATGGATGATATCACTATTTACAGAGACGTGAACTAAAAGAAACAAAAGATGGGTTTTTTTTGGAAAGAGGGTTGGAAATCATGAATTTAATTAAACTATAGTTTGTGAAATAATAATGAAATTAAGAATACAGACTAACAGGCACTACTCTGATTTATTTTTATCTTTATCTCATTTTCTCCTCACAAAAAATCTCTGTGAGGTGGTTATTATTATTATCATTCCACGTTACAAATTAGGAAATTTAAAGAAACTAAGTAATCTTTTCAAGTTTACCCAAATAGTTAAATTCCATGCCTAGTAGACTGTTGTGAATACGTGGTTAAAGCTCAGAAGAGAACACTCTCATAGACGTTTAAGTGTAGAACTTACTAGCTTTGTAGTTGAAGTCCTGAAAATACACAGATACAATGTATAGGATGAGAAGGGAAGACCAAAGGCAAACCTCTGGGGAAGACTATCTCCCAGGAACACAGTGAAGATGTAAGATGTATAAAGGCAGGAAGTCTAGGTAGGAAACATTATCAAAGTTCAAAATCTGCGTGTTGATCAGTGCTACAGCATGAAATATGTCGTCTGGATTTAGCATCTAGTAAGTCAGGAGTAACTTGGAGCAGAGAAAGGGTGTTGGATTTTTTCAAGGATGAAATCAGATAACAGTGTGCCCCGGCATGATTAGGAGGAGAGTGAGTAGAGATAGAAAACGGAAAATGACTTTTTTCTTTTTTTGCAGTACGCGGGCGTCTCAGTGTTGTGGCCTCTCCCGTTGCGGGGCACAGGCTCTGGACGCTCAGGCTCAGCGGCCATGGCTTACGGGCCCGGCCGCTCCGTGGCATGTGGGATCCTCCCGGACCAGGGCACGAACCCGTGTCCCCTGCATCGGCAGGCGGACTCTCAACCACTGTGCCACCCGGTAAGCCCGGAAAACGACTTTTTAAAGTAGCTTTGCTGTGGATGCAGAAGAGAGAGTAGAAAGATCTGGGGAATAGGTTGCTTTATTATGTTGGTTTTTTTTTTAATACAGGAGAAGTTTGAAGAGAAAAAGAGTATAAAGTTAGGGACAAAAGAGAAGGCAACTGCTTGAATGATGTTATTTAGGAGATGGGATTTTAGCAAAAATGAACTGATAAGCCTCAGAAAAAGCAAGAGCTCCTCTTCCTCTAAACAGAAGGAAGGTTCTTTTCTGTCAAGATCTGCATTCATTTAAGCTTTCCAAACAAGACGGAGGGGTATATAAGTGAAGTTATTTATTTTTGTTTTAAAACTATTTTAAGTACTTTGAAGGATTTGAAATTCCTCTTCCCAAGAATAGTTTCCAGCTAATGACTGAAGTTTCTCGATCAGATTCTTTCCTTTTTGTTTATCATAGACTTTAATCTTTACATCCCTTTTACTTCTAAAATAGTCGTGGAAGACATAATCCGTTCAATCTTTAATGAAACTGTGCTTTTTTCTTTTTTTTTTTTCAAAATACAGTCTTCTGTTGGAAGTTTAATAGCAATTGTAGGCAAAGGATGAATTACCTCAGAAAAGGATGGGATGTGTCTTAGAAAGTTTTGTTCACTTTACAGTCCCTGCTGCCTCATAACTCTAGATTACATTTATTTTTCACTCTCCGTGACTGTCTCTGTGCCTCCAAACTGCATTTCTAATCCTTGGTTGTCTTAGTCTCTCTGGGCTGTCACAACAAAATACCATAGGTTGGGTAGTTTAAACAACAGAAATTCATTTTCTCACAGTCTGGAGGCTAGAAATCCAAGATAAGGGTATCAACATGGTTCGATCTGATGAAGGCTCTCTTCCTGGCTTGCAAATGTCCACCTTCTCTCTCTGTCCTCACATGGCATGCTGGAGAGATCTCTCTCTTCCTCTCCTTATAAGGCCACACTCCTATCGGATTAAAGCCCAGCCCTTTCGACCTCTTTTAACTTTAATTATCTTCTAAAGGCCCTTTCTCCAGATACAGTCATACTAGGGATAAGGCTTCAATATACAAATTTGGGGGTCCAAGTTAATGTCCATCATTAAATAACCAACCTGCCATTCTAGCTTCATCAGCTATTGATCGTTTGAGGGTACATGAGCAGAGAGTACATTGACCTCACCTGGAACAATGTTCACTGGGCGGAACTTAGTAATGAGTTCACAATCCCCCCATTGTCTGCAGCTCTGAGGCAGCAAAAAGGGACTTAGCAGGACTTGAGGACAAGGAAAGGGCTCCTGGCCCTTGGACTGTAGGATTTATTGCCACAAGATAATGGAAGCACTAGTGCTTTTTCTAGAATGAGTCAGCAGCTGGTCTGAGGTTTGCACTTAGAGTAGTAAGAGGTGGTGAAATCTTGTTCTGCCTTCTATGTAGTCTACTAGATTATACATACCTTACGTCTTTTTCCATTCATTGACTTTCCCTCTCCAAGCAGTCCTTCTACACATAAGGCTGGTGTTTGCTCTGGGCTGCAGCTGCAGGGGACCAGTCTGACATCTGGTTAACCCTAACCTCTGCTTTTCCTACTCTACCCATATACCAACCACTCAGAGCTGATTATTATCCCAAAGTAGTTATACTCGTCACAATTCCTGTTTTTGAGTTCCTTCTCTTTGTGTAGGATTTCTCTTTCTTCTCTTCTACTTGGGGAACATCTTCTAATAACCTAAGACATTCTCTATCCAAAAGAGCCAAGAGGAATCTCTCCAATTATCTTACCACATTGTTTGGAGTATTCTTCTATGACAGAACTTATCAAAGTATTTATTTGTTGAATATGAATTTATTAAAGACAAAAACCATATCTCATCCTTCCTTGTATTCCCAGGTTTTATTACCATGCTTGGTATGTGACAAATGCTTGATAAATCTATGTTGAGTAAATCATTAAGTGAAATAGTTTCTCAAATCTTGGAATTCATCAAAGCATGTATAGCCTGTACCTCACATTGTATTCATTCATTCATTGATTCATTCTTCCAATGAAAAGTTATTTGATACTTTCTGTGTTTCAAGCATCATGCTAGGTCCCCTGAGTACAACCGTGGACAGAAAAGTGGAGTCTGGTGTCAGAACTGAGTTCACTTCTGGGTTCTTCTATAGTAAATGACTGCGGGCAAGATATTTTACCCCTTCAAGTTCCAGTTTCATTATATATAAAATGGGAGGATCATAGTGCTTTCCTATGCAGTGTGCTATGAGAATTAAATATGACCAATCAATTTAAAAAGCTTAGCACTTTTTTGACACATAGTAAAAACTTCTTCTCTTGCTACTTCTTCCTATCATTATTACTTGAAGAATGATCATTGCTCTCATGGATCCCATCCATGGTAAGTACATAGAAGCCCTTTGTATTGACATTAAGTTGTTTCACATGTGTAAATATTACTTATATGATTGGATTGCAAATTCCTTGGAGGCAGGGATTCTGTGCAAACAGAAACTCTGTGAAGAGCAATTTCTCCTTTTTGATAACACTGTAACATCATTTTCAAATGGTAACAATATTAACAAAGATAAAAAGGTAGTTGCTCAATGTATGTATTAAAGAGGGTGAAGAATCAGGGTTGAATCCCAACCAAGGGATAAACAATAAGTACAGTAATAAAAATATACTTTGACAGAATGATCCCTATGGATCAGGTTCAGTGTTCTACGTGAATCATATAATTTTCTTCTCACAGAAACAGCATCACATAAGCATATGTTACCCCTGTGGAAACTGAGTTTCAGAAGTATTAAGTAAGCTGCCCCAAGTCACTTCTTCTTCCACCCATACTTTACCAGGCTAGTGATTCACAGTTATATTTTATTTTGTGATGTTTTGTCTTTTCCTGCTTCCATCTTTCTGTCCATCCCTAAACTATAAAGCAATATGTGACACACCATAGTTTTCCTTTAGAAATACACTTAGAGAATTTTTATTTTGTGGGTTTCTTTTAAAGAACTGTGGCACTCTAAAGAAGAATAGAAATGCTCTGGGAAATAGAAAAGTCAAAGTGGGTAAATATGCTCAAGCAATTAAAAAACGTTTAGTATGTTTTTGACAAAAAAATTTTTTTTGACAGCAGAGAGAAATAAACAGGTATAACATTGCACATGTTGGATATGGGGAGTGTCAAATATGTACTGGAGCTCTCTGTGCTGTATTTGGTCTCAGATACGGGCCAGAGGGAACAAATGTATGCAATGGATGTCATGAGCAATCACATTAGTTTGGCCCATTTTATCTTAAAATGCTTTAAAGTCTCTGTTGATGATTATTATATAGTTAGATTTGGAATTTTGTGTCCTCCACTTTCGTTATGTAGTATGTTTGTATTTGTAGTGAATGATTAATTGGATATGGTAACCATATGTCCTGATTTAGCAATTGCTCTGTATTTTTCATTTTTTAATAAAATATTATTGTTAATATTTACAATAAATTGAGCCAGCATGGATCTGGAAGACCTCCATGTTTTCCTTCCTGCTGCTAGCATGATCACATCTGCTGGTTTGTGAGGCTTATATATAGTAAAGAGAAATCACACTTTAATACATGGTTAAACCGGAAAGATGACCAGAGATAATTGATTTTTCTTTCCCAGCTCTCTTTTGGGACAATGTAACCAACACCACCCTTTCAAGGGAAGCATGCAGTGTACTTTCTGATAAAACTAAATACTTTTGGACACTGATGGCTAAGAGCAGCAAATTCCTTCCAGTCTTGAATAAAGGTGGAGAAGTAGTCACCACTGCTCCCCTTATGAGACATTTGGTGAGCCAGCTCTTGTGCTGGGGCCCATGGAGTGACTTAAGAGATACATGAAGCTGTAGATTATCAGTTGGCCTATAATATGCTGGACAGCCCAAAAAAATAATAGTCATTAAAATAGACATCATAGAACATTGGTCTCCTTAGGTCTCTGTGATTAGTATTGTGGTGTTGGGAGGTCATGACGACTGAGTAGAGGTCTCCAGTATTATTAACAATCTAAATCAACACGTTCTCTCAGATAACGCTGCTCACTCTTGGTAACCCACCATTTATCATGCCCATTGGTAACAAAAGAGATTGGGGTTCAGTTTCAATCTCCATTGTAAGTGCCCCTGCTTGTAATGACCCAGACCTCTCCTTGGCTATAAGTATGACCATGACATTCTTGCGGTTGTCATTCTCAGGAGATGATCTGCACTTCTGCTATTCATGATCATACCTCCTGAACATAAAAGATACAATCATGTGGACACCTGAGTATTGATGAACACCTACATTTCTACTCATGTGCTCTGAAGTCCTGGAAAGAACATCTCCTTATTTTAAAGCCCTTGTTATTTGTCTAAATTTTGAGTAAAGTTTGCTGCAAACTTTGAGTAGTGTGCTTTGGCCTACAGAAACTAGATTTCCCTAGATTTAAAAAGATTCTCTAATGTTCAGTTTGCTCTATCAGAGAAAACTATGTTCGGTAAAGATAAGAACTGTGGGGGGAAAGTAAAGCAGAGAAGAGAGATACAAACTTCCATGGATTTCAATTTTAGATCAAGCAGTCACAGAAGTTTTCACTGAAAAGATAATATTAAAGAAAAAGCATAGAGGAAATGAGGAAGACAGCATGAAATGTTAGGAGAAGGACCTTCCCGACTGAGGGGAAACTAAAACACAAAGGCCTTGCAGCAGAAACATGCTGGTGGGTTCATAGAAGAGCAAGGAAGACAGTCTAGTAAGAAATGGTGAAGAAGTAGCAGGTCAGAAAAGTAATGAAGCTTACATTGTTTAGAGAGGCACTGTCCAATGGATATCACGAGTCACATAAGTAATTATAAATTTTTCAGTAGCCACAAAGATAAAGTGAAAAATGGAATCTGTGGAATTAATTTTAATAATGTTAATTAATCCAATACATGAAAAATATTATCATTTTAACTTGAATCAATTAAAAAATATTGACATATTAAAAATTTTTTTGTACCAAGTCTTTGGAATCTGGTGTGCATTTTTTACTTACAGCACATCTCAATTTAGACTCCACATCTGGAGTGTTCAGTAGCCACGTGTGGAGATGACCACTGTGCTAGACAGTGCAGATTAGGGACTTGAAAGCTATTTAAGGACCTTGGATTTTACTGTGAGATAGAAAGCTACTGGAGGATTTTTAGAACAAAAAAAGAGGTAAGATTTGGCTCACATATTTTAACAGGATCGCTCCGACTATGGTGTTAAAAGACTGAAGAGTGGAGACTATTGCAATATCCCATTGGAGATATGAGAGTAGCTGAGGTGTCAATTGTGGAGGCTTTGTGCAGTGACTAGGTTCTGGATATATTTTGAAAGAAGAGCCTGACGTAATTTTCTGGCATATTGGTTGTCAGATGTGAAAGAAAGAAGTTAAAAATATAAATTGGGCCAGGTACGTATATATTTTAAAGCATCTCTGATAATTCCAAATTGCATTATTGGTCAAGAATCATTGGTTGTTGGCAGTTCCTGTTTCTTATCCTTATGTAATCCCCATTGCTTTGCTTTCCTGATAAATCTCTAGACCTGGAAAGTTATTTATTTTGGATAGAGACATAGTGGGATTTGGAGCTAGAGAAGTAAGTAAGCACTTCCAAAGACCTTAGAAATAGCAGAGAAATTCCTTGATTATTATTTAGAAAGCAGCAGTGAAGAGAAACAGGGAGATTGTTTTGAAGTCTATTTCAATGGCCTAACTAAGAGGTTCCAAAGGCTTGGGCTAGTGGGTTTTGGGGGTGTTAATTATTTGTTTCTTGATCAGGATTCTGGATACATGACTATTGTCAGCATCTGAATTCATGGAGCTATACAATTATTTTATATAGATATAGTATTCCAACAGAAAGCAAAATAGAAAACATTGACCAGTCTCTCTGAAATGTACCAAAATTCACCAAGCTTATAAAGTCAGAAGGCCAATGTTTTAATTTATAGTGAAAAATACAAATATTATTTAGAATGAAAAATTGTCTTAATTGATTCTGCAGGTAAAACTACATAGGAAGCCAAAATATAATCAGAAGGTCGCTGGGTGAAAATGGAATCAGAACAAATGGAGTTACTAAAATGAAATTGATTACTAGTGTAATTGAGCTCTGAGAGCATAACTCACCCATCCTCACTACAGAGACATAAGTCTTGAACATTCAGGGTTCAGAGCTGGGAGCTGTTTTCTATGGAGGTTGCTGAAAACTGTTATTTCTCATTGCTCTTCTGCCTTTCTCTGCTGAGCCATCTCCCATGATTGATATAATATTTGTTGTTTCCTTGAAATGTTTTAACACCGTAATAAAGTCCTGGAAATAAAGTGATTTTAAGATTACTTTCTAGATCTTATTCTAGAATATCTATATTATGACTTGACTGAAAAAAATATCTTCAAAGCTTTTTAAGGAAAGCCATGTTGTTTTCCTCATGTAAAACTCACAGCATCTTGAGATGCTGGACACAGCACTTAGAACACGTTGAAAAGTCAAAGATGACCTGGAAGATCCTTGCCTTGGAAGCATATTATGCTCTTTCATTAGCCGAGGTAAATAAGGCAGGAGGAGGAGGAGTTTTGGGGAGGATGGTGCTAGGGGCACTCTAAAAATGTAAAATTTGAGGTGATGCATCCAATTGAGTTCACTCTGTATCTCAGAAGTCCTAGAAGACAAGACAGTTTGAGCTATAAATGTTGATCATTTTGCTCTGAGGCAGACTAAAATTGAGAGAATTATTGAGATCACTCAAGGAAAGAGGAGGAGGAAAGAAGTGTGAAAAGATGCAGAAGAGTGAGGTTTGAAGAAATACTGTCAGCTGGTTTTAATATTATCAGTGACATAATATACAATGATTTCTATCAAGGCCATTGATTGATGAAGTAGCTTAGGGCCTTGAGATAATTTGAAAAAATCTGTAACTGCCTCAAAAGAGGCTATAGGTGTATGTACACAGGGATTGCTGAGTCATTTTTAAAGAGCTCGTATAAGGTTAGACCATATAAAAGAGTCTTTTGATTTTTTTAGAGAAGTTTTGGGTTCACAGCAAAACTGAGTGGAAGATACAGAGATTTTCATTGTTCCCTTTGCCCACAGTGAAGCCTTTTAACATATTTAAGGAAGTGTTGCATAGTATCATTTGACAGCTATGACTGCACAATATTTTACAAAGAAAGGGAAATAGAGAATATGAAGGGCATGCACTATAATCACTAAGTTGAATTCCTTAGAAAGAAACTTCAGGGTTCAAGTCTTGAAAGTGGTAGGGTTTGGTTCCAGTTTTCTCTGTTTTGTTCTGCTGTTTGTTTGATAATGAGCTGGTATGAAATGCTGAATGTGAAATGCTGAAAAAGTTCTTTGGAATTTAGGAGATAAAATAACAGAGGCCAAGACATTGGAAAAGTCATTGATATAGTTTTTTTTTTTACATCTTTATTGGAGTATAATTCCTTTACAATGGTGTGTTAGTTTCTGCTTCATAACAAAGTGAATCAGTTATACATACACATATGTTCTCATATCTCTTCCCTCTTGCATCTCCCCACCTCCCACCTTCCCTATCCCACCCCTCCAGGCAGTCACAAAGCACCGAGCTGATCTCCCTGTGCTATGCTACTGCTTCCCACCAGCTATCTACCTTACGTTTGGTAGTGTATATATGTCCATGCCTCTCTCTTGCTTTCTCACAGCTTACACTTCCCCCTCTCCATATCCTCAAGTTCATTCTCTAGTAGGTCTGTGTCTTTATTCCTGTCTTACCCCTAGGTTCTTCATGACATTTGTTTTTCTTAAATTCCATATATATGTGTTAGCATATGGTATTTGTCTTTCTCTTTCTGACTTACTTCACTCTGTATGACAGACTCTAGGTCTATCCACCTCATTACAAATAGCTCAATTTCATTTCTTTTTATGGCTGAGTAATATTCCATTGTATATATGTGCCACATCTTCTTTATCCATTCATCCAATGATTGACACTTAGGTTGTTTCCATCTCCTGGCTAATGTAAATAGAGCTGCAATGAACATTTTGGTACATGACTCTTTTTCAATTATGGTTTTCTCAGGGTATATGCCCAGTAGTGGGATTGCTGGGTCATATGGTAGTTCTATTTGTAGTTTTTTAAGGAACCTCCATACTTTTCTCCATAGAGGCTCTACCAATTCACATTCCCACCAGCAGTGCAAGAGTGTTCCCATTTCTCCACACCCTCTCCAACATTTATTGTTTCTAGATTTTTTGATGATGGCCATTCTGACTAGTGTGAGATGATATCTCATTGTAGTTTTGATTTGCATTTCTCTAATGATTAATGATGTTGAGCATTCTTTCATGTGTTTGTTGGCAGTCTGTATACCTTCTCTGGAGAAATGTGTATTTAGGTCTTCTGCCCATTTTTGGATTGGGTTGTTTGTATTTTTGTTATTGAGCTGCATGAGCTGCTTGTAAATTTTGGAGATTAATCCTTTGTCAGTTGCTTCATTTGCAAATATTTTCTCCCATTCTGAGGGTTGTCTTTTGGTCTTGTTTATGGTTTCCTTTGCTGCGCAAAAGCTTTTAAGTTTCATTAGGTCCCATTTGTTTATTTTTGTTTTTATTTCCATTTCTCTAGGAAGTGGGTCAAAAAAGATCTTGCTGTGATTTATGTCATAGAGTGTTCTGCCTATGTTTTCCTCTAAGAGTTTGATAGTTTCTGGCCTTACATTTAGGTCTTTAATCGATTTTGAGCTTATTTTTGTGTATGGTGTTAGGGAGTGAGCTAATCTCATACTTTTACATGTACCTGTCCAGTTTTCCCAGCACCACTTATTGAAGAGGCTGTCCTTTCTCCACTGTACATTCCTGCCTCCTTTATCAAAGATAAGGTGACAATATGTGCATGGTTTGAAGTAATCAAAAATAACCACATAGAAGATAAATATATCAGCATACTGTGTACTTCAAGTGTTGTGGGGATGAGTGTTTAAAAAGAGAAACAAAGATTGGGGAAGGTTGTGGAACAAAGAATTAAAAGAGTGAAGGATGTTGGCAAAACAAAAGAAAACACCTTGCAGGGAAGCAAGAATTCCACCGACTTCTTGGAGTCAGGATTTTGCAGGTAGTATCTCTACCCCTACTAGCATGGTTCTGAAGAAAAAGGTGTCAACTGGTTTGTTTATTTTAATAAAGACTGTAATGGCTAAAGTTGTATTTGGAGAATTTCTATTGCCATCTCATTAGGCATTTTCTGAAGTGTTCATTTCTAGGTTTCAATGGTGAGTTTTAATGAATTTTTACGTTGCACATTCAATTTAGACAGGAAAGCCGTATGCTGATAAACTTACTGACACTCAATCTGCTTATCATGGTTTCCCTTCAAACCTCAAATTGCATATAAACAGAAAAACTAATCAACTGAAGCAGAAACACAGTATCAATTAGGTTGATGCCTGGGAACTGAAAAAAGAGCAAACAAAATTAATTCCAATCAGTTTGGTAATAAAAAATCAAAAATGTGTAGTAACTTGAGATGACTATCCAGAAAGTAGCTGTGATTTGGCAAAGAATTTTTATATAAATGCTTAGAATCCCTCCAAATAGTATTCAAATATATATCTATTTCTTTTTTGTGGCTGCAACACATGTTATTTCAAAACAATAAACATTTATTGAGAATTATTCTGTACTTTATGAACTTCACATACTTAAAAAAAATCATTGTGGTACTCATTCACAGCATGATGGACTTTACTGTATTAAAGAACCTACAGATAAGAGAATCTAGTGATGGAGGTTTCTCCAAATTGCCTTCAAAAGTGAAGAAAGTATATTTAAACACCAAGCAAGACAAGAGAATACCATCCCTTGGCCGCCTTGATAGAATGAGTCAAATTAGATTCAGGAGACATTACATACCTCCTGGTAAGTGAGAGAGGAGAAACAGAAGCACAAAATCTAGGTGGGGAAAATAAGGAAATAATGATCATCCTCTCCTTTTCCTTTCCTCAGTCTTGCAAAAAGGCCAAGCTGAAGCGTGGGAAATCCTGGAATGAAATTGGAAATTTTGATTACAACCTGGAACTCAACATATTAATTACTGAACTGATACTCTTTACCAAAATTTATTATTCAAGACTATCCAGAAAATGTGTTGTGATTTTTCTTAAATTGCATCCCACGGACATAGTGGTGCCAACAAAGTGGACTTGCAAAGACATTAATTAAATAAACAATCTAGCTGTTTTCTGATTTTAACCTATGTGCCTCTTTAGTTCAATTTAACAGTTATAGCTACATGATAAATACAGTTACTTAGCATAGCACTTAAGGCCTATAAAAACTGGGCCCAGCTTGCCTCCCCTTTTTTGTGCATTTCCTAAACTACTCTTCTCTCCTGTATTTTAAATGTATGTACAACTCTTAGATTCCAGCCAATTTTATGAGTCTGTTCTATTTTCAAGGTGGTGGTTCTAATGAAAGTTCCCATGCCAATTGCTAAACTATAACTTTCAAAAAGTTAAAAATATGACTCTCATGTGAATATAAACACCTGAGAAAAGATTTTATTAAACTCACTATTTAATGAGAGAACTAGTAAAATGTCAATACCATCAAAAGGAAATAAGAAGAAAAGATATACAGATATATAGATATATTTACATATCTATATCTATTTACTATCTATCTACCTATCTAATGGGCACTGGGCCTACACACACACACACACACACACACACACACACACACACACTCACAATATTTAGTTAGGAAAGCTGAAATAAGCTTACATATATTCAGACCAGTTAGTATCCCATATCCCTTAGGGTGATGAAATGCAATGTTTAGGTTACTATTTGTACTGGATAGAAATCAATTCTATCTTTACTGGAAAAAATATTTTTATTCCTATGAATATGAATGATTTGTGTGACTCTCAGTTTCCTAAAAGTTAACTCCTACCCCTTCAGATTTGAAAATAACCTAGTCAATAGAATGTTAACCAAAGGTACATAGTCCTGACCACTAAATATCATTTAGCACTCCCCTGAAAGGACATCTAATAATATCTTTTGCTCATTTCTATGCCTTGGACAATTTTTCTGAAACCATCGATTTACTGGTAAACACATATTTGTCAAGACTCACCCAGTTGCCATCTCCTGGGTGAAAATATTTTGAATGACTCCATGAAAACTCTCTGAGATCCCTCTGTTACATCACCTACATCGTACTTTAGATCAAGAGGGTAGTAGTTCTGTATGTATTGTCTCTCTGTTCAATGACTAATAGTATTCTCAAGATACAGAACCTTATTCAAGTTGCATTGCTATTAGAAGGTTTGAAGCTTGGCTCCATCAATTAGTAGCTGTATAACATCATGCAAATTATTTACCAGTTGAAGTTTTATTGATCTCATCTTCTGAATGAGAATAATGTCTAGCACAAATTTTACTGTGAGGAGTAAATGAGGAAAAAAGCTTAAAACATTTATTACAATATAGACTCTCAATAAATAATAGTAGAAATGGTAGTAAAGACATCAAGAACATAGAAAATGGTAAAAGGAAGTGAAATTTAGATATACAAGGTTAAACTCATGAGCTCTGAGAATTTCTCAGAATGTATATTTTATGTACCACTTGGTATATTCCACTAGACCATAGGAAGATCCTTAAATCAGACTCAGAAATGTCAGTTTCAAGTCCTACTGAAAGTGGATTGTGAAAAAAGTACAAATCATTTACTTTATCAAATTATGTAAATCAGAGTATTTCACAAAGCAATTCAAGTTTCTTAAAAATTTATCTCCAAAAGAATTTTATACATGTTTCTTTCTTTGTTCTTTTAGTTTATAAACTATATAAAATACATTTCTTGGAATTGTATAATCTTCAGACCCTCCTACCCAGATGTTATTAACATTTTTCCAAAGGAAAAAACTAATAAAAATATAATAGTTATCTCTAGGAAAACATGGCTTAATCAGTGAGAACGTTTTATTTTAATGATTATATAAAAACACAATTCTAGGCAAAAGAAATGATGCAGGAGAAATTAGAGACATTGTGGTTCCCAGCATAATATTTACACTCATCTAAGTATTCACACAGAGGGGACTATAGCACTGTTTGAGCCAGAAAACCTGCTCTATTAATTTTCTTCCAAACCATCAGACTTCTTATTTTAGAGGGAGAATGAACAACAAATTAATTCTGTTTTAAAGACAGACAAAATGGGAGCCTGAAATATGACAACAAATCACTTGAATTCTTCATGGAGGTTTACCCAAAACCTGGCAGGACAATCACCATCAGAACAAGTAAAAAAAATAACATCAATGCATTCTCAAAAGAGGTGTACCACTTCCACACAACAGTTCAATTCCAGAAGTTTTTTCTAAGCTGGATTTTTGTAAATTGAGTCATATTTTAAAAACATTGGAAAGACTAATGATTCAAATGAATCCTTAGTTTAACCTGTTTTTTTAATGCCAAAATTCAATGGCTTTTCCCTTTTTTCTATTTTATGAACTTGTATCTCCATAGAAAAGAACAAGAAGTTAGCTAATTAGGATATTTGTTGTGAATATTGTACATTCTGATACCAGATTTGGAATGCCAGTGTATGACCATGAATTATGTTATCATGAATAATAAATATATCTAACATATTGAGTGCTTGCTTTGTGCCAGACAGTATACCAAGTGCTTTATATGGACTATCTCATTTAATCCTCATAATACAAAAGCGAGGATTTGTTTTGTTTTGTTTTGTTTTGTTTAACAGAAGAGGAACACAGATGAGGTAGTTTGCCCAGATAAAATGATGGAGCCTGGATCAGACAGAGTTTGATGCCAAAGCCAAAGTCCTTAACAACTCCACCATCCAGCTTCCCTTTCCTTAAAGAGGTTGAGAGAGTAGTCACTTTAATACATGAAAAAAATGATTTGTTCATTAAATTTCCAAAGATAAAATGCCTCATTTTCAGTGGCCCAGTATGAATAAGCTTAAGAAAAAAGAACTATTTATTTCTCCTATAATCTTAAGAGGCATTTTAAATGCCCTCTTTTGGGAGTGTGGAGGAAGTAATACTTTATTTTTAGCTTTTCATTAAAGGATTTGGGTTGCTTTGACTCAATTTGTGTAAATGCAAACTGCATTTAGAAAATTGTTAAATCTATTAAATTTACCTGCTACTGGTGGATCCAATTTTCAGGTATAATGAAACATGTCAAAGAGAAAATAATGAAATGAATGTGTACTTTCTCAAATAAGACTAACAAGGATCATAAAGGGGTCAACTTGGTAGAACTGCAGGAAGCCTCATCAGGCTGGCCAGGTTTCTAACTCATATATCTCTCATCAGAAATACCACATAATTATACATTACCTATTCAAAGAAATACATTAGAAATCCTAAAAGGAACAGACTTCTTTCTTTTCAAATAATGACTAATTAACATAATAATCATCTTAATATTTCAACTAATAATCAAGAAATTTTGTTGAAACCCAAAGGGGTTACAAAAATGAGGTAGGATACCAAAAGAGGTATGGTTAGGTAGCTTTCAGTAATTGTCATCCAATCCTTCCCAGCCATTTAATTTTTCCCTTTCCAAGTTCATGTATGAAATTGTAAGCTGGAGGCATATGACTGTTTGCATTGCTTTGACAACAGGAATATAATCTAAAAGAAAAAAAGAAGTGAGAAATTGTCCAAAGGTAGGTTGCAGTTATAGGAAGGATCAGTTTGTTGTCTTAGAGAAAATCAGTGAAACTTAATCTTCCAGAATCCAATTTTAGGTGTCTTTTTAGAGCTTAAAGATGAAAAGACTCAGTTGAAAAAGACTCACTTTGGGGTTCTAAGCATATAGCTTATAAACTCTGATATTTTAAACTTTGCAAAAAGAATGAAAAGAAAAATGAGACTAATAAGAGGACCCAATAGAATGGAAAAATGTATAATATGAAGAATTTAAAAGCTTGCTAGAGACCTTCAAGATGGTGGAGGAGTAAGATGTGGAGATCACTTTCCTCCCCACAAATACATCAAAAGTACATCTACATGTGGAGCAACTCCTACAGAACACCTGCTGAACGCTGGCAGAAGACCTCATACTTCCCCAAAGGCCAGAAAATTCCCATGTACCTGGGTAGGGCAAAAGCAAAAAGGAAAAACAGAGACAAAAGATTAGGGATTGGACCCACACCTCTGGGAGGGAGCTGTGAAGGAGGAAAAGTTTCCACACACTAGGAAGGCCCTTCATGGGCAGAGATGGGGGGTGTGCAGGGTGGGGAAGCTTCAGAGCCATGGAGGAGAGCACAGCAACAGGGGTGCAGAGGGCAAAGAGGAGAGATTCCCACACAGAGGATCGGTGTTGACCAGCACTCACCAGCCCAAGAGGATTGTCTGCTTGCCTGCTGGGGCAAGTGGGGGCTGGGAGCTGAGGCTCAGGCTTCAGAGGTCAGATTGGGGTTGGCTGCATGAAGACAGCCTGAAGGGGGCTAGTGCATCACAGCTAGCTGGGAAGGAGTCAAGGGAAAAGTCTGGACCTGCCTAAGTGTCAAGAGACCACTGTTTTGGGGAGTGAGAGGAGAGGGGATTCCTGCTCTGTGTGCCCACAGAAGGCACAGCAGCACCTAAGTGAGCTCCAGAGACAGTCAAGAGCTGCAGCTAACAGCTTGGACCCCAGACACGGGCATGAAATGCTAATGCTGCTGCCGCTGCCACCAAGAATCCTGTGTGCAAGTGCAGGTCACTACCCACATCCTCCAGGGGACTGTGCAGACCTCCACTGCCAGGGTCCCGAGATCCAGGACATCTTCCCTGGGAGAACACATGGCATGCCTCAGGCTGTAGCAACGACATGCTGGCCTCTGTTGACACAGGCTCGCTTTGCATTGCAATTAATACTACCATACCCCTCCATCTCCCGGGCCTGAGTGAGCAAGAGAACCCTAATCAGCCACTGCTTTTTCACACCCTCCTGTCTGGGTGGGGAACAGATGACTAAGGGCAGCCTACACACAGAGGTGGGGCCAAAACCAAAGCTGAACCCCAGGAGCTGTGCAAACAAAGAAGAGAAAGAGAAATTTCTCACAGCAGCCTCAGGAGCAGAGGATTAACTTCCCACAATCAACTTGATGAACGCTGCATCTGTGGAATACTTGAATAGACAACAAATGTTCCCAAAATTGAGATGGTGGACTTTGGGAGTAACTGTAGACTTCGGGTTTGCTTTCTGCATCTGATTTGTTTCTGGTTTTTATGTTTATCTTGGTTTAGTTTTTAGTGCTTGTTATCACTGGTGGATTTGTTTATTGGTTTGGTTGCACACTTTTTTTAAAAAAATTTTAATATTCTTTCCTTTTTGCTCTTTTTGTGGGTGTGTATGTGTATGTTTCTTTCTGTGATTTTGTTTGTTTAGGTTTGCTTTTATGATTTGTCCTAGGGTTCTGATTGTTCAGTTTTTCTTTTAGTTGTTTGTTTTCTTTTTATGAGTACGTGTATGTATGTATCTTTGCATGATTTTGTCTGTTTAGTTTTGCTTTTACAACTTGGTTTGGGGTTCTGTTTGTTTGTTTCTTTTTTTCTTCCTCTTCTTCTGAGCTGTGTGGCTGGCAGGGCCTTTGTGCTCCAGCCTGGTGTCAGGCCTGAGCCTCCGAGGTGGGAGAGCCAAGTCCAGGACATTGACCCCCAGAGACCTCCAGACCCCATGTAATATCAATCAGCGGTAGCTCTCCCAGAGATTTCCATCTCAACACAAAAAACCAGCTCCACTCAATGGCCAGCAAGCTCCAGTGCTGGATGCCCCATGCCAAACTAGCAAGACAGGACACAACTCCACCCATTAGCAGAGAGGCTGCATAAAGTCATACTAAGTTCACAGACACCACAAAACACACCACCTGATGCAGCCCTGACCACCAGAAGGATAACATTCATCCCCACCCACCAGAAAACAGGCACCAGTTCCCTCCACCAGAAAGCCTACACAACCCACTGAACCAGCCTCCCTCACTGAGGGCAACACCAAAAACAATGGAAATTACAAACCAGCAGCCTGTGAAAAGGAGACCCCAAACACAGTAAGTTAAGCAAAATGAGAAGACAGAGAAATACGGAGCAGATGAAGGAGCAAGATAAAAATCCACCAGACCAAACTAATGAAGAGGAAATAATCAGTCTACCTGAAAAAGAATTCAGAGTAATGATAGTATAAATGTTCCAAAATCTTGGAAATAGAATAGAGAAAATACAAGAAACGTTTAAAAAGGACCTAGAAAAACAAAGATGGACAACACAATAAATGAAATTAAAAATTCTCTAGAAAGAAACAATAGCAGAATAACTGAGGCAGAAGAACGGATAAGGGACCTGGAAGATAAAATAGTGGAAATAACTACTGCAGAGCAGAATAAAGAAAAAAGAATGAAAAGAATTGAGGACAGTTTCAGAGACCTCTGGGACAACTTTAAATGCAACAACATTCGAATAATAGGGGTCTCAGAAGAAGAAGAGAAAAAGAAAAGTTCTGAGAAAATATTTGAAGTGATTACAGTTGAAAACTTCCCTAACATGGAAAAGGAAATTATCAATCAAGTCCAGGAAGCGCAGAGAGTCCTATACAGGATAAATCTAAGGAGAAACACACCAAGACACATATTAATCAAACTATCAAAAATTAAATACAAAGAAAATATATTAAAAGCAGCAAGGGAAAACAACAATGTACAAGGGAATCACCATAAGGTTAACAGCTGATCTTTCAGCAGAAACTCTGCAAGCCAGAAGGGAGTAGCTGGCCATATTTAAAGTGATGAAAGGGGGCTTCCCTGGTGGCGCAGTGGTTGAGAGTCTGCCTGCCGATGCAGGGGACACGGGTTCATGCCCCGGTCCGGAAAGACCCCACATGCCGTGGAGTGGCTGGACCCGTGAGCTATGACCACTGAGCCTGCACATCCGGAGCCTGTGCTCTGCAACAGGAGAGGCCAAAACAGTGAGAGGCCCACATACCACAAAAAACTAAAAATAAAAAAAATAAAGTGATGAAAGGGAAAAACCTACAACCAAGATTACTCTACCCAGCAAGGATCTCATTCAGATTCGATGGAGAAATTAAAACCTTGACAGAGAAGCAAAAGCTAAGAGAATTCAGCACCACCAAGCCAGCTTTACAACAACTGCTAAAGGAAATTCTCTAGGCAGGAAACACAAGAGAAGGAAAAGACCTACAATAACAAACCCCAAATAATTAAGAAAATGTCAATAGGAACACACATATCAATAATTACCTTAAAGGTAAATGAATTAAATGCTCCCACCAAAAGACATAGACTGGCTGAATGGATACAAGAACAAGACCCATATATATGCTGTCTACAAGAGGCCAACTTCAGACCTAGGGACACATACAGACTTAAAATGAGGGAATGGAAAAAAATATTCCATGAAAATGGAAATCAAAAGAAATCTAGAGTAGCAATTCTCATTTCAGACAAAATAGATTTTAAAATAGAAATGAAGGAAACAATAGCAAAGATCAATAAAACTAAAATCTGGTTCTTTGAGAAGATAAACAAAATTGATAAACCATTAGCCAGACTCATCAAGAAAAAAAGGGAGAAGACTCAAATCAACAGAATTAGAAATGAGAAAGAAGGAACAACTGACACTGCAGAAATACAAAGGAACATGAGAGATTACTACAAGAAACTATATGCTAGTAAATTAGACAAACTGGAAGAAATGGACAAATTCTTAGAAAAATACAACCTTCCAAGACTGAAACAGGAAGAAGTAGAAAATATGATCAGATCAATCACAAGCACTGAAATTGAAACTGTGATTAAAAATCTTCCAACAAACAAAAGCCCAGGACCAGATGGCTTCACAGGCGAATTCTATCAAACATTTAGAGAAGAGTTAACACCTATCCTTCTCAAACTCTTCCAAAATATAGCAGAGGGATGGACACTCCCAAACTCATTTTATGAGGCCACCATCACCCTGATACCAAAACCAGACAAATATGTCACAAAAAAAGAAAACTACAGACAAATATTACTCATGAACATAGATGCAAAAATCCTCAACAAAATACTAGCAAACAGAATCCAACAGCATATTAAAAGGATCATACACCATGATCAAGTGGGGTTTATCCCAGGATGCAAGGATTCTTCAATATATGCAAATCTATCAATGTGATACACCATATTAATAAATAGAAGGATAAAAACCATATGATGATCTCAATACATGCAGAAAAATCTTTCAACAAAATTTAACACCCATTTATGATAAAAACTCTCCAGATAATAGGCATAGAGGGAACTTACCTCAACATAAGAAAGGCCATATTATGACAAACCCACAGCCAACATCATTCTCAATGGTGAAAATCTGAAACCATATCCTCTAAGATAAGGAAGAAGACAAGGTTGCCCACTCTCACCACTATTATTCAACATAGTTTTGGAAGTTTTAGCCTTGGTGATTAGAGAAGAAAAGGAAATAAAAGGAATCCAAATTGGCAAAGAAGTAAAGCTGTCACTGTTTGCAGATTACATGTTACTATACATAGAGAATCCTAAAGATGCTACCAGAAAACTACTAGAGCTAATCAATGAATTTGGTAACATAGCAGGATACAAAATTAATGCACAGAAATATCTTGCATTCTGATATACTAACAATGAAAAATCTGAAAGATAAATTAAGGAAACACTCCCATATACCATTGCAACAAAAAGAACAAAATACCTAGGAATAAATCTACCTAAGGTGACAAAAGACCTGTATGCAGAAAACTATACGACACTGATGAAATATGACACAAACAGATGGAGAGATATACCATGTTCTTGGATTGGAAGAATCAACATTGTGAAAATGACTATACTACCTTAAGCAATCTATAGATTCAATGCAATCCCTTTCAAACTATGAATGGCATTTTTCACAGAATTAGAACAAAAAATTTCACAATTTATATGGAAACACAAAACACCCAAAATAGCGAAAGCAATTTTGAGAAAGAAAAACAGAGCAGGAGGAATCAGACTCCTGGACTTCAGACTATACTACAAAGTTACAGTAATCAAGACAGTATGGTACTGGCATAAAAACATAAACATAGATCAATGGAACAGGGTAGAAAGCCCAGAGACAAATCCACGAACATATGGTGACCTTATCTGTATTAAGGGAGGCAAGAATATACAATGGAGGAAAGACAGTCTTTTCAGTAAGTGATGCTGGGAAAACTGGACAGTTACATGTAAAAGAATGAAATTAGAACACTCCCTAACACCATAAACAAAAATAAACTCAAAATGAATTAAAGACCTAAATGTAAGACTGGACACTATAAAACTCTTAGAGAAAAACATTAGTAGAACACTCCATGACATAAATCATAGCAAGATCCATTTTGACCCACCTCCTAGAGAAAGGGAAATAAAAACAAAAATAAACAAATGGAACCTAATGAAACTTAAAAGCTTTTGCACAGCAAACAAAATCATAAACAAGATGAAAAGACAACCCTCAGAATAGGAGAAAATATTTGCCAACAAAGTAACTGATGAAGGATTAATCTCCAAAATATATAAGCAGCTCATGTAGCTTAATATCACGAAAACAAACAACCCAATGCAAAAATGGGTGGAAGACCTAAATAGACATTTCTCCAAGGAAGACATACAGATTGCCAACAAATACATGAAAGGATGCTCAACATCACTAATCATTAGAGAAATGCAAATCAAAACCACAATGAGGTATCACTTCATACAGGTCAGAATGGCCATCATCCAAAAATCTATAAACAATAAATGCTGGAGAGTGTGTAAGGAAAAGGGAACCCTCCAGCACTCTTGGTGAGAATGTAAATTGATACAGCCACTATGGAGAACAGTATGGAGGTTCCTTAAAAAACTACAAATAGAACTACTGTATGACCCAGCAATCCTACTACTGGGCATATACCCTGAGAAAGCCAAAATTCAAAAAGGGACATGTACCACGATGTTCATTGCGGCACTATTTACAATAGCCTGGACATGGAAACAACCTAATTGTCCATCGACAGACGAATGGATAAAGAAGATGTGGCACATATATACAATGAAGTATTACTCATCCATTAAAAGAAACAATATTGAGTTATTTGTAGTGAGGTAGATGGAGCTAGAGTCTGTCATACAGAGTGAAGTAAGTCAGAAAGAGAAAAACAAATACCATATGCTAACACATATATATGGAATCTAAAAAAAAAAAAAGGTTCTGATTAACCTAGGGACAGGACAAGAATAAAGATGCAGATGTAGAGAATGGACTTGAAGACACGGGGTAGGGGGAAGGGTAAGCTGGTATGAAGTGAGAGAGTAGCATTGACATATATACACTACCAAATGTAAAATAGATAGCTAGTGGGAAGCAGCTGCATAGCACAGGGATATCAGCTTGGTGCTTTGTGACCACCTAGAGGGGTGGGATATGAGGGTGGGAGGGAGGCTCAAGAGGGAGGGGATATGGGGATATATGTATACATATAGCTGATGCACTTGTTATACTGCAGAAACTAACTCAACATTGTAAAGCAATTATACCCAAAGAAAGATGTTAAAAATAAATAGAAAAATAAAAGCTTGCTAAAATAACAGCAATTAATGGCATTAGTATCTGACTGAGTCTATCACGTGTGATGATCAAAGCATTTTAAACTTTGGAGGATTAACAGATTAAAATAAGATAGTCTAGCTGTTTTAACTGCTTAGTCAATTACCAATTATTTAAACTGGATAATTTATAAATCAGATTTATATCTCAACCTTCTTTTCAGAGTTAAGCCAGGGATCTAGGAGCAGCCACTTAAATCAAACAGTTCTATTTGGCTGCTCTTGTAAATGTGGAATCTTCCAAACCACAAGCTGCTTTTGGTGTTTAATAATTCTACAGGTAAAAAACCTGTGGATATGTAACTATGTGAGAAACCATTGTATTCCTCATTTCTGCAAAAGAGATGAAACCTAAACAATTCTATATCCTTTTTTTGTCATCTTAATTTACTCATTGGCAATAAGTACATTTTCTGCCTTCTTGCTAAGTGTAATTCTAAGGCTTAGAAACTAACTTCTTTTTTCATGGCACAAAAGGCCATGTCTTTTAGAAACCAATCACTAAGAGCAGATTGGTTGTCACACACCCCCCACCCCCAAGGCTGATGAATCACAGTGAAGACAGCTTCACTGTAATCCATTACCTCCAACATAGCTCATAACATAATAAAAGCAAAAAGGAAAAATTAATATCCTTTTCATGGATAAAATATTGCTAGGTGCATCATCCTTTTTTTTTTTTTTCTTACATTACACATTCCAAAGAGAAAAATGAAGTTGGAGTGGCATTGTATTCCAAAGTAATGCTAATGTATCTGCAATCAAGAAAGAAAAAAAGAGTCAAGATTTTTAAATTATAATTACAACCAACACAGGTTGGGATTCTCACACTGAAATGTGTCTTGTGGAATAACAAAATAAAAAGTATTTCCTTTCATCACCATCAAAGTACTTACAGCTAAGGAATTTGCCATTAGATAAAAATTAGCAGTGAGACTGAGTTCACTGTTTACATGATTAAGTGCCCTTGTGTGGTCTAATGTATGTTGGGAGATGCCTCAATCTCTGAAGGTCAGATATTGAAAATACAAAGTAACAGTGAGGAAGAAGATAAAAGCTTGCTTGTGGCAAAAACATTTCAGAGGAAAAAAAAATTCTGGTAGTGACTATCATATTTATGGGACTAGAATCTATCCCTTAGTACCTTGTGAAGACTCATAGACAAAAAGCAGTTATTAAAATGAAGAATGTCTTCAAATCTTTACTGAGAATATATTCTCCACATGACATGAAACAATTGTCAGTTGATTCAATAATGTAGAAGTATATGTTATTGATCAGAAAGAGCAAGAAAAATACAACAGTGTATTGGTCTCTTCTTGCTTCTGTAATGAATTACCACAAACTGAGTCGGAAAAAAACAATAGAAATTTATTCTATTACAGTACTGAAGGTCCAAAGTCTAAAATTAATCGGTCATCTGGTTTGTGTTCCTTCTGGAGTGTTCAGAGAGAAATCTTTTTCTTTGCCTATTTTAGTTTCTAGAGGCTGCCTGCATTTCTTGGCCTGTGGCCCCTTCCTCACGTTACTCCAACTTCTTCCTTCTCACATCACATCTCCCATTTCCCATTGCCTCCTTCTTATAAGGACCATTCTGATTATATTTAGGACCCACCCAGATAACCCAGGATAATCTTCCCATCTCAGGATCCTTAATCACATCTCCAAATACACTTTTGCTGTACTAAGTAACATATTTGTAGGTTCTAGAGATTAGGCAGTAGATATCTTTTGGGGGACATTATTTAGCTTACCATTAAACCACCAATGATAAATGCTAAGTGGTAAAATTATTTATGATTTATGTTCATTCATTCATTCATAAATTACTCATTCATCATTCTCAGTTCCTTCTACATGGAAAATATTGTACCAGGTGGTAGAGATACAGAGAGAAAAAGTACAGCTCTTACCCTAAGGAATTTAGTGTCTTATTTGAAGAGAAACAAACAGACAAAAAACTAAAATGTGATGGGTGAATGAGAAAACATGTAACTCAGACTGAGGGAAAGGAATATGTCAAGGAAGTCTTCTAGGATGTATCAGGACTGACACGTGAAGAAAAAGTTGGAATCAGTCAGCAAAGTGATGGGGCACAGGCTGAGTTCAGGCAAAGACAACAGCATGAGAAAAAAAGTCTTCTTCATAATTTTAGTCACATGTTTTAATATTTCAGAGAAAACTATGAATAAAAGTTATAATAAATGTTAAGCAGCCATTTCCTTTTCCTTTACTGATCTGTAATGTTTAGTCTTACACAAAAGTGTATATCAGTTCCTGTCGCCACCCATTGCTGATTAGACCATGACTGGACTTGAGGACAAGCAAACTTTTGCTGGTTAATAATTACTCAGCTTTTCTCTCCCATATGTTTAAACTAAGAGGGACATAGACTGAGGTTAGTTGATGGTAGGCTCTAAAGCTAAAACACTATGATTTAAAGCAGTGGTATACAAGAATCACCTGTAGAACTGTTTACAAATATAAATTTAGAATATCATGGCATAGTTTTGCATCTTGAATTCCCACATAAAATTGGACAAAGTAACTAAACTGCAAAATCAAAACCACCCAGAGAACACTTACAACAAAACTATGTGATGAGATATCCCTACAAACACAGATATGTCCACAGGTGGGGAAAAATTGCCAACAACCACAGGAATTTGTATATTATTGACATAAGGTCTGACAGAAGCAAAGTGATGTTTGACCTGAAAACGAGAGAACACCAAATGACCAAAAGATAGATAGTCCCTGGAATATGCATCAGACCAACTTGATAACAACAGCTAAAACTGAGGGGTTTTCCCCAACATTAGCAGGTAAGTGAATTCAAGGGGTGCCTGGCAAGATCATCAGAGGGGCGGAAGCAGTTTGTCCCATATGAGCTTGAACCTGACCCACTAGAGCTCCCTTCTAGAATAAGAATCCACATTAAGGAGAAGCAAAGAAAGGAAAAACATAAATAAAATAAATATAAACACACAAATAGAAGAAAAAACTCTGTGAAGTTAGCTAGTTAGCTCTGTGAAGACAAGCTAATTAAACAAAGACATTTTCTAAAAGTTCAGGAAAAATTACTTAACAACAAAATGAGCAAAATATAAATATCAGACTCAAATTCCATACAAACCTCCACAGTTTACAAAAGAATTACAAGGAGAGTTTGTTAAAAATACAGATATCTGTCTCCTCTCCCAGGAGATCTCAGCCATCAGTGATTCACCATAACGTCTCCTCCTCCCAACAAATAATTATTTCCTTTTTTATGTAAATATTCAAGTACTCCCTACCTTAATATCAACAGTAAGTCTCTAACCACACTCTTTATGTGTACCTTACTAGCTTAATTCTCAAAAGGTAGCATTATTTTCTACTTTTTTTTTCTGTAAATTCATTGCATCCTACCACATTTATATGGACTATATTTATCTTCTTAAAAAAATGGTTTACTCCTCCAAATATGCCTTGGTCTCTCTTAATGAAAAAATGTGAAAACAAAGGCATCAAGATTAACTCTACTCTAGATTATATAGTGAATGAAATGTATTTTTAAGCATATTGGAAGAAGTTAACAGTGACCCTAAATATATGTATATTAGCAGAGATAGAGTGAAAAATATTAAGTAACAGATGTAAGAAAACACATGACAACAGTGATTAACCTGACATATTTTGACTATAATGAACATAATAAAACATAAATGGAGTAGAAATAATTTCAGTACCTAGGGTTTCAAACTTTCTATGACAAATGGCTTGTCAAACTTACCTCCTAGGTGATGACTAAAAGCATATCATCACTTGAAAAATATTTTATTACATTTTTTAGCTATATTTTGGGATTTTATAGTTCAGCATGGCTTAGGTAGAGTGACATGAATTGCATATAATCTGAACATATTAAAACAAAGCACTGGAGAAATGGCAGGTTAATATGTAACCAAACAAAAAATTTTATCTGTAATAGTGTCAAATACATTTGTTACCTGGGAAATAACTTAGGCTAGATGTTAAAACCAAACAATGATATGAAGTGATGCTTCCAATACCTAAATTATGCACTGAGCTTGATGTAACTGAGCATGACAAACATTCAAAAAAGTATTCAAGAACTTGATGCATAAAATGGATTTCTTACTATTGTATTTCTTATTATATTCATTTTCATGAAAACTCCTAGAATTTCTGCAATTGCCACAAAGGAAAACACAGCTTTCAGAAGACTCTACTTCATGTCAGATTTCTTACATTCAAAATAAATTTATAAAATAAATATAATAACATGAAATGTATAGAATCTTGTTAGAATAAACCTTATGCTGGTAATTTTCATTCATAGCAACTATGAGCATCATCAGTCTTCTATGAAAGTCTTATCTACTATATTAATAAGGTTAAATGTACTAAGCATTATATCACAATCAGTACCTTTGAATCACATCATACATTTAGCCTACTGTGCCACTAAAATCTCCTGATTTACACCCACAATATGTAATCTGGAAGTCTAAATAAGAATGAACCCCAACATTGTCCAATGTTATCACATTTATACTTTACAACGTGACGTAAAGGCGATTAGTCAGGTACTTTGATCAATATTTACAGGCAAATTTGTTCACTTTGGCTAATATCCTGAAAATAGCTGTTGACAATTTGCTTCTTTTAATGTTTATCCTTACTTTTCTATGATTTTAAGTGGAATGTTTAGTTTTTTCATTTCATATTTCTTTCACTCTTAATTTATAAACTCAAGATAGAAATTTGTGTTTAGTTTAATATTCCCTGAATTTAAATTGAGCTACAACCAGATTTAAAAAGTTATTTTATTTTCCTCCAATCTGAGAAATGTTGACACAATCTCTACACTTGGGGTAAAAAAGACTATAAAGATAAAATATACATCCTGAGTACATTTTTTACCTGTAACCCATAGGTTTATTTTTTCCCCAGATTTAAAATGAATATTTATTCATCAAGATTCCCAAACAGTTTATTAAATATCTTTCCTCCACAAATTGAATTAACACCAGGATTTGTCAGGAAATCTAAATGAATTAAATGCACTACATAGGAACTGAACTA
The DNA here is from genome assembly GCF_964270905.1 of Leucopleurus acutus. Taxonomy (NCBI): domain Eukaryota; kingdom Metazoa; phylum Chordata; class Mammalia; order Artiodactyla; family Delphinidae; genus Leucopleurus; species Leucopleurus acutus. The sequence goes on along the minus strand of NC_139143.1, from coordinate 99,846,844 downwards.
AATCCACTGTGTCTGAAATCTGTTCATCACAAAATTTGAGTCTGGTACATAATTCCTTTCTGTCCTCCATTGCTGTACATCCTTCCTTTAAGACTGGAACTGAGACCATGAATTGGCTAATACAACATAGCAGTCACTGTAATCCTCCAAAGGAAAAATAAGTTATTTGATGACATACTTATTTGGATGATTACTTACTGGTAATTATCATTTCTACATTATTTAAAAGGCAATCATTTTAAGTGTCAATACATATTAGGCTCGTAGAAAAACGTTGAAGCAAAGCCCTCTCTTTTGATCTCACATAGTCATATCCAATATGACAAGAGAAGATATATCTGATTTGTGCCAATCAGACTTCATGGAATTATTTTTAAAAGTTTTCTGATAAAGATGAACTTGGCTTATCATAGAAAGAAAGTTCTTTGAAAGCTCTACTAAATTCATTTTCTTTTGGGAAAAGTAAATTTAAGGCATGATAGTGCAAGGAGTAAAATTTTCATTTATAGACTAATTATAGAACATTTATAGTTACTTGTGCTTAGTCTCTAATTTCTAATTTATTTTAAAGAACAAAACCTATGTTCATTATTTTACTTTGCCTAAACTTAACTGTACACCCTTGAATCACACCAGAATTAGGCAATTTGATTATCTTAATGGCTGTGTCTTAAAACCTGCACACTGGGACCAAAGGTGAGGATCTGCATATGTGAAGCTCCAACAAGTTCTGTGAACAAGGACTCTCCTCTTGGGAGTCCAGGGATCTAAGAAAGCAATTCTCCCTCAGAACAAGTTTTCAAATATTGTCTCAATAAGTAATTAAGAAAAACAGTGCTAAGTGGAGAGTGCATCTTCTTTAATTAATTCTGGGAGGTCTGAGTGTTCCTGGAGCCCTCTTGGGTATATGTCAGTGGTGGCAAATACCTCAAACGTTAGTACTCCCTAATGTTAGGGGGATGGGGGTCAATCAAAGTTTCATCCTGCTCCACTTCCAGAATATTTCAGTCTGGCACTAATGGAAGCATAATTGGAAGAGCTCATGGCTTGAGATCAAGGCATAAATACCCTACTTTTCATGTGAGAAAGGCTCGAAGTGGTTTCTTGACTGTGTGTGAAAATCAGAGTAAGAGGGAGGAGGATCAGAAAGCTCTGCATCTCCCAGTGTACTTCTACCTCAGCTACAGACTCATGGCATCAGAGGACCAAACATGGGTTCCAAACTTTCAGACGGCATCTGTTTGCTTACCATTGCCTGCTGCAATCTTCCTTCTTGTTCTTTTTTTGTTTGTTTGTTTTTCATCTGAGTGATTTGTCTTCTTAATTTTTTCACTTCTGCCTGACAAGATTCAACAACTCACTCACTCTTTTCCACAGCTTCACACACTGCCTGCGTGAAGTGCGATATAAACCTGTGAATAGCCCTGATGTCTTTCATTACTCCGTCCTTGTTAAAAAAAAAAAGTCATGACCATGCTCTTTAATAACTGGCATAACTCTTAATATTTGGCACTGAAGGCACTTTGTACTCATGCTGGCTAATCTTGCCTACGTTGGGAATAGCGAAGGATTTCCTTTGATTACATCTTCGATTTAGTCTAAAGAGAACATTTACTAAAGCATGAGTGGAGTTGTTGGCTGTGCAGATGAAACTGCAGAGAAGGAAAAGGAGGTCCAGCTTGGGGAGAATGCTGGTGAGCTGCTTGTGGAAAACCTCCTCTCTGCGTGTATCTGCTGTGTGTTTTGACAGAATCTGTACCCACCAATAACTTTCTCTGATCTTTAATACCATGCAAACTCTCTTTACTAATTTTGCTTGCCTAGTTATAAAAACTAAAAAGTTTTGAAGAAGGCTAATGGTTTCAATTACATGCAAAAATTCTGCGTTGTTGATTTGTGAGTCACCAATGCTAAAGGTTTCACCTTGTATTACCTGTTCCAGCAAAAATCCTTCCTCAAATTTATCCCTTAAAAATAGCAGTCCCCAATTATAATCATGCTTAGGCTGGTGCTTCCATGAAGGGGGTCAATCTGGTCCTGGCAAGGAAGGGGGAAGCAAGTGAGATTCTGTCTGGCATACATCTGTGCTAAGGACCCCAAATTTATGATGAAGGTGGACGTCAGAGAAGCGCTAACCCGGGGAACTCGGTGTGGGCCTTGGAGCACTCCCCATAGGTGTTTACATGTAGAGTCTAAAAAATGTACTCTATATTTTTAATATATTTTATCAATTCAATATAAGGTCCTTCAGATTTTTATAGAGATTTTAAAGCATTAAAATTTATTGTTCTAATTGTTATTTAGATGTCATCTTCTATAATCCTATTTTATGCTCTTATTTTACTGTTTCCTTCTTTTTTTCAACATCTTTATTGGAGTATAATTGTTTTATAATGGTGTGTTAGTTTCTGCTTTATAACAAAGTGAATCAGTTATACATATACATATGTCCCTATATCTCTTCCCTCTTGCATCTCCCTCCCTCCTACTCTCCCTATCCCGCCCCTCTAGGTGTTCACAAAGCACCGAGCTGATCTCTCTGTGCTATGCGACTACTTCCCACTAGCTATCTATTTTACGTTTGGTAGTGTATATATGTCCATGCCACTCTCTCGCTTTGTCCCAGGTTACCCTTCTCCCTCCGTGTATGCTCAAGTCCATTCTCTAGTAGGTCTGTGTCTTTATTCCTGTCTTGCCCCTAGTTTCTTCATGACCATTTTTTTCTAGATTCCATATATACGTGTTAGCATATGGTATTTATTTTTCTCTTTCTGACTTACTTCACTCTGTATGACAGTCACTAGGTCCATCTACCTCACTACAAATAACTCAGTATTGTTTCTTTTTATGGCTGAGTAATATATGTGCCACATCTTTATCCATTCATCTGTTGATGGACACTTAGGTTGCTTCCATGTCCTGGTTATTGTAAATAGATCTGCAATGAACATTTTGGTACATGACCCTTTTTGAATGATGGTTTTCTCAGGCTATATTCCCAGTAGTGGGATTGCAGGTTTGTATGGTAGTTCTATTTGTTGATTTTAAGGAACCTCCATACTGTTCTCCATAGTGGCTGTATCAATTTACATTCCCACCAAAAGTACAAGAGGGTTCCCTTTTCTCCACACCCTCTCCAGTATTTATTGTTTGTGGATTTTTTGATGATGGCCATTCTGACTGGTGTGAGATGATATCTCATTGTAGTTTTGATTTGCATTTCTCTAATGATTAATGATGTTGAGCATTCTTTCATGGGTTTGTTGGCAGTCTGTATACCTTCTCTGGAGAAATGTGTATTTAGGTCTTCTGCCCATTTTTGGATGGGGTTGTTTGCTTTTTGATGAGCTGCATGAGCTGCTTGTAAATTTTGGAGATTAATCCTTTGTCAGTTGCTTCATTTGCAAATATTTTCTCCCATTCTGAGGGTTGTATTTTCATCTTGTTTATGGTTTCCTTTGTTATGCAAAAGCTTTTAAGTTTCATTAGTCCCCATTTGTTTATATTTGTTTTTATTTCCATTTTTCTAAGAGGTGGGTCAAAAAGGATCTTGCTGTGATTTATGTCATAGAGTGTTCTGCCTATGTTTTCCTCTAAGGGTTTGATAGTGTCTGGCCTTAGATTTAGGTCTTTAATCCAGTTTTTTTTTGTGGTATGCGGGCCTATCACTGTTGTGGCCTCTCTCACCATGGAGCTCCGGATGCGCAGGCTCAGCGGCCTTGGCCCACGGGCCCAGCCTCTCTGTGGCATTTGAGATCCTCCTGGACTGGGGCACGAACCCATGTCCCCTGCATCAGCAGGCAGACACTCAACCACTGTGCCACCAGGGAAGCCCTTTAATCCATTTTGAGTTTACTTTTGTGTATGGTGTTAGGGAGTGTTCTAATTTCATTCTTTACATGTAGCTGTCCAGTTTTCCCAGCAGCACTTATTGAAGAGGGTTTCTTCCTCCACTGTATATTCTGGCCTCCTTTATCAAAGATAAGGTGACCGTATGTGTGTGGGTTTATCTCTGGGCTTTCTATCCTGATCCATTGATCTATCTTTCTGTTTTTGTGCCAGTACCATACTGTCTTGATTACTGTTGCTTTGTAGTATAGTCTGAAGTCAGGGAGCCTGATTCCTCCAGCTCCGTTTTACTTTCTTAAGTTTGCTTTGTCTATTGGGGGTCTTTTTTGTTTCCATACAAATTGTGAAATTTTTTGTTCTAGTTCTGTGAAAAATGCCAGTAGTAGTTTGATAGGGATTGCACTGAATCTGTAGATTGCTTAAGGTAGTATAGTCATTTTCACAATGTTGATTCTTCCAATCCAAGAATATGGTATATCTCTCCATCTGTTTGTATCATCTTTAATTTCTTTCGTCAGTGTCTTATAGATTTCTGCATACAGGTCTTTTGTCTCCTTAGGTAGGTTTATTCCTAGGTATTTTATTCTTTTTGTTGCAGTGGTAAATGGGAGTGTTTTCTTAATTTCACTTTCATATTTTTTATCATTAGTGTATACGGATGCAAGAGATTTCTGTGCATTAATTTTGTATCTTGCTACTTTACCAAATTCACTGATTAGCTCTAGTAGTTTTCTGGTGGCATCTTTAGGATTCTCTATGTATAGTATCAGGTCATCTGCAAACAGTGACAGCTTTACTTCTTCTTTTCCGATTTGGATTCCTTTTAATTCTATTTCTTCTCTAATTGCTGTGGCTAAAACTTCCAAAACTATGTTGAATAATACTGGTGAGAGTGGGCAACCTTGTCTTGTTCCTGATATTAGTGGAAATGGTTTCAGTTTTTCACCATGGAGGACAATGTTGGCTGTGGGTTTGTCATATATGGTCTGTATTATGTTGACGAAAGTCCCTCTATGCCTACTTAATGAAGGGTTTTTTAATCATAAATCAGTGTTGAGTTTTGTCAAAAGCTTTTTCTGCATCCATTGAGATGATCATATGGTTTTTATCCTTCTGTTTGTTAATATGGTGTATCACATTGATTGATTTGTGTATATTGAAGAATCCTTGCATTCCTGGGATAAACCCCACTTGATCATGGTGTATGATCCTTTTAGTGTGCTGTTGGATTCTGTTTGCTAGCATACTGTTGAGGATTTTTGCATCTATGTTCATCAGTGATATTGGCGTGTAGTTTTCTTCCTGTGTGACATCTTTGTCTGGTTTTGGTATCACGGTGATGGTGGCCTCATAGAATGAGTTTGGGAGTGTTTCTCCCTCTGCTATATTTTGGAAGAGTTTGAGAAGTATAGGTGTTAGCTGTTCTCTAAATGTTTGATAGAATTCACTTGTGAAACCATCTGGTCCTGGTCTTTTGTTTGTTGGAAGTTTTTAAATCACAGTTTCAATTTCAGTGCTTGTGATTGGTCTGTTCATATTTTCTATTTCCTCCTGGTTCAGTCTCAGAACGCTGTGCATTTGTAAGAATTTGTCCATTTCTTCCAGATTGTCCATTTTATTGGCATATAGTTGCTTGTAGTAATCTCTCATGATCTTTTGTATTTCTGCAGTGTCAGTTTTTCCTTCTCCGTTTTCATTTTTAATTGTATTGATTTGAGTCTTCTCCCTTTTTTTTCTTGATGAGTCTGGCTAATGGCTTATCAATTTTGTTTATCTTCTCAAAGAACCAGCTTTTAGTTTCATTGATCTTTGCTATTGTTTCCTTCATTTCTTTTTCATTTATTTCTGATCTGATCTTTATGATTTCTTTCCTTCTACTAACTTTGGGGTTTTTTTGCTCTTCTTTCTCTAATTGCTTAAGTGTAAGGTTAGGTTGTTTATGTGAGATGTTTCTTGTTTCTTAAGGTAGGATTGTATTGCTATAAACTTCCCTCTTAAAACTGCTTTTGCTGTATCCCACAGGTTTTGGGTCATTGTTTTTTCATTGTCATTTGTTTCTAGGTATTTTTTGTTTTCTTCTTTGATTTCTTCAGTGATCTTTTAGTTATTAAGTAGTGTATTGTTTAGCCTCCATGTGTTTGTATTTTTTTTGCAGTTCACTCAGTCCCATGTAATTAATTTTTTTATCTTAATATTTTGTTAGCACTTTTATGAATTCATCAGTTTTCCATTAGAGTTATGAAAATGCTTATTCATTCAGTTCAGCAGTATAGTCAATTACCAGAAACCTGTACTTGTCAGAGTCTTTTCCATGAATTCCTTGAAGATGAAACCCTTTTATGGGAACATATTTGCAAAAGCAACAGAGTACACCCAGAGCTGTCTGTAAATGACAAAAGACTTAAAAATGACCACAGTTAAAGATTTGATGAAAGTTCACAATAATGCAATTGACAAGAAAATTTAGTTATTTCTGAGATATACATTGTAAGGTAATAGCTATAATTATGACTTATAACATTATACCAGAATATATAAGATTTTTAGAAATTTCATGTAATGTCTGATACATTTATATTAACATATTTCCATACAAATAACCCAAAGAAAGATTAGTATTACTTGTTTTTGTTTGTTTACTTGTTTGTTTTTTATACTGCAGGTTCTTATTAGTCATCAATTTTATACACATCAGTGTATAAAAGTCCATCCCAATCGCCCAATTCAGCACACCACCATCCCAACCCCACTGCTGTTTTCCCCCCTTGGTGTCCATACGTTTGTATGCTACATCTGTCTCTCAACTTCTGCCCTGTAAACTGGTTCATCTGTACCATTTTACTAGGTTCCACATACATGCATTAATATACTATATTTGTTTTTCTCTTTCTGACTTACTTCACTTTGTACGATAGTCTCTACATCCATCGACGTCTCAACAAATGACTCAATTTCATTCCTTTTTATGGCTGAGTAATATTCCAATGTATATATGTACCACCACTTCTTCATCCATTCATCTGTCAATGGGCATTTAGGTTGCTTCCATGACCTGGCTATTGTAAATAGTGCTGCAATGAACATTGGGATGCATGTGTCCTTTTGAATTACAGTTTTCTCTGGATATATGCCCAGTACTGGGATTGCTGGATCATATGGTAATTCTATTTTTAGTTTTTAAGGAACCTCCATACTGTTCTCTACAGTGGGTGTATGAATTTACATTCCCACCAACAGTGCAAGAGGGTTCCCTTTTCTCTGCACCCTCTCCAGAATTTGTTGTTTGTAGATTTTCTGATGATGCCCAATCTAACTAGCGTGAGGTGATACCTCATTGTAGTTTTGATTTGCATTTCTCTAGTAATTAATGATGTTGAGCCCCTTTTCATTTGCTTCTTGGTCATCTGTATGTCTTCTTTGGAGAAATGTCTATTTAGGTCTTCTGCCCAATTTTGGATTGGGTTGTTTGTTTCTTTAATATTGAGCTGAATGTGTTGTTTATATACTTTGGAGATTAATCCTTTGTCTGTTGATTTATTTGCAAATATTTTCTCCCATTCTGAGGGCTGTGTTTTAGTCTTGTTTATGGTTTCCTTTGCTGTGCAAAAGCTTGTAAGTTTAATTAGGTCCCATTTGTTTATTTATGTTTTTATTTCCATTACTCTAGTAGGTGGATCAAAAAAGATCTTGCTGTGATTTATGTCAAAGAGTGTTCTTCCTATGCTTCCCTCTAAGAGTTTTAAAGTGTCCAGTCTTACATTTAGGTCTTGAATCCATTTTGAGTTAATTTTTGTGTATGGTGTTAGGGGGTGTTCTAATTTCATTCTTTTACATGTAGCTGTCCAGTTTTCCCAGAACCACTTATTGAAGAGACTGTCTTTCCTCCATTGTATATCTTTGCCTCCTTTGTCATAGATTAGTTGACCATATGTGCATGGGTTTACCTCTGGGCTTTCTATCTTGTTCCATTGTCCTATGTTTCTGCTTTTGTGCCAGTACCATATTGTCTTGATTACTGAAGTTTTGTAGTATAGTCTGAAGTCAGGGAGACTGATTCCTCCATCTCCGTTTTCTTCCCTGAATACTGCTTTCTCTTTGGGGTCTTTTGGGTTTCCATACAAATTAAAAGATGATTTTTTCTAGCTCCATAAAAAATGCCATTGGTAATTTGATGGGGATTGCATTGAATCTGTAGATTGCTTTGGGTAGTATAGTCATTTTCATATTATTGATTCTTCCAATCCAAGAACATGGTATATCTCTCCATCTGTGTGTATCATCTTTAATTTCTTTCATCAGTGTCTTATAGTTTTCTGCATACAGGTCTTTTGTCTCCCTCGGTAGGTTTATTCCTAGGTATTTTATTCTTTTTGTTGCAGTGGTAAATGGGAGTGTTTCCATAATTCCTCCTTTAGATTTTTCATCATTAGTGTATAAGAATGCAAGAGATTTCTGTGCATTAATTTTGTATCCTGCAGCTTTACCAAATTCATTGATTAGCTCAAGTAGTTTTCTGGTGGCATCTTTAGGATTCTCTATGTATAGTATCATGTAATCTGCAAACAGTGACAGCTTTACTTCTTTTCCAATTTGTATTCCTTTTATTTCTTTTGCTTCTCTGATTACCATGGCTAGGACTTCAAAAACTATGCTGAATAATAGTGGTGAGAGTGGACATCCTAGTCTCCTTCCTGATCTTAGAGGAAATGCTTTCAGTTTTTCACCATTGAGAATGATGTTTCCTGTGGGTTTGTCGTATATGACCTTTATTATGTTGAGGTAGGTTCCCTGTATGTCCACTTTCTGGAGAGTTTTTATCATAAATCAGTGTTGAATTTTGTCAAAAGCTTTTTTGGCATCTATTGAGATGATCATATGGTTTTTATTCTTCAATTTTTTAATATGGTGTATCCCATTGATTGAGTTGCTTATAATGAAGAATTCTTGCATCCCTGGGATAAACCCCAGTTGATCGTGGTGTATGCTCCTTTTAATGTGTTGTTGGTTCTGTTTTCTAGTGTTTTGTTGAGGATTTTTGCATCTATATTCATCAGTGATATTGGTCTCTGATTTTCTTTTTTTGTAGTATCCTTGTCTGGTTTTTGTATCAGGGTGATTGTGGCCTCACAGAATGAGTTTGGGAGTGTTCCTTCCTCTGCAAATTTTTGGAAGAGTTTGAGAAAGATAGGTGGTAGCTGTTCTCTAAATGTTTAATAGAATTTACCTCTGAAGCCATCTGGTCCTGGACTTTTGTTTGTTAGAAGATATTTACTCACAGTTTCAATTTCATTACTTGTGATTGGTCTGTTCATATTTTCTGTTTCTTCCTGGTTCAGTCTCGGAAAGTTATACCTTTCTAAGAATTTGTCCATTTCTTCCAGATTGTCAATTTTATTGGCATAGAGTTGTTTGTAGTAGTCTCTTAGGATGCTTTGTATTTCTGCATTGACTGTTGTAACTTCTCCTTTTTCATTTGTAATTTTATTGATTTCAGTCCTCTCCCTCTTTATCTTGATGAGTCTGGCTAATGGTTTATCAATTGTGTTTATCTACTCAAAGAACCAGCTTTTAGTTTTATTGATCTTTGCTATTGATTTCTTTGTTTTTATTTCATTTATTTCTGCTCTGATCTTTATGATTTCTTTCCTTCTGCTAACTTTGGGTTTTGTTTGTTCATCTTTCTCTAGTTCCTTTAGGTGTAAGGTTAGATTGTTTACTTGAGATTTTTCTTGTTTCTTGAGTTGGCTTGTATAGCTATAAATTTCCCGCTTAGAACTGTTTTTGCTGCATCCCATAGATTTTGGATCATCGTGTTTTCATTGTCATTTGTTTCTAGGTATTTTTTGATTTCCTCTTTCATTTCTTCAGTGATCTGTTGGTTATTTAGTAACGAAATTTTTAGCCTCCATGTGTTTGTGTTTTTTATGTTTTTTTCCTTGTAATTCATTTCTAATCTCATAGCATTGAGGTCAGATAAGATGCTTCATATGTTTTCAATTTTCTTAAATTTACTGAGGCTTGATTTGTGACCCAAGATGTGTTCTATCCTGGAGAATGTTCCGTGTACACTTGAGAAGAAAGTGTAATCTGCTGTTTTTGGATGGAACGACATATAAATATCAACTAAAGCTATCTGGTCTACTGTGTCATTTGAAGCTTCTGTCTCATTATTTATTTTCATTTTGGATGATCTGTCCATTGGTGTAAGTGAGGTGTTAAAGTCCCCCACTATTATTTTATTACTATCAATTTCCTCTTTTATAGCTGTTAGCACTTGCCTTATGTATTGATGTGCTCCTATGTTGGGTGCACATATATTTATAATTTTTATATCTTCTTCTTGGATTGATCCCTTGATCATTATGTAGTGTCCTTCCTTGTCTCTTGTAACGTTCTTTATTTTAAAGTCTACTTTATCTGATATGAGTATAGCTACTCCAGCTTTCTTTTGATTTCCATTTGCATGGAATATCTTTTTCTATCCCCTCACTTTCAGTGTGTATGTGTCTCTAGTTCTGAAGTGGGTCTCTTATAGACAGCATATATATATACGTCTTGTTTTTGTATCCATTCAACAAGCCTGTGTCTTTTGGTTGGAGCATTTAATCCATTCACGTTTAAGGTAATTATCGATATGTATGTTCTTATGACCATTTTCTTAATTGTTTTGTGTTTGTAGGTCCTTTTCTTCTCTTGTGTTTTCCACTTAGAGAAGGTCCTTTAGCATTTGTTGTAGAGCTGGTTTGGTGGTGCTGAATTCTCTTAGCTTTTGCTTGTCTGTAAAGCTTTTGATTTCTCCATAGAATCTGAATGCGATCCTTGCTGGGTACAGTAGTCTTGGTTGTAGTTTCTTCCCTTTCCTCACTTTAAGTATATCATGCCAGTCCCTTCTGGCTTGTAGAGTTTCTGCTGAGAAATCAGCTGTTAACCTTATGGGAGTTCCCTTGTGTGTTATTTGTCATTTTTCCCTTGCTGCTTTCAATAATTTTTCTTTGTCTTTAATTTTTACCAATTCGATTATGATGTGTCTTGACGTGTTTCTCCTTGGACTTATCCTGTATGGGACTCTCTGTGCTTCCTGGACTTGATTAACTGTTTCCTTTCCCATATTAGGGAAGTTTTCAACTATAATCTCTTCAAATATTTTCTCAGTCCTTTTCTTTTTCTCTTCTTCTTCTGGGACCCCTATAATTCGAATGTTGGTACATTTAATGTTGTCCCAGAGGTCTCTGAGACTGTCCTAAATTCTTTTCTTTTTCTTTTTTTCTTTATTCTGCTCTGCAGTAATTTTTTCCACTGTTTTATCTTCCAGGTCACTTATCCGTTCTTCTGCCTCAGTTATTCTGCTATTGATCACTTCTAGAGAAGTTTTAATTTCATTTATTGTGTTGTTCACCACCGTCTGTTTGCTCTTTCATTCTTCTAAGTACTTGTTAAACGCTTCTTGTATTTTCTCCATTCTATTTCCAAGATTTTGGATCATCTTTACTATCATTATTCTGAATCCTTTTCCAGTAGACTGCCTATACCTTCTTCATTTGTTAGGTCTGGTGGGTTTTTGCCTTGCTCCTTCATCTGCTGTGTGTTTCTCTGTCTTCTCATTTTGCTTAACTTACTCAGTTTGGGGTCTCCTTTTCACAGGCCTCAGGTTCATAGTTCCTGCTGTTTTTGGTGTCTGTCCCCAGTGGCTAAGGTTGGTTCAGTGGGTTGTGTAGGCTTCCTGGTGGAGGCAACTAGTGCCTCTGTTCTGGGATGAGGCTGGATCTTGTCTTTCTGTTGGGCAGGTCCACGTCTGGTGGTGTGTTTTGCAGTGTCTGTGGCCTTATTATGATTCTAGACAGCCTCTCTGCTAATGGATGGGCTTGTGTTTATGTCTTGTTTGTTGGATGGCATAGAGTATGCAGCACTGTAGCTTGCTGGTCTTTGAGTGGAGCTGGGTCTTGGCATTGAGATGGAGATCTCTGGATGATTTTCACCATTTGATATTATGTGGAGCTGGGAGGTCTCTTGTGGACCAGTGTCCTGAACTTGGTTCTCCCACCTCAGAGGCACAGCCATGATGCCTGGCTGGAGGACCAAGAGCCTGTTATGTACACGGCTCAGAATCAAAGGGAGAAAAAAGAAGGAAAGAAAGAAAGAAAAGTAAGATAAAATAAAGTAAAATAAAAGTTTTTAAAATACAAAATAAAAATAATTATTAAAAAAATGTTTTAGTGGGCTTCCCTGGTGGTACAGTGGTTGAGAGTCTGCCTGCTGATGCAGGATACACGGGTTCGTGCCCCGGTCCGGGAAGATCCCACATGCCGCAGAGTGGCTGGGCCCGTGAGCCATGGCCGCTGAGCCTGCACTTCCAGAGCCTGTGCTCCACAACGGGAGAGGCCACAACAGTGAGAGGCCCGCGTACCGCAAAAAAAAAAAACACCCAAAAAACAAAAAAATAATGTTTTAGGGCTTCCCTGGTGGTGCAGTGGTTAAAAGTCCGCCTGCCGATGCAGGGGACACGGGTTCGTGCCCTGGTCCGGGAAGATCCTACATGCCATGGAGTGGCTAGGCCCGTGACCCACGGCTGCTGAGCCTGCACGCCCGGAGCCTGTGCTCCGCAACGGGAGAGGCCACAACAGTGAGAGGCCCGCATACCGCAAAAAAATGTTTAAAAAAGTAATTAAAAAAAGAAAGAAAGAAAGAAAGAAGAGAGCAACCAAACCAAAAAAACAAATCCAACAATGATAACAAGTGCTAAAAACTATACAAAAAGAAAAAACAAACATGGACAGACAGAACCCTAGGACAAATGGTAAAAGCAAAACTATAGAGACAAAATCACACACAGAAGCATACGTATACACCCTCACAAAAAGAGAAAAAGGGGAAAATATATATACATCGTTGCTCCAAAGTCCACCTCCTCAATTTGGGTTGATTTGTTGTCTATTCAGGTATTGCACAGATGCAGGGTACATCAAGTTGATTGTGGAGATTTAATCTGCTGCTCCTGAGGCTGCTGGGAGAGATTTCCCTTTCTCTTCTTTGTTTGCACAGCTCCGGGAGTTCAGCTTTGGATTTGGCCCCGCCTCTGCCTGTAGGTCACCTGAGGGCGTCTGTTCTTTGCTCAGACAGGACAGGGTTAAAGGAGCAGCTGATTCGGGGGCTCTGGCTCACGCAGCCCAGGGGTATGGAGGTATACGGATGCGGGGCAAGCCTGCGGCAGCAGAGGCTGGCATGACGTTGCACCAGCCTGAGGCACGCCAAGCGTTCTCCCGGGGAAGATGTCCCTGGATCATGGGACCCTGGCAGTGGCAGGCTGCACAGCCTCCCGGGAGGGGCAGTGTGGATAGTGACCTGTGCTTGCCCACAGGCTTCTTGGTGGTGGCAGCAGCAGCTTAGCATCTCATGCCCGTCTCTGGGGTCCGTGCTGATAGCCGCAGCTCACGACTGTCTCTGGAGATCCTTTAAGCAGTGCTCTTAATCCCCTCTCCTCGTGCACCAGGAAACAAAAGGCAAGAAAAGTCTCTTCCCTCTTCGGCAGCTCCAGACTTTTTCCCAGACTCCCTCCGGGCTAGCTATGGTGCACTAACCCCTTCAGGCTGTGTTCACCCCGCCAGTACTCACCCTGCGCTCTGACCAATGCCTGAGCCTCAGCTCCCAGCCCCCACCCGCCCCAGCAGGTGAGCAGACGAGCCTCGGGCTGGTGAGTGCCTGTTGGCACCGATCCTCAGTGCGGGAATCTCTCCGCTTTGCCCTGCGCACCCCTGTTGCTGTGCTCTCCTCCGCGGCTCCGAAGCTTCCCCCCTCTGCCACCCACAGTCTCCGCCCAGCAAGGGCCTTTCTAGTGTGTGGAAAACTTTCCTCCTTCACAGCTCACTCTCAGAGGTGCGGGTCCCAACCCTATTCTTTTGTCTCTGTTTTTTCTTTTTTCTTTTGCCCTACCCAGGTACGTGGGGAGTTTCTTGCCTTTTGGGAGGTATGAGGTCTTCTGCCAGTGTACAGTCGGTGTTCTGTAGCCCTTGTTCCACATGTAGATGTATTTCTGATGTATTTGTGGTGAGGAAGGTGATCTCCACGTCTTACTTTTCCGCCATCTTGAAGCTCCTCTACTCTTTCCTTCTTAATTGCATAATTACTCATTTTGTAATGTATTACAAGTTTTGAAATACTAGGGTAGTCTTTTTCCATACTGCCCATATATCTGCCCATATATCTTCCCATATATCTGTTTTTTATCTTGAAGGTAGAGTCCATTAATTGTCACCTTTTTTTTTCTTTTGTATCCTACTTTGCTCCAACAGTTATACCAGTTAAGATTTTTCAGTACTAGCTCTCCTTCAATTTTGGTGTTCTGTATTCTAATTTATTTTTATTAGTCTTTCCCCTGTCTTAATGATGTTGTTTAATTAAACCTAATTGTTTCTTTTCAAAAACAACAGCCACATTTATTGGATATTCCATTATTGGTACAAAATTGTACCTACACTTTGAGAAATCAATTATTTAACTCCTTGTGTTCATCAGTGATCCCATGAGTCTTTTTGAATGTCTGGGGATATATTAAGATATAACCTGCACAATATGTATTTATATAAGAAGACTAAAGGATGATCAATTTAGATAAAATAGGAATACGTACTAAGTGAACAAAATGCTAGAAAATGCAAAAGGAAAAAAGACATTGTTGAGCTCAAAGTGTGGAATTCCATGTTTAAGATGTTATATTACATCTGCCAGTGTTTTATTCAGGAAAAGATATTTTAAAAAATTATTGGGTTGGCCAAAATATTCGTTTCGGTTTCCCATGAGATGTTATGAAAAAATGCCCGAACGAACTTTTTGGCCAGTCCAATATTTAATCAGTATTTGTTTGATATGTTATTTCATTGAGTTTTAACATTAAAAATTAAAGTTAAAATTGTTAATGTGTTTCAGTAGTACTTTATATTTGTACATTTTACTTGGAACATAGTAGGCCTTTTTAATTTCTCTTAGTTCTCAATCTTGAGAATTTATTTACTTTAGTTCTAGAGTTTTAATTTTATTTTATTATGTCCTGGCTTATTTAGTCATCCCTCTTTGTTCTGTGTTCTTTTCGGGAGACTCCTATTACTTACATAGTATATTTTCATTCTCCTTCTCCTCTTGGAATAAAATTGCTCCAATCTGTCTTCCATTTCACTTATCTGATTTTCTTTAAGGACAATTCAACTACACTATATTAAATGTTTTCAATACAGATTTTACTTTTTATACTTTAGAAAATATGTCAGTCTTTCTGGGTTCATTGTTAAGATCCAGTTTCAGTTTACTAACCATTGGTATGAGTTGTTTTTATAAAACTTTCTAGGAATTCATGTGAAAGTTCCTCTTTAGGAATTCATATTACCTTTACATTTTGTGATTTCTCCTTTTTCTTTGATACTACAGAATATTTGTTTTGTTTATTTGTTTTAAACTGAGAACGGATTTTTTTAAATTAATAGTCTCTATTAATTAGCTTGCTTACTTCTGGGAAATAGAACTTGAAACAGACTTAAGAGTCCTAATGTTTGGAATTGGAAAGTGGACCAGCTTAAGAAGTTCCCGTTAGTTGCCTTCAAAACTCAAATATTTTCAGAAACACATTCCTGTATTTAAAACAAAATAGAATGCAATTCTTGATTTCATGTTGGCAATTTAATTTCCCAAGAGAAGGATAAATGAATGAACAGAAATGTATGTATATAAATGTTTACCGAAAGCTGTATGTTAGAATGTAGATAGCAGCACTCTTTCTAATAGCCCCAAACTTGTAAACCAAACAAGTAAGCAAAAGTAGAATGAATAGATAAATTGTAGTATATCCACAAAATGGGATACTAAACAGCAGTATTAATGAATAAACTACTAACGATGCCAGTACTTACACACCTAATATTGAGTAAAAGAATCCATACACAAAAAACTAAAACTCATCTACAGTGATGAGAGGTGAGCTGGTGTTACCTTTGGTGAGGAGAGTTGTGATTGGGAGGGAGCAGAGGCCCCCACTTGGGAACTTGGTAATGTTTTGTTTATTGCTCTGGAAAGGGGTTATATGAACATGTTCACTTTGTGAAAATTTATTGAGAAACATATACATGATCTGTGCACTTCTTTGTGTGTTTGTAATTCTCAATAGTTTATCTTAAAAATGCATGGGATGGATGTAGGGGTAGCCACACTGCATCTGTATCTGCCACACATCTGTAACTAATCATCTTCAGTATCTGTAATGAATATGTTGTCTAATGTTAACATATATCATATGCCATTAGACAAGAATAAGCGTTGTGTCATAAATGAATGAAGAGAGGGTGAAATTATTCTGATGAAGAATCAGAAATGGCTTCATAAAGGAATTCTCAGTGTAGAGGTTTGACCTGGGTGTACAGAGAGACAGAATGAAAGGAAATAAGTTAAGAAGTTATTGCAATACTCTAGGATTGCATCTTAGTAGTTAAGGGCTGAGCATTGTGACTTGGGCAGTTAGGTGACTTCTAAGTACTTGTTAAACATGAACAACATTGGACTGAATGTTACCTTTGACAATAAACTGAATTACCACATGGGGGAAAAAAAGCACAAGCTTTTCTCATCATTTATACTAATTATATTTTGGGGAAATTCTGGACATGAGCATGGGTTTTTGGGATTTTGATTCTCATTAAACGAAGATACATTGAACCAAATTTTGTTTATATAGTCATTAGTGTGTTAGAAATACGGAAACTAATAAACATCACAAAAGTGACAAAATAATTGCAAATTACATGTTGTGAAGATTTCCAACTCACTGAACTCCTTATTGATTTATCTTTGCACTTATTCTTTTTTTGATTTAAAAAGTACATAGCAATATTTTAGAAATGCAGATGTAAGAAAATATAAGAAGAAAAAATTATATGTACCCAACTCTAAGGTGACCTCCCTACCATGGATTAAATCTATCCACTCATCCACTGAGACAGCACTTACTATAGAGGGTCTAATTTCACTTTCAGCAGCATTATTCAAAGAACGAACAGAAAAACTTAGCAAGTCCACTAAATGTGGACTTCATCAATCAGCTAGCAAACACAACCAAGTCTAAAACAAGTCAATGATTATTTCTATTGGGTCAGAAAGCAGAAAATGAAATATAAAGCAGCTCTGGATTTCTCCAAGGATAGCAAGTTGTCTGAGGTCAACAAAACTTTCTGCAAGTGTTCCTTCTCCTGGCAAAAGATATTATTGGTATCACAACTGTAGACAACCCTGACATTTTAAAGGAATTTGGAAAATGATGTCACTTACAACACTAAACTGTGAAATATAAATGAGGGAGGAAGCAGATGTATTAGAATCAAAAGAAGAAAAAATCTTTTTAAAAAAAGCTTCAAATTAATTCTTACCTCATGTAGAGGTGAAAAATGACAAACCATAGAAGGGAGACAGAGAAGGAGACCAGTGGGGCAAGACTGAATGCAGAGAGACAGGACCAGCGTCAGAAAGCCATGCCCGCCGCCCCCGCCCTCCCACCATTCTTACTCTCTCCTCATACTTTCTGGTTTGGTGCTTTATGCGAATATGCACCTGATTGGAGATCTCCCGGAAGACAAATGGTGAGGAAAAACCTCTGTTCACTTGCCCATAGTGGGCAACCTGGTTAGATAAACTTGTTTTATTTCAGTCTTCAATTGCAAGTAAACAAAATCAAATGAGGAGTATATGAAAAAATAAGATGTATAAAGGTGGGAAGGAAAGATCACTACATGCATATTTAGTAAAAAATTTCTAAAGTCTCATCATATGTGCAGACTATAACAAAATTGATCATTTCTAGATATTTCAAGTCAAATCTGTACCAAATCACTGGCATTCCATGAAACAGAACAGACCTCTGATTTGGTGGCATCAATCATCCAACTAGGTCATGCAGAGCAGCTTAAAGACCATGAAGCTTCATTTTGTAGCTCACAGTATAATTCTCACTGTAGCCTTCCTACCCATACAAAGCAGAGACTTCAGAGCAGAAAGCCTCCAGGTCAATAAGGTAGTTTTTTTTTTCTTTTTTTTTTTTTTTGGATTGGTTCATTCTTAGGTTCCTGTACTCAGCTGGATTAAAAAAAAAAAAAAAGCCTCATGAGCAAAGACAGAGAAATGCCCAAATGCTCAGATTTTTTGTTTGTTTTGTTTTGAGTTAGGGAATATATCTTGTCTCCACTCTCAGTTCCCAGAAAAGGCGAAGGACATCCTCAGTATATATGCTATGGAAGGAAATGCCTTATTTTACACACTTGGTATGGGACCTTAGGCCAGTCGTTCCCCCTCCTTTCAACTTTAGTGCACCCCTTGCAAAGTATGGTTGGTAGTAATACCTCTTCCTGGGATTGTTTCAAAAACATAATTAGATAATGCCTGTGAAAGCACTTTGTGAATTCTAAAGTGCTATACAAATATAAGGGATAAAAGATTGTAAAGTGCCTCTGGGTGGCTCCTTCTCAAATATGCCCAGATATTAACATTTTAGTGGGGGAAAAATAGTGCTAATATTTCTCATTGGCACTTTTCTACAGCAGAAGTAAGTAATCTAAGTAGAGGAATATATTTTTCCTTAAGACTCAATAAAGCTATTTTCATTTCAATTGGGAAACTGTGGCACATAAATATTTTTATTTTCCCTGAGTTGACCTTGTGGAGAAAAAACATGTAATTCACCATTTGTCTAATGGAAAAATCTGAAAGTCAGAGGAACCCTGTTCTCATCTTGCCATCAAGACCTTGTGTGTGACCTTGGACAAGTTACTGTTCTTCCCATCAATCAGTTCTGTCCAACAAATATTTATACAGCCCAAATGTATGCCAAGTTCTGTGCTAAACTCGGCCTAAAGAACAAAGAAAGGAGCAAAAGACATAGTCCTTGACATCAAAGAACTTTACAATTTAATAAATTTTTTCACCTTTCAAACAGAAGGGGTACCCATCTCTCAGGTTTGTTATGAGAATAAAATATAGGATGGGATAGTGCTTGGCAGAATTGGAATGTGTTACATATGCAAAGTGGTATTATTACTAGACATAAAACCATCAGAAGCATGTAAATGATTAAAGAATACTTAACAGAGAGAAGTGGAGAAGGGATTAATGTTTATAGAGCTTCTGCTCCATACAGAGAGATCTACATATATTATTTCATCCACACAACTAACTGGTTAGACGGACATAAATCACTGCTTTTGACCAGTGGGGAAATTGAGAATCTTATCAGTTAAAACGACTTAGCTAACAAATCAGAGCCCCTGTGCAAACCAAGGACAGTCTGACTGCAAAGACTACAGAAACAATTGATGTAGATTGCGCATTGCTTCAGAAATCCACACCTATTTTCACAGGGAAAGGAGTCCCCAAAACTTAACAAGCAGCAATAATCAGCTGTAGAAATAGCTAAGAACATATTTTTTCAACTTATTTTTTTTAACAAAGGCATTTGAAGGAAAGGACAAATTGAACTAATTTAACTAACTTAATTAATATGTCAACATAAAGGAATCAAAAACTGGTATAACTGTTTTCTTAACCCCCTGAACACAACTCATGCCTAATATAATTTTTGTTTAAAAGCAAAACAAATGTTGTTTTGTGGGTCCTTAGGTAGTTGGAATGGAAGGAAAAACTGCACATTTTGGCACTCACATGGTTAAAGGAATCATTTAGAGAGGACTTCATGAAAAGATTTCTGTAATGCTTTCTGTGTGGATTAGCATACCAAGCAAAATAAAAAAGGTAGCTTAATGCCTGGATATATTGAATAGAGCTTAACTTCTAATATCCTCTCTCCAATCAGGTATGGATTTACAAAACATTTTACTACGGTTGTTATTTTTCCTACCTAAAACTCACAACTAAATCCACTAGCCTGAAAGACTGTTGAGTTATATTGGTATGATTTTCAAAATTTATTTTCAACCTATATAGAAGAATGAGATAAACTCTGGGGGTATGCAAAAGCTGGAAACTGCTTAGAAGCAGCTAAGAAGAGTACATATAAATCAAGCAGCCTGGAATTATAAATATGTAATGACTATTTAGAAAAAAAAAATTTAATGATTGATTCTCTTGCTGACCTAAATGGCTATGAATTAACACATTTCCCTCATAGCAGGAAGAGAGCTACTAATATTTATCTAGTGTCTACTAAATGCTAGACCCTGTGGTAC
This sequence comes from Leucopleurus acutus, assembly GCF_964270905.1. Classification (NCBI taxonomy): domain Eukaryota; kingdom Metazoa; phylum Chordata; class Mammalia; order Artiodactyla; family Delphinidae; genus Leucopleurus; species Leucopleurus acutus. The sequence continues at coordinate 99,826,790 of NC_139143.1, read as the reverse complement.
ATACTTTTTATACATTATTTCATTTACCTCCCACAAAAACCCTATAAAGCAAGTAATATTGTCTTTATGTTTCAGCCAGATGATGGAAATTCTAGATGATAGGGTTGAGATTTAGAATTGAAATAATGGTCCAAAACACAAAACTAATAAATAGCAGAGCCAAGATTCATCTCTGAGTCTGTCTATTCCCTTCAATATCCTGCATCCCTCTTCATGTTAGGTACCTTAGAAGGTGCCATCTCTGTACGCCATTTGCAAATATAAAAGGCTTGAAAGGCAATGAAAAGAATTCCCAGTATAGGTTAATTCATTCATTCACTTAACATGTAATTATTAAGTACCTACTCTTTGCCAAGCCCACGATGTGGAACACATTGGTGAAGGAAACATACATGGGCTTTGTTCTCATGGGGTTTACAGTATGAATTATTTTAGGCTTTGAACTAGAGGGGTCTCAAAATAACTCAGAACTGAAAATAAACTAGACCTCACATTGTGAACCAGATGTATCTAGTCTGTCACTCACTGTCTGGTGGCTCAGGCTAAATAGTAAGTACACTGAGTGCAGCTGTGTCATCAATAAAATAGAGATAATAAAAATTGTACTATTTACCTCAAGGTGGAATTATGAGGAATAAATAACACAATGCATATGAAATTACCATCAACATTCAAAGACAGATGCACACATACATAAAAGGATTATTGTTCTGCTTATTAAGGAAAAGATAATATATTTTTAGCTTATGAAAAAAGCAATCATGTGACATTATAGCAACAGTTTCTACCAGATTGCAAAATTTTGAGGCTCCTGCTCATGTAGACATATAGATAATAAATTGGGAAAGGAATTGCAGAAAAGAATAATTCATTTATTATTTTAATTATTTGATATATAGTATCAAGGCAATCTGGTAAAGCATAAAGCATAACTTTGGAATTTTTATCTTGTGGATATAGATTTCACTGATCAACCCAAATGCTTCTGTACACACTGAGTGGTGAAAGTGTACCAGGTTAACAGAAAGATTTAACACAAAGAGATGCTCATTGTCCAGTGTGCCAGGCACCGTGATGGGCACAAGAGATGGGCCATATTCCCAGGGAACTTGTAGTCTACTGGGAGATACAGAAAATAGCCAGATGCTATTCACTGATGCTAAGTGTAAAATCAGGAAGATTCAGCGCATTACAAGAACACAGTCTAAAGTCACTTAAATCCATCCTAGTATCTACGAAACCCCTAAACTGAGGGTTTCGGGATGAAGAGGCAATTCCAGGTAAAGGTTAGTATTTGGTGGTAGAATATTTCAAGCAGAAAGAAGACCTAATGCAAACACATGGAAACAAGAGCAAGCAGGAAACATTGAAGACAGGAGTCTAGTCCATGGTGGCTGAAGGAGTGGAGCATGCAGAGAGCAAGGCAGGGGAAGTAGTTTGCGCAAAGTATGAGCCTGGAGAAGTTAAGGGAGAGGTACCCTGGGCATAAAGACTTCTGAGGATGTATTGAGAAATGTGGAATTTCTCCTCACAGTAAGGTAACTGATACTAAGAGGCTTTGATTTTGAGTTGGATTTTGGCTTGGGGATAAGCAAGAAGGTCACAATCAAACTTGCTCTTAAGAGACATCCCACTTGTGTCTGGGTGAAGAATGGGTTGGTAAGGTTAAGCCAGGAGGCTGATTAGGAGGATAATGAAATCACTAAGCTAGAACTTTTCCTGAGTTACCATGACCCATGACTGAAAATAAATGAGTACCATAAATATAAATCATAAGCAGAGTGAATCATTTGCCAAAGAAGTGAAACGCTAATTGAAAAGCCAGAAGAGTACTGAGCAAGGTGAGGAAGATCATAGAAGTGATTGAAGCTGTTTCCTTTGGCTTAGATTTGTAGGACTTCCAGGATTAACCGGAACAATCTCCCTGCTCTCACCCCCCAAGGTCTCCCAATTATCCTTTTTGTTCTGTCTGGGGGAGAAGTGTGATTGCTGCCCTTTCAGTAAGTGAAATGCAGGCCCCATCTGTGGGATCCTGAAGGCCAACCTGGTAGAACATTACTTACTAGGGGCCAGGGGTCTTATCTGACTAAGAATTCATTTGTGGCTTTCAGCCCTGTCTTTGTCATCACATCCAAAGCACTCAGACTATTTCCTCTCTGCACACATTGCTGCTGTAGAGCATGGTACTGCTTGTTTCACATAGGAAGATAGAGTTATTCATTTCAGTGGTATCATAATATTGAACAGCTGGTCATTGTATCTCACTGTCTCACTTCTCACACACTCTGCTTTTTCAGCCACAGTCCCCTAGCCAAACACTGTGAAAACCAAAGGAAACATGATATAAAAGCAACTATGCTGATGAACAAAACATATAGAGCCTCTGGATATAAGTGAAAAATCCAACAATTCATATTTCTGTCCTTTTCCCAATTAACTCTTTAAAAATGTTATGCTGATATAACACCTCATATTTGAGCAATCTATCTCCTATTTTTATAGTTATAATAACAATTGATCTAATTTAATTAGTGATTTAAAAAAGATATTATTAGGGAGATCAGTTAAGTAATCAGAACATGGAAATTAAATAAACTATTCAAAATTCACAGGCAAATTTAATAATTGCTGGTACTTAACAGCAGGTCACTTGACTCCAGGATGAAATGCTAACTCCCACACCAAGTCTAAAGGCTCTGTGTATCTGAACTGGCCCTTTTATCAAACCATACGGCAGGCTCAAAGACAATCTTTGTTCAAAGTCAAAACCCCATATGAAAGTCTTCCCATTACTATCTTTGTATCATTTGTGGACTTTTGACTGATATTGGGATGATAATAATAACATAGTAGTAATAACAAAAACAATGATAGCTGAGCAGCTGTCGCATAATGGTTAATAATATTAAAACAACAACAACAATAATAGAGCAGCTGCAGCAAGGTGATTAAGCATGCAGGCTCTGGGTCACGTTGTCTAGGTTTACTGTACTGGCTCCAACACTCTTTGACTGAATGTATGAGCTTAAGCAAGTTATCTATCCTCTCTGTTCCTCTGTCTCTTTATTTTTTAAATAAATATCATTCATGTATAAGAAAAAAATTGATTATAATAACACCATCTAACAGAGATGTAGTTTAAGGATTAAAAGAAGTAATACTTATTATGTGCTTAAAAATTAGCTGGCACATAGTAAACATTCAATAAGTACTGCCTACAATCATTATTTTTTAAATATGTGTATGTATCTATAGTATTATATTGTTAAAATATTATTAGTATTATTGTTGTCATTATTATTACTACTGTCATTACTACTTTCTGGCTCACAAAATCCCCATGAGGTGGATGGTAAACAGTTACTCAGTTAGTCAGCTATTAAGGGATTGAGTAAGGATTTGAACCAGATATGCCCAATATCAAAATCCATAAAGCCTTGCTTAATTTCTTATTGCTCCTGTAAAAAATTACCACAAACTTATTTTTGTATGGTATTATAGGTCAGAAGTCTAGCATGGCTCTCCATGGGCTAAAGTTAAAGTTTGGCAAGGCTGTGTTCCTTTCAGTGTCTAGGGGAGAGCCCATTTCCTTTCTCATTCAGGTTGTTGGCAGAACTTAGGTCCTTGTGGTTGTCAGACTGAAGTATTCATTTCCTTGCTGGCTGTCAGCTGAGAACTCTTCCCAACTTCTAAAGGGCAACAACTCTCTACCTCATGGCTTCCTTCCTTCAATGTCAAATTGAGCTACAGAGTGCCAAGTCTCTCTCATACCTTGAATGTCTCCTGCCTATTCTTCCATCACATTTCTTTGACTGAGTCTTCTGCCTTCCTCTTCCACTTTTAAGGGCCATCTGATTACACTGAGCCCACACAGATAATTCAAGGTAGTCTCCCTATTTTAAGGGCTGTGACCTTAATTCCATCTTCCAAGTTCTTTTTGCCATGTAGTGTAACCTATTCACATGTTTCAGAGCTGAGGGCATGGGCATCTTTTGTGTGCCATTGTTCAGCCTATCACATCGTGGCACCTCTGATTTGTGCTGGGGGCCAGTTGGAGTCAGAGCAGTAAAGCTGCTAGTGACAAAGAAAGAGGAAAATGAGCATTATAAGCAAGAGGATATATTAATCAAATGTTCTAAAAGGCAATTCTAATGGCATACTAAGCATGAGGCCAATGGTGAAAGCAAGAGTGTGGGTACAGTAGATCAGTTTTGTGAAAAACAAAACAAATTATAAATCTATTAAAGTGGTAAATAGGGGAAAGTGAAAAAAACTAAAAAAGAGTAAATATTAATTTGGCAGTACTAAATAAGTTATTGGTTGAAAAGCAAAGAAAGGAATTATAAAGAAAACAATAGAGCTGAGCAAATAAAATGTGTATATACAAAGAATATTTCAAGGGGTTAATACCACAAATTTATGAATATCTCTTGCCAATCAATAAGATGAAAACTCCAATAGACTTGTGGACAAGGGAAATTCATAAACAGGCAATTTATAATTGAAGAAACATCAATGGTCAATAAATATATGCAAACACTTAATTCCACATATATATTATTCTAATATCAAACTTGAGCAAAGATAAAAATTTGTCTAAATAAGAATGTTTTCCTGTGATACAAATTCTAAATGTTTATCTCAGGGAAATAAGTGGAAATATACACCAAAAATATGTATAAGGATACTCATCACAGCATTATTTACTTAGAATAGAAAAAAAATTAAAAGGGTACATGTGACTAAAATGATCCCTTGTGTTTGCAATGAATGTCTTACAAAATCATCGTTTAATTTTTTGGCCAAACATATGATTTGGTGTAGAAAACAAACAAATGAAAAATCTATTCAAAATGTTTTGAAAAGAAAATAAAAATTAAGCTATTGAGATTTTCCTAAGTATACAGATTTGAAAAGTAATCTGAGCCCTCCAAGCCACAGTGAACCGAATAGGAAGTGGCTTTAAAACCTTTTGGAAGATTTCAAGGCACAAATATAGAACTATTTGGGAAAGAATAAACTAGCATAAAGGCTGAAATACAAATGTGAAGCAAGCATATACATACATCTGGTTTTATGGAGATTGGGGCAAACATGGAATTTAGAAAGATACTATCGTGAATTGAGTTAGATTTAGTCATAAGTTTACATTTAATGATTCAAACTAATCATGATTTTTCATTTAATGAATAAGATTTATGGAATTCTACAAGATTGAAAATATTAGTAATTAATTCAAAAGGCTTGGTAAAGAAATATGATCACTCACTCAAAGACAATTCAGTATTGGAAATGAGGCATGATTACATCTGGCAGAAATTTATAATACTAAGTTGATAGTAACACTTAACTATAGGAAGAGAATATAAGTTTCACTCAGATTTCACACTATGAGTAATGAAAAATCAACTGAGGAATAATTGCAGTCATAAAACATCATTATTCATATACTTCACCTCCCAGGCATCTTTGCACAATACAGAATATGATAATACTTGATCAGAAATGGAGAAATGGTCATTCCCATTGGCATCTGGGAAGGTCTAATAGTCAATTCCAAAATACACAAGATCATAAATGATCAGTTAACAAAGTACAAGAGATATAAATTGAAGAGTATGTTTCCCTTACTTCAGGATATTTACCTGGAAAGAATGGGGCTATACTTTTCAGAGAAATTAAACATGACGGTATTTTCCATGTGCAAAAACACAAATACTTTGATCATTACCATCTTCCTCCAAAGAACATTTAATTTTCTCCATTATTCCCCTTTTCAAAATCCATTCTTTAGAAAAACCTTCCAATTCTGTCCAAAAAACTATTTCCAGTAATCTTGCCATTTGACTATTGCTCACATGCTATGCTTTATATGTGGTGTGTGAATCCCTGTATCCTGTGTTAAATTTACATTTTTCAGTCCTTGAAGCAAGAGTTCTACTGTCTTATGGAAATAGTACACTACTGAGAGGAAGAGAACTTCATTAGAAAACTTCTGAAATTTCTTGGTGTTTCCTTTTTCCTAAAAGTAGTAGTCAAGTGAGGTCAAGATCCCTACCCGGATCTGCACTTGGTCAGGTACTATGTGAAGAGGCTTAGGAAAGTCCTGTGAATGGAAAAGACAGGTTATCCCCAAAGTCGAAGAATACAATCTTTTGATATTTGGGATCTTCTGAAGAGACATAATAAGAACATTTGTTAATCAGTATTTAATTATAAGCTGGAGCGTTCATGTGAGTCACCTAACAGGGAACTCTGTTAAGAGACTTGAGATGCTCTCCAATTAAAATCCTACAGTAAAATAGAGCCTGGGTATAGTGTCATCATGGAATAGATATACTACCAAAAGGCCAAAGGACCAAAATGAAGAAGTGACAATGCAAAAACATATAAAAATACATTTTTTTAAACTCCATTTAAGCCACAGGGATGAGAAGAAGGAAGAGACAACTGTTTCAATGACTAAAAATGTTAATAGATTTCTATTCACTCTTTAGGTCCATCACTTAAAACATCAGCACCTGTGCTTGTCTATTTGCTGCAGTGTAGCCATTCATACTCAGCCTCCAAAGACTTCAGGGCTGGGAGATTTGTCACATTTTCTGCATATTCCAAATGGTTAGGTACTGCTAGGAGGCAGCACTAATAATAAAGTACACTGTCATGAATTCACACTAATAACTAGAAAACCAACACAAATTGCAGAGTTGGAGAGATTAATGGGAATGCAGAGACATACACTAAGCAAATCAGCCCTACTTCATCAAGCAAATATTCTTTGCTGTACAATAACAAGGATAATTGAAGACTATACTGGAAGGTAGCCTAACAGTCTAATAAGTACTTGGCTGTGATTTGCTTGCCAATCAGAAACTGAGACATGACCAGTTCTGAAGCAGATAATGCCTGATTTGAGCACTGGCCTTATTGTTTATGATTTCAAATTTGGCTTAGAGTGTTACATTAGAGTTAAAAAAAAAAAAAGATTTCAAGGGAGAGACCAATCAGTCAAAGTGAATTTAACTTAAAGTTTTATCATGTTTTAAATACACTTTTTTTGTTTCTCTGTAATCAAAATATTACTTTTATGTATATATATATATAAAGGAATGTAAATCAAAGCAATCAAACTGCTGTAGTTTCCCACTCACGAAATAGGCTGCCAACATTTTCGAGTAAAGGAATCTTACTAGTTGTGTATCCTTGAGCTAGTTTTCTTTAAACTTTAGTACACTCTGCTGTAAAACATAAATAATAGTGCCTGCCCTGTAGGGTTGCTGTGAGGATTAATTAAGATCTGTGGATTTACTCGGTAGGTAGCAACTGAAGATTGGACATGTAGGACCAATGATAGCTCCTAGCATTTCTTTGCATAAATCTATATGAATGAGAAATTTTATTTTTGGTTGCAAGAGGAAGAAAGAGGATGGAGCATGGTGACCAGAGGCAGAGGAAACCAAGCTGAGAAAGTAGAAAATGAAGTCAGTTGTCCAGCCACCTCAAGTTCTAAAAAAGAGGTGCAAAGCAGAAGATGAGGGGTCATTTTGACAAAGGATAGTGAGAAACTAGGCATGCAGTCAGCCACACGTCAGGGCTTAGGGAACAGAGATTTAGGAATAGCAAAATTCTTCCCATTTTTCTACCAAAGTGGTATTATCAAGCCAGAGTGGAGAGCAGAAAAGAAGTATCAGTAGTGCCAGCTATGCCTGACAGAGGCAAAAATTTCAATACCACTGACAGCAGTGGCCATGGTGAAATATCTCTCTCAAAACATTTTTGGGCAATAAACACCCAAGAGAAAGCTAACACAAAAGAATATGAGTAGACTTTTCATAAGAAAAGTCTTAGAAATTCCAGAGTAATGGGAGGGATTGGCAGGGAAGTGAAGAGGGCTGCTAGAAGGAACTAAACAGATGTTAAAATCTGGAGCTTAATGTATTTTGTACCTGCAGCTAATAGCACCTGGGTCATTTGAGTTACATGTTCTCCATTTTTTTTCTTTTGTTTTTGCTTTTTACCCCAATGGAAGACAAGCTCCTAGAGAACAGATGCATATCTCAAATGTTTTGTATTTCTCACATTACCCAGCACTAGGCTGGGCACAGGTTATCTGTTTAATACATTCATATTGACTTTCACAGTGCATAGGCCAGAGGAATTGAGTAATAAATAAATAAGTTGAGAGGATGCTTTAGAAAGAAATTGACAAACAAGACATAAATAAATCACCAAGAACAGATGCCATGCAACCAAATGTTTTTAAAGCAGTCAGAGGACACTAGCTAAAATGTTTAATCTTTCATTAGGATTGGACACTGTACCAATCCATTGGCACATTGCCATCTCTTTTTTTTAAAAGACTTGGAAAGTGACCTTGGAATTGGTTTGCTGCTACAGAGTTGAAAATTAGTAAATTATATGGTAAATATTAAATCAGTAGTTTTTAGTTATTTTATAGAAAGGTAAAACAGGCCAAAAAAATGGAATTAAATTTAATTAAGTGGTATTTATATTTTGAAGAATAGGAGACCAAGGGGAACCAATGGGAATCATTTCTTTCAGCCTTTAGAAAGTCTTGGGAAGGTTCCAGACCAACAAATTCATCATATGATTAGAGAAAATGCTGCCTCATGAAGAGAAAACTGACTTCAATAGAGGAAACAAAGGCAGAACTAAATTGTTTTTCTTCATATAAATGGTGACATTGAAGTACGTGAGGGATGGTAACAGGACAGATATATATATATATATATATATATATATATATATAAAATATCTACATAACCGATTTCAAAGAGGGAGCAAACAATTTTAAAGAATGAGTGAGATTTTGCCAAATAGAGAAGAGATAGAAGGACAGTTCAGGTGGAGGAGACAAGGTATGCCAATGATACAGAGATTTAATGCTTGCGTTATTTCAGGGAACAGCCTCAGCTCAGGTGAGGAAGGAATGGCAAAAGTGGAGTCTGATCCAGAACATGTAAGCCCCCACTTAAAAGCATGGCTCTACCCTTTAGTCAACAGGGAAGGACAGTATTTCCAAGCACAGAATAGAGATGATGTTATTAGACATTTTTTTAAGAAAATAATTTTGGAAATAGAATTTGAAGGGAAGTCAGAAGAGACGAAGGGTTGACAGAGATTAGCAGCAATTAGAAGGTAAAAGGGACAGGTTTTTGTTGAGTTCTCAAGTGGTGAGAAGGAAAACTCAAAAATGAAGCTGATATGTTAGAGCTTGAGAGACTGACGAATGAGATAGGTAAATTATACAGGCAGAGAGTAGGCAGAGCAAGCTATAATGAGTTTGGTACATGCCACGTTTAATTACAGATAGAAACATTCAATTGGCAGAAATATAGGTTAACAAAAATTAAGGATATAGACATATAGACTTGTATAAGTGATAGTTAAAATCTGAACGATGTCTATTTTATACCAAATTTTTAGGAACATCTCTTATATACCCCAGCATTGAGGCTTTCTTTCCTAATCTATTATTCTGCCACGTTTAAGGCAGGGTATTATCTCCCTTCTGGGCTCTTTGGATAACCCTTTTACCATTCCCTCTGCTTCCAGTCTTTTTACCCTCAAAACCATTTGCACTCTGTAGCGTGTTCTCAGATCACTGATTCCTCAAGTTGAAGAAGCACTGTCTACTCTCCCCGTCTGGGATATTTATGTGGAATATCAGCCGTCTCTGAAGGCTCTGGAAGTCCTGTAGCTTGGATATATGCTTCACTTTGTTTAACTCAGCATTTCCCAAATTTATGTGACTATGGAAATGCTTTATTACTTTTTTACTTTTCAAAGTAAGGTTTTTAATACTCAAGGAACTAAATACAGTCCACTAAATACAGCAATTAAAATGCCACCTTATTCTCATTACTCTTGGATTGAAAGGAAAATTTTCTAGTTTCCTATCTCTTACAAAATCAAGACCAAATGCACAACAAGTTTTCCATTCAACCCTCCAGAATCTCACATGAATGTACCTTTGAAATCTAAGCCTGATCCTTTATGAATCATTCCCAGCACTTCCTCTGGGAACATAGCATTTTTGAGAGGCTTTGTTACTTTGTTACAACTATTTATTCATACCAAAGTTATTCCAACGAGACCATTTTAACTGAGTGTTTTTGATGGGGGTTATTTTGAAATAAACAAGTGAAAACACCAACTTTCACCTATTTCAGTTCTGGAGAGCATATATTTTTACCTTGTTTTTCAGCCTCACTCCATTTCACCACTTCATGGTCAACCCAAGGTGGAGAATGGAATAATGCAGAGGCCAGGGGTGAGTGAGGCAGGAAATGGGCTGAAGGATGAAATGGCTTGTGAGAAACACCTAGCAGACAAACAACATATAATCAGGAGTCATGTCACTATACCTGCTTTTCTCAGGAAAAACCATTAATCAAAATAAACTAAGTGTTTGCTTATTCTCTCCATATTAACATATACCTTGTATGAACTGTCTCTCAGCCTTTGATTTCTCACTTAAAAATAGCATTTCATAATGGAAATAGACTAAATAGTCTAATAATGGTACTTTTCCTATATATATATAGGAAATTGTTTTTGGTAAGCTTCCTGATTTGGCCTGTGAAAAATGTTGCCTGCCATATCAGTAAACAAAGGATGTTGTAGCCATCCAGCCATCACATTACAGCTGCCCCCTATGGTGGGCCCTGAGGGAACTCAGGATGGAAGCAGGATTCCCCCTCCATCTAGCAGTCCGCTCCTGCAGTCACCCCGAGGGCATACCCTGAGGACTCACTCAGGATGAGTAAACACAGAATACACCCCAGATAGCTGAGGTGCATATCAAAGGAATGATTTCGGTGACCCCAGACTCTTGCATCTTCCAATACATAGGAGAGCACTAAATTCATTAACTTGAGATATCTGGTTTTCCTTAATTAACAATAATCTTTTGATGTTCCAACGACCTGGTTTTTGTTGCAAAAACTCCTGTGTAGTCTGGGCTCCCCCACTTGCCTTTTTGGAGCACCCTCTCAAGGTTATTTGAGATGCTGTGTCCTGGGTTTAAGTCCTCAGTTTTGTCCACTGAATAAAACATAACTCTCAATTTTTAGGTCAAGCATTTTTTTTTTCAGTCGACAGGCCAATGTTATTTCATTGAGAATATTTATTTGAGAAAGGTGATTTATGGGGAAATACAGCAGAGAGTTGGGTCATAATACGATTACTTTTCTCTGCATCAAATTGCACAGAAAATTCTCAATGATATTTCCATTATTATTTCTCTTAATAATAATGGCATTCACATATTGTGTTTTACTTTGTTAAATATTTTTATAATAACAAGAAAGCATCAGTTGTTAAACTCCTAAACTGCTATCCTGGTATTGGTTGTTTTCTTGTTGTAAAAAAGAATGCTCATTGAGGGTCGGAAAGGGAGGTTAGAAAAGAAGTCAGGATCAGAGGATACGTTGCATCTTGACTTACTAATAAAACTAAACAACACATGTAGCCCAAATGAATCTGTGTTTTAAAACAGATTAGAAGCTCATCTTGGCCTTGTCACATCCAGAAGAAACAAATCCAACTCCAGTAGCCTTGAAAAAAAATCATACAGTTCTCTACCAAAGTACCTTGACGAGGTGGTGAAGTAGGTGAGGAATATCATTCAAAACCCTCCAAAGTCCTAATCAGTCCCGTTTACACATCTAATGCCTCAAAAGTCCTCTTTGCCAGACAGCCGCTACTCCTTAAATCTCCTTTCTCTATCTGATCATCAGCCCTCTTTCCCTGACTCCTTGGCCTCAGGATAAATTCTCCTGTTTCTTAAGTAAATCAATCACACCTTTCCTTTCCTCCAGTTCTTCTCTACTGGAGACAGAGATGTTGATGATATCTCTTTAGTGGGAGATAATTACCAATAAGTGATCAACACAGCAAGATGGAGAAAGGGAGAAAATTCACGCACTTCCTTTGCAGCTATACGAGAAGAAAAGGCTCTGAATACTTCTCATGTGATATATTTGTCACTGTTCCTTCTATTTTGCCAGAAACATTTTGATGCAAACACATAAAAAAAACTAGAGCATCAAAATGGCCCTATCAAAATGTCCTGCTTTACATCCTGCTATCCTTAATGCACTTTGTACTCTAGCCAACTACTTTCAAATATTTATTCTGTTACATCTGAGTTTAAGTTCAATTATTGTGGGCCCTGCCAATACATAGCCACTTCAAGCTACTTACTGTAGTCTCACTCATTCATTCAAAAGTTATCCACTGAGGGATGGTGATTGCAAGAGATCTGGGGAGGGTACATACAACCAACAACAAGACAGACTTGAGCCTAGCTTTTAGGATATTTTACACTCCAATGAAATGGACGGGGAAAATAAAAGATAAACACATTCAAGTAAACTCACAAGAAAATGTCAAATAGTGCAAAGTGTTAAAATTTAAAATTAGAATAGGTTTATATGATGGAAGTGAATAGGAAGCTGCTTTTGATGTGTGGTCTCTCCGAAATCAGAATGACAGAAAGGAGCCAGCTTGACTTACTAATCAAGCTTACTTACTAATCTTACTTACTTACTTATTTACTAATCTCTTACTCTTACTAAACTTACTAAACTTACTAAACTCAAGCTTACTTACTAATCTTACTTACCTACTTACTAATCTCTTACTCTTACTAAACTCTTACTAATCTCTTACTCTTACTAAACTCTTACTAATCTCTTACTAAGCTTACTTACTTACTAATCTCATGAAAAGACCAAGAGAGTGTATCAGAGAAAGAAAAACTAGTGTGAGTAGGCAGGAGTAAGTTGCAAGGGGGTAGGAATAGAAAGGAGGCTCTAAAACAGCTGAAGATGAGGTCTGAGAAAAGCCTAAAGTAGGAGCCAAGTGACAGGTCATGGAAGGCTTTTTAAGACAGAGACAGAAGTTTGGATTTTGTTCCAAGCATAAGGAGAACCTAGTGGAGAGTTTTGGAATAGGAGTCTGAATGAGCTCACTTATGTATTTTAAGCATCTTCCTAATACTTTTCTAGATATAGAAATTCCATTCCTCAAAGTTCAATTCAAGCATTTCCCCTCTATCATTAGGCCATTTCTATACATTCTGATCAAAATGTTCCTCCTTATTAGGAACTCTGTTAGAACATCAGGTATGAGGACTAGATAGACTTGAAGTCCAAGTTTTGAAACTAGGTAGCTTGGGTCCAAATCCCAATTCTACCACTTAAAAGCTATATGGCATTTAGAAATCTACAAAAACTTCCTGAGTCATGACTCAAGTATCTCTGAAAGAAAGGTAATAATGCTTGCCTTACAAAGACATTACAGGGATTAAGTGGCATAATTTATGGAAAGTCTTTAGCACATTGTGTAGAACATAGTAAGAGATTTTAAAAGATTAGTTTCCTTAATTTCACCCATTCCCATTCATGTCTACTGAGTTCCCAGTGGAATGGGATGGAAACTGTGAGAGGTTACATAAATTGATCACATACAGACCTTACCTTCAAGGAGTCTGCAATCGTTCATGTAACCAAAGAGAGAAGACATGCAGGAGATGTCCATATACAATGGTATAAAGTGACAAATACTTACTGTAAGTGAGGAAGAGATGAATTCCATTTAAACCACAAAGAGAAAGTATTTTCTTTCTTTTCCTCCCTCCCTCTTGCCCTTCCTTTCTCTCTCTCAGGTTTCCCACTGCCAAATGTGTGCTTCTTTCTGCAAGCTGCCTTCATTTTATTGGAACGTAAATGGGTTCCTCAGTTTGATTGGGTATAGTGGCCTCAACCAACTCCTGCTTACATAAGACTAATAGTAAATCACTTTGGCAGAAACGTCCTAAAACTCCAGGAAAGACTTGATTACCAACCCATTCTAAACCTATTACTGAGATTTAAAACATGAAAGACTTTAAATAATCCAGGTGTAAAAATACCTATTGAGTGACTGTTGTCCTTACCAGAGATAGGAGAGGGAGATTTGAGACACAGAGACCCAGGGACGAAGGCCAGGCAGAGGTAGAGGCAGACATTGAAGTTGCACTAGCACAAGCCAAGGAACACCAAGAACCAACAGAAACCAGAAAAGGCAAGGAAGGAGCATGGCCTGCTGGCACCTTAATTTGGGATTTCTAGCATTCAGTACTGTAAGAAAATAAATAACTATTTTTTAATGTACCCTGTCTGTGGTACATTTTTATCATAGCCCAAGCAAACTAATACAACTTCTATTACTCTTTCTACAACTATTTCCAATAACTGACAACTTTGTTCTTATATAGTACCAGGAGCTGATCTAAGGGAATTACATTTACTAACCCATTTAATTTTAACACAAACCCCATAAGGTAAGTACTATTATTAGCTTCGTTTTATAGAAAAAGCAGACTAAGTAACGAACAAGTAACTAACCACAAGTAACAAGTAAGTAACTTGTTCACATGAATAGATTTAAGGATATAGGTTTGGATCCAGATTCTAGAGCTCTCAGTATCTACACACCACAGTCTACCTCCCTGTAGCTACATACCTATGAGATGTTCTTTTCCCTACAGATCAGGATCCTTGGGAAGGTAAGGCTATTTGCCCAGTTAACCTGCCTCTCAAAATTTTTATTTCCTTTTGCACATCCCAGAATGTAAAAGTTACCATTTCCCCCATTAAAAGGGGGCTTTGGCTATTGTTTCTGTGAAATAACCAACTAAAACCCTGTCTGATTTAGAAAGTTTTGCACGTGTGGATTTTTACTGTTCCTCTTTTCTTTTTCCACACATCATGTTCTTGCTAACTTCAAAGTGTAGAGATCAATTTAAATTCTCTTTCAGGTTGAGGTTGCACCCATTCTTCACCAGGCACTGTTTCTTTCTTTCTTTTTCTTTTTGCTCTTTTTCAGGACTGAAAATGCTGAAAACACATGTTTTATTAAGCTCCTACTTGTACTTAAAACTGTGCTGAGTCCTGGACTAACCAAAGAGACACAATCTCTGCCCTATAGGAACTGTAAATGTATGTGAGTCATATCCGTATCTATAATCTAAAAGATATACCTGTCTAAACAAGAGCAAACAGATTCATCTATGCACTAAAAGGTCAAATGGGCAGTCTATCAAAACTATTGCATTGTTAGTAGAATCATTTTAAATGGAAGCTAAACTCTATTGGTGCACATGTTGTTTTGAAATGAGAATGTGCCCTTTCCTGTTTATTCCAGAGGCAGCAGTTTTATGAATTCCGCTGTAACACTATATTTTTGCAAGGGACAATTACGACCATAAAGGGAATTGTGTGGTAAAAACTACAGAATTTGCCATTAGGCAAGAAGATGACTTTTTTACTCAGCTGGCTTACCAAATCTGAGCAGGTTCTTAGCATTTGGGAGAGATTTATGGCCACTAAAGGAAGCATGACTGCCAACCATAAGACTGAAAGTCCTTCTTTAAAAAAAAAAAAAAAATCTATGAGCAGACAGTAACAACTCGATGCATCTTGGTTCAAGAACGCTCTATTCACTAGTGCTTTTGCCCTGCCCCTCTACTCAAGGCTATTTCCTCTCCTAAATCCCTCAAGAGTACACCCATTTAGTGATTGTCTACATACACACTTGGAAAAGTTAAATTTGCAATAGCTGAATTTCCCAGGAGGAACCTCTGATTCAGACCAGAAGGAATAGGCTGGAAAATTCCAAGTCTACTTACCCAGAAGATCTTGGGAATACATCATAAATAACTTAGTTCATCCTGATAACTGGAAGGAGAAAACATTAGGGGACCAGTCCAGGTGATGGAAGGGCCTGTATAGGCATCTTTCTGGCCTGAGGCAAGCATTGATTATGTGGGCAATAAACACAGGCTGACCTCTTTACTAATGGAAGAGGTTAAAGGGCATGAAGGAAGACAATGTAATTAAGATCCCAATCAAATTCTGAAATAATAACAAATCAATTCTTTAAATATTAAAAAAGATAATTGATTAAAATGGGTACATCGAAAGATAATCTTGGAATGATAAACATTTTTATAAGTAACACACTGCTATAAATTTAAAAAGAGTGCTATTTATTAAAAATTAAAGGTTTCCAGTGACTATTTTTTCTTAAATAAAGTAAAAAGACTATCTTAAAAAGTGTTTGTAGCACATGTAAATTTTTAAAGAATTTATAAAACAATAGTAGGAAAGATAAATAGTCCAGTAAAAATAATAAACAGAGGATATGATGAAGTAGTATGTTTTGAACTGGCCCCTAATCCAATATCTAGTGTTTTTGTAAGGCAAGGAACCCTAGGACTCACAGCCACACAGATTAGCTGGCCATTAAAGAAGAAGGCGGGGTCTTCCCTGGTGGCGCAGTGGTTGAGAGTCCTCCTGCCGATTCAGGGGACACGGGTTTGTGCCCCGGTCCGGGAAGATCCTACATGCCGCGGAGCGGCTGGGCGCGTGAGCCACTGCCGCTGAGCCTGCGTGTCCGGAGCCTGTGCTCCGCAACGGGAGAGGCCACAACAGTGAGACGCCCGCGTACCGCAAAAGAGAGAGAAAAAAAAAAAAAAAAAAAAAGAAGAAGAAGGCGGAGATTACAGTTAATGCTGTCAAAAACCAAGGAATACCTGGAGATACCAGAAACTAGAATATAGAAAGAGACAGGAATGGCTTCTATCCTAGAGGCTCCAGAGGGGGCATGACCCTGCCAACACTTGATTTCAGACTCTGAACTCCAGAACTGTGAGAGAATAAATTTCTGTTGTCTTAAACTACTCAGTTTTGGTAAGTTGTTACAGCAGCCTTAAAAAAGTAACACACCAAGCAAATGGCATAAAAAACAACACAGTCAATAAATATTAAAAGTCAGTTTGAGCATCTTTTTATGAATTATTGGCCATTTGTAATTTTCCCTCTGTCTTTGCTGTCATGTAGCCTATTCTCCACAGAGCAGCCAGAATGTTCTTTTTACAAAGTATATTAGATTAAATCAGACTCCTGCTAAAAATTAACCAATATCTGCTATATTAGGATAAGTTTGGTTACAAGTAACAACAAACCCAAATATCAGAGGCTTAAACAAATAACATCACTTAACAGGGGACTAGAGGCAGGTAGGTCAGGGACTCAACACTGTCAGGAAGGACTCAGCTGCTTTAAATCCATGAATCTATTGCTCCATTCTCAGATTAATATGATATTATTTCCTACCTCTTCTCTACTTATCCTAGCACTGTGTTTTCTGCAATACAAAATCATCAAATCATAATCATCAAAATCCCTTAATTACTCATACTTCTCAAAATGTTTTCTTCCCTTTGTTGTTTGCATGGTTACCTGCTCTCTTTGGAAGACTCCACTTCCTTTGCAAAGTCACTCATTAGTACTGATAGTATTTCTCCCATGTTTCTCACTCCCTGAACCTGCGAGTTTCAGGTGTCCTCCCTGATTCACATTAGTACTTCATGACCATTTTCCTTCCTTCTCCTTTAAATCTCCCAGCTTTAAATTTTATGCCATTAAACTATGTCACTAACATCCTCTCCAGATTACCATCATCCACAGGCCCTCACTGTAATTCTTTGAAAACTTTAGCTCCTGAATCACGATCACTTTCTCCAATGTCATTCCCTCATAATTCTTCGTAATTAATTATCCATTTATATGATTCTTCCAATTCCTTGGCCTCTCAGTTCCTTTACCTCCTATCCTCCAAAAGTTTCTTCTATCCTATTTCAGCCACTTGATCCCATGGTTCATTCCTTAGCCTTCCACATTAATAATAATTACATCCCATTAGTAAACTCAATTTCAGGCATTCACTCATTAAAGACAATCTCCTATTATTCCATCTTAGCGTCTCACTTCCATGGGGCTTTAATTTTCACTGTCCCTCAATTTTCCTCAGTTTCTGACTTCCATCTTCATCAACCTTAAATTCCATGGTCATTCATGATAATCACACTCACGTAAATTCATGACCCCCAAGATCAAATGGCTCTTAGTGTTTTTGAATAATCCTGAAACTCCCCAGTCTACTCAGTTTCCTTTATTCCTAGATAACTATTTATTTCTTACTTTTTACATTCTTCTCAAATGAACATCTCTTTCACCATCCCCTTCTCTCCTGAACTCAAGTTTAATATTTCCAGCTGCTTCACTAGACATCTCTGGATGACTGTCTAATAAGTATCACAAATTTAGAATGTCTAAAATTGAACTCTTCACCTACCACTGAAAATATGTTTATCTACAGAATTCCCATCACAATGACTGGTAACTCAATTCTCCCCTTTTCCATAGACCAAATATTTATTGAATTAGTAAATTAATTTTCAAAAATTTGGGGGTTCCTTGTCAGCTCAAGGCTTCAAGAGAGCTCCCACAGGGTTAGACATCATTAGAATATTCAAAGCCAGGAAACAATGGTGAAAAAACTTATGGTTCAAATCTTACATTTTATCGGGGAGCAAAACATTACTAAAGTGCACAACTCACTTCCCCTTATGTATTATTGGCTAAACTTAGTTTACATTTCCAAGCCTAGATTCAAGGAAGACTTGGAAATTGAGTTTCTATGATTTAGTTCGACCTATCACAATTCATCCCTTGGTCCTGGGCTCCTTTCCTATCGTATTTTAATCCTTACTTGGACTTTTATATTCTAGTTACAAAATACCCAGCACCCAAAAAGATAAAATTCAAATTGTGTGGCATCTAATAAAAAATTATCAGGCACACAAGCAGGAAAACATGATGCATAGTGATGAAACAAATTAATTAATAGAAATGACACTAAAGTGATATCAATGATAGAATGAATAGACAAGGATATTTTTAAATAGTTTAATTATATTTGATGTGTTTGAGAAAGTAGAGGAAGCATGAACACATTAAGTAGAGTCACGAGAGATATATTCTTAAAAACTGAACTTTAAGAGATATAAAAAATGTCTGAGATGGAAAATATATGAGATGTGATTAATAGCAGATTAAACACTATAGAAAAAAACAATGGGAAACATGAAGACAAAGCAATAGAAACTATCAAAAATGAAACACTGAGAAAAAAAAAAAGCCTGAAAAAGTGGACAAAACACCAATGAGATGTGGGACAATTTTCATGTCTAATATAGTTGTAATTGGAGTCCTGATATTGGCAGCTGGGGAACAGAGAAAAACATATATATGAAGGCATAATGGCCAAAATTTTTCCAAACTTGTTGAAAACTACAAACTCACAAATTCAAGGTCAAAGAAACCAAATCATGAGGAAACTACACTAAGGCACATTACAATAAAATTGATTTAAACCAGTGACAAAGAAAAAGATATTAAAGTCAGCCAGATACCTACCATAAAAGGGAATAAAAATAACAGAAGAATTCTCCAAAAAGGAACTGCAAGCTAGAAGAAAATGCACAATATCTTTAACAATAACAACAAAAACAAGCTTTTGAATTGGAATTCTATACCCAGAAAAAAAAAAATTTGTATTCCTTTATACATATTTGAGTTGGTTCTAAGATATAGTTATTTTGAAACAGGTTGATCCTTTCAAAGCTTGCTTTCAAGGTTTGTTAGGTTGGATTAAAGTAGTCTTTTGTCTTGTCCCACTAATGAATCAGTACCCTCCTAAGTACCCTTCAGGCCCATGTATTACAAAGTTTGCCACTGACTGTTGGGTCATGTGCTGTATCTAGTCTTGTGTTAACCCTAGGAATTCTGTCTCCAGTTCTTTCCCTGTGACTCGTTTCTTACCCTTTTGCTCATAAGTACTCAGTTGAGGACTCATGGGGAAAACTCTGAAGTTTTCCTTGGAAAGTTTTCTTCTCTCTATTACTCTTCCCTGCATATTTTGCTGCCTTTCCCTTCCTGAATTCTCAGCAATGTCTCCTCAATTCAGGGTGACCACCAGGCTCTGTTTATGGTCCCCTTCCCAGACTGTGGCCTGGAAATGCTCTATTCATTCCACTAGGACAGCTGACTCATCTCATTTGCTTCCCTTCTTCAATGATCACTGACCTATGATGTCTATTATTGAAAGTTTGAACACTTGATTATATGTGAGTGTGTGTGTGTATGTGTGTGTGTATATATATAAATATATATATAAATACATGCATATATGTTTCTTTTATTAAACATTCTTAATTTCTATAAGTATTCCACTGAAGAGTAGTTTGGAGAAGAGGCTACTTTTCAACTTCATAAAGTTTTCTACCATATATTTTAAATTATAGGTATTATTTTTATAATAAAAACACTAAACATTTTTTAAAAACATAATTTTCAATGAATTTGAAAGGGAATAAAATCCAGTTTTAACAGACCAAGTAGTATGAGTTGGACTGTGATAAAATATTAAAAGGAATTGTGTGGAATATTACTCAGCCATTAAAAGAATGAAATAATGCCATATGCAGCAACATGGATGGACCTAGAGTTTGTCATACTACGCAAAGTAAGTCAGAAACAGAAAGACAAATATATGATATCACTAATATGTGGAATCTCAAATATGATACAAATGAACATATCTATAAAACAGAAACAGACTCACAGACGTAGAGAACAGACTTGTGGTTGCCAAGGGGGTGGGGTGAGTGGGGGAGGGAAGGATTGGGAGTTTGGGATTAGCAGATGCAAACTATTATGTATAGGATGGATAAAAAAACAAGGTCCTACTGTATAGCACAGGGAACTATATGCAATATCCTGTGATAAACCATAACGGAAAAGAATATATATGTATAACTGAGTTACTTTGCTGTACAGTAGAAATTAACACAACATTGTAAATCAACTATACTTCAATAAAATTTAAAAAAAAGGAATTGTGCACATTTTCAAGTTAAAACAAGTGCTAGGTAACATTGCTCAAGAGAGAAGAATTCAGATCCTCTCATCTAGAAAGGGAAACTCATGTTTGCACCAATAAGTGGAAGAAAGGACATAATGATTGGAGCCATCTACTGAGAGAGAAGCAAAATGCTGCTATTTAGAGCTGCTGGTATAAGCAGAAGGTACACACTCTTTCTGGTATATGAAGTTGAAATGTGACTGAGACCTTAGTAAGATTCAATAATGTAGAAGCTAAAAAAATGGATTTGACTTCTGTGTCACATTTGCCAACAACATCATGAGTCCTAAATGAGGTGAAATGTATTTGATAGATTGTCAATGACCAATCAAAAACTTTAATTGCAATTTGAAAGGAAGGAAGAAAATCATCCATTTTTTCACCTGAAAGCAAATTAAATACTAAAGAAGAAAAGTGATGAGACAGAAAATCAGAATAAAGAATGTTTCCAGCGTTTTTAGGATAAAAAAAATGCAGAGATGTTCTGAAGCAAAATTGGAATTACTTAACAGTTCTTTTTCCCACTTGCCTATAGTTACATAGAGCAGAAAACATGTCTGTCTTTATTGTCCTATCCTTATCACCTAGCACAATGCTTGGTGCATAGTAAGTACACAATTCTCAATCAATAAATTAACTCTAACTAAGGCCTAAACTGTGTTTATATCATTGCACAAAGAGTTAGTAAAAATTGGGGGGCTTAACTTTTTAACACAAGTATGCACAAGTTTTTTACATAACAACGTAGTTTGTTGCTATGGAGCTGACAACTAACATGACAATAGAAGGAGATACCTCAAGTAAATACATTTTATAGAAAGGGAAATGGCAATATTTAACAAGAAGTTTGTGTGTGTGTGTGTGTGTGTGTGTGTGTGTGTATCACAAATCTAAGGATAAATCCTGGTGGTTGGAAGATTGTTAGGATAGGACACCGGTGATTCCTTAAAGAGAAGCTAGAGAGAAGCTACATTTTCTTAAACTATACTAGAAAAGGAGCAAAGAGGGAGAAATTGAGTATTTGTGGAAACAAAAATCTTCTAAAAGACTCATTTGACTGAAAACAGAATATTAGAACAAGTTTTGATGTATCTCTGACAATATCCACACTCATAAGGACAATACAAACTCTACACAAACTCTTCTGGAAAATAGAGGAGGAAAGAACACTTCCAACTCATTTTTGAGTTTCCAACTCATCAGTTTATAGTAATATGAAAACTGGACAAAGATATTACAAGAAAAGGAAACTACAGATCAATATACTTCATAACCATAGATTCAAAAGTACCCCCAAAATATTGGCAAATTGAATTCATCAAATCCACCATGATCAAGTGGGGCTTATCCCAAGAACGCAAGTTTGGATCAACAGGTGAAAATCAATTTAATTCACCATATTAACAGACTAAAGAAGAAAAATCATATGATCATTTTAGTAGATGCAGAAAAGCACTTAATGAAATTCAGCATTCATTAATGATATGGAAAATATCTCAGCAATCTAAGAATTAAAGAGGATTTCCTTAACCTGATTAACAGCATCTACAAAAGAAACTTACAGCTAATGCCACAATTACCAGTAAAGTAAAAAACGTTTCTCCCTAAGACCAGGGACAAGTCAAGGATTTCTTCTTTGATCTCTTGTCTTCAACATATAAAAATTGGGCAAAACATTCATACAAACACTTCACCAAAGAGGATGTATGGATGAAAAAGAAGCCCATGAAAGTATGTCAATATCACGTCTGTCATTAGAGAATGCAAATTAAAATCACAGTGAAATACCACTACACATATATTAAAATGGTTAAAACCAAAAATTAAATCTGCTAATACTAAGTCTTGCTGAGGTTGCAAAGCAGCTGGAATTCTCACCACATTAATGCTAGGAATGTAAAATGCAGATACTTCTCAAAACAGTTTAGTAGTTTCTTATACAGTTAAACCTACAACTTACCGTGAAATCATATAAACCCCATCCTTTGGTATTTAACCAAAAATGGAAAGATATATACCCACAAAAAATGTTTACAAGCATTTATAGTGGCTTTATTATAATCACCCAAATCTGGAAATATCTCAAATGCTCATCCTCTGATAATAGGTAAATAACAGTGGTAAATACATAGAATGGAATATTGCCCAGCAATAAAAAAGAATTAACTACTGCTGCATTCAACAACTTGGATGAATCTCAAATACATTACATGAAGTGGAAGAAAACAGATGCAAAAGGCTACATACTATGATTCCATTTATGACATTCTGGAAAAGACAAAATCAGAGGGACAGGAAATAGATCAGTGTTTTCCAGGGGCTAGGGGAGGGCAGGTAGAGAAAGCTTAGAAAGTATCAAGAGAGAACTTTTGGGGGTGAGGTTGATAGAAATGATCTATATTTTGGTTGTGGTGATGGGTACAAAGCTGTATGCATTTACCAAAACTCAAAGAACTGTGTACCTTAAAAGGTGAATTATATTGTATGAAAATTATACTAGTTACCTATTGCTGTCTAACAAAGTATCCCAAAACTTAATGGCATACAACAATAAACATTTATTATCTCACAATTTCTGTGGGTCAGAAATGCAGGCTCAGGTACCTCTGGCTCAGAGTCTCTCTCACAAGGCTGCACCTCAAGTTCTGGGCTGGTACAGTCATCTCAAGGTTCAGTGGAGGTAGGATCCACTTCCAAGCCCATTCAGGTGGCTGTTGGCAGTACTCAGTTCCTCATTGTGTATTGACTAGGGGCCATCCTCACTTTCTTATAAGATGGATTTCTCCATAGGGTAGCTCACAGTATGAAAGCCTGCTTCCCATAAAATGAATAAACAAGAGATGGAGAGGTCAGCCTGAGACAGAAGCCACAGTGTTTTTCAACCTAACCTTGGAAGTGACATCCCATTACTTTTGCCTTATTCTATACATTAGAAGCAAGTCGCCACATCCAGCTTACACATGAGGGGAGATTATGTAAAGACATGAATAACAAGGGTTATATCACTGGGGACCATGTTACAGCCTGCCCACTGCACAAATTATACCCCAGTAAGCTTGCCTTTTTTTTAAAAAATAGAAGGATTAGAAATAGGACTAAGTGAAGGGCATACTTAAGGGCAACTAAGATAAGGAGACTAAAGTAAACCAGAATGTGTTAACGTGAGCCCAAGATGCATGCTTACATGTCAAGAGTGACATCTCTCTAGGGAAGATCAGATAGCTGAGGAGGCAGTGGGAGAACGGGAAGAGATAAGACTTTATTGATTAGGCACAAATTGGGGTTTAAGAGCAAGACCTGAGACAAGGAATGAAGACAGAGGTCTCAGGACCTGGAGAGACAAGAGATGATGCCAGCTGTCAATACTGATCCCTCTGAGAAAACAACAAAATCATGGGTTAACAAATGCTAAGTTGCCAAGCCCCAAATATAGAATTTTTAACGTTAACTATTGGCTCTCACTCAATTCCTCAGGATTGGCATGTGATGGGGACAGAAGCCAGGCAGATCATTACAGAGACCTGATTTGACAGCAATGCATGTGAAGAAACCCTGAAAGGCTTTAGCTTACAGCAAGCTCAATATGTGCCAATAGTGAAATTAATTTGTTTGAAAGGTCAATTCAATATTAGCTTGTGCTCAAAGACTATCATGTTCAATCAAGGGATATTCCAGTCCACCTTTATGATAAGATCATACCAGAATCAAATGATTTGACAGATGTTTTCTCTGTCACTGAGCTCAATCTTTAATATCTGAATGATACAACAAAAATGTTAATAGGGAGTTGAAACCTAAAATGTAAGATGGGTAAAGAGATTTTAATGGAATATGTAGCATGCACACAGAGCATGAAAACATATAAATTTATTTTTATATATTACATAATATTCATTATACTTACTTAATATATATGTTATAATAATATAATATACATTTTATTTATATATAACTATAAAGCATTTCAAATATTCTGCCCCATTGCCAAAAAACAGATTCTTCCCTGGGGTGTGGATAATCTTCAGAAGTAAGAATTCTAGTTCAGTCATTTTGCAGATTGAGAAGTGCTAAAGACTTCAGTGGAAAGCAATTACAGTGGCAGTGCTGTTCCTACAAGCCTATTCCTTTACAGTCTGGAATATACATATAAAGTTGAAGGAGAAGCTTGTAATTTATTTCTCACATATAGATAATGGACAAGAATAACTATTTACTATCAGGTTTCCCTTTGTGTGAGTGTGTTTAAATATGCCATTAATTTGAATGCTTTCTAATTGATGAGTGGAAGAATTTAATTTTCATATATGGCTTCAATGAGAAATGGAGCCATTTGGTTCTGGAAAGTTTTTCAGTTACTCTTGTTATCCCTTCTCTTAGAATGTAAGATCCAGAGGATTAGGGGCCAAATGTATTTTGTTTACCAGCCCCTAGAAGAAACCCTGCTACATAGTAGGTAGTCAACATTTGCCTCAGAACTAGGTGATAGCCTCCTTACTTTTTCTACTCTCTAACTGTAATAATATGAATTCTTGTTGGTATAAATGTTCTTGTTGGTCTCAAGTATTACCTTTCTTTTTCCAAAAAAAAAAGGAAATTTTTTCACATAATCATCCACAAAATGCGTCATTATTTATTAAATTAATCCCACCCTCTTAAACAATTTGGAGAAGCCTGGATGGGTGGGGAAAACAATTACAAAAATTTTTCTGAAGATACAAAATCCCCATTTAAAAAATGCTGAGCAAATATGCATAAGGTCAGTTACCATAAAGCAGAGCTTACTTTTAGAAAAATTAAAGATAAAATTCAATCAAATTATAAGTTAGACCCAAAAAACTATAGCCTGAAGAAGAATGAGGTAATTGACTAGATGTTTTAGTTCAGACGCCAATAAAAAAGTAATTAAAAACCTTTGATATTTATAATGATAACATATCAATAAAAAGAGCAAGAATTTATTTTTGGCCAGAGTTTAAACATATGACCACACAAGTGTGCACTGTACAACTGAAGTGTGCAACTTGTATACCTGAGTGTGAATGATGAGTCACTATTTGCCAAGCACAGAGTGATTTGCACACAACATTTCATTTAACAACAATCCCACAAGTAAGACGTTACAACTTCCATTTTGCGTAAATGGAAATCAAGATACACAGAGTTTAGATGGTATCCCCAAGTTCATAAAGCTAGTAAACAGTGGAGTTGAAATTAATGCCACATCTGTTCAACTCCTAAGCTCAATTGTCTTTTCATTTAGAATCTCTATCTGAAATATCACTACCGAATTAATATAATTATTTAAAGCAATATTTATTTGATAAAGAGAATTTCTTGGTCTGATTTCATTTCTACAAAATTATACTAAGCTGTTAGTCATAAATGTAAACAAAGATTTAATTAAATTGATGTTTGTTATAATAGTGCTTAAAAGGTAAAACAATAACCAACAGAAAAATAAGCAGCCTAAAATTCCAAAATAGGCAAGTAGTTTAAAATATTATGAAATACAGCGTATTCTCAAATTTTAATGACATGGAAAGTGTTCACCAAGTATATAATCTTAAGCGTTTACAAGTACTAAGAAGCTTACAAAGTAGTACCACCACAGTAAATGCATAACCTTAATGTCTTTTTCCTTGTAAACCACATACATGAGATTTCATTCAACATCTGGATTTTTAAAAAGTCACTGTCTGACTGTAAAATTCACCTGACTCCAGTTCAATATAGCAAATATGTTCCTCTTCTCTCCCCAAAGATTATTTTAATAACAGAAGAAATATGAATATAAAATAATCCACAATTTCAGTGGAGAATCATGAAGGGGCCATCTACTGAGCAACACTGAGGAATAATGTGAAATGTAAAGGAGATTGCACAGGATTAATAACAAAACCTTAGAGAAAAGAAGGGAAGAAAGAAAGAGAGAGAGAGAGAGAGAGAAAGAAAGAAAAAGAAAGAAAGAAAGAAAGAAAGAAAGAAAGAAAGAAAGAAAGAAAGAAAGAAAGAAAGAAAGAAAGAAAGAAAGAAAGAAAGAAAGAAAAAGAAAAAGAGGCAGGGAAGGAGGGAGGGAGTGAGGGAGGAATAAATCCCATTAGACAAATATAATAACTTCTGAATAAAATAAAATTGCCTCTAGAAAACCTGGACCCAAAGTCTAGATCCATCAGTACAGGATGGAGTGAGAGTAAGCCAAGTAGGCAGCAGGCTGTTCATCCAAATCAAGCCCAGTCTTCCATATGCTTGGCTGTGATGTTTGTTCTCAGCAAATGATATGAAATTAACTCTTGAAATAACATAAAACATGTTTCTTGATAAAGCTCAAGAATAGACTTTATGGCCAAAGAGAGAAGGGAGTTCTTTGGATAATTTTACCAAGGAATCAGCAAGAACTACAAAACTAGCTCTTTGTACTTTTTGTACTTTCAGAGACCTGGTTGTTAAACATTTACCAGAACACCACATAGCTGCAGGGGAAACTGGAAAATAAACGTTTTTCTTTATTATTTTTTTAAGCCGAGCATATTGCCATCCCATATTTTGTTGGCAAAGAAGGAGGAAACGGTAGAAAACTAGCAGTAACTAATACATGGAAAGATGTGATTTTAGTTCTCAGAAATTAAAAATCTGATCATTAAAATAATTTCAAATCTCTACATAAAGAATGACTTGAAGAACAAATAATACTTAAAATGGAATTAGTAATCTAGAAGATATACTTATTTTTCCACAGTGTAGTACAAAATAAAAAATAATATAAACTACAAAGAAAATTTAAAGACATAGAGGGTGGATCTGGAAGGTCTATTTCTATTTTATCTGTACATTAGAAATTTCACAAGCAGTGTAAACATTCTACAAATAAAGAACAGAAATAATGGAAGAAGAGAAAACATCAAATACTTAACACAGAAAAATTTCCCTTGGAGACACATGTCTAGGACAGACCTTCATGTAATCTTGGATGTCAAAGTATAAAGAGAAATTCCTATCATATTCAGTAAAAAAAAAGTAAGTTACTTATGTTAGATTGGGAATCAGACTGGAAATACCCAACATTTGCTTAAGAGTGAAAAATGAACTTGTTTTTAACTATGGATGGAGTGTAAATAGGGGGCAATTTGACAGATTTTACAAAACTGTTAAATGTGCATATCCTTTGAGTGATCAGATGATTATTCTGGTAGCTATCTTCCATAAATATTGGCACAAATGTGCAAGGACGTATGTAAAAAAATGTGGCACCATGTAGCAAAAACTAGAGTCAGCCTAGAGGCTTCTCACCTAAGAATAATTAAATACATTTTAATATTTTCATATTATGGAAGTCTATACAGGCAATTAAAAGAGAAAGTGGTATCTCAATGTGCTATGTGAAAGGATTCTATAAATTTTTAAGTGAGGAGCAAGTTGCAGAACAATGGATAGAATTTGCATGTCCAGGTAAGTGCAGAGGATACACAAAAAATTGTTAATAGCAATTAGTCTTAGACTGTATAAAGGGAGATGAGAACTTCTGCTCTTTATTTTTTACATTTGTTTAATCTTTGATTTTTTTCACAAACAGCAAACTGTTCTCTAGTAATTTTTAAAAAGTTATATTAGAATTTTTCATGAATAAAGTCTAGATTTCCAAGAATAAGAATAGTCCAAAAATGCTGGGAAAATATAATAATAAAAAGCCTATACCTTTATGAGTTATAATTTTCATATTTAGACAGAAATCATGACATTTATAAATTCGAGTATAGAAAAATTAAAACAAAACTACAAAAACAGCTCCCCCACTAAAGAAAAAGAAAAAATAAAGTGTAGGGAAAACAAATACCATAAATTAAGATAAAAGACAAAAAAAATTGAAGGGAAAAAATCATGTAACATGCATAATAAAGTACTAGTTATATATATATATATATATATATATATATATATATAAAATAGTAATATTTAAAAATACAAAGTAGAAGAAAGGGGTTTAAACAGCTTGTCCGAAATTATTTAGCTAAGAAAGCAAAGATATGACAAGACTGGAATTTTGTTCAGGCAGCAGCAGTGAAGGGCTCAGGGCCTGACCACCCTGCTGCCCACTTGTAACTATTGAGTGCTGGCTGTAGGAGCAGCACAGGGTCAAGGGGCAGGACACAACAAGACCCCTCATGCCCTACTGGTGGATGTTTAAGTCAGTTCAGAATTTCTGAACAGAAGTCTGTGAAATGATTAAAATACCTTTGAAAAGTGCCTATACTTTAATTCAGCAATCTCACATGTAGAAATTTACTCTAATAATCAGATACATATTCAAAACAGTCTTATCAGTGACTACAGTTGTGAAACTGTGAAGACAACTTAAGTATCTATCCAACAATAATGGACGGGTTAAAATAATTACAATGTATGGATAGATACAGATTAGACATACAGAGAGATATCCACACAGAGGCATGGAAATTTCTTAACTTTTTATGTATTTTAAGAGGTGAGAATACAGGATATTTCATATGCTTCCATTAATGAAAGAAATTACATGTATATAGAAATGTGTCAGAAATATATTAAATTCACTCCAGAAATATTATTGAGCATCTAATACAGAAGGGCAGCACTGGTTACAAGTACCCACCCTGCAGCCAGATAGCCTAAGTGAATCCCAAGTCTGCTGCTTACTAGCCATGGATCTGGGCAACTCATGTATGCTCTCTCAGTGGAAAAGGATGCTATGAAGAAAAGTGCAGCGTGGTAAGGAGAATAGAGAGTGATGGGGTTGGACCTGGTGTATGAGTGAGAGTGGTTATGGGAGGGCTTTCTAAGGTCTGAAGAAGAAAACTGTAAGAAGTGAGGGAGCAGAGGGCAAGCACCCCAAATATCCAGGGAACAGAATCCCAAACGGAAGGAATTGCAAATGCAAAAGCCTGAGGTGGGGAGTTTGTGGAGTGTTCTGGGAAGAGCAGGAGGTGAGGGTGGCCATAGTAGAATAAATCATACCCAACTGTTCATAGTGGAATGCATGGAGCTATTTTTCTCTTCATACTTGTTTGGATTTTTGCAATTAGCATGAAGTATTCTTACAATGGAAAACAGCAAAAATATTCACATTTGGAAAAAGAAAATAGCAAGTTACTCTCTTTCTGATTACTCTCTCAAATGAATATGATCAGTGTTCCGTTTCTTGAACATACACGTTCATACTTTCTAAGCAAAATTCAAAGCCATCTGCTTATTCAGGCTCTCATGAAAGGGTTTAGCAGTGAGGAGTGTGTGTTCATGATTCTGTTTGGGACAGTGCTGTTTTAATGCTTTGCTCTTTACCTTGCTTCCACTCTCCAACTGTGTTTGATTAGAAACCAATTTTAACTTTGAATGACTTTTTAAAAATTGGCATTTCCCTCATGTGCCAAAAGTAAGGAGCGTATCTTTTAAAAGAAGAAAATGAATTTGATAAAACATTTTGCTTGGCTAGAAATGTTTTCAGTAGTTTATTAACTGCAAAATAATTCCCTACTGAACGCCAGAGATCTTGTGCAGGATGTTGCCTGGGGCTAAATAATATGTGTTCACCTTTTAATCACACTGACTTTTAATCACACTGAGCCGGCCTCCGGGGGGAAATGGAAAGTAAGTCCACCAGCATTCAACATATAGTCTTTATTTTAATGGAGAGGAACTTTAAGCATGAATAGCACAAAATGTCAGATAATTCAAAAAATGTTTATGATTTTGCTGGGTTATAGTATAGATTTACCATATAGGTATTTCCAACAATCTTGGAATTCACTCCCATTCAAATAATGAAACCACATTGTGAAAACCTCAGGTAAGTTGAAAGTCCCAGTCTTATTCTTATTGTCTGTTTCTGCCTGATCTTAAAGCAGACTATATATTCATCATTTTCAAGAGCCATAGCTTGAAAACAAATTATAGATTTCTTTGGTTCACCTTCGCAGTCAGGTTAATTCACTATGTAACTAATGTGACAGGGACACTAACCTTTGTTTATTGAGCTGTTGTACAGGTGCTTGACTTTACAGCTGTATTGTAAGCAGGCTGAGGGTAGGAAATATTGTCGATTTTACATTTTAATCCTGAGCAAATATCACAGTGTTTGGCAGATAATATATGTATAATATTTGTTTGTTGAAATTAAAAGACAATTCTGGACCACAGTAACTTTATATTTCGTATTGTAATAAAAGAGAAGTTTGCAGTTTTGTTTCAATAGCAATTCTCTTCCTACCCTATTTCTAATTCTCCAGCAGGCCTGATAAGAAGGTCAGCAAGGATGCAGTATAATTGCAGAAATTTGTTTCTTTATTACTGAGAACCATTCCAGTCTGAATTTATATTTTCAGTTTTATACCCTAATGTTTAAAATTTTGTGTTTTTTTAAAGATGAAGCCAAAAGTAGTTATAGTGAAAAATCATTAATTATTCTGAATCCAAATGGGTCTTGTTCATTGTTTGGCTTTGGACACTATTAAGGAAATCTGAAGTATTTGGGTTTTTTAAAATTTATTTTTATTTATTTGTTTTTCCTCCATATATATATTCTTATACAATTTTTAAAGCTTACACTTCATTCACAGTTATTACAAAATATTGGCCATATTCCCCGTGTTGTACAATACATCCCTATAGCCTATCTTATACCCAATAGTTTGTACCCCCTGTATTGCCCTTCTCCCCTCCCCACTGGTAACCACTAATTTGTTCTCTATATCTGTCTGTTTCATTTTGTTATATTTACTAGTTTGTTGTATTTTTTAGATTCCACATATAAGTGATATCATACAGTATTTGTTTTCTCTGACTTATTTCACTTAGAATAATGCCCTCCAAGACCATCCATGTTGCTGCAAATGGCAAAATTTTGTTCTTTTTATGGCTGAGTAGTATTCCATTGTATATATATACCACATCTTTTTTAATACGAAGAATTTGGTTTTGTTTTGCTTGGGGAAAAAACACACAGAGTACCAGAGATTTAACAGAATTAAGTAGATTAGCAATTCTGAATGCACTTTCCACCCTCAAACCCACCCCTAAATCTATGGTGATGATTAATCCTCCTATGAAAGCAACAAAAGCAGAGAGTGAGCCTTTAAAGCAAATGATCAGCCCTGTTATTAACAATATACCTCTCAAAGCATTGCAGAGATGTTTCTGCTTGCCAGTCTCTTCCTTTTTCTTACCTATAGGCCATTAAAATGCCTTAGTGCAGTCTTCAGGTACACTCCAATGTCTACCTTCAGTTACCTCTGTGTATTTCTTTTTATTCCTTGAAATCCCCATTTTGCAAAATATTACAAGGTAGAGGTATAGACAGTAATTGGCAACCTTTGGCTGCATTATTGAGGAGATTTGTCTTCTTCCAATACATTTTGCAAAACTCCAGCTACTAGTCACTATTAGTAAATGGCCTCTCTCTCTTTTCACACAGTGGTTTACTTTTCTGCCTTTCCTCAATGGGTCTTTGTTTTCAACATATCTCAAACAGCAATTTCTGAATTTCGTTGCAGTGATTAGAAGATTTTACAATTCCTGTCCTTTTAACAGGAACTTCCATTTTGTATATGAACAAAATATTATCTCCCTCCAGGCTGAAGCCATGAGCCTCCTAACACTTCCCATCAGCAGCTCTGGACTTCTGAAACAGTGCCTTCCCTATCAGACAGTCTACACACTGACATCCAACAAAAAAGCAGCTGAAATCATTTTTTTTAGATCTAGAACCTCATTCATCACCTGCTAGCAATTTAAAGTTTTTAAATTATACTGTATCATAGTCTTTAGGAATGTTCTATTTATGACACATTGCTCTCATTTCAATATAGTTTTGTGGGTGGGCATGTCATAGTAGGAGCTAAAGCAGAAGAGAAAGTTCATTAAATAATCATTATACACTTTATAATATATGTACCTAATAAATGCATTGAAAGATTTAAAATATTCCAGGGAGGATGCATTCGTAGATGCAGTTTGAAATATGATTTGAGAAATTATAAAAATATATTTCTCAAATACAGACAACCAATCTGTGTATTTCAAGGGAAAATATTTAAACTCTGACTTCACTTCCTATCCATCGTTAAGACCAAATTTCTAACGCTCTAATATTTTATTTCTACTGCAAACTTACCACCATTTACTTTGTCTCTACTATATTCTGCTTAAGGAAAAAAAATATACGGGTGTGTGTGTGTATATGTATATATATATATATATATCCAGATATATATCAAGTTTATAGCAAACATTGGGTGAAAATTAAAGCGAAAATGTATTAAATAATGAAAAAGATAAATGAAACAAGTTATTAGTCTGGATTATTACTTTGAATGTATTAATTTGACAGCCTAACATAATAATGATTAATCTACCTTTGAACACATACCTATTTTGTCTTTCCTTTCTCACTGATAAAGTTAATATATATGTTAAAGAATGTCTGCTAAGGTGGTCATTAAACAGTTTGTTAGTGTTATTAGCAAAAGCCTGGTATTTAAAGATATCAAACCCTCTAGATCTAACACAGAGACAGAAGTCTCCTCAGTATTATCATTTTTGCTTTGGGAAGAATAGTTCATGTGGCCTCTTAAATAACAGACACAAGACTGTGAGTGCTCATTGCTTTGGATAAAGCTTTTGCAGATTTTATTTGTTTATGGTTTTGTTTTTAACAGAGGTTGATTAACCCCAAATTTCTTTGTATACAGAATTTAATTTTCTGGGCATAATGTAAGAAAATTGGCATAAGGCATGAAGAGCCATCTGAGAAGAAAATGATTCAGATCCCAACCTCTTCCATTTTAGAGAAAGTAGCCTGAACAGATGATGTGGTCCAGTTCCAAACTCACCTTGGGCCCTCAGACAATTCCACAGAGAGCTCACAAGCTGAGATGGCAGTTCAGTTTTCCAAAATTGAGGGACCGGGACCAGGACTTGTTCTCCCCATAACAAGACATTGGATGCAGGCTGCTTCAGAGGAAGGGGTACACCTTTAACTGGGGCAACTGAAGGAATGCAACTGTGAGCATCCTGGCGGCCCTAGCTTTAAGTGCCTTCACCTTGGAGGGAATATTCTAGGTGAAACTAGCATGTGTTACACCAGGTTCTTTCAACCATCAAAATTAAATGGAAAGATAATGAAAATATCCAGATAAAATTCTGGAATAAATATTACATTGCATGTTTTCTAAACAAAGAAAGAGAAGAGAGCAAAGAAGAGAGAGAAAGAGGAGGATGAGGTAACATCTTTAAATACCTATTCTCACAAAACATCATGCATTACACATAATATGTAAGCTGAGTAAATAAATTAATGAAAAACAAAGTTATTCTTTTCATTCTGTAAAAATATCATATGCATTTATTGCTAGTATTACAAACATTTTCAAGAAATCCTGCCTCACTCATTATCATTCATGAAGACTGAAGCTTTGATTGCTTCCTTGTAAACTTTTCTGAATATTATCTTATAGCAAGAGTTAATTTTTGTAGATATATTTAACATTTGGCAGGAAATTTACTCTCCTTAACCAATACAACGCAGACAATTGGGCTTTATTTTTTTGAAAAGAAAAGTGAAGCAAATGAAATATATTTAGTAAACTCATTATTTTGTAGCCTTCATTGGTCTCTACCCAGTAATGTTAATGGTACTTTAACTTATCTAGAAAATGGAAATAGAGTTACAGATATAGAAAACAAACTCATTGTTACCAGGGGTGGGGGGAGGGATAAATTGGAATATTGGGATTGACATATACACACTACTATATATAAAATGGATAACTAATAAGGACCTACTGTATAGCACAGGGAGCTCTACTCAATACTGTGTAATGGCGTATGTGGGAAAAGAATCTAAAAATGAGTGGATAAATATATATGTGTAACTAATTCACTTTGCTCTACACCTGAAACTAACACAATACTGTAAATCAACTATATTCCAATAAAAAATTTAAAAATCTCAGTAATTAAATGTGCTTTGAAATAACTCTTTAAATATTCAACCATTACCATAATTTATATTAAAAATATCTACTCACTTCTAACCAAAAGGACTATTTTTTTCTTAATTTTCTTTATATTCATTTCAGATTACACTATTTTCTCTGGTTTCAGGTATATTAAAACTTTGAAGAATGATAAATGTTCACCAAGTATATTTAGATTTTATAATTATCCTTAGAAGCATTTTACATTTGAGCTATTATTCCATATAATTTCATATTTTTTCTTTACAGAAAGTTGCTGCCATAATAAATCATAATCTTTAATTAAAAGGAGCCATCCAACTCAAAATGTCAAATACCCATCTACAAGCTATATCAAGTAGTCCTAAATGTAAAGGCTTCCAAAATCTTTTCACATTCTTTGTAATAGAAAGATTATTTTAACAAGAAACACAATTTATATACTAGTAAAATATTAAAGTTTTATTCTTCAAACTTTTGAACAGGTGTTATCTGGTCAAAGCATTATGCTAGTTGCTATGGAAATAAAGCAACAAATAAGCTCTTTTATCTGTCTTCATAAATGTTATAACATTGAACTAAGAGATTATGAAAATAATGTATCATAATACAAAATAAAATAAGAAAAATAAAGTTAGTATAAGCAAAGAGAAATGCTCAAATTATTTCAATCATAAAGATGAGGGAAGATTTTATATTAACCTCTAATAAAATATTTATCTCAGAGTACTGTAACTGTTTCCTTCTCTGCCTCTCCCACTAAACTGTGAATTTATAAGTGGAATTAAGTGTACATCACAGTATTTCCTATACCTGTCACAGAACTCTGAGCTAACAGATGATCTTCTAG
Source organism: Leucopleurus acutus (assembly GCF_964270905.1). Taxonomy (NCBI): domain Eukaryota; kingdom Metazoa; phylum Chordata; class Mammalia; order Artiodactyla; family Delphinidae; genus Leucopleurus; species Leucopleurus acutus. The sequence goes on along the minus strand of NC_139143.1, from coordinate 99,791,123 downwards.
CTTTTAGGTGAGTTAATATGTAAACATCCCTCACCTTGAAGGATGAGTACCAGTTCCATAGAGACCTTTCCAAGATGAGAGTGAGCTGTTGGCTTATTCACTCAGTCATTTGAACATATAATGTTCATCTTGAGGAATGCAGAGGCAAATGTTTCTGAAGTAATAGGTTGATAGCATATTATAGAATACCTTGAATGCCATACAGCAGAATTTGATATTTACTCCTCTTGTAGGTAAACGGTTGAGAATTTTCTTCATAATAACATAACGTAATCTGAGTGTTCTTTAGGATATTGGGTTACTTAAGTCACATCCTTTATTTCATTTGGATTCCCATTACTAACTTTTTTAACCCAATCCTAGAAGGGAAGTCAAAGGAAACAAAAGAGATGGACTAGACTAGTTTTGCTCCTAATTTAGATAAGCCAGTTCCAGCAAAGAGGGATTTAGGAAACTGGAATATATTTTTTAAAGTATATCTCTATTAAATATCTGCTATATTTCAGGTAAAAATTACATTCTTTGAATATGTTTCTAATTTAAAGAAATCCCTGTGTATTGTTTCAATTATCAATTCTTTGTAAATACTACTTCTACAGTTAATTGCATCCCACGAATCTAATCTTACTGGAAAAGGACTGCATTAGTTAAAGTGAATTTAAATCTGTTTAGTATATATTTAATATACACCTAACTCAGAACTCAAAATTGGAACTCAGAATTGTTGAAGGGAACATCTCAGTTGTTGAAGGCAACTCCTGAGTATGAAATTTCTCTCTTCATCCAGAAAGAGTTAACAATTTCTTCCAAACTTAGTCCAAGGTGAGAATTTATCACAAATTTGAAACTGGAGGCCTTTACCAGACTATAGATTTTACCACATATATGGGAACTTGAGAAGAAAAATGAGAAATTTTGTAAAATTAAACTTCGTTAAAATCATATCAGAGACTTCATGTTTCAGCACAAACATCTAAAAAACTTGAAAGGAAAAAGAAAAACATTGACACAATTAAAAATAAATGACTTTTCTTGGATTCGTCAAAAAATATTTTGTGGAGCAAATAGTCACCATAAAATCTGGAAAGGAAAGTGAATTCAGAGAGTCAAAGTTGAGATCTGCTTACCTGGAGCAAAAGCTACTGGGGCTATAAAATTGTAAGAACATGAGCTAATCTTGATAAATTGCTGGAGACTGAATTTGAACTAGCATGAGAGTGAGAAGGTCTTAAGAGGACCTCATACTTTCATGGGACTTTCTGCCTGGAATCCCACCAGATTCTCCAGTGAAAATCTGAGAAAGATCCCCTCCAGTTGTAGCAGGAAGAGGATAGGAGTAATTATTGTGAAATATACCAAGAGTATTCTAACAAAGCCAACTTTCCAGGAGGAAAGAACTTACCAGAGCCTTGCCTCAGAACCACTGGGGAAAAGGCATTCCTCTTACTCTAGTCATGTCTGGCATTCCTGTCTTAACTGGAGTTGGGGAGTGAGAGAAGGAAGCTATTTAAGAAGTAATATGTATAAAAGTCACAGCCAAAATATAGGTCTTCTGAAAGAGTGAGATTTCATTGGAAGGTTATAGTGATTTTAAAGTGTATATGGAAAGGCAAAAGGCATAGAATAGCCCAGGCAACACTGAAAAAGAAGACAGAATTGGAGGAGTCAATTTTAAAATTTCACATAAGGCCATAGTAGTCAAGAAGCCATGGTAGGGGCTTCCCTGGTGGCGCTGTGGTTGAGAGTCAGGCTGCCGATGCAGGGGACACGGGTTCGTGCCCCGGTCCGGGAAGATCCCACATGCCGCGGAGCGGCTAGGCCCGTGAGCCATGGCCGCTGAGCCTGCGCGTCCGGAGCCCGTGCTCCGCAACGGGAGAGGCCACAACAGTGAGAGCCCGCGTACCGCAAAAAAAAAAAAAACCAAAACAAAACATGGTATTGGCAAAAACAAAGACACCACAGATAAAGGAACAGAATAGAGAGCCCAGATATAGACCCACAAATATAATCAACTGATTTTGACAAAGGTACAATAGTAATTCAGTGAAGAAAATAAACCTTTTCAACAAACATCGCTGGAACAATTGGATATCCACATGCAAAAAAAAGAAAAAAGAACCTAGACACAAACTCACCATTTACATTAAAAAAATGACTGAAAATGGATCAATGATCTAAAAAGCTTCTAGAAGAAAATATAAGAGAAAATCTGAGTTTTGTGTTGAGGTTTCAGATACAACACTAAAAACATGATCCATAAAAGAAAAAACCGAGAAGTTGGGTTTTATTAAAAATAATTGCTCTGTGAAAGACAAATGGAGAAAATATTTGCGGATCATATGTTTGGTAAAGACCTGTATCCAAAATATACAAAGGTCATTTGAAATTTAACAACAAAACCCAAAAACTCAATGAAAAAAATGGGCAAAAGATCTCAACAAACAGCTCATCAAAGAATATATATATACATATATATATATAACAAATAAGAATATGAAAAGCTCTTCAACATCATTTGCCATTAGGAAAGTGCAAATTAAATCAACAATAAAATAGTATTACACACCTATTAGAATGACTAGAATTCACAGATTTGACAATACCAATTGCTGGCAAAAATATGGAGCAACTGAATCTCCCATTCATTGCTGGTGAGAATGCAAAATTGAAAGGCAATTTGGAAGCTGCTAATAAAGCTAAACATTGTCTTAGCCTACAATCCAACAATTATGCTGCTATATATTTATCCAACTGATTTGAAAAATGATATGCACACAAAATCTGTTCACAGATGTTTACAGCAATTTTACCCATAATTGTGAAAAAGCTGAAAACAAACAAGATGTCTTTCAATAGGTGAATGGGTAAAAAAAGCTGTGTAAATCCATATGATGGAATATTATTCAGTGATAAAAGGAAATGAGCTATCAAGCCACAAGTAGACATGGCTGAATCTGAAATTCATATTGCTAAATGAAAGAAGATAGTCTGAAAAACTTACATACGACATGATTCCAGTTATAGGACACTTGGTAAAGAAAAAAACACCCAAACAAAGATAAGAAAAAGATAAGTGGTTCCTAGGAGTTTGGGGTTGGAAACAGTTGGATGGTTGAAGCACAGGACTTTTTCAGGCAGTGAGTGTTCAGTATGATAGTGTAATGGTGAATACATGACATTTTGTATTTGATAAAACCACTGTAACTTTACAGCAGAAAGAGTGAACATTAATGTATGCAAATTTAAAAGTTTTTCCAAAGTTGAGGGATCCAAAGATGGAATGTAGAAGGTGAAAAAAGAAGTTTTATAACTGTATGAAACAACCAGTGAAGGGATGGCCGACAAAGATGCTAACCTAATAACTTTGGAAATGAATGGAATCTATAAGAATAAGGACAAAAGTAACTGTGCATAGCACTATTCTGTTCTTTTTTGATGAAGCTGTTCCCACTGGCATGTGGGTTAGCAATTCTGAAAGCCCTATGTATGGATACTGGAATTAAACAAGTAAATGGATAGCAGATGATGGGAACCAGGTTTCTCACTGTTGAAGTGGGAGTATAAGCAAGGGGAGGAGGGAGGTTAGAGTGATCCATGTCATAAGAGATAAGTCAGAGACTCTAATTAATTCATGTTTAGTTTAATATAGACACAGGTAGGTATTTATAGAGAAATATTTGTAGATGTGTATATATAAGTGGGTTAGTATAGGTACATACATCCACTAAGTCTGTCAGTTTAGAGGGTCTAAAAACAACAAGAACTCAGTAGTAATAAACACACCTAGTGCACAGATCTTGGTTTCTTATATACCATTCTCCTATAAGAATAACCAGAGATCCAGGAGAAAGGGTTGATTCTAGGAATAGGGTAGGAAGTACACAAGATGAGCCCACAGCATCTTTAGTGCTTGAATACAAGTACTCAAAAGAAAAAAAGGGGTCCCAGAGCCAACCCCAATGGTCAAAGCTGGAACAATTTGAGTAAAAAAAAATTACAAAATATGGACATGACTTAGTAATAATAATAATAATGATGATGATGGTATATCAATATTGGTTCACAAATTGTGACAAATGTACCCACTAATCCAAGTTGTTGGTAATAGGGGAAGACAAATGTACACGCTAATCCAAGTTGTTAGTAATAGGGGAAACTATGTATGGTATATATGAGGACCCTCTTTAGTCTTTTTACAATAATTCTACACATCTAAAACTATTCTAAAATAAAAAGGTTATTTTTAAAAACCACACACTCTCCAGAGCTAAGAATATGTTTATGGTTTGAAATATCTATGGATAGATGACAATATCACAACCCAAACATCATTTAAAGGTCTTATACACAGGTTTCAAGTCCATTAAACTTGCAAGCTGCTCGTACTACATAGTCAAAGCCAATTTTATGCCAAAAGACAAGCCCCAAAACATTTCCAAAACAATTTTTAAAACACAATTTTTATCCATAAAGTCAAAACTAATGTTTTGCATTTTCTGTCAGGTTAAATTTTACATTGCTTTTAATCTTTATTGCTTGTATATGAGATGCATTGCAGGTTTCAGAACAAAGTTCACTTAGACAAGTAAAGGACTTCTGTGCTGTGTATTTCCACACATTAATAGCATCATTTACATGCTAAAGAAATTAAATCTTTATTCTGTTGTGGCCACCATGGATTAATTTAATGAATTGAATAGTTTGGATTGCCTTCTGAGAGAGAGAAGGTTAAAAGGTACATTTTGCTGAATATTTAAAATCTTTAACCTTTGTGGTATAGATCTCCATGATTAAAAAAAATACATAAAGTACAGTTGTATCTTGCTTGAAATTTTTTCCTTTGTAAACTCAGAGGGAATTTACATGATTCTTTGAATTAATACACAATATTTTGTAAATGCTATAATTCTACTATGGAAGAATTTCCAAACGTGTTATCAGATTTTCTATGATTTTGTTTTATCAAACCTGGATGTATAGAGGAAATAATTGTACATATGTGCAAGTGTCATGAAGAGTCTCTTCGGCAATACCATGTGTTATTGCCGTCTTAGAATTCACTGATTCCATTCCTAAATGAATGGCCTTCAGAGTTCTAGTTAATTTTTAAACTGGTCACTTGTGGAAAAATTAAGAGCTATCTTTTGATTTGTGTTTTAGGAACTTCTGTATCAATTTATTAGTTGACATCTGGTATTTCCATCACGAAATGTCAAATGTAAGGGCAGCTCATGTACTAGAGGCTTTTGTGAAGCAAAGGACTGTATATAGAGCATCAGATTTTTTTTCATTAAATATTCTCTTCCCACAATCAATATATTACAACAAATCTATCAAATGTGCAAGATGATTGAGGAATCTGTAAATATCTAAGGTAGTGTTCTGAGAAAAATTGATTAAAACGATCTCATGTTAGGAAGGAAGAAAAATAAGTTTTAAGTCAGAAATTACCTTACAAAATGTGTTTTATATTCTTGACATAATTGGAGAAGACTTTCAGGGATTCAACATATAATAATAAAAGACAAGAATTTAAAGTAATATATTTTCTTGAATCATTAAATGTAATCCAACCCATAATGTTTCTATTTAGTATTTCATGTAGCATTTAGAATAAAGTAGGCTCCTTTTAAAGTTTGGACCTAAATGGACTTTTCATACATAAATATACTTTATTGTTTCATTATTATTATACTTTCATATTATAAATATATACATTAACATCTGAAAGACAAAATATATATTTTTTAAATTAAAATATTAACTGTCTACAGAACATATTTTAGTTCGTCACTGCCCACAGCCACCAGCCTTTCCATTGCTGTCACTCTAGTCTTTTTCCAGAAGACTTTGGGCAAGAACCTGAAGACTTAAACTACTGGAAAACCTTTCCATTCCAGCCAAATTGAAGTTGATTCTTTCCAGAAGGATCCCTGTTTGTCTAAATTATGATATCTGGCCTCTCTCACATGGAATTTCTATTGTCTGCCTTCTTTTCCTAAGTATGGGTCATATCTGTTCATTGCATGTGTCACAATTTTTTGTTGGAAACTGGACATTTTAGGTAATATATTGTAGCAAATCTGGCTATTGATTTCCAACCACCCTCTCCAGGGCTAGTTTTCATTATTATTTGCTTATATATTTAGTGACTAGGCTAGAATATTTCAGTGAAATGTATTAAGACCATTGTGTGAAATCTCTGATTTGCACCTTCTAAGGTATGGCCCTGGGTATATGAACATCACTGTGAGATCACAATTGTTTTAACAGGGCCTTCATTTTCTGTCTTTTCCTGATCTCTCTATTAAGCCGTCTGCCTCTACTATTATCACACCCAGCTCTTAGACTCTGCTAATTATGGACTGATTTTTCTATTGTTTTGGACAATATCCTCAGGCATAAACTATTTCACAGCCTGATCCAATTAAATATGGGCAAGGGTAGTTTTAAGGCCAGGTTTGTTCTGACTCCAGGAGGGCTTTTCTTAGCTGTCTGTTCCCCTGCTTGTCTCTGGTAAACAAGATGGCCTATGGTTTAGCTTGGTGATCTCACAGAGCTAACAGCCTCTTAATTATTTATCACCTAAATCTCCACTGTTTTTGAGTGCCCTTAGTACTGAAATTACTCACACTTTGTATTAAATTGAGTTAATTCCTTTGGTGAAAGCTTTGGAGTTCTCTGATTTTATGGACGTAACTGAGCAACTTGCTCTGGACACTGGGAGGGGGCAGTAGCCTCTGTTCTTCTCAGCTTGCTTCTCCTGGCATTGAACATCTGCCCTATGAGTGAGCTAGGGTGAAGGTGATCAGAGCCCTAACATGCTTGTCTTGCCATGCCTACATGGAACATCAGGCGGAGCATCTACCCTATGAGTGGAGTCTCTGACTTCTCAATTTCACTCACCAACAATTTGGACTCTGCAACTCAGAGTTGAAGGGAATTAACAATGCTGATGGCCTACCCTTCCTAGTAGATAAAGTGTCCCTTGATTGATAGCTTAGAAGAGAGGAAGTGCTGTCCTCTTGGTCACATCTACCCAGAGTGGAGCTTCTGTTAAACTGAGCTGGTGGTGAGGAGGAACTGAAGGAGGGCAGAAGAGGGATGTGAGATGTGGCTCAACTTCCACAGACTCAGTTTATTTATCAAGTTTTAGTAGATTTTCTTGAATAAATGTTTCTTCATTTATTTGCTGTACACTCTTAGGACAATTTCCAGAGACTTTAAATACTTACATATGTGTGTATATACAGATATAGATATATCATTCTGTTTATGTATGTATGTATCTATCTAGCTAGCTATCATCTATCTATCTCTTGCTTCTTTCATTAGGAAGCAGGTTCATGGAGCTCCTCCTGCTGCCATTCCTAAAGTGGAAAACCCGTTAATATCATTATTTTTTGAGCCAGCTGTGTTAAGCTATCATCAGTAGTAACAAGGTCTTCTAATCTCACACTATTTTTTAACCAAGTCAATCATAGGGTCTTGTAAGAGTTCAGTGCTGGTGTCTGTAGCTTCAGAGCTCTTTCTTTTCCCTCAAACTTTCTCCAGGAGAACAAGAGCCTTCAACCTCTCCAAAACCTGATTTAAACAGAAAATATGACTTTTAGTAACTTTCTAACCTGTTAAACATGAATATGCTGTAACTTCTTGTTATAAACAGCATATTAAAGTCTTTAGCTTATTTTGTGCTACAAAATATGATTGTTCTAATGGATAAACAAAATCTGTCATATTCATATGATAAAATACTATTCAGCAATGAAAAGGAACAAACTATTGATCCATGCTTCAATGTGGATGAACCTCAAAAACATTATGCTAAGTGAAAGAAGTCAAATGCCAAATATTACATATTATATGATTTTATTCACATGAAATGCTCAGAGAAGGCAAATCTTTAGAGACAGAAAGAAGATTAATGTTTGCCTGAGGTTGGGGGAGGGAAAGGAGACTGCAAATAGGCACAAGAGATCTTTTGGGGGGTGATAAAAATATTCGAAAATTGAATTTTAGAGATCATCTCTCAAGAAGTCTTCTTTGACTTCAAGTCTTAACACCCTTTGCTTATCCATAACATAGGACCAGCCACACATCAGGTTGGTAAGTGTTGGGCAAGCACTTTCTCATCCATCATTCTACTCCTGAGAACAGAGTAGGTTCTTAAATAAATATTTATTGCATGATTTAATTATATCTTGAAGTTACTAAAACACCATGCCAAACAAACTCAATATTGTAACATACCTTGCAACTCTTAAATGGCTGTACTAAGCACAATAGCCATTTGCCAAATTGCGATACTTTTCATTACCCTCTTATACACACATTGAGATGTTTGTATGTTAAGAAACTTACTGAATAATCTGTGACAGGTTATGTACATGCTACTCTGTTCACAGGAGCATTTTGCCTGATAAAAAACAACATAAGATCAGTATGAAAATTATTTTTTCCAATTCAAAGTATTATAAACCTTAGCCTCTAATGATAATACAAAACCAGCTAAAAGTAAATTTCTCTTTTTCACAAAGTGTTCAAAATTACCCCACTAACTATTTTTAAAGGTTTTGGTTTAATCATTGTTTTACATACTAGAAATGTTTCAGGCATCCAGTCTCTGACCTGGCCCTGGATAGAAGACTTTTGCCTTCTGCTCTTTATTAACTTAGGCATTTCTGTTCCCATTGAAGTGAGAAGAAAAGAGAAAGGAAGTGAAATTTAAATGAGAAGATTTAGTTACATGATTATAATGTCAATAAAAAAATTTGGTATGGGTTGAAGTTGAGAAGTATTGCTAAATGCAGTTTTTTAATTATCTATGGATTTCAGTTATCCAGGGATCCCTCTCCTTTATTAGAATAAATCACTGTGAGTTAACGTAACTTATTTGGATAGAATTTAAATCTCACCACGCTCAACTTCATTATGTGGAACAGGGCTTTCATTTTCAAAGACTGAAAGGAATTTAGGAAATTACATGATTGTTTTTCCTTTCTTTGAAAAAGCTGACACAAAGTGTTTCACACATCAAGGAAACAATAAACCAGAAACATTTTCAGTTAGTCTCTTTTTAGTACTTCATTGATTATAAGACATATTTTATCATATTCCTGAAACTTAACAGCTATGATACTTGGAAAATATGTTGAGACATAAGAATATACACAGAGGGCTTCCCTGGTGGTGCAGTGGTTAAGAATCTGCCTGCCAGTGCAGGGGACATAGGCTCCAGCCCTGGTCCAGGAAGATCCCACATGCCGTGGAGCAATGAAGCCCATGAGCCACAACTACTGAGCCTGTACTCTAGAGTGTGCAAGCCACAACTGCTGAGCCCATGTGCCACAACTACTGAAGCCCACACACCTACAGCCTGTGCTCCGCAACAAAAGAAGCCACTGCAATGAGAAGCCCACACACCACAACAAAGAGTAGCCCCCACTTGCTGCAACTGGAGAAAGCCCACGTGCAGCAACAAAGACACAGCCCAGCCAAAAATAAAAATAAAGAAAATAAAGAAAATAAAAAAAAAGAATATGCATAGATATACAAGTTTAATTCATGTATATTACATGCACATAGATGAATAAGTTCTAGTACCAAAGTCTTGAAAGAAATATCTAAATTTAAATACTTATATATGAAAACATTCCACAAAAGTTTACTGCCTTCCTGAATAGATGTTCAACGTTAACTCATGGCATCAAGGCAGTGATTAAATCATGGTTAAGAAAATATGATACAAATGAGCTTATTTACAAAACAGAAACAGACTCACAGACATAGAAAATAAGTTTATGGTTACCAAAGGGGAAAGGTAGGGGGAAGGAATAAATTAAGAGTTTGAGATTAGCAGATATAAACTACTATATATAAAATAAACAACAAGGTCTTATTGTATAGCATAGGGAACTATGTTCAGTATCTTGTAATAACCTATAACAGAAAAGAATCTGAAAAAGTATATATATATATATATATATATATATATATATATATATATATGTCTTTGCTGTACACCAAAAACTAACACAACATTGTAAATCAACTATACTTCAATAAAAAACAGACAAACAAAAGAGCATGGGCCAAGGAATTTGATCATGATTCCTTTGTGTCTCAGTTTCCTTCTGGGTGAAATAGATACAATAATGGGTTTTGTGAGAAACATTATAAACGTGTATGTGTGTGTATAAGCACAGTGCCTTGAGCATAGCTAATTAGTAGTTGCACTATGGTTGTTATTTCCTTCCTTTTGCTGACTTTGGGCTTTGTTTGTTCTTTTTCTAATTCTTTTAGGTGGTAGATTAGGTTGCTTATTTGAAGTGTTTCTTGTTTTTTGAAGGCCTTTAACCCTATGAAATTCCTTCTTAGAACTGCTTTTGCTGCATCCATATATTTTGCAAAGGTGAATTTTCATTTTCATTTGTCTCAAGGTATTTTCTGATTTTCTCTTTTATTTCATCACTGACCTTTGGATGAACATGTTTTTAATAGCACTTTGTTTAGTCTCCATGTGCTTGTTCTCTTCCTGTTTCTAGTTTCATACCTTTGTGGTCAGAAAAGATGCTTGATATAATTTCTATCCTCTTAAATTTGTTGAGGCTTATTTTGTGACCTAGTATGTGAGCTATCCTGGAGAAGGTCCCAGGTACACTTGAAAAGAATGTGTATTCTGCTTTTCTTGGATGTAATGTCCTGTAGATATCAATTAAGTCCACCTGGTCTATTGTGTCATTTAAGACCTCTGTTGCCTTATTGATTTTCTGTCTGTGCAATCTGTTCATAGATGTCAGTAGGGTGTTTAAGTCTCCTGCTATTATTGTATTATTATCAATTTCTCCCTTTATGCCCGTTAGTACTTACTTTATGTATTTAGGTGCTCCTCTATTGAGTGCGATATGTTAATGAATGTAATATCCTTTCCATGTATTGATTCCTTTATTATTATATAATGCCCTTCTTTGTCTTTCATTATAACCTTTGTTTTAAAGTCTATTTTGTCTGATATGAATATTGCTACACTCGTTTTATTGTTGTTTCTGTTTGCATGAAATATCTTTTCCAACCCCTCACTTTCAGTTTGTGTGTCTTTCGCCTTTAAGGGAGTCTCCTATAGGCAGCATATTGAAGGGTATTGTTTTTTTATTCAATCAGCCACCCTATGTCTTTTGATCAGAACATTTAGTCCATTGACATTTAAAGTAATTATTGATAGATATGTACCTGTTGTAATTTTATTCCTTGTTTTCCTGTTTGTTTTTGTAGTACTTTTTTCTTTATATCTTCTTCTTTTTGTTTCTACCACTGTGGTTTGATGATTTTCTTTTGTAGTATGCTTGAGTTCCTTTCTTTTTGGTTTTGCATATCTATCATAGGTTTTTGATTTGTGGTTATCATGGGGTTCATGTATGTTGACCCATAATTATATCTACTTGCTTTAAATGGATAATCATTTAAGTTCAAACACATTCTGAAAGATCTACCTTTTACTCTCCTCCCCCACATTTTGTGTTTTTAATGTCATGTTTTTCATCTTCATTCTTATCTCTTTACTGTTTATTGTAGTTATAGTTGCTTTTATAATTTTTTTGTTTGTTTTTTAATCTACTTACTGGCTTATTTAAATGATTATCCATCTTTACTATATATTTGCCTTTCCTATTGGGATTTCCCCTTTCCTATAAATTCTTATTTCTTTTGCATTTAGAGAAGACCTTTCAACATATATTTTAGGGTAGGTTTAGTATGGCTGGATTCTTTTAGTTTTGCTTGTCTGAGAAGTTCTTTATCTCTCCTTCTGTTATAAATGATAATCTTGCTGAGTAGAGTATCCTAAATTACAGGGTTTTCCCTTTCTGGACTTTGAATATATCATGCCACTCCCTTCTGGCTGCAAAGTTTCTTCAGAGAAATCAGCTGATAGCCTTAAAGGGATTCCCTTGTATATGACTCTTTGTTTTTCTCTTGCTGCTTTCAGAATTCTTTCTTTAACTTTAACTCTTGCCATTTTAATTATAATATGTCTTGGTATGGGTCTGCCTGTGTTCATCTTGTTTGGGACCCTCTGTGTTTCCTGTACCTAGATATCTGTTTTCTTCTTTAGGTTTGGGAATTTTTCAGCCATAATTTCTTCAAATACATTTTCGATCCCCTTTTCTCTTTCTTCTCCTTCTGGAACCCCTATAATTTCAATGTTGGAACATCACATGTATCCTAGAGATCTCATATGTTGCTTTTGATTTTTTCATTTGCCTTTCTTTCTGCTGTTCTGATTGGGTGACTTTTTAATTCTATCTTCAAGGTCACTTATGCATTCTTCTTTGTCATTTAGTCTGCTATTCATTGCTTTTAGAGTGCTTTTTATAACAGAAATTAAATTGTCTATTTTTTTTTTTGGCTATGTGATGCAGCATGAGGGATCTTAGTTCCCTAACCAGGGATCAAACCTATATCCCCTGCATTGAGAGCTCAGTCTTAACCACTGGACTACCAGGTAAGCCCCTAAATTGTCTATTTTTAACTGCATCTTCTTTATAGTTTCTAGTTACTTGTTAAAATGATCCATGCTTAGTTCAATTTTCTTTCTTAATTCAGTTAGCATTTTTATTACCAACTTCTTGAATTTATTCCTGGGTAGACTGATTTTCTCTGTTTCATTATCTATTTTTTTTCAAGGGTTTTCTCTTGCTCTTTCAATTGGGAGTATTTTCTCTACCTTTTCATTTTATCTAACTTTTTCTCTATGAATATAGGTGAAACAGTTATCTGTTGTAGTCTTGAAAGCATGTTTTTATGTGGAAGCATCCCTGTGTAGACTGTGTGTGCCCAATGTCTTTGGTGTGAGGGCTGTATTTGATGTGGACGTCAGCCACATTTTCCTCAGGGTGTGCTGACCACTATCACCTTGATAGAGAGTGTGGCTGGTGTCAAATGAGCTAGAGCCTGTGCAGGGTGTGAAGCAGGACTTCCTCTCTGCTCAGTGGAAGTTGCTGCCCTGTGAGGGGTGGGGTCTGCTCCCAAGTTACTGAAGTAGATGCCATGAGGGTTGGGCTCGAGCTGTCTCTGTTCCTTTTAAGTGTGTGTTTTTCCTTCTCCCCACACTGGGGCCTTTGCCCCAAAGAGGGGAGTGCTGAAGCAAGTGGAGCTCATGTGCTTACAGAGGTCCAATATGTGGCCTATGTAGGCATCTGTGGCTCTGCTCAGACACAGCTCAAATTCTTATCTTTTCCCTGTTGTGGTCTTCTCGGATCTAGTGCAAAGTTGTGGCATGGAGTAGGCAGGGACAGAGAATTCCCTTACCTGGGACTGGGGATCGCAGTGTGCTGGTCACACTGAGTTCAAGTGGCTGTACTGTAGTCAGAAGTCTGGGCTGCTTCTGTGGTGTTGTTTGAGTGAGTGCCAACAATGGCCACCATTACCCCCCATGGACCACATCTCGGGCCCCAGGGTCACCTCTGCACCCCTAGATCTAGTCTTTTCCCAGGACCTAGCTAGGTCCAGTGCCAAGCTGTGGTGTAAAGTGAATAGGGCCAGGATGTTTGCTCAGCTCGGATTGGGGAGCACAACAAGGCAGCAGCCACTAGGGCAGACCTCTCTCTGCCCCATCTGGTGGCAAGCCAGCACCCACCACACACTCCTCACTAATGGAGTCTAGGCTTCTCCAGACTTTCTATCTGTCTCAGTGGTTCTCCAAGAAGCCAAGGGGTGTGATCTCCTCTGTGTAGGACCCCAGACTGGGACACTCAGTCTGTGGCTTAACCCACTCACTCCCCAGGGCAAATGTCTGCCCCTGCAATCTCCCTTTTCCTCTCAGTCTACTTCCAGGGGCACAGGTCTCAACCTGATGCTTTTCTTTCCATCCTACCTGATTACATGGGAATCTTCTTACAGCCTTAGGTTGTATAGGAGTTCTTATGCCAGTTTCCAGTAGTTTTCTGTGAGAATTATTCCACTTGTAGATGTATTTTTGATATGTTAGTGGGGAGAGGTGAGATCCATGTCCTCTTAATCCCCTCTCTTGATTCCCCCTCTGTGTACTATGGTTGTTATTAGCAAGTTTGACTCCTTTCTTTCCCTCATATAAAATCAGCTGAAAAATCATCTCAAGAAGTCAATTTCTGTAGTGTTTCTCAAATGTGTCCATTCCTCTTTTTCCACTCCACTATTCTTACCTAAGACCATAGAGCCACTTCCTGGTCTATTGAGATAGTCCCATAACTGTTCTCATTCTCTCTAATCTTCCCTCCTTTAATTTGCTCACAGTCCTGCAAGTGTTATCTTTTAAGGATAGAGTTGATCATGTGTCACTCCTTGGAATAAAAGCTTTAATGCTTCACCATATATCATTAAAATCAGAGCCTCACCTTAGCATTCAAAGTCACAATGTGCTCTAATCAACATTTCTAATGTCTTCACTCTCTGTACCACCTTCTGTCTTCCTCCCTCATCCATCACCCCAAAACACATCGCAAATCATACTCCATGCCTGAAGATGAGATCTGAATTTTTCCAATTCACAACCTTGGCTTGATTTGTTCTCATTCCCCTTAAAATCTCTCCATTTATGGTGAAGACTTAAACACCCTATAAAGAGACACCTAATTCTGAATTCTGGTCTCCCCAGGCACTGACTCTCATTTATCTTCCAGAACTCCTGTATTGTGCATTTGGGCATGCCTTACGTTTGCTGGAGCTCTGCATCAGAGCAGGCTTTTGCTTATCTGAAGATTCCTTAGACTGACACTTTATTATGACTGCATGTTTGATTTTCCAATACAATTCTGACACTAAACAAGGGTTTTTAGCTTTCTTAATAATGCTCTTGAAAGAGCCTCATGCTTGAAAGACTCACAAGCTTTAAAACACCAGCCTGAACAAAGCATCCAAGTCCCATTTACATAAGAGGGAATTTGGGACAATCTGTTCCTCTCTTCCTCCTATACTCTAACTAATGTGTCTCTCATATTTCAACTGTGTACTTTACCTCTCTCAAGAAGCATCTCACAGCCCTTTTAGTTGGAGTGCTCTTCTTTTCTTATCCAGTTGAACTTTACATCTTTCCTACAACTCAGCTCACATACTCCTTTTTCAGAATTTTTTCTATTTGTGCCTTTTACTTTTACTATATCACATTCTCTTAAATAAAATATTTATTTTACTTTCTAGGATACCTACATCAGCATCTCTCTCATAGCAAATATCCAATAAATGCATGATGAGTTGAATTGATGTAATAAGAATATCACTTATTATTTACAATAATTATTTATTTTACACTTTTGAAAACAAAACTATGGATATAGACACATAGCAGAGCAGGTAATAATATTAGTGCCCAATTACAGATAAAAACATTGAGACACAGAGTTATAAATATATTACTTCATAATAAGAAACCTAGTTCTAACAACTTGCCCAGAGTTTTTCCACAAGAAAAAACTTTCTAGCTCAAATATAGTTATGATTCAAATTTTTGTGGTGGCACTCTAATATTGTAGAGAAGTGTGATAGAAATCGAGTCATTACATATGCATCCTCCCTTCCCCTAATGAAAATAATCTTATTTTCCATTAAGAAAGAAATGATTAAAATAAAGGAAGATATATGGTCATACTGCAGGATGGTATGTATCATTTTGGAAAGAAGAGGTAGAACTAAATATGTTAGCATGAAAGTGTCTCTAAGACATATGGTTGAGATAAAAATTGTTTCAAAATGACAAAACAGTGTTACATCACTTACATATTAAAGTTATAAAATATATGATACTATGTATGCTCTAGCAGTACATATGTATATATGCAAATGCATAGCAAAAGACCTAGAACAATATGTACCCAACTGAGAAGATGTTACCGTTGAGGAGAATCAAGGAAATGTAGACTGGGGTTGGGATGCTTGTCATCATACTGAACTTTAGAGTTCAGTTTTAAATTTAAATTTAAATAATTTAAATAAATTAAACTTAAATAATTTAAAAAAATAAATAATTTTTTTTAACAAGGAAAATTTATTCTGGCTCTAAGTCAGGTGCCATTGTTCAAATCCTGTCTCTGCCATTTACTACTTGTATGAACTTGAGCAGTATATTCTTTCTACCCATTCCTCAACTAAAATCTTTATATATACTTACATAATAGGCAAGGCTGCCTTCATAGGCATACAAATATCTTTTAAAAGATTAAATTCTTTTGTTAAACAGTAGAATCTTGAAGTAGAAAAGATACATGCCCCCCTCCCCCCAAATATATTTACCTTTTAGATGTTCCATATTACATTTGGGAAGTATATATATACTATAGATTGGAATCTGAAAATGAAAATTAACTGTGCCAATTTAGAGGTGCATATGTACTTTTGTCATTGAACTGAATTATGGCTTAATAAATTAGAACATCTTCCTGACAATCCTAAAATATCACTGAGATCTTCAAATGAAAAATTCAACAAAAATTTAATAAACCCTTTATCTATTTGAATTATTATGCTGAACACTCCTTCTCATATATAGTAACATCAACTTCCCACTCTTGGCTACATTTTTTCTTATAAAAGAGTTCTCCTCAACGGTTGCAAATTTATTTTTATTATTACTGTCTTCTCAAGTTTAGAAAGTTTTGACACATGGCAAAATGATATCCTAGAGTCTAAATATATATGCAAATTTGGCAGAAGTTGCTCAAATAATTAATCAAAAATGAAGCCTAGATCATACTTGAGTGGGTCTTCAAAAACTACTCACTGCTGTATAAAGAAAACAAAAGAATTACTGTGTTAACCCTATGTCACTGCTGCTACTTTATTTTACAATTCTAGTTTAATTAAAAAACGGGGCTGTCAGCCCTTATTTTACTCAGACAGCAAAATGCCCTAAAAACTTCTACTCTCCTCTGATTTTTTTGTTTTGTTTTCCTGAATGTTCTTGTTGTTGAGAAAACCCCTAATTGAAAATATTTTTGTTTAGCACTATCACCCAACATTTCCTGAGCATATCTGATGGGCCAGAAATTGTGCTAGGTACTGGTAGTAGAGATAGAACAAGTGACGTTCCTTGCCTTTGTAAAATTTGTAATATAGAGAAAAAGACATGCAAACAAGTGATTTTTTTTAAAATGAATTTATCTGTAAGAACTAAGGCCCATGTGATATAGCCACACATATAAACCAGTTCTTTGAAAGCAATTACATTAAGCTGTAAATATATTATTTTGGAAAAAATGGCAAATTTAACCCAAACAGTACCAATTATGTTATATATTAATTCTGTGTTATCAATGAGTTTTTTCTTAGGTCTAATTTTCTGGCTCAAGATATTATTTTCCAATTATCTTCTGGTTTGATCTATATCTGCAGTCTAAATTTTCCTCTAAAATTTATTGTGAAAATATTTCAATGAGCGTATCAATTCACTACATGACTTCCTTTTAGGCTCTGCCTTATCTTAGATCTGAAGACTTAGATAGATCTTAGTTAGCATAACATCTTTTGTCATGGAGCCACAGGATATCTCTACCTCAAAATCTAGCATTTAAGAAGCAGTTGAGTGAGGATTACTGTCCTGTGGACACCTGTTATAACTCTGAGAAAGCAATACCTTGGCAACATTACTTATTTAATATAATCAGGTCTGACCACCAGCTTATGTTTCTGCCAAGTCTATTATGTATAATTTTTAGTTGATGTAATTCTCTTAAAGCCAAATTAGAATGCTGCACTGTAAATAAAGCTCACTCTTCTTCACAGCAGGCAACTGTGTGATTACTCCTACTAACTTTGTTTCTCTACCTCTGCCAAGTCTTTCATATCACCAAGGAAGTGCCCTGGGTGTAAGAGGAAGAGAATACTGCCTCCCTGCACTGTAATGATGTGTACTTTATCAGCCATTGACTTAAACAATGAAAGAAGTAGTAATTGCCTGATGGAGTGTCAGGTGACCTTTGGGCTGGTTTTACACATAAAAGAATTCAGAGGCGATAATATATAACAAGTAAAAGTGGCATTTTCAGTATCACAGCCGGACCAGAGCAACTTATTTAGTCTACTATTTCCATGTGAACCACAAGCACTTGTGTCGGCTTTTTCATCTCTTCACAAATTTGACTGCATTATTTGGAATTTTGAAAAATTGTAAATAAGCATGATGGTTACTAATTTCAAGTAAATGACCCTGGTCTTGGATATTTTCAGTCTTACCGTTCTCTGAGGTCCTGTAAGTATCTATAGTCCAAATCACTCTACCCAGCACTTAATTACATGTAATGCTTTGTGTTCTTGGATATAAAACAGAATCTTCCATTTCTGTTGCAACACTGACCAACTTGCAAAGCACTTGTACATAGTAGCTTTGTGATGAAAACTTTAGGATGAGTTCAATCTCCCAGTTACACTGGACCTGTTACACTCACTACTCAGAAGGTGAAAATATTGCATTAGGAAGGGACTTTAGTCCACTTTGTAGAGGACAATCAAGAGATTTTCAAAGGAAGTGTAAGTACTCAGCAGAAAAAAAAAGGAACTCATAAATCCGAAGATAATTTCCTTTCTGCTACTTATGGGACAATCATGCATTTCGATGCAAGATTCAGATATACTTTCAGACCTATAAACATTTTGCAAGAGAAAAGAAAAAAGTGCTTTCCACCCTCAAGAAAAATTGAAGGAGACACAGCATTCAATACCATATTGAAAAAAATCACCTGCTTCTGAATTAGGAAAAAGTGGTCCGTTATATTAAAAAAAAAAACAGAAAAAAATTCAAGAAAGTTTGAAACATTATAAAAATGAAGGAAACTATATTGGTATTTTTATCAAATAAAAAGTTAAATTAACAACAACACCTTTTTTATTGATTGCCTGTATTGAGCCTATATAACATTGTTCCACAGGTAATCAGGGTGCAGATATTAATTTACTTTCTAAAATATTCTAGCCAACCCAAATATGTATTACAGGTAATATGGAATCTCTATTTCTCAATAAAAAGCCATTAATTAACAGGCAAAAAAATTGTCCTTATTTCTAATGTGTGCTGAGCTATTGATTAAAACCATGATATTCTGAGGCATAGGACATAGTTCTTAAGCATTTTAAATAGGAATTGGACAGCTGTCCAAACGTAAAGTAAAACAAAACTTTTCATGGGTTTATATAATCTCATCCAACTCCAAGTGGCCCTTGTTAAAGTAACATTTACCTTAGGTTACCCTGACAGAAAATCAAAAAGTTCTGTTTCCTCCCCCTGCGATTGCCAGCTAAGAGATTAGAACTTTTACAGCACTTTAAGGTCTAGATGAGAGATCAACATGAATCCTTCTCCAGTCTCCTTTCTTTCTTGGCACTTTCTTTCTTACCACTAAAACCAATGTGGTTTCCACTCAATACCTCAGGCCACTGAACTCCTACCCTTTGAAAGGTAACTCCAGAAGCCATAAGGCCATTTTCACAGGGTTAGTAATTCACCTCAATATGCCCTTCAAATCTATTAAATAAATGAGAGTAAGCCTGGTGTTCCTTTTGTGCTGTAGTTCAACTGCCAACTCAAACAGCTGTTAAAAGTTAAAGTGGCGATATAGCAACTGCACGGCCACCTGCTGTTCTCTGTGACAGGCACCACTGCCCCTTGACACTGAAAAGCATAGCATTGTCACCCAATAACCAGGCAACTCAATGAGTGCACTGCAGTGTACATTAGACTAAGGATTTATGCTGTTATTCTAGTACCAAGTATACTAATAACCTCTGCTTCCAAATGCATGTTTGCAAAACTGTCAAGCCAAGTGTTTTTTTCTGCATTAGTGGAACTAGTTGCCTTTTCCAACATTAGGCGTAACTTACTTTTGTAATTTTAAGTCTAAATTAAAGCAAACTATGGTCCTTAAGATTATATGTATGAAGAAAAGTAGCTTTTCTTTCGTACTTTCAGGGGAATTATGTATCATAAAAATATTTTTAGGAGTCCTGCCCAACTACATCATCAAGATCTTTTCTTTTCTAAGTACCTAATGATCTATTATTCAAGCCAAAATGTTGTAGGCCTTTTGGTTTCCATTTATTATTCAGACCAACTGTCTCATGACCATGTAACATCTCATATCCCATCAGGGCCTCCCGCCTGAGAAAAGTTGGATGTGTTTTTCTCTTATTTGAATTGTGAAATTCAAATAAATGTGAATCAGAAGAAGACTTAATCCTTTTGTAATATGAGCTATTATGGCCTGCTGGCTGGCAGATTAAAAACAGAAACTATTTAATGAGAAATTATGTTCAAAATTGAAAGCAATTCATACATAGCAGCCTCATCAGAAGTAAATAGAAGTGTGTAGATACAAGCATGACATTATACTTTCTACTCCCATGGAGCTCTCCTGTGACAGGCAGAGCCACAAAAAAAAGAAAGAAAGAAAAAAAAAGTAAAACTCTCATTATCAGTCCCTGAATACAATATGGATATGTAACTGAATTGAATAGGAAAAAATAATTGGGTTGGAATTTATTTTTATAGTATGGGAATAGAGCTTTACCTACTTTTAGTTTAAGAAGAAATATGATTCCAGTTTAATGCTGTTGTTGATTTAGTCTGTATCTTTATCTTTTATGGGAAACTTACAAAGAATGAGCTAAAAGGAAACTTGTATAATTCATAAATACTCTAACATGACTAAACTTGTTCCCTATATCATTAGAAGCCAGAATTCACAGGTGGATACCAAGGGGTCCTATGATGATGCACTGGATTAATTCACCAGCCTCTCATGTCTTTAAGTTTCTAAGAGATCAAATCTTTAAATCTGACATATGGGAGAGTGGTGATATATTGAATTAATTCTGTAGCCCCTTACTTTCATTTGAGGTCCCATGTGTTTCAATGGACATTTGTCTCCATCACAGCCACACCACACCAAACATTTGATTTGTCAGTTCATTTGGTCAAATACCATTCAAATCAGGAAGTGCTTAGGGAGGAGAAGCACCTAGCTCAAGAGCTGCAGCCTATTTCTGAAGTTGGTCCAAATGGTTTTTTTCCTTCCAGTTTCTCAGAATCCTGCTTCTGTATTAGATCCATCCAGGACTTCAAAGGTATACTTTGGGTTATTTACTATCTTTTTCTTTTCTCACTAATTAATCAATATGTACATAGTATGAATTTTCCCATATTCTGTCAAATGCTAAACATAAGAGTTTTCAGGGTTTGTAGTCTCACTTCCTCTGATGCCATTCTTTTTGCTATATAATCTCTGCCTAACACTGTAGTTTAAATACGCTTCCCACATCCTTTCTGCCATGACAGGCATGGAATGTAAGTTTATGTGGACAAAGAACAAGGAGAGATCAGAGAAAACATCAACTGTACACACACTCTATCACCACCTTTGAAACATTCTGAAACTGGCTATAAAGCAATGAATATCTGTAGCTTGTATATAAAAGAATTTTCACGTGCAGTGTTTCACATAATCCTCATAGCAAAATGAAGTGATTCTTAATCTCAAACATAAATTTACATATGAAGAAACGGAGCCTGACAGGTTAAGTAACTTGTCCAAGATCACACAGCTGGTAAATGGCAAAGTTGGGAATTTAACCAAATGTAGTGAGTCCATATAATTCCCCCAAAGCATCTTGTTCTCCAGTGAAAGTTAGAGAAATTGTGGTTTAAAACAATAAGACATAGATTAGCATCAGTGAGAACAGGCAATATCCACAGTAGCTATGATCTATTGAGCCTTTCCAGCACAGTAGAACAGAAGTGAATATCTGTATGAAATCCTTATATTGTTGCACGTACAAAGAGGAAATATAAACCCTTTCAGAATATGTGAGCCAAACACAATGCAAAATTCTCCCTTCAGTTGCCCTTTTGTGAAGCTCACATGATAATCACATATTCAATGTTTGTGTTCCCCACAAGACTGTAATCTCCACAAAGGGAAACAACATCACTTCTCCTAAGCACACACACTGAGAAGGAAAATAAGGTAATTTTTCTTTTCATTCTAGATTCTGGTCAATGTCAGCTCTAGAGTTTCTAGGTTGCCCAGGACAGTACCAAAAGCTTCTATTTCATCCTATGCACAATATTGAAAAATAGGCTTATGTTCTGAGCATGAATTCTCTAAAAAGTATTTCTAAACCCAGGCATGGACTAGCCAACATTCAACATATACACTTATGACTTTTTCAATGAGCACTCTGAAAAGAGTCCTTTAAAAAGTGTCAAACAATTTAATCAATGTGAAGTGGTAGGCTGTATAGACAAATGGGCATCATTAAAGAATACTTGATCGATAGAAGATGATAAGGAAATGAAGTCAAGAGTTATGCAAAATTAGATGGAAGAAGCAAGGAGGCAGTTTCTGGTGAGGGAAAGAAAAAATATGATTTGTCCAGGAGGAGCTCTGCCAGAAACAATATAAAATGTTGGAAAGAGCTCTTGAGCCAGAAGGTATGGTTTCCCTATATACTAGCTATGCAGGTTTAGACAATCCATTTAAATTCCTGAGACTTCCTCCAATATTGTTATAAAAAAAGACTTTTGAGATAACATGCACAGCCCCTTTAAAATCCATGCATGCAGGGCTTCCCTGGTGGCGCAGTGGTTGAGAGTCCACCTGCTGATTCAGGGGACACGGGTTCGTGCCCTGGTCTGGGAAGATCCCACATGCCGCGAGCAGCTAGGCCCGTGAGTCATGGCCGCTGAGCCTGCGCGTCCGGAGCTCTGTGCTCCGCAATGGGAGAGGCCACAACAGTGAGAGGCCCGCGTACCGCAAAAGAAAAAAAAAAAAAAAATCCAGGCATGCGATAAATGGAGGGAGTATGCTATAAAATGTTCTGCAAATAAAATTGTGTAAAAATAGACTTTACTTCACTGGTGATTTTAAACGGACTTTAAATCAGTGGAAATAAAAAGAAATGGCCAATTGTGTATATAATGAATAATATGTAGCCATTTACGAATTTCAAGTTTGCAACTTAACTAATGATCATTTCTTCACACTCATAATATGGCTGATAACTAGTATTATATCTCTGGTCTTAGTTGAAACTTCTATAATTTAAATGGTCTTGCTGCTCTCTCCACATAAAAGCATTCAGAGAGCCATTGACTACATCAAGTTTTGTTAGTTTTGTTTGTTTAGCTATGTAGGTCTACTGGCCACTACTACAATGTTTAAATTAGGCTCATGCTTCCCTCTGTTAACAAAGATAAAGAAAGACCTATCCTGATTACCTCAGGAAATGTTGGGTTAAAGGACAATAAGTCTTTTTGGCTGTGAAGTTATCCATCCAGTCAGAATAACTGCCCCAGAAACAGGTTTTGAAATAGGGAGTAATCAGCCTTCCCATCATTAGGTGTGCCTACATGAGACTTTACCTTCCTTCTCTTTGTCTAATGTGATAAGGAATTTTCTTGAGAACTTGTCACAGGTCATAATGGTGGATGAAGCACAGCTCCAACTATGTGACAGTAGGCAGACTTAAGCCATGAGTCCTCCAGTATGCTGAGAAGTGTGGAGTTATGTGCCACCGTCAGGCAAGTTTATCTAGACAAAATGCATGTGAGGTTATTGAGAATTATGGAGACCTTATGTTCTATTTTCAAATAGGATTCAAATAAAAGGGAAGGTAGATTAAATCTAACATGACTTCCACTTATTTTACAGGGCAGCACAGTTGAGGGTAAGGAGTGGAGGTGTGGCAGGTATCTAACTTGGCCAGATTATAGTCCTAACTCTTTCAATAAATTGGTGAATCTGGGAAAGGCTGGCATAAATACTATTTTAAAGGCATTTAAAATTATAACATTGTATCATTCTTGAGAACTAAAGAAAATACCATTGTTCATCTTTTTGGCCAGTCCCCATGGCTATTTCTATTCTACATCTGTCTAGAAGGTCAGAAGCAGAGACTGAAGTAGCACATCTCTTAAAGACAAACAGCATGGGGCATATTCAATATCAGTTTATTCAGGACACACCAAAGGCATGATCTAAAGTTTATCCTTTGACTGAACCCTGAGTAAAGACTTTGAAACTGGTCTCTATTTTCAGTTCTCTTTATTTAATGTTTTATAGAATCTGGAAACTGTAGAGCAGAGAGAACCACTTTCTTTGTCAGTCAAAGTGACACCATGACAACAAGCTGAAATTTGAAAGATTGTCAAATCAACAATTGTTTTGTCTATATGATGCCAAGTAACAGCCAGTTTGATTGATTTGTTTTTTTAAGTACAAATTTGTTCATTTGTTGAAGCATGTAGATACAAGCCTTTAAATAATCATACCTTTTATTTTCTTCACAGGGTATAGACCAATTTCAAACATATTATCTCATTTTTATTCTGATTTTCCCAACAACCTCAGAAATATCAGTAGAGCAACTATTATTATATTTGTTTTACAAGTGAAGATTATAAATGGGATTTACATAGCATGGGCATAACTATCTCAGTAAATTTGCTCTACTTTCTCTAAGTGGAATGGTGTGTAAATTTTGACTGGCCCAAATAAAATATTCATTAAATAGTATTCAATTAGATTCTCTTATTTTCCGTCATCAGTAGCAGAATCTCCACTTTCCTGAAGGATTATTTCTTTCCATCTACAGGCACATGTTGAATACCCTATTGCCTTGAATAGCCTAGGTCCTAGAAAAGCAGAGTTGTTTTCCATTTGATACCCAGGTTTGCTTCCTTTATTTCAAGTGAAAATAACCCCTCAAATGTATTAACTCCTAACTCCTTTCCAATAGACTGATTCTGCCAAAATGTCTTCACTAACATTGTAAAGATACTGAGGCTTAAGAAAGTAATTAGGTCATTTGGTGGTAAGTATTCTAATCAAGACATGAATCCTGTCTATATCACTACAAAGCTTATTCTTCCAAGCACTTTAAAAATATATTTTCAGATTTTATGTCAAACCCTAAAACTTTGGTTATCCTGGAGATTCCCATCCATTGCATTAGTGGTTTCCTATACTCCTCAGGAAGGGCAGATACCAAATAGAAAACAAAACTATCGCTCAACTTTAACGTTGTTTGCTCTTGTTTTTAATATAATTTAATCTAATCTATTTATTTTATTTTATTTAGTTCCTAGACACAATGTTCTTAAAAGACAAATATTACTGAGAAAGAAAGTGATTTTCTTAATTCTTTGGCTCCCTTTAAAATAGCAAGAGCTGGTCCTGGATCCTTGAGTTGTAGATAGAGAGAACCTGCCATCTGGATCAGGCCAACCTGCGATCTCTTCTTTCCCTCACTCAGCAGACTTTATTCAGTGCCAACTATGCAAGGAACAAGCTAGAGTCATGGAACTTCAAGGAGCTTGTAATCCAGCATATGGCTCAGATATTGACTAAATCATAAGGAGTGTGATATACAGAAGTGCAGGATGCAGTCAGGGACATTTAACAGGGAGTGAACTTGGTTTGGGGCACAGAGAAAGCTATGCACCCAATGTGACGAGATATTCATACTGCAGCCTGAATTGTGATTATGGGTTAGCTGGGGGGAGCAGTTTCAGGCAGCTAGAAAGACATATCAATGGTGGTGGTTAATTTTATGTGGCAACCTGGCTAGATTGTAGTACTGTTATTCAATTAAATACTAATCTGGTATTATTATGAAGGTATTTTGTAGATGTGGTTAACATCTACTATTAGTTGATTTAAGGAAAGGAGATTTCCCTTCACAATCTGGGTGAGCCTCATATCATCATTTGAAAGGCCTCAAGAGCAAAACTGAGGTTTTCTTGAGGAAGAAGAAATACCATCTGTGGACTGAAGCTTTGGCTCCTGCCTGAAAGTTTCCAGCCTGTTTGAATCTACAAAGTTCAGACCCACTAACCCCACAATTATATAAGCCAATTCCTTGAGATAAATCTCATATACATTCACACACACACACACACACACACACACACACACACTACAATTTTTCTATGTCTTCACAAGGATATATATATATATATATATATGTGTATATATATATATATATACACACATATATATATATATATATATATATATATACACACACACACACACACACATCAGGAAGTGGGATGCTGCTGTCATCAATATTTTACAATATGGCAGTGGCTTTAGAATTGGGGAATGGGTATGGTAGAGGTTGTTTTGACAAGATTGTTAATAAAAATATAGAGGTTAAAGGTAATCTCTCAATAGGAAATGAGAAACATTTTATTGAACACTATAGGAAAGGAGATACTTGCTATAAAATGACAGATACTTGACTGAATTTTATTCTACAGTTTGTGGAAAGCAGATCTGTAAGTGACAAATTTAGATATTTACCTGGGAATATTTCCATGTAGAGTGTGGAAGTTACAACCTCATTTCTCCTTGCTAATTTCAGTAAAATGCAAGAGGAAAGAAGTAAATTGAGGAAGGAACTATTAAGCAAAAAGGAACTAGCATTTGGTGATTTGGGAGGTTATTAACCTACCCAGATTCAAAGGTTGCTAAAATTAAGAAGATCATTATTGAGAAAGTATGCTCTAGACAGAAGGCTGAGGGTATGGCTGAGCAAACTTTTGTTAGGGAGATTAGGTGTGTGATTCATGGATCTAATCAATCATCTCTGCAGAAGCCAGACATAGTGATGGAGTTTCCCAGGAAGGACCCGTGGAGAATCATCCTGTCTAGTCATCTTGTCACATTGACATACAGGGGAGGCCCAAGAGGTTTTTGAAAATGTTATACCAGCAGGAACATGGCCATCTTGGTCAGAAAGGGACAGAAATTGGACTTAAAGAACGTTGTTGGACTCCCCAAATTCTACAGGCAGGAAACACATTGATGGAGTTACCCACCTGCAAACATCTGCTACCATTCCAGAAAAGGGAAGAATGACTCAGGTGATGGAGCTTCCAGTGAGGGCACAGAGGGTAAGGAAGCCACCGCTGAGGGCACATGGACAAACACACATCTCTCAAATACACCAGCTCACGGTCCTCTCATCAGAGGCCACCATAGCCACAATCCACTAATAATTGTTTCTTGTAATTTACACTGATTTAGGTTATTTATTTTTATACAATTATTAATACCTCTTGTTTTGACATAACCCAGGGAATCACACTATATTTATATTAGAGGTAGTGGTGTTTTACTAAACTGACATAATCTGCCTAGATTCCAATTCTTATTTCTTTTGGTTCCTAAAGACTTTCCATTGATTCTCTATAATCTAGTCAATCAAATCTTGACTTTTCTTTGTGTTTTGTAAGATTATGGAGAATCACTAGAGATGGTGCTGTGTGTCTTGACTCCCACTACTTTGTATTTTTTAACGTGAAAGTTCTGAATCCTGGCTCTTTAAGCTTCTCTAAACATTTCATTCTCAAGCCCATCTCTGTTCCTTTACTCATTTTCTTAATCCTGCCTCAATGCTCCTCCCTACCTCTCTCTGTCCACCTTATTCCTACTCGTGTTACATGGCCAACCCACTTTCTGAAATCTTTCTAGACTCTTCCAGCCTACCTAAACTTTTTGTTTTACACTATACTTAAAGTCAATATCAAAACTTAAGTTTGAGATTTTTATGCAATTGTTTAATGTGTTTGACACTCATCTCTCAACTATACCACAAGCTGCTTGAGGACAATGATTATATTTTGCAAATATCAAAACACAGGGAATAAAATGAGCAATGATATAAAGCTATAAATATTATGAATGAGAGCAACAGGGAGATGAAAAGCATTTCTGAATCAGCAGGGAGTTTTTTTCAAACCTCAGTGGCCCATCCCTGTTTCTGGAAATATATCCAGAGAAACGAAACTCAAAGTGCAGTTCTCAAACTTCAAGCATCATGATCATCGAGCATGCTGTTTAAATACAGACAGGTCCCCAAGCTTGTCCTGCAAGGATTCTGTGGCGAGGCCTTGGCATCTATATTTTCACCAAGCCAATCAAGTGGCTCTGCTTCTGAAAGCTGAAGGACAATCTTGTGAGAACTATTGCTCTAGGAATGAGTAATGAAACTAGATATGCTGGGATGCAAGACTGGGCAGGAAGAAGAGAAACCAGACTTTAGCCAGCCTCTCAGATACTCCCTCACTCCCTGTAAGTTATGGTCTGGAACTTCCGACTCTCAGACTCTCCAGCTCTTTCTAATTACAAGGTCTTCAATTCCTCACTTGACAATCCGACCTTAAACTTACTTGTTCTAGTAAGACTTCTACACACATATTAATGCTTTTTAATCAAATAAAAATGTATGAGCTAGAATCCCTTTACTCTCCCTATTTTATTGGTGAAGAAACTAAGGCACAGAGGGTTAAGGAATTGCCTAAGGCCATAGACCAAGTAAGTTGCAGAGTTGAGAGTCAAAGTCAGGCAATCTGGCTGCAGAGCCTGCACACTTAACCACTATAAAGCCATCACGGTATACTGCCTCATGGACTCTGCATTTTGGATATACTGCATGCCTTTCCCAGCTGCTACTCTCAATAAAATCAAAGAATAAGTATTCAACATCTACTTTGTGTGAGACGCCATGATAAGTACTAGGGATAGAACCCAGAACAAAACTCTAACCATTTCTGCCTTTAAGAAGCCTGCATTATGATGGAAAATCCAAGCAAGTAAACTAACATGTAACCAAATGTATTGATAAGCATTACAATAGGAACAAGACCAGGACATAATAGGAGTACAGAGGAAGGGAACCTATCTTAGTCTTGGGAACTAGAAAGACTTCCCAGAGCAAATGTGATTTAAGCTGAGATCTGAGAGAGCTCCTGTAAGCAAGTTCAGGTGATGGGCTCATGGCATTGGTGGCCTTTAGAAGAGAGTGATCATTAGAGAATGTTACAGTCAAAAGCAGGGCATGTGCAAAAAATATAAGGTAAAGAAACTGTGGTACATTCTAGGAACTTTAAGTAGCTCCTTGTCACTGTACAGTAAAAGAAGATAAATGGTAACAGATGGAAGAAGGAGGGAAGCTTTCACATGTATTTTCTTGATTTCTTTCAACTGCTGACCTTAAGAGATATACTCAAATTCTTGATTACTCACCATGCTTAATGGTTTAGTTTGAAGTTTTTTTGACCCATGAAATTGGATGAATCTAATCCTAGTGGCTTAGCGGAGCTCACCTTAGATCCTTTCCTTGAAATTAATATGTGTTGATTGATTAATTAGTCTAATAAATGCATATTTGATTTCTGAGTATACCCAGGCATATAACTGAACATAATCCTCTCTGAATAACAAAAACATTAAAGAGGATTCGAACTTTATGTGTAAATATATCCAATAAATGAAAGCTTAATCTAATACTTGAATACTTTTTGAAAGTTGTTTAAACACTTCTAATTTATAGTTAGGGACCTTCATTTTCAATCTTCATTAATAAGCACAGGGCAATAAAGATGGATCACTATATTAATAAAACAGAATTATTATGTGTTATTTATACAGGACAGCAATAAAAATCATACCAAGAAGATTAAGCACTCTAACATGCTGTAATTTATGTCAAAGTAATGTCCTACTTTGAAATCAGATTCTGTTTTAAACAATGAAGTAGGACAAATATTAGAAACAGCAAAGGGGGATGGAAAGATAAAAAGCCAGCTTCATGTAGAATATTGAAACCTTTTGACCAATTTAAAGGAGAGATCATTTGAGGAATATAATCTGAGACAAAGGAAGGTTAATGATGGCTCCTCCTCTTTCTCCCTCTTTAATCCTTTATAGTTAGTCAATGTCATTTCAAAAACAACCTTCATAAGAGCAAGTAAGGTAAAGTGTTTCAAACATCCTCTGAGTACTCTCTGACACTCTTATCTGGCCCTGACACTCTGAGTCACTAAAGAAAACACTTCAGCATATATAAGATACCAAATTCTTAAAGGAAGAATCTCCACAATCAAAAAATGGCTTAAAAAAGAAAGCTAGTGCAAAGAGTAGGCTGAAGCCTTTCTCCTACTGCATTTATCCCAACTAAAACTATCTCTTTGAAATACAATTTTGAGAATAAATGAACAATATGGCTTATTGTAAAGTTTCTGAGCCCTGATTTTGAAAAATGCTTTTAGACTATAATTTTTAATCTGGGGCCCCACCAAGAAGTGTGCAGCCATATATCAGAGGAAAGTGACAACCAGAGATATAAATCTGTTGTATCACTCTGGAGAATCAATTTCACCAAATAATTTTGGGGAAATTTTTGCTTTTTTTTTTACACTTGAGATTTTATCACACCTACACACAATCAAAATTACTTTTTGGTCATGAGCCTAGAAAGTAGAAATTTTTCTGGGCAGTAAGTGACTGTCCAGTTTATACTTTTGTGTTCTAAGAAATACTAAGATATTAGCACTGCAGTTGAATTAAAGAGAATGAGTCCTCAATGGAAAAGAGAATAGATTATGGGTTTGTCCTAGTATTCAAGGTTGGTGTTTTTTCAGAACTGAAATTTGCCGTTCTTTTTTCCTGAGTCTCCTTTTTCACTACACACACACACACAAATCATTGGCTCACCAAACTTATCTCAATCTCCTGTCACAAATGTGTTTATATACCTATATATGAAATCTCATATATATATATATATAAAATACATATATATATATAAAATACATATATATATATATAAAAAATACAAGACTTCCGTTTTCCCATATTGTAGAAGAACTACAAATTCTGAGTTTGACAATGTTTGATTTTAGTTTCATGTTGCTTTTACATTTTAAAAGTTAAATGATTTTTTACAGTGAACAAGGATTTACAATTCAAAAGGGAAAATTTGAATAAAACTTCTCTGAATCTTAAATGTTCTCATCTGCAAAATGTGGTTAATTGTTACCCTAAACTTTCATACAATATAATATGCATGCAGGTACATTAAAATCTGTAATCACGATATACATGTCAAGTGATTCCATTTCCATTGTATGATCATATTCATTGTCTCATATAACCTTCCCACACATACATACAAATACAAAACTAAAAAATAATTCAGGAACCTGTAATCAATATTTCCTAAAAACCTTAAGGCGAAAAACATGAAGGACTTGACCATGATTAATAGTGACCAGCACAGTGTCTGACATATTGCAAATATTAAAAAAGAAAATATGCTGAATATTGTATTTGTCCATTTGTGGTCTGGAGATATAACCCACACCAGTTAGTTTAGGTGTGCTGTACGAAAGAATTGAAAGTGTAGAAAGTAAACATTATGGTATCATGGAGGTAGCAACTTCCGAAAGGAAGAGGTTGGAATGATTTAGACTTAGATCCTAAAGAAGAGCTCATACAGCTGACAATCAGACCTCTGATGATAGAGATGCTTGACTGATGAATCCCCAAGCTTAGTGGAAAAGAGGAAAGGCTACTGGGTCCAGACCTCTGAGGAGGTGAAGGAAGTCTTTTCTTCTTCCAGCGCTCCAGTCTCCCTCTTGAATCTCATATTACAGCCAGACACAAGCTGGCAGAGCAGAAATATGGTGAGCAGAGTTCCAGTGCCAGTGTCACAAAGCAAAGTTTAGGAAGGTGGGTTTGGAGCTGAAACAGTAGGTCACATCTGGCTCCAATATACAAGTGGTAGACTGAATGAAAGAAGAAGGTAACAAAAAAAAAAAAAAAGAGAAGAAGAACGAAAGAATGAATCATTCAGTCAGTGGCTGTCTTGTTAAGAATCTAAGCTCCTATAGAGGATTCTAATACCTGTATTCCCAAAAAGTAGATATAAGCTGAAATTTATGAATCATATCACATTTAAATGCACTGGGGAAGTTTGTTATTTAGAGAACTTTTATGGCAAATTGTTTTGCAAGACAAATAATCACTCAGTCATTTAACTGGTGCATAAATTACAATTTTCATACATTTGGGTTACTTAAGCAAACTGTAACTATATTGAAAAATATGAGATTCATGAAACAACCATCATTATAAAACCTCTGATACCTTTTGACTCCCAGAGGACTTCCTCAACATGTAATAATGTGCTATATTGAGGTGGCACAATTTTAGTCCCTGGTAAAATGATAAAATTTTGAGTTCCTTCATTCTTACCCTAGCCCATCTTTGAAGATACCACAGAAGAGATTGAGGGAAATTGATTAAATTGATAAAACAAAATTTAAACTGTGAGCAGTATTAAGAAAGAAAAGATATTTATGTGTGTGTGTGTGTGTGTGTGTGTTAGATGGATTACACTGAAATCTCCTGGAACAGAAGAAGGTATTATACCTCAGAAGAAGAATAGATTGTGGGGCAGCTTTTGGTTATCTTATTTTGCCTCACTGCATACTATCCTGGATAGATCTCTGTTTTCTCTTCTTTCACATCCACGACCAGCAGAAGTTTAAAAATTAAGACACTAGCCAAGCAGTACCAGAGATATGACATAAAAAGCACAACTGGAATGGAGAGCAGCTGATAACTAATCAAAGCAAAGTAGTAAGTCCCTGAGTAGTCCCTCTGCCATCCTCCACTCCCTCCACAAATGAGGGAGAAGTAATTACACCCTTAAGAGAAAATTGTTGGAGAATATAATTCCTGAGGATAAACAAGTGAAAATTATAAAGTGGTCAAACAAGAACTCTCTGCCTTATGTTGCACCCACTTCTGACCTCCACATTCTAAATCCACCAGGAAGTGTGTAAACTAGGTCTTGATTTTAGCTTTTCAACCTGATTACACATTACCAGCCAACATAGGTAATATTCCTGTAGGACAAGAAATAACTAAATAATTGAGAAAGGGAAAAACTACAATACAAAGGCAATCCAGCAATCTAGATGGAACCTAGACATATTACAGTTTAAAAAATGTAAGGACATTGAAGACAAAGAGAAAATTTTTTAATTTTTCAAAAAGAGTAACTGCCAAAAAGACAAATTAGATTGGCAATAAGAATCTCAAGAGCAAGACTAGGTGCAAAAGAGATAATGGAATGATATTTTTAAATATTTAGAGGAAAGGACTTTGGCTCTGAACATTATATCTAGCTAAATTCCCCTTTTTTTTTTTTTTTTTTTTTTTTTTTTGCGGTACGTGGGCCTCTCACTGTTGTGGCCTCTCCCGTCGCGGAGCACAGGCTCCGGACGCGCAGGCTCAGCGGCCATGGCACACGGGCCCAGCCGCTCCGCGGCATGCGGGATCCTCCCGGACCGGGGCACAAACTCGTGTCCCCTGCATTGGCAGGCGGACTCTCAACCACTGCACCACCAGGGAAGCCCTAAATTCCCATTTTAAATATATCAGTCTATAGAATACAAACCTTAAGAATATTTTGAACAGAGAGACTACATTTGAAAACATTTTTGGAAAAATATAAACAAATCCAGGAGCTTTCTAGCTGTGTGTGATAATTGATAAAATTTACCATTATTTTATAAATCAATGAAAACAACATCACTGAAATAAATCCAAACAATCTATTACTAAAATTATAGGTGATAGCAACATGGTGGAGTAGTGAAATGTGGGTAGCCTGGGGAAAATGAGAAGGAAATGAGTGTATAGATAAGTCTTAAGCATCGTTAAACTTAGGAAATTTAAAATGAAAAATAATAACATATATATGAGATTTATTCTATGTAAGAATATAACTAGAATATGTAACTTCCATAGCAGCAGCAAAACTATAGAAAATATGCAGGAAAAGAGGAAAAGGGAAAAGAAACATACATGGCAAAAGACCTGAAAAAAACAATAATTAAAATAAATTTAAAAATTTAAATTCACCAATTAAAAGCAGTAAATTATCATATTGAACAATACTTTACATATAAGTAATAGATTAGAACTAAAATGGTATATACAATTAAAATTAAGGGGAAAGGAAAACAAATGCCACCAATTATGAACCAAAACAAAGATTAGGTAACCATTTTAATATCAGAAGATAAACAGACTATATATACATGTACATGTGTGCATGCACACATATGTACACATACACAATAAAGAATGCAAGGTAATGGTAAAAGAAAAATGGATCAAAACAATGTAGGACTCAAACATACATATGAACTTAACAACATAGCCTCAAAAGATATCAAGAAAAAAATAACAGAACTATCATGAGAATTGGAAATTGATAATTGCTTAGTTCATATCATTTTGTTTTGCTTTGTTTTCATGGAGAAAAAATCAAAGTGCATCTTTACAGAAATAAATTACAGGTGGATTAAAGATCTAAATGTAGAAAAAATAAAGGTGATAGAAGAAATTTCAGAATATTTCTGTGACCTTTTGATGGAAAAGAATTTTTAAATTAAACCTTAAAAAAAAAAACTCCATAAAGTATACAGCAATAACAAAGACGTTTTTGACTACATCAAATAAAACTTTGTGTTGAATGAAAGACAATACAGATAATGTAAACAAATGAGTCATATCTTAGGAGAAGATAATTGCAAAACCTAAAACTAAAAATATATTAATATCTGGGATGTAAGTGGAACTCCAGAGAAAACAGCAAGATATGTATCAAAATCCAATATAAACACAGAGAATGAAGAATAGGCCAATTTCAATGTTTATCAGAAAAAGGCAAATTAAAATAATTATGAGATATAAGTTTGTATCTGCTAAAATTGACAAAAAAAAAAAATAAAGATAAGTAAGTCCAAGTGTTAGAGGGCAGGTAGAAAGCTTTACATACTGCTGGAGGAAATATTCTGGCATACCCCTCCTGGAAATAAATCTATAATACCTGATGAAAACTAAGTTACATACAGTGTATAACATAACTCATTAATTCTACTCCCAGGAATATATACCCCAGATAATATATATATTTCTATTATATATATATATCTAATATAAATATATATATATATATTTCTGTGTTTTCCTGGTAATGATTGTATACTCTTCAATACCTTACATCAGTAATGAGCTAAAAGTTTATACTATAACTTGAGCATTTATAAAACATAACATTGAAGTTTTAATAAAGTAAGATGATTATAGATATAACAAAATATCATAATGTTACTTAAAAATTTATACACACAAAACAACATTGTAAAGGATAAGTACATATCTAAGGTCTCAAAATGATATATTGTAAGTCCATTGGAAAGAATGCTTATGGGAAGAGAGGGTAGAGGGAATGGATTTGGTGAACTGAGGAGAAAATAAAATAAAAGAGATTCCTTGCATGGACTAATGATGTGAGCAAGCCACAAACAGAAGAGAAGTATTTATTTAATTTTCTGTATGTTTTCTAATCTTTCAATTTTAAAAAAGTAGAAAAAATTGACTTTGTAGAGCTTGTGTTACATAGTCTCATACATTACTGGTGAAGGAAAAAGTAGGAGTATTTCTGGCAAAAAAATTACCTATTACTAAGTACTTTCTGATACTTGAGATGTGGCAAAAACTCATCTACCTAAACAAGATTTAAGCCAGGCTGGACATTGGCTCAGCAATGGAATCTGAGATACTCTAATGTCACTGCGGGGCAGCAGCGAAGTGAGCCAGTTCTCAGAAAGAGAGAAACAAGCCAAAAAGTTAAGATGAAATCCAAAATTTCAAAACATGGGAAGAAAACATGGGAAGAAAACTAACATTAAATATCCAATAACATTAGGTAATAAAATAAAATATAATAGAAACTTAAAAAGAAGATTCTACAATGCATATGCTTGGAATCTCTCATAGACATATGGTTGTTCACCCCTCCCCGAAAAAGTATTTTAACTCCTCACTCTTTTGAACTCAGATGTAGCTAGGTGACTTGCCAAAAAAACCCCACAAAAGTAAGCAATAAAATTCCTCTGAGTGTCCCTGCTTGAGTACTTACTGTAATTATCTATCTATCTATCATCTATCTATCTTTCACATTTATATAGATATTTGAACTCAGGTTCATTTTCTGTGGCTTCTACACAGTAATTCTGTTTTTTCCTTTAACAGAAACAACTCTTTCTTATACACTATATCTCCTTGAATATTTTATAATAAATACCATGTATCTCCTTTGTCTTCTACCAATAATCTAGTGCATTTGGATTATTTCTCAAGGCAGGCCAAAAAAAACCCCTCCAGGTCTATATTATTTTTCCATGGTTATTCTTCCCAGTTCTGATGTTTCTATATAATGTATTTAATTGAATGGGACTCAGTGATGGAAGGGATGCAATATTTTGTAAACTTAGTTGACAGTTTGCAATTGATGGGGAGGATGCCTCAATAAAAGGGAAATCTGGAGCTGGAAGTCAATAGAAGAAAAATATGAGAAGCACGAAAACTCCACTTATATAAGAAAATCGCTGATTTTTATTGGAATCAGAAGAAAAATTATTATTCTAGGTATGAAAGTGTCTGTAGTATCTCGATCCATCATGGTTACCTGAAAGTAATCTTTTACATTCTTTAAATTTGTACAGACTTACACATCATGCATATATGCAGGAATGCAATGAAGCAGAGCATAAGTTGGCATTGGCATCCCCAGAATTCTGGGAGGAAAATACTGTTGCGCAAATGTGACAACATGTGATTGAATGAGTTAGGTAACAGTCAACGTTTTGGCTTTAGAAATGGGTCATTGCTGTTACCCAGGAAGGCAGAAAGGGATTTTAGGTCATCAAATCAAAGAACAATCTCAAAGTCCCAGCTCCTTGAGCGAGCAGAACATGATCACTTCCTGAAGGAGAGACACTTGATGACAAAGGAGAGAGGGGCACTTTCTCAGCCACTAGAGTGCCTCTGCAAACGGTTCCTTTACTCAGCCTTGGAAAAAACAGGAGCTGCAGGTTGCCTTTTTAGTCAGAAAAGAAAAAGAAAAAAAAGTGGTCATAGGAGCCATACAGCTGTCACTGCCAAAGAAAGGGACGTGGAGAATTCAAAGTGGGATAAATAGTGTTGGCACTACAGTAAAGATGTAGAGAATTAATAATGCACCAGGCAACTTCTGTAGATCTCCCTAGCCTTCCATCAAAATCAACTGAGACTAATTATATCAAGCCAACTATTTCAATTGACAAATAAAAGGACACGTCTAGCTATGAATACTTCTCTCTGTTTGATATGATTAATGTTGCATTATGCTACAGAAGGCCACTTGGTAAGTGGTTAGACTATGATACACTTGGCATTTATGAAAGAACTTTTGCCATGTTGCAATGATGTGTTTAAAGCTTGACCACACAGTGTTGAGTTGGTTTTGATAATGCCCTGGTGAAGGCTGTCTGTGGGAAAATAGTAAAATAGTTTTATCCAGCATGTAGTTAGCCCTGCTGTTTTCAACACTGAGGCGAGTTGTTAGAACACCTTTGCTCAAATTCAGATCAGAAAAACCATCCTGACTTACATTCTCATATATTTATTTCAAAAATTCTTAACTAATTCTGTTGACATAAATGTCTGATGTAGATATTATTGTTATTACTGCTATCATTACTATTTCATTAATCCCATAGTAGCTCACATTTTTTATTAAAAAGTTTTTCTGCCAGTTTTCTCAATTTTGTACCTCCACTCCAATTTTTAAAGTAAATTTGCAATCTACAGCATATTCATGTTACATAGAATGCTACATATGTTGCCATAAAGCCATTGAGAAAGAACCACAGATAGCTAAAACTTCTCAAATCTAACAAGGCTTTTGGCCATAGAGCAATGGAATCGTAAGAGTTAATGCAAGCACCAGCAAATTAATGTGTTATTCTTAACAAATGAGTTTAGAGACAAGAGAATAATTTTTTTAAACAAATCTTAATGAATGTTATAGGAAAAGAAAAAGAAATGTTATTATAGAATGCATAGAAGTACCATTACCACAAAGACAGGCTTATGTGAGAATCTATTTCTCAGCAATGCTTCCTTTTAATGACATCATTTCCATACGACCTTTCACTTTAAGTTGAACTCTTTCCAAATTTGCATTTGTCATTATAGGTTCTCTTTTTCTCTAAATTCATTTAGGAAAGCTAAATATGGCCAACCTAATTAGGCTACAAGGTAAAAACTTCCACACATAAGAAAAATATTCATATTTTTAGGCTAGGATAGATGAAAAATTACTTAAACGGAAAGTACGTGGTAAATTTAGTAAAATAAAATTTAGAAGAAAGAATTCTGATTAACCAAGGATTGCACTCAAATAATTAGGAATAAACCATTGCACACTGTAGAGTGAAAAGGTGAAATAGGGGCACGTAGCATTCTTCAATATGTATCTTCCATTATATTATTCATTGTTTAACACTTGCTAAAACAGAACACAGGTACATGTAACAGTACTGAAGTCTCCTCGACCATAACCATTTCACATTCTCAAAACAGCAAGCAACATTAGGATTGGTAGGAAAGAGTGAATTCTAAAACATCTATGTCTGTGTATCATTTTGTGTCTATTGCTAATGGAGGTCAAGGCAGGCTGCCTCCAAAGGTACTGCAAAATTCATCAGGAATATGTCTACTTGCTGTACATTTCTAAGCCTTCTCCCAGAAAATTTCTGTTTCTGGAGTGCTCCTTCTAATTTTAAATTGAAACAATATACCTGCCCTAGTTTAAAGTACAGAACTTGCATTCAACTAGGCTAAAGCTCCCTATCTCATCACTTACCGCCTTGCTGTGAGCTGAGCAGATATCCCTCTAGTCGAGCTCGTTATCTGAAGCCTTCTTCCCAGGCGTTAGCCCAATCAGGTAGAGTGGTCATTATTTCTCAAGGATAAGGGTTACTTTTTGAGTCCTGTTTTCAAGTTCACATTTGATTATGAGGCTAGCTCTCCTAACAATCTTTCTCTTATCCTCTCTTCCTGTGCAAAAGGCCACTGGTGGCACAGTCAGGCTAATGCTGAAGAGAACTTTTGTTCTTGAGAATTTTTAAGTCTAGGAGAAATGGTCAGGAAAGTTACACCATAAAAATTGCCAAAATAAATTTTTGATTTGTGTCATTTGCTAAATAAAATTCTAAGATTGCCTGCATTATTAGGTTTATTTCATTTGAATGATTTTTGTGGGGAGAATTTGTAAATCAAGGATAAAAATTCTATTTTAAGTGTTGTGATTATACAATAAGGGCTCTAGTATATTTACAATATCTCCAAAGAATTAAAAGACATGATAAACATTTATAGAAATGTGTTTGTATATGTATAAAATGCATATTTATGCTGATACATATATCAAGTTCTAATTTTAAGGTGATTTATATTTGGTTTTTTTTTCATTTGGATCATGAGCTTTGATCCAATTTCCTTAACTAGCTAAATTCCTGCATTGTATCTTCTCTTTGTAGGTCATTAAGATGATACTTATAATTCCCTTCAGTTGAATATCATGATTCAAGTTTATCTATTTATGATTTATAGTTATTTCAGGAAGGATTCAGTGAAACTGCCTACTTTTCCAGGTGAAACAATTTCAACCTTTGAATACTTTCTTTTATTTTTTTATGCTACAGAGCATCTCCATCTTCCCTTTAGCTTTGCTTCACTGTTTTGCAGAGCAAACTGCCAAGACCTTCCCATTATCATTCACCTCCCTAAGCTCTTCCATATCACTTCTCTTGTGTGCACTTTACTAGAATTACAGAACAAACCAATTTAATCTCTGATGCTTTACAGTATATTTCAGATTGGTCTCTCTTTTATACAATACTTATATATGTGGATAGATCAAATAAAATATTTACAAAAGGCTGGTCTTACAAGAGAAACTTTGATTATAACAATTTACACCGCAAAGGTCATGCACACTGTCTCATATCTACCTCTGTATATATCCAGATACATAGATTGATAGAAAGATAATTAGATAGATGCTCTCTTACCTTACTGTATGTAAGTCAAATTGCCTGTACTGCAGCCATGTGTTTACTTGCCTGTCTTTATGGTAATCTAGGTTATTTTGTGTGTGTGTATGTCTTTCTGTTCTTGTAGCTTAATTTCTTTTGGTTTATGGCTCAATAAATAAAACACCCTATCATTTAAACCAACTCTAACAATTTACATATCCAAGATAAGGATGTGGCAAGGATGCTGTTACATAGTCAATCATGGTTTCATTGGGAGCTAAATAATAAATACTGTGGCACTCATATACTCTATTTCCTAATATTTTACCCTGCTTTATTGGGCAGTTACTGGCAGATAGGAGATGAATTAGACATATTTGATAAGAAATTGAATACTCTCAATTTTTTAAAATATCACCTTACCTTTTTTTCATCAGTGTTGAACTAAATCCTCTCATCATTTACTAGTTCACACAGAACTATATTCTTGTTTACAGTTTTTTTTTCTTTTATGATTAGTGTAAGGCTAGTTTCATTTTGTTTTTTTGTATTAACTTCTTTATGGCATTGTTAACCTCATCTAGAGACCAATTAAATAATTTAAATTGTTCTACTGTTCTGAGACTTATTCTACTGTTCTCACTTATTCTGTCATTTTTTTTCTAATCAATTAACATGTTTTTCACTGAATATTTAAATTGGAAACCACCATAAATCACTTATTCATTATTATATGCACCAAATTTCACAAAATCAGTAACCATCATAACATGTATTTAAAAACATTAGAACAGAGCAAGGACTTATACTTCTTCCATTTCTAAGGCACTGTTCTGTATTCCACTTTGCTATTGTACCCACATCTTCCCCCATCTCAGAGAAAGGCAGAGTCTCCCCCCTGTCTCGGTGTGGCTGCTTTCCCTCCAACTCCACTCGGGTACAGTGATTTTCTCCCTTCTAAGAGACTTGGAATTCAGTGCATTTTCTATTTGTTCCTTTTTTAACCTCTCCCCTAGTGGTTCCTTCCCATACAACACTCACTTTTCAGTACTTACATTACTTAAACTTGTTTTAGTTACTCTTAGTAGCATCTGACACTATTAACCAAATCCATGTAATTAAAATTATCTTTCCTCAGTTTTTTCTGACTCTTCACTCTCCTTAACTTTCTTCTACTTTGAGGGGGTACTTATCAGTTTAAACTTTGTTGCGAACAGTTCTTTAAAACTCATCATATCTGTATTATTTTTCTACTGCTCTTGTAACAAATTATCACAATTACGGTACATTGAACAGTACTAAATGTCAGAAGTCCTAAAATCTACATGTCAGCAACCATTACCTCTTGGCCTTTTAACAGATCTCCCTACACAAGTTGTCTCTCATTATTTGTTGTATGTTCCTAAACATATTCTGATTCTGACAGTACACTGCTTAAAGTCCACCAAAGATTCTTCATTTCCTTCAAAATAAAAGTCAAGCTTACTAACATACATTATAAATTTACATCGTTTCCCTCTTAAACCTTATCCTTTGCTGTCCCATCCCATTTCCCTTTTCCTTACTGAACTCAGTAGTTTCCTGGGCTCTCCCAGCTCCATGTCATTCATGATAAAAGTTATTCATTCTGTCTGGAACACTTTGTCCTAGCTGAATCCACACTTCACATCGATGGCCCCTATCTATCCTATATGTCCCCATGCTGATGTCATTTACCCTGGGCACCTTTCTTCTACTGTGTTCAGACTGGTTGCCACCTTGCCTTTGTTCCCATTGTACAGTGAACTTTACCAATTCAGCATTATAAGGTATGACAGGTTCCTTTCCTGTATCTCCCTCCACATCATATGCTCTGGGAGGACAGGATCCATGTCTGCCAAGGTTGTCATTCATCTCTGTGGACAGCACAGTGTAGTACGAGGGCTCAATATGTCTTGTTGAAAAAATGAATTTGCAAGAAATGGTACCATTTCTCTGAGATTAACTGTAACTGAAGAGCTTAATACTGATCAATATTCTATAAGCCATTTGGTGTGAAACCATTCCCATGAAACATTGAACATTTAAAATTCTTATACCCAGAGAAGATGCAATTCAATTCATGTCATGAAAATCAGACACATGACACTGTGCCAGCTACCATCAAAAGTACAAAATTCTCTTAAATTCTCTGAAAGTGCTAATAAGAAAGATATGCTAGATGTAAAAAATAACAATGCAATATACAATGAGATCCATGTTAAAGAAAAGTTCAAAGGGATGCAGAACTACAAAAAAGGGAAAACATTATTATAACATGTTAGTGCACTGAGCCACTTAATAGTCAAGGCCATAAAGACCATCAGGCTGGAGGCAGAGCCCAATATCGCCATCAACAGGATAAATAGCAAGATCCGGCATAAGGAAATTACCCCCTTACTAGCAGAGGCTCATCTCTCCAGGTAAGCAGCGGGAAGATGGCCTCCCTCTTTCTTACTACAACATCCAGAGTCGACCCTGCACCCGGTCCTACATCTGAAGAGGTGGCTGTTAATTCTTCAACGTTGCAGTATTTTCAAGATGGCATTACTCTGCATCATTGCCATTCATTTAAGTCCAAAGTTTACCAGTTTCAGTAAGGTCTGAACCCTTTCAAAATGTTACACAATGTTTTGTTGTGTGGTAACAAACAACCAAAAAAAGCATCTTAAGGAAATAGACAATCTATTATTCATCTTTTTTTTTTTAAAAAAATAGACTCTCACCGGCTCTTGACACATATGTGTGGCAGTTTTAAAATATGGCCCCATAAATCATTAATCCTTCCTCATCAAGATATGGGGTCATTGTCCCCGCATCTTGGATCTAGACAGACTTGTAGGTCTGCTTAACCAATAGAGCACAGCAGAAGTGACACTATGTGACTTCTGCAGCTAAGTCATAAAAAGCCATGAGCTTCCTCCTAGTTCTCTTGGAATTCTCAGTCTCAACCCTAATTTTTGGGATGTTCTCTCTCAGAACCCAACTGCCATGCCATAAGAAAATTTAAGATAGATGGAGAGTGTCCCAGCTGAGACCAGACATTTGAGTAAGACAATTTCTAGATTGTTCAGACATTTTAACCTTCCCATATGAGGCTCTAATAATTGTGTTAAGAGACAAGTAATACCTTCTGTGCCTTGCCCAAATTCCTGACTCATAAAATTCATGCATATAATAAAACAGCTATTGTTTTTGTAACGCTGATGTTGAGGTGACATGTCAGGGAAAGGTATTTCCTAGCTTCGCCTCTGCATTACAGAGGAAGTGATGTTGTGTTGTCAATGGGCAATCATCACACCAGGCAAGTTCTACTAAATAAGTGTCAGTGTGGAGAGGCACAGGACATACTCAAAAAAATAGCAAATCTCTGCCTAAATTGGATTCTTTGGTAGAAGATAAGAATTGAAAAATAAGTTGAAGCCAAGTGTGTACTTTTTTCCTGTAGGAACTAGAAGGAGAGAAACAAAGAGCACAGAAAAAAATATCTGGGAGAGAAACTGTAGAATAATAACTAATAAATAAGATTTGGTGATTTGTTAAATCCATGTACCTACCATAGTATTACCTACTTAATATTTTTCTTTAAATATGTTCATTATGTTAAATTCATAATTTTATGTTACAAAGAAGATTTATATCCTGGTCAAAAATGGGAAGTATGCATCACTCAATAAAATAGAATATACCGATGTCAACCCTGAGTCTAATGGCCTGAAGATTCCTGACATTCCATGCAAACAGAAACTGTTTTCTTTCTTAAGTGAGGGAAAAATGGAATTAACAAACTGTGACTATTAAGCAAGTTACACCAAGATTTATGCCTTCTTTCCCCAAAGACAAATTGTACATATATTGCAGCAAGGAAAGAAAATATATTTGGGGAAAAAATCCTATAAGAAGCTTTCCTGATGGAAATTATATACTTTTTTGTTTTTTAATATCTATATTAGTGAATGGAGAGTAACTTGCTCCCAAAGAAAACACTAGAGGACACCACGACTCTGCTAAAGTAAAACCAGAGTGGTCATGGGCAGTCACC
Source organism: Leucopleurus acutus (assembly GCF_964270905.1). Taxonomy (NCBI): domain Eukaryota; kingdom Metazoa; phylum Chordata; class Mammalia; order Artiodactyla; family Delphinidae; genus Leucopleurus; species Leucopleurus acutus. Next base: position 99,747,315 of record NC_139143.1, on the reverse strand, counting down.
CAGGCATGTGGATTCTGCCTCTGTAGGGTTAATACAGGCTCCTTTGCAAGGATTGTCTGATCATGCCCCTGCAGCAGGGCTGGGGACCAAACATCCACCCCTCTCTAGTTCAGAGGTCCTGCTGTTGGTTAAAGTCATCCCACCTTTGACCAGAGCACTAAAGCAGTGTAAGAAGCATAGTCATGTGATTTAGCATTTCTTGGACAGAGGAAAAAAAGGGGTGAGGAGTAAAAACAAACAAAAATCTTCGACTGGTGTATGTCTCTTTTCTATGTCCACCTCATCGAAACTAAAAGAATAAAAGGAGAGCTTAGCCCCGAGATGGAAGACAAGTCTGGTTTTGGAGAGTCCTAAAATAATTATAAAAACAAAATAATATTTCTAAATTCTGGATACATATTTTTACCTGTGAAGGTGGTTTACCCCTAAGATCTGCTCATCCTTTCTCTTAAAAAAAGGGTGATTATACAGTGTCACAGAAGGATAAACTCATACGACCATCAAATATGCTGGTTTCCTTTGCTGTAATCAGGGTCTGAAAGAACACTGTAAAGGAACACTTGATGAGACAGTTTTACTTAATGCTCCTGGAGAAACAAGATCAAGTTTGTTGTTGTGTTTGATCTTGGTATTGTTTTGAGGGAGAGATAAGGATATCATTCCAGAAGCAGTAAGAATAATTTCTGGTGGCAAGGAGTTCATTTTAGAAAGCTATTACAGAAATGCAAGTAAGAATGAGACAAAAGTCTAATTTAAGTTATTAGTAATTGAAAAACTAGGCTGGATTATCTAGAAAACATATTAGTGAGTGATGTGGTGGCAGTGAGACAGAGAGGATTTGAGAATGGCACAGACGTTTCTAGATTAGAGGCTGTTTAAATAATGATGTCAATACAATCTAAGCTTACAGGAAGCAGAGCAGATTTTATTTTGGACAGGGAGGTTAAAATAAATTTCTATTAGAATTCAAGTGCATATAGAACACCTTGTTGGTTGTACCCAGGAGGCAGCTTACATGTTGAGCTTGGAAATGCTCAGATCTAGTGATAGAGATTTGTGAATTGACATTCTATGCTCCCTGGAATCATAGAAGTGAAGAGATAACCCACAGAGACAGGGCAGAGCAACAACATGAAAAGACAAAAGACAGATTCCTCAGTTAAATCCTACATGTAGGCGGATGCCAGGGGAAGTGAGGCATAGCCAAAGATCAGACAGGCAGGAGAATACCAGATGTAGGTGACTCTGTCAAAAACAAAATGGCTAGGAACAAATTGATGGAAAATCAGTAACCCAGAAAAGGAGAAATAAAGCTTGGTGAGATACTGAGAGGAGAAGGAATAGGGTAAGAGCTTAATACCTGTTGTACATGACTTCTCAACTTGTGGTTCTATGAACTGCCATGCTCTCTTTCTCTTTGTATTTCAAACCCACTAAATGCTCTGGCTAACTTCCCTTCCATCTTCATCCTGGCTAACTCCTGCTCATACACACTTCTGCCTCTGTACTACCCCCACCTGAAGTGCAGTTTTTGCCCTTTCACTATCTTCTTCTAAAAACATGTACCAACTTTGATCTTACACTTAATTTGATACCCTGTATGGCTGATATACTTGTCTATTTTCCCAGTAAAAATAAGAGCTCTTGGAATTAATGATGCTATATCTCTTTCTGAATGGGGCAACCCTTGGCACACTGTAGATGCTTCTAGTTCACACTTCACAGCCTCTGGATCAGAAGCGAGAGAATTTGCCTGGAGGAGGCTCATCTCAAACAGTTCTGTTGGTGTTAATTGGAGGTGAAGACGGACTTAAGCAAACACAGTAAGAAAAATTATAGTTTTTCAGTGAGGTGTGCATAGTGAGAATGGGTTTGTAGGCAGAGAGAAAAAAATGAGTAATAGCTTAATTTTCACTTCTAATGAAATATCCCCTGGTTGTTTGACCACTGGCTTCTGGGAACATCCCATAATCAGTATATTTATTCTCTGCCCCTAATCTGTGTCTCCAAGTTTTCCTTGGCTGTCTCATTCCCGGCTTGTGGCCCTAAAATATCCCACAGCCTGATGGAATACTGCTTAGCACATAAATCAGTGACACTTTTGTCTCCCAGCATGGGGACTGTGAACCATTTGCTCTTTGAAGAACTACAAAGTGAACTAGAGAAATCAATGAGTCTCACTTCCAAGGAGGTGAATGATTTTTTACATACACTAATTTGTTGCTAGATTTTCTTTTTAAAGATAGCCAGGTAAAGGGCCTCCCAGCCATTCTCAGTATAACTTGTATAAATCACATAGGACAAATATATATATATATATATATGACTTAATTCTGCTTTTCTTGAAGTTCACTCGACAATATCTTTCATGAAAATTTAGGGACCCAAACTTCAAGTCAGTTCCAATCACCTCAAGAAGTATTTGTTATACTTCTGTAAATGTCAGTCACTGTGCTGACTTCTGAGGATGAGACTGAGAATAAGATAGACACAAACCTTCCTTCATGTTTCTTACAGTCTAGTAGGGAAATCAGATGAAGGTTTAATTAAAAATAAACAAGCAAATGTATAAATAAATGAGAGCATAAAGGACAAAATGTTTCTAACATGTTGACTTAATGATATTGATATTTTGCCTTTTAAAAAAATTATAGTTTTAACTTTTCTTAGAGACAATTAACCCTAAAAACCTCAGTATAGTGTGAAGATTTAAAAACTATTATTCACAGTTTTCCTTTCCATTAATGGGAAAGCAATGCTCCCATTATATCAAAAGCAAGGTTGAAAGGACTCTCAAACTCACCTGTTCCTTTCATCCACTTACCCTCTGGTTTCTAAAATGCCAATGTGATCACACATTATTCCTCTGCTTATACATTTTCAGCAGGCTCCTGTTACCCACAGACCAAGCTCAGGTTCTTTCACATAGTCTATGGGTTTGTTTGTGTTTTTGTCATCCAACCACAAACTTTGGCCTTTCAGCTCTATTTCTACCAAATACCCCCACAGCCTTGATGCACACACCACACATACACAAACACTTTATATTTCATAATAGAATACCAAGAGTTCTTGAGATATACTACGATGGCTTACAAAGTCTTCCTTGCACAAAATATTCTCATTGCCTTAAAGTCTCTCTCTACCATGTCTGCTCTCTCTCTTCCTTACTATACTCTCCTGACTCCTTCTTTCTCCTTTAAGACACAGCTGCTATGTGCTTACACACTCACGAGGAAGTGTTGAAAGAGCCCCTTCTCCCTCTTAACACTGTGTGTGCTCCCGTGGCATCCTCGGCATGCTTCTGTCTCAGCATTTGCCACACTGGGTTTATTCATGTATCTCCTCTACTAGACTACAAGAGCCTTAAAGCAGAGACTGTTTATTATAGTATTTTCATCTCCCTAGTGCATAAACCAACACCTTCCATATAGTACATACTCAATACACATTTATTGAATAATGCATTTATCCACAAGAAATTTGTGCCATTAACAGTAATAAATATTTCACACAAAGCCATGATGCTCAAATTAAAAAGCAAGTAATAAAAGACTATTATTTTAAACTAATTTGGCAGGGACTGAAATTCTATTTCTGTAAAAGCTGTCATGTATCAGAAGTTAATCCAGGACCTAGCAGGTACAATTTTGGTTCTTGGGGAGCATTACATAACATCAGTAAGTGGCAAGTACTTTTTTTTTTCTTAATGGCTATAGAGGTAAATTGGTCTCAAATGTACTGACCTTATGAAGCGGTACCACAGACTAACATTTGGATGGTCCTTTAAGTAATGTCATTTATAAATATAAGCATGCAAAACACTAAGCTGAGAATTGCTAGATCAAGGCACATTTACAGCAAATTTTAAACCTCATAGAATTTTCCTGTTTTGATTTAAAAATATATATTTCACAATAATCTTACTATGGCTTGCATTCAGACTGTAACCTATAATAGTTTCTGATTTTTATGGCTGGTTTTCTATGGCATATCTGATGTACAATGAAGTTTTAAATGCTTGCTTAATAAGGAATTTTAAATACAGATTATGTGATTCCTCCTTGCAACACTTTCTGCCAAATGCCCTTGTTCTGCAGGGAGTTTCATTAGCATGTGCCCTGCTCTCATCCCCCAGCCCTCATTGCTTCAGACAAGGATAGGCTTAATTGAGAGAAAACCAAGCTGTGACTGTGACTCAGGTGTGAAGGCTGTTTCTCTCAGCAAATGAAAACCAGTGGAATGACTGAGTGTTCTTCTCCATACCCTTCTGATAGATTTAATACTGCATATTAATTGATGTTCTCATAGCCTCTACTCTGTGATTGTTTTCCCCAGGATCCTATTGAGGGTGATTGATGTTCAGATAAATTTGACGGTTTCAAATAGAGAAAGAAAGATTAACATGTGCCAGTAAGAACATTAGGTCACAAGATCTTAGATTGGTCTACATAGGAAATACAATATTAACACATGCTTTTGCAGATTTGAAAAGAAACAGTCTAGTAAATAAAGTTCAAAGCTGATAATTAGAAAGGAAAAAATAACTTGGCTTCTTAGGTCTAGTTTCTAACACCTTTTCTTTGTGACATCCAAACAGATGTCTTTGGGTTTACCAGTTAACCCAATTGGAAAGATAATTTATTGATCATATTCATAGCTATGCTAAAACAATTGAGGAGAAAATAAGGATTTTTAAAGTGTCTATTTCACTATCACCTCACTCCCATGCTGAACTATAAGGTTCTGCAAGACAGGATTGGAGCTATACATTGCATTGTTTGGAGGCTCCATATGTGTTTCTTGGACTTGAACTTCACTGTAATATATTTAAGTTTACCTAGTACAAGTGTAAAGGTATCATTTTTTAAACCAACCCTCATTCCTCCCTGATTTCTTTATAATTTTTTCTTTTTATTGAGCACTTATTTTTATAAATAGCCTCAAATCTTTTCCGAAATCAGGCAGAATATAAAAACAGAATGAAACAAAGAAAGTTAATTCAACATTTTCAAAGAGGAAGAAAAAGGAATTGGTAAATTCACATTGTAATTATAGTCTTAGTTTACTTTATATTATCAGAATATCATTTAGCCAAAAGCTTCTGCTTTGGGCTGCTAATAGTTTACGTAAAATGTCTTTGCTAAACTGGACTCCTTAGGGTGAAGCAAGTTCACTTATGAAATCCAACCACATCTTTATTAACTAAAAGCCATAATGAAGGCTGAATTTCTTGTTGAAAAAAAAATTATCTTGGGTATAGATGCTAATCTAAAACCTACTTCATGAATTTGCTTATTTTTTCTGCTCCCTTCAGACATTAGCCAGCTAAAGCCATTACACATACATTAATTACACCAATTAGTCCCAACCGCACACACACATACATTCAAGACTTGATTGTCTGAGCTAAAAGAAGTGGTTAGGCCTGGCACAAATAATACAAGTGAGCAAAAAATTCAAATCCTAGGTACATTGAGCATTATATGTACCATTATATGCATTATATGAATGCATTATATATTTTTGGCATAGCTCAGATACATTATTATGCTTTTCTTAATTTAATAATGCAATTACCTTACATTTCCATATTCTATCCAGGTAATGATAGGAAGAGCAGGCCCTGATTTATAACTGGCATTGGGAAAAGCCAGCCTACACTTTAAAAATTTGATCATGTCTTCTATTCCTTCTTTATTTTCAAATATGTCTTTTTTACCTAGCTGGACATCCTCTATACTGTCGCTTTAATGCCCACAATGTCCAACACACCCAAGAACAATTACCCTCACAGGTGTAAGCATTCATTCATTCATTCATCTCCTATGAGTAAAGGAAGCTGGAAGGCAGCCAGTCAGTCTCTACCTAAAAGTAATCCCAACTTTCATTTCTTTGGAGTTTGGGGAGTTAATTAGTTTTTTGAATTAACTTCCATAACGTTTTGCTAGTTTAAATCACCCTTTGTAAGACAGCATAGTGTAATGCATTGATTCTCAAATTTTACTGTGCAAAACAAAACAACTTGGAGAGCCTTGTTAAAACGCAGATTGCTAGGCTCCCACTCCCAGAGTTTTTGAATCAGTTGGTCTGGGATGAGATCCAATAATTTGCATCACTAACAAGTTCTCAGGTGATGTGGATGCTGCTAGTCTGGGCACCTCTCTTTGGGAATCACTAGTGTAATGGTAAGGAATGTAGCTTAAACTCAGCTCCAGCACAACTAGCTGTTTAACCTTAAGCCTCAGTTTTCTTATCTGTAACCTGAGGGTAATTATGGCAACCAATTTCATAGAGTTATTTAGGTTATTAAATGAGTTATGTATTTTAAATGCATACAATGATATCTGGAACCTAGTAAGTGGTGTTGATTATTATTATTGTTGCTGTTTCTATTTACAAACACAGGTCATCCAGAATAATCATAAATGAATTAACACTAAAAAAAGAACAAAATGCCTTTCTCTGCAACAGTTGGTTGAGCACTAGACACTGGGAGAAAAAGAATGTTGATAGACCAACCGCTTAGAGTAACTTAGAGAAGAAGAGTGGGGGAAAGCATGTAGGCCTTTATTATATTATGAGGCATCATTACAAGGCAGGGAGAGAATGTATGACAAAAGTGAGGGAAAGGGTACTAAGGAGAAAGTCCTTGATTTTTCTCTGATGTACTGATGCTGGGCTCACATTAGGGATTCAGTAAATGTGTGTTACATGTCTATTTTGTTATTTAAGCCCTGAGTGAGGACTGAACACGCAAAAGTGAGCAAAACGGAAATGTTCTCTGCTCTCCTCCAGCTTAAAATTTAGTTTAAAAGATCATATAAGTCCATGTGGAAAAGCAAATGTCACAAATACCAAACTGGGTCTTATTGTTTTAGAGATATCCAGTGAGACTTCTTAGAAAAAAAATGATTGAATAGTTACAGTCCATAAACAAGGCCAGTTAAGTAAATATAAATTTCTCAGTTTCTGAAATAGTTAGATGATAGATGGATGTGTGTCCAGAAGGACAGATAGATAATTAGGTGTTGAATCAAAGCCTACTGAGAGCATAAATTTTACTAGTTAACAATTACTTGTGATACATAAATTAAATGGTTCAATACCAAACTGTTTAACTATAGCTAATAGAATTGATTTCAAAGACAGTTACAGAAAGCTCAACTTTTCAGAGGCCTAAATGAATAGGAAATAATTTTTCTTGGATAAAAGAAATCTGGAGGCAAGTGATGTTGGTTTGGTGGTTCAAAACTTCAGGACCCATGGCTCTGAAATACTCTCAAGTCTTTCCATCCTGATTGTCACCTCATGGTCACAAGACAGCTGCAGTATTCAAGGCATAAAGGTAGTGCATTTTCACCTACTTTCCTGATAGCCCTTCACTCCCCACCCCCACAAAACAGATTTTTCTTTAAGTATCATAGGTTGGAATTGATTCACCAGATAACTTCAGGGGCAAAGCAGGCTGGAAAGTGGGAAAAGGAACTGCCATAATTTCCTTTGGTTAAGCATGACCCCCTTCCCTAGGAGGAGTCTGGGTACAAAGGTGAGATCTTGCTATCTAGGAAGAAGGAGGAACTGAGAGTTTCTGCTAAAAAAAAATGCAATTTTGGTTTATAGGTGCATTTATAGTTATTGGGTTGTAAATATTGAAGCTAATAAATAGCTTCAATAATAAATAATAAAATAATAAAATATATAAATAATAAAATATCAATAAAAATTGATATATATGGGCTTCCCTGGTGGCTCAGTGGTTGAGAGTCCGCCTGCCGATGCAGGGGACACGGGTTCGCGCCCCGGTCCAGGAAGATCCCACATGCCACAGAGCGGCTAGGCCCATGAGCCATGGCTGCTGAGCCTGCGTGTCCGGAGCCTGTGCTCTGCAACGGGAGAGGCCACAACAGTGAGAGGCCCGCGTACCGAAAAAATATATATATATATATATTGGTGTCTGAGTCTCACACCCAAGATTCTTATTTAAAAAAAATAAAAATTAAATTAAAAAAAGAATGTCAGGTTCAATTTCCTCTTCAATAGAAAGTGATATTTCCAAGGTATACTTTCAGCCTAAGGTCCTTTGCCTCATAGACCCAGAGGCAATGTGTAATTAAATAGTGCTGACTTCCAGCTTCCCTTTCTACAACTCTTTTGTCATAGAGACTCTCACACTGTGTTGTAATCACTAGCTTACTTCTTTTGCTCACTTTCAAAGTTTTTCTGTCAGACTTGTGTGGAGTCAAGCCCTGTTTGCCGTCTTTCCTCCCAAGTTAACTCCTTTGAGGGCAAGGATCTTCTCTCATTTATCCCCTTTAACCTATTCCCAGTACACAAGGGAGAGAGAAGTGGCCAAGAAAGAGCTGTAGGAGGAAAGTTGCAGAGGTCAGAAGCAGAGGGATCCTTAACGTGAAAGGTCAGCTGGAAGCATGATAGATGAAGAATGAGATTATTTGATGGTTAAAAATAAACTGTTAGAAGATGTCCACTTGTGCTCTCATTATGACCTATGTATTCGAGCCCAGAATAAAAGAACATAGTGAGTTCACCGGGCAATAGTTAAATGTATGGATGACAACACCCAAAGCCTCTAGACAATGGATCTTTCAAAAAAACACATATGTGGGGGACCTTCAAGATGGCGGAAGAGTAAGACGTGGAGATCACCTTCCTCCCCCAAAATACATCAAAAATACACCTACATGTGGAACAACTCCTACAGAAAACCTACTGAACGCTGGCAGAAGACCTCAGACCTCCCAAAAGGCAAGAAGGTCCCCACGTACCTGGGTAGGGCAAAAGAAAAAAGAAAAAAACAGAGACAAAAGAATAGGGATGGGACCTTCACCTCTGGGAGGAAGCTGTGAAGGAGGAAAAGTTTCCACACGGTAGGGGGCACCTTCACTGGTGAGGATGGGGTGATGGGTGGCAGGGAAGTTTTGGAGCCACAAAGGAGAGCACAGCAACAAGGGTGCAGAGGGCAAAGCAGAGAGATTCCCACAGAGAAGATCGGTGCTGACCAGCACTCACCAACCTGAGACGCTTGCCTGCTCACCCGCTGGGGTGGGTGGGAGCTGGGAGCTGAGGCTCTGGCTTTGGAGTTCAGATCCCAGGGACAGGACTCAGGTTGGCTGTGTGAACATAGCCTGAAGGGGGCTAGTGTGCCACAGCTAGCTGGGAGGGAGTCCGGGAAAAACTCTGGACCTGCCTAAGCAGCAAGAGACCATTGTTTTGGGGTGCACAAAGAGAGGAGAATCCTTCCCTGTCTGCCCACAGAAGGCAGAGCACCTCCTAAAGGAGCTCCAGAGACAGGTGTGAGCTGCGACTATCAGCTCAGAAACCAGAGACGGGCATGAAACACTAACACTGCCGCTGCAGCCACCAAGAATACTGCATGCAAGCACAGGTCACTATCCACACACTGCCTGCCCCCCTCCGGGAATCTGTGCAGCCTGCCACTGCCAGGGTGCTGTGATCCAGGGACAACTTCCCCAGGAGAAAACAAGGCACACCTCAGGCTGTTGCAACATCACACTGGCCTCTGCCACCACAGGCTCACCCTGCATTCTGTACCCCTCCCTCGTTCCAGCCTGAGTGAGCCAGAGCCTCCTAATCACCGCTCCTTTAACCCCATCTTATCTGGGTGAAGAACAGATGCTGGAGGGTGACCGACATGCAGAGATGGGGCCAAATCCAAAGCTGAATCCCAGGAGCTATGCGAACACAGAAGAGAAAGGGAAATTTCTCCGTGCAGTCTCAGGAGCAGTGGATTAAATCTCCATAATCAACTTGATGTACCCTGCATCTGTGGAATACCTGAATAGACAACAAATCAACCCAAAACTGAGGCAGTGGACTTTGGGAGCAACTGTAGACTTGGGGTTTGCTGTATGTGACTGACTAGTTTCTGATTTATATGTTTATCTTAGTTTAGTTTTTAGCACTTGTTGTCATTGGTGGATTTGTTTACTGGTTTGGTTGCTCTCTTCTTTTTTTTTCTCAATTTTTAATTTTTTTTATTTTAATAATAATTAATTTTTTTATTTTAATAACTTTATTTTCTTTCTTTCTTTTTTTTCTCCCTTTTCTTCTGAGCTGTGTGGCTGACAGGGTCTTGGTGCTTGGGCCAGGTGTCAGGCCTGAGCCTCTGAGGTGGGAGAGCCAAGTTCAGGACACTGTACCACCAGAGATCTCCAGGCCCTATGTAATATCAACTGGCGAGAGCTCTCCCAGAGATCTCCATCTCAAAGCTAAGAGCCAGCTCCACTCAATGAACGGCAAGCTCCAGTGCTGGATGCCCTATGCCAAACAACTAGCAAGACAGGAACACAAACAAACCCACTAACAGAGAGGCTGCCTAAAATCATAATAAGTTCACCAACAACCCAAAACACACCACCAGATGCAGCCCTGCCCACCAGAAAGACAAGATCCAGCCCCACCCACCAGAGCACAAGCACCAGTCCTCTCCACCAGGAAATCGACACAACCCACTGAACCAACCTTACCCACTGGGGGCAGACACCAAAAACAACAGGAACTATGAACTTGCAGCCTGTGAAAAGGAGACCACAGACACAGTTAGTTAAGCAAAAGGAGAAGACAGAGAGAAATATGCAGCAGATGAAGGAGCAAGGTAAAAACCCAACAGAACAAACGAATGAAAAGGAAATAGGCAGTCTAACTGAAAAAAGAATTCTGAGTAATGATAGTAAACATGATCCAAAATCTTGGAAATAGAATGGAGAAAATACAAGAAACGTTTAATAAGGACCTAGAAGTACTAAAGAGCAAACAAACAATGATGAACAACACAATAAATGAAATGAAAAACTCTCTAGAAGGAATCAGTAGCAGAGTGACTGAGGCAGAAGAATGGATAAATGACCTGAAAGATACAATACTGGAAATAACTACCAGAGCAAAATAAAGAACAAAGAATGAAAATAATTGAAGATAGTCTCAGAGACCTCTGGGACAAAACTAAGCATGCCCACATTCGAATTATAGGGGTCCCAGGGAGAAGAGTAAAAGAAAAGGACTGACAAAATATTTGAAGAGATTATAGTTGAAACCTTCTCTAATATGGGAAAGGAAATAGTCAATCAAGTCCAGGAAGCACGGAGAGTCCCATACAGGATAAATCCAAGGAGGAACATACCAAAACACATATTAATCAAACTATCAAAAATTAAATTCAAAGAAAAAATATTAAAAGCAGCAAGTGAAAAGCAACAAATAAGTACAAGGGAATCCCCATAAGGTTAACAGCTGATCTTTCAGCAGAAACTCTGCAAGCCAGAAGGGAGTAGCAGGACATATTTAAAGTGATGAAAGGGAAAAACCTACAACCAAGATTACTCTACCCAGCAAAGATCTCATTCAGACTCGACAGAGAAATTAAAACCTTTACAGACAAGCAAAAGCTGAGAGAGTTCAGCACCACCAAACCAGCTTTACAACAAACGCTAAAGGAACTTCTCTAGGCAGGAAACACAAGAAAAGGAAAAGACCTACAATAAAAACCAAAAAAAGTTAAGAAAATGGCAATAGGAACATAAATATCAGTAATTACCTTAAATATAAATGGATTAAATGCTCCAACCAAAAGACATAGACTGGCTGAATGAACACAAAAACAAGACCCATATATATGCTGTCTACAAAGACCCACCTCAGACCTACAACACATACAGACTGAAAGTGAGGGGATGGAAAAAGATATTTCATGCAAATAGAAATCAAAAGAAAGCTGGAGTAGCAATTCTCATGTCAGAAAAAATAGACTTTAAAATAAAGACTATTACAAGAGACAAAGAAGGACACTATGTAATGATCAAGGGATCAATCCAAGAAGAAGATATAGCAATTGTAAATATTTCTGCACCCAACATAGGAGCACCTTAATACATAAGGCAAATGCTAACAGCCATAAAAGGTGAAATTGACAGTAACACAATCATAGTAGGGGAATTCAACACCCAAGTTTCACCAATGGACAGATCACCCAAAATGAATATAAATAAGGAAACACAAGCTTTAAATGATATATTAAACAAGATGGACTTAACTGATATTTATAGGACATTCCAACCAAAAACAACAGAATACATTTTCTTCTCAAGTGCCCATGGAACATTCTCCAGAATATATCATATATTGGGTCACAAATCAAGCCTTGGTAAATTTAAGAGAATTGAAATCATATCAAGTATCTTTTCTGACCCCAATGCTATGAGACTAGCTATCAATTACAGGAAAAAAATCTGTAAAAAATAAAACACATGGCAGCTATACAATATGCTACTAAATAACCAAGAGATCACTGAAGAAATCAAAGAGGAAATCATACCTAGAAATACCTAGAAACAAATGAAAAATGACAATGAAAACAAACAACATGAAAACACAATGACCCAAAACCTATGAGATGCAGCAAAAGAAGTTCTAAGAGAGAAGTTTATAGCAATACAATCCTACCGCAAGAAACAAGAAATGTCTCAAATAAAGAACCTAACCTTATACCTAAAACAATTAGAGATAGAACAAAAACCCACAAAGTTAGTAGAAGGATCAATAGCAAAGATCAATAAATAGCAAAGATCAATAAAACTAAACGCTGGTTCTTTGAGAAGATAAACAAAATTGATAAATCATTAGCCAGACTCATCAAGAAAAAAAGGGAGAAGACTCAAATCAACAGAACTAGAAATGAAAAAGGAGAAGTAACAGCTGACATTGCAGAAATACAAAGGATAATGAGAGATTACCACAAGCAATTATATGCCAATAAAATGGACAACCTGGAAGAAATGGACAAATTCCTTGAAAAGCAAAATCTTCTGAGATTGAACCAGGAAGAAATAGAAAATATAAACAGATCAATCACAAGCACTGAAATTGACATTGTGATTAAAAATTTTCCACAGACAAAAGCCCAGGACTTCACAGGCGAATTCTATCAAACATTTAGAGAAGAGCTAACACCTATCCTTCTCAAACTCTCCAAAATACAGTAGAGGGAGGAACACTCCCAAACTCATTCTACAAGGCCACCATCACCCTGATACCAAAAGCAGACAAAGATGTCACACAAAAGAACTACAGGCCAATATCACTGATGAGCATAGACATGAAAATCTGCAAAAAAAAAAAAAAATACTAGCAAACAGAATCCAACAGCACATTAAAAGGATCATACACCATGATCAAGTGGGGTTACCCGAGGAATTCTTTGATATATGCAAATCAATCAATGTGATAAACCATATTAACAAATTGAAGGAGAAAAACCTTGATCATCATTGAGATGATCATCTCAATACATATAGAAGAAGCTTCTGAAAAAATTCAACACCCATTTATGATAAAAGCTCTCCAGAAAGTAGGCATAGACGGATATTATGTCAACATAATAAAGACCATATATGAGAAACCCACAGCCAACATCGTTCTCAATGGTGAAAAGCTGAAACCATTTCCACTAAGATCAGGAACAAGATAAGGTTGCCCACTCTAACCACTATTATTTAACATAGTTTTCGAAGTTTTAGCCACAGCAATCAGAGAAAAGAAAGAAATAAAAGGAATCCAAATCAGAAAAGAAGAAGTAAAACTGTCACTGTCTGCAGATGACATGATACTATACATAGAGAATCCTAAAGATGCTACCAGAAAATTACTAGAGCTAATCAATGAACTTGGTAAAATAGCAGGATACAAAATTAATGCACAGAAATCTCTTGCATTCCTATACACTAATGATGAAAAATCTGAAAGAGAAATTAAGGAAACACTCTCATTTACCATTGCAACAAAAAGAATAAAATACCTAGGAATAAACCTACCTAAGGAGACAAAAGACCTGTATGCAGAAAACTATAAGACACTGATGAAAGAAATTAAAAATGATACAAACAGATGGAGAGGTATACCATGTTCTTGGATTGGAAGAATCAACATTGTGAAAATGACTCTACTACCCAAAGCCATCTACAGATTCAGTGCAATACCTCTCAAGCTACCAATGGTATTTTTCACAGAACTAGAACAAAAAACTGCACAATTTGTATGGAAACACAAAAGACCCACATAGCCAAAGCAATCTTGAGAATGAAAAATGGAGCTGGAGGAATCAGGCTCCCTGACTTCAGACTATACTACAAAGCTACAGTAATCAAGACAATATGGTACTGGCACAAAAACACAAATATTGATCCATGGAACAGGATAGAAATCCCAGAGATAAACCCATGCACATATGGTCACCTAATCTTTGATAAAGGAGGCAAGAATATACAATGGAGAAAAGACAGCCTCTTCAACAATTGGTTTTGGGAAAACTGGACAGTTACTTGTAAAAGAATTAAATTAGAATACTCCCTAACACCATAAACAAAAATAAACTCAAAATGGATTCAAGACCTAAGTGTAAGTCTGGACACTATCAATCTCTTAGAGGAAAACGTAGGCAGAACACTCTATGACATAAATCACAACAAGATCTTTTTTGACCCACCTCCTAGAGAAATGGAAATAAAAACAAAAATAAACAAATGGGACCTAATGAAACTTAAAAGTTTTCCACAACAAAGGAAACCATAAACATGATAAAAAGACAACACTCAGAATGGGAGAAAATATTTGCAAACAAAGCAACTGACAAAGGATTAATCTCCAAAATATATAAGCAGCTCATGCAGCTCAATATGAAGAAAACAAACAACCCAGTCAAAAATGGACAGAAGACCTAAATAGACATTTCTCCAAAGAAGATATACAGATTGCCAACAAACACATGAAAGGATGCTCAACATCATTAATAATTAGAGAAATGCAAATCAAAACTACAATGAGGTATCACCTCACACCAGTCAGAATGGCCATCATCAAAAAATCTACAAACAATAAATGCTGGAGAGGGTTTGGAGAAAAGGGAACCCTATTGTGCTTTTGGTGGGAATGTAAATTGCTAGAGCCACTATGGAGATCAGTACTGAGGTTCATTAAAGAAATAAAAATAGAACTACCATATGACCCAGCAATCCCACTACTGGGCATATACCCTGAGAAAACCATAATTCAAAAAGAGTCATGTACCACAGTGTTCATTGTAGCACTATTTACAATAGCCAGGACATGGAAACCACCTAAGTGTCCATCGACAGATGAATGGGTAAACAAGATGTGGCACATATATACAATGGAATATTATTCAGCCATATAAAGAAATGAAATTGAGTTATTTGTAGTGAGGTGGATGGACCTAGAGTCTCATACAGAGTGAAGTAACTCAGAAAGAGAAAAACAAATACTGTATGCTAACACATATATATGGAATCTAAAAAAAAAAAAAAAAAAGGTTCTGAAGAACCTAGGGTTAGGATAGGAATAAAGACGTAGACGTAGAGAATGAACTTTAGGACATGGGGAGGGGGAAGGGTAAGCTGGGACGAAGTGAGAGAGTGGCATTGACATATATACACTACAAAATGTAAAACTGATAGCTAGTGGGAAGACCCCGCATAGCAGAGGGAGATCAGCTCGGTGCTTTGTGACCACCTAGAGGGGTGGGATAGGGAGGGAGGGAGCTAGGTGCAAGAGGGAGGGGATATAGGGATATATGTATGCATATAGCTGATTCACTTTGTTATACAGCAGAAATTAACACAACATTGTAAAGCAATTATACTACAATAAAGATGTTAAAAAAAAAAAGAACACATATGTGAACTGAGTTCTGTCTCTATAGTCAGGTAGAAAATCACTCCCTATTTTAATTAGAGATAGAAAGTGTGATGGGGAGGGGGAAATGAAAAGGGAAGGAATAGGGCTTCCCTGGTGGCGCAGTGGTTGAGAGTCCGCCTGACGATGCAGGGGACATGGGTTCGTGCCCCGGTCTGGGAAGATTCCACATAACGCAGAGCAGCTGGGCCCGTGAACCATGGCCGCTGAGCCTGAGTGTCCGGAGCCTGTACTCTGCAACGGGAGAAGCCACACAGTGAGAGGCCTGCGTACCACAAAAAAAAAAAAAAAAAAAAAAAAAAGGGAAGGAATATATTTGAATATTTATAGGGGAAGATAATGAGAAAATGTGAAGAAGGATCTTAACAGTTAGTGCACATAGGATATTATCTATAAAGAAAAATTATTAAGAAATAACTCAAATGACCAAAAGCTGCAGAATGATTGACTGCATTAGGGTATATGCATAAAATAAAAAATTACTCAGAGACTAGAATAAACAGTAGATGTATACATACGTCACGTGTCAGACCTTACACCGTCTAATTCTCATAGCCACTTTATAAATGATGTACTATCATTATTCTTATTTTCTAGGTGATGAAACCAAGGCACAGCTGTGTAAAGTTACTTGTTCAAAGTCACACAGATGGTTAGTGAAAGAATTGGGATTCAAACCTGGGGAGTTTCTGCTTGAGCCCTGAGCTCTACATGGAGTGAAATGGCCAAAACTCACTACTACCATTATATGAAATGAACAGGTCACTGAACAGTATGTATGCTAATGGTCCCATTTTTGTTAATGTAATATAGAGCTACAAAGAAACAGTGAGTAGAACAAAATCAACAGTTAAAGAAGAAAATGAGGCAATCTAGAACTTTCTAGCATATCCCCAACCAATTACAAAAAGCATTAAATTGTGTTTGGGAGATGCAACATTGTGAAATTCCTCTAAAGCATTTGGCTCTCTTTGAAATGTCCCTTCGGCTGTAAGAGAAGATCATTTTTATATCCCCTCTACAGATCCGCTTGACTGCATGTCAGCTCTATTAGAAAGTTGCTTCTCGCTAATTCAAGTTGACTTTTTAATAGCCACTTATACTTCAATCACCAGACACATGACAATTTTAGGGTTTAAAAACTGCCATCACTTAGATCCAGGCAGACTTAGTTCTTGGCTGTGACCAAAACACAGTGTTAAAATTTGAAGTTTAACTGAGTGCACTAATTTTTAGGTCCTTTACTTTTTACTACCTGCTTTTAATTCTTATGTGAGGAGAATACTATGGAGAATGAAACAAATCAAGTGACCCCCAAGCAAGCGTGCGGGAAGAAGAGAATAGTTCTTTGTAATACAGTATTTCTCTCCAGCAGTATGTTGACATGCGCTAAAACATAAAAGTGCCAAGGTCAGCCAGCAGCTCCAGGGGGTCCTTTCCCAAGACGACCAGCCTGGGATAATTACCCTCACACAGGAACATTACCTGTGTTGTCCCTCAGGCAGAGACAAAATAAATCAAAGCCGTTGCAAGGCTTGGGTTTGTCAGACTGCCACTTTTCTGTTTTCAGTGTTTCTTGATTCTCTGAGTGATTTATTTATTTGTATAAATTTTGAAAGTAATTCATTAATATTAGAGAAAGGCTGGGACTTGATCTTTAACGGGCTTTGGAGTAAAGAGGACTATTCATTAATATATTCAGTCTTTCCTCTCCACCCTCTTGAGAGCATCACATCTGCTTTCATTATACTCTGACTCGAATTTCTTAGATCTGAGGGTCACTGAGATGTTATGAAATGTTAGTCTACAATTCTCAGTGAAATTTGAGACCCATGTACAAGAGAGATGCTGGCATGGGACATCAGGCTTAAATTTTTATAAGTTATTTTGTATCTTGAAAAACTTCAAAAAACATAAAAATGAAGGCAGAGAACTCTCAAAAGGGGCTAGTGGGCTAAGACATTGATCCGAAGTATAATCTCCAGGATCCCATCTTTGCTCCTGACATATCATTTACTCCAAGTCAAACTGCTTAATCCTTGACGCTCCAGAATTGTATATATACTGGAAACAAAATAAAACTTACAATACTGATATACGAAATGCGGAACTAAATCCAACAAAACCATTAATCCTACAATACCTTCATTATAGCGAAGAAAAATCCACCACCTCGGGCTTTCGTGAAGTCACATGACTAATTAGTGGGTCGTGGGGTATGAGGATTCAGATGACTGGACTCCCTACCTGAGGAGTTTCCTGCTGCCCTATACTGGCCATGGGCCAGTAGCCTATGAAGAAAATGATGACAAATCTAGATTTTTTTCAGTGGGGCTATTGACTTCATATTTCTGTGCTTCCATTTCCTTAAGTAGAAAATGAGAGGTCTAGAATTCCTTATGCAAATATTTTTCAGACCCAATGACCACTTGGAAAAACAAATGGGCAAAGTAACAACAACCAAAGACATGTGGCAGCTGAGTGGAAAGGCCAATGACATCACTAGAGGATGGCCAGTGAATTATTAAAGAAACGGCCATCTTCTCTAAAGGCAGCCACGTGTGGAGCTCAGGGCCTAAAGCGGGGCTTCCTGAGATGAGTGCCTACCTTGCAAGATGTCCTATAAAAAGAGTGCTCCAAGATGGGATAGCTAAGTCTGGGTACCTAGCACATTGCATAGAGCTCTGTGCAGAAATAACGCGGTAGTTGAGCTCCTTTAAGGTGCTCCTTAAATCCTGAGTAAAGAAACCTGTGTATCCTTGCTTAATACAGCATTTACCAAGCATAAATGACCAGGAAACCCTGTTTATTCATGGATTATCTATTTTTTTTTAACATCTTTATTGGGGTATAATTGCTTTACAATGGTGTGTTAGTTTCTGCTTTATAACAAAGTTAATCAGTTATACATATACATATGTTCCCATATGTCTTCCCTCTTGCGTCTCCCTCCCTCCCACCCTCCCTATCCCATCCCTCCAGGCTGTCACAAAGCACCGAGCATGGACTATCTATTAATATGGTATATAAATGTTCTGTACAACACATACTGGGAAACCCTGGGCAAAGCCTAGTCAAAGAAGATTCTACGTTGCCCATCCCCTCAGCCCTTTTCTCAGGTCAAGGCCATCTCCCCAACCCCAGACCTAAACTTTCCAACCACTCCTCTTCAGTCCTCTGGCAGTTCTCACCTTGGGGATTCAGGGTAGAGGATCATGCCCTGAACTCCTTCCTTTCTTTGCTGTGGACCAGAGAGCAAGAAACAGGGGAGCATCTTAGTACTAAGAGGCAAGGGAGCTGCAGGTAACCAGGTGTTCACTTTGGACATGAATGGGGGCTGGATGAACAACTACACCAGTACAAAAGGTATAAACCAAAGCCAGCCCCAGGCAAAATGACACGTGTGATCACCCTATAGGGTAAGCTTCTTATTGCTCCAGTGGTGACTCTGAGGCTGCCGCTAGCCACTGGCCACTGCAGGGCAGTTGAACATCAGCATATCTCGTCATTTTAATGTCCTTCTCCCTTTTCCCTTCTTTTGAAGTAAAGTTATAGAGTTTCTAGTGAGAATTAATTGCTCCTTTTTCTAGGTTTTCCTTGGCTCTTTGTTTATATCTGTTTATATATATCGCCTAGTTTTATAGCAATAATTTGCATGTCTGCCTTCCCAGCCAAAACAAGAAGTGCTATAAGGTACAGCATCTACATTATTCACTGTTTCATCCTTAGAACTCTGCACATAGTGGAAGCTTAATAAATGTTTAAATGAATGAACAAATGGATGATAAATGCAGGAATGGCAAAAACACAACTTCTAGATTAAGCAACAATTGTGACTCCCTGAATTTATATTTGTTGCCATTCAGGTTTAAAGGCTATAAACTTGGCAGCAATTACTTAATAGCCCCTTGCAGATCCCATTCCTAACCTTCACTCTGCAAACTTATTGCTCTTTATTCTAATCCACAGCCAAATCTTTTCTTTTAGTACTGCCAAAGGAAACCCTGGTGTCCAAGGAAACCCTGAGATATCACTTTAAAATTTTTAAAAAGTAAAAGTAGTGATGAGAATTCACAGGAAAACTGACCCACAAAATATATACACAGCTGGGTTTTGTTGATCATAAGAAGGGAAGAGACTCATCTCCCTTCCTGAGACTGAATACGCCTTGATCTTTATCATGAAGGACAAGCAAGGTGGGGGACAGAGCAAAAACTGAAGGCCAAGATGGTTAAGAGACAAGATTAATGACATTAGTAAAGTTGATGGAGGCCTGTGGGCTTGAAGTGATTGTAATAACTCATATGAAGCCCGAGGACGTAAATATTTAACAAACAATCACTTCATGGTCTCATATCCACCATAGGGAGACAGAGTAAAAGTGGTGATATTATTGTCTCTTTGAGGACTTGGTTATTTAACAATTAAAGGAAGGAAAAAAGAAAATCTAAAAGGATTTTCCCTTCACATGATTTCTCTCTGAAACCATGCTCAATCCATTCATGGCTTGGAGTAAAGATTCTCATTCTCATTGCTTCTTCTGTGCAATGCAGGCACTGGGATGTTTCTGGCAACTCTTCCTTGCTGTTTAAATATGAACCTATGCAAGCGGTCTTTGCTCTCTGGAGTGACTGAGTCTCTTTAGTAAATTGGCTTGCCACCTCAGGCTCACATCTGTCACTGTACTTAATTGCTCTTGGTTCAACCTATTTTGTTTTTTGTTCCTTTTGTGGGGCATGTTTCAATAAGGGGGATACGTCTTCAGTGTCAACAAGGGGGAGCTTCCCAGATCCCATCCATTCAGTGTCTAATACAGGATTCTTGGCCAATTCAGTCAACTTCCCCTTATCCCCACTCCAGTCACTTCACTCAGGCCCAGGCGACAGTGGCTCTGCGAAAACATATTAGTGAGTTTATTCCTGCCAGCAAGAAGAGAGTGGCATTGCTCACTTTGGAGAGGTAAATCAACTTCACAAAGGGCACACCATCAGTTTAATAACAGTCTGTATTTACTGAGCACTAATTATGGGCCAGGCATTGCACTGAGTGATTTACAAACATTATTTCATTAATCTATCACTACAGTTTTATGAAATACGTACTTTTATTATTCCCCAGATTACAAATGATGTAACCAAGATTTAGAGAGGTTATGCTCAAGGTCACAAAGCTAAGAAGTGGATGAGCAAAGATTATAATCCATATCTGTCTGGCTCCCAGAATTTGCCCTTTAATTAATCTACTATAATACCTCACATATGAGTGCATGAGAAAAGACAAAGCACTAAATAAATGATAGTCAATTTTAAAAATATGAGAAAGGTACTTGCTAAAATTATATGGTGGTTGAAAATTTAAAAGAATTCTGAAAATTTCCAGAGCAGAAACATATTAGCATTATAGTATGAGCAATTTTGCGAATTTTTCTTAAGGACCCTCCTGTGAGGACATCTTCATGGGAAGATGATAGTCAAGGCCATGACAACTGAGTGGAAGTAACTCACACTCAAGTTAGTGATGAAGCAAGAGCTTTTCTTCAGGGTAGCTAATGCACTCAGTATTCTTCCTTGTCTCTTCTCCTTCAGTGTCCCAGACCCCATCCACCCAGTGTTTAATGTGGGAATCCTCTCCCTCCAGTTTTGTTAACACTGCAGGTCATCCATTTCTTCCGCTGACTCTTGGGGCATCTGTAGTCTCTCAGCAACTCTCCATTCCGGGTCTCTTTTCCTTTATATCTCTTACCTCTATATCTCTTTACCTCTGAATATAGGCCTCTCCCCGCTTGTATTCCTCTCCTACTCCCCATTTAAATATCCTTCCTTCTGCTAGGACTTGCTGTGAGAGGTGAGTCTCCAAAATTCATTGAAACAGACACTGGTTTTATAAAATATGTATAAAAATATGGTCAAACTACAATGTTCTAGATCAAAAGTCAATTTCCAATACTTTAAGAAGTCCACCCTAGACACTCAATTATGGTATTAAGTTGTAAATTCCATTTTATTTATTCAGTAGTAAAAAATTATTATCACTTAGGTATATATTGACACATGGTGTGAGACTTGGTGTCATGATGTTTAAAAGTATAGGCTCCAGAGGCAGACTAAGTTGGAATTCTGGCTCTGCCACTTATAGCCATGTAACCTTGAAAAAGTTACTTCATTGCACAGTGCCTCAGTTCTCTCATAGGTAAAATAGGGATAATTATGTTAACTAGTTTATAGGGTTGTTGTGAATATAAAATGAATGAATGTATGAAAAACATTGATAAGAGTAGCTGGTATAAAGTAAGCACTCAAAGATGTTATAATTATTATAATGTCTTCACAATATCAGCAGATTTGCTCTAATAAACCAGAGAAGTGAGTGATAGATTTTCTTAGGCTGACCAAGCAAATACATAAATAAATATGTGCTTAAGATTTATACTCAGTCTATGCAGCATCCTTGGGCTTATACAAACAATATAGAAGTAGTTTCTGCAAATGCTTGCCCAAGAATAGAAGAGAAGAAAGAGAACTTATCTATTTTAAGATTCTGTTGTGGTAGGAGAATCATGGGATTTGATGTCAGAAGAATTAGCTTCCACCTCTGATATTCTTATTTATGAGTTTCAAAAACTTCTGAGCCTCTTTGTTTTTAATTGCAAAAATAATACCGCTAATCAGAGTGACATCCCAAAGTTGTCATATCAACAGAATGAGATAAAATAATAAGTTGTAAAGCACTATATACTTTTAGTGCTTACTGTTTTGTTTTTCAAAAAGCATTTTAGAGCATCAATGTATAAAGCCTTATACATGTAGAGCACAACTTTCTAAAAAGCAACCATACACATGCTAGATGTTTCTAGTCGATATGCTATAATTCTCATAAAACCCTCCACACAAATATCATTGTCTCTGTTTCATCAAGACCAAGGCTCAAAAAAGATTATGGAATGCTCAAAGTTATACAACTGGTAAATGACACCTAAATTTTAACACAATTTTTCAGCTTCCAAAGTCCAGAGCATTCTTTGAATTATAAAACCAGCCCCATTTATTGTAATTCTTTACTGGTACAATTGACTAGATATAGGCATAAAAATATAGTAACTTCCTTCAGAGAAAGTGTAATCTACTCGGAGATAGTAATTACATATCTATACTGCTATAACAAACTCTAAAAATTCAGGATTTTATACCAAATAAATTTATTTCTTACCCATTTAACAACACAATGTGGATGTTTCTGACCAGTGAGCAGCTTTCTCCCTGTAGTGATTCACGGACCCAGGTAACTCGCACCTTGTGGTTCTGCCTTTTCCTTGGGCCTTGGAGTCCTCTGTTTTCCATCAGAAGAAGAGGTAAGAAGCAAAAGCTCTACCTGCTTTTTAAGAAATTCTTGGCCCAGAAGTGATTCTTCTCACTTATGCTCCTATTCTACTGGGGATAGATAGTCATGTGATCACATCTGGTACAAGAAGGGCTGGAAAATGTAATGCCTGGTTGGGCAACCGTCCCAGCCACAATCCACACTATAGAAGAGAGTGGCACAAACTTTAGCCAGAGCTGCCTGGGTATGTGAAAGATAATAAATGATGGAAGTTTGTTAATTCCCTAAAAGAAAACTCTATAGATGAGTTGGGTTTTAGAAGTCAAAAATTTTCAGGTTTTAGATAATAAACAGATAATACAGTCCCTGTACCATATTATATGTCACGTCCACACACAGGTCTAGAGAAGATCCCTATAATTAAACACAGTAGTCTTTCTGCAGTGAAATAAATT
The DNA here is from genome assembly GCF_964270905.1 of Leucopleurus acutus. NCBI lineage: Eukaryota > Metazoa > Chordata > Mammalia > Artiodactyla > Delphinidae > Leucopleurus > Leucopleurus acutus. Next base: position 99,723,799 of record NC_139143.1, on the reverse strand, counting down.
AATATTCACACTAAAATGTGATAAATAAGAATAGAAATCAACACATCTGTTGAAGTCAGGGTTTGCCAACAAAGAGGCTTTCCAAAAACCTTCAACAGATGAATAAGTTTTTAGTTTTCTGAATTGCAGATACAGAATTTGTGAACTTGCATCAGGACTAGGGATATGATTCAACAAAAGCATAAGGGAAGGACTTGAGTGCTGTTAGCAGCTTGTAGAAGAGCTCTTGCTCAAGTGCAAGAAGGTCACATGTGACTGGTCAATTACTATGTGCTTCAGCTCCTTAACAAGTTAAATGTTTTCATCTTTTTGTACTTCCAAATGCAAAGAGTTATTAGGCCCAGTGAGAGAATAAGTACTTAACCATTTGTTACACACACAGAACAGCTGCCACCTGGCATTTTCTTTCCACTTACAATACTAAGTGGATGAACTGACACTTTGAAACTGATAATCAAAATGTCCTTCCCACTAAGCTCTAGTCATCAACAATAGGCACTTTTAAATGAGTTATAAACCTTTCAACTCAGGAGAAAATCAGCTTATGCTTAGCTTTATGGTATAGCCATTTCATTTTTTACTCCTTTTTGCATTAAAAATAAGAGATAATCTATGAGTTTCATTTGTGCTCTTTTTAAACTACTTCGAAACCCAGACAACCCTAAACATTTTCTGTGACCCAGGACATTCCTCAAGTGAAATTTTTTGAGCCAGGTGCTTAATGTCAATGACCACACAGAGATATATAGTATATTGCTATGAATTAATCATTATGAGATTTAATATTTAGTGAGTCAAGTGTGATGATCATTAAATCTGGTGATGTGACCTTGATGTTAATTTTTTTAATTATATATTTTTTCAAATATAGGTCAGTTAATTTTCTCATGACTCTAGCTATGTTTTCTAATCTCCCAGGTTGTAACAAAAACACTAACCTCAGGCAATTTGGAAAGGCTTTGTTGCACGATAATAAGAATTTAAACAGCACACACAAAAACTGATATTTATTTAAATAACATCATGAATAAAAAAACTGATAGCAATATTCATCTCATGACAACAAACTAGTTGAAACACCTAAAAATAATGCATTTTAATTTTCCTAACAGCTTGAAGAGAAATTGGTTGTTTTAAAATTAAGACCATATAGGGGATTGACTGGTAGGTCTTAATTTAAATAATGAGACTGTATATGATATAGTACTTCATATTAGATCCAAGACATTAGCTCAAGTATTTTCATTGGTATGAGACAGATTATAACAATTTACATAGTTCCCCTCCTTGATTGTTATCAAACTCTTTAGCAGAATAGAGATAATATGTTAGGTACACAAGATGTGCTTTTATGACTAATAGCCTGAAGATTCTCGAATGAATCTGCAACACATATAAAACACAGGTCTGTCCCAAATGGGCTGAACTGGGTGTCAGAAGACCAGCTTTACAATACCAACTCTGACCATATGGGCAGGTGACATGTTTCCTCACTGGTAAACCAAAGAGTTTGGATTTACTGATATCAAGAGTTCATTTCAGCTCTAGCACTCTGTGGTTTCAATTAATATTATTTCAGGAATAGAAATTTATTTTGCTAGAAGAGGTTTGTTCAGGATCCCATGGCTTCTGGCTCAAGTCACACTTATGATGAGAACACCTTCCTTCCTGAGTGTCTTTATCCCTTCTATTATGTCTTGCTTTTTCTACCATGCCCACAGAACATGTGTCAAAGAAAAGTTGCACCAAATGGGTTAAATAGGCAAGGAAGAGTTTATTCAAGACTATTGCAATGTAGATGAGAGATTGAACCCAACTCTGCTGAAATGAAGGGTAGGAGGGCTTTTAAGCAGTAAGGTGAGCAAATAGAAAAGTACTGGAGGACATTAGGAGAAGGCTGGTTAAGGTGATTTAGACCATCTGTGCCAGTTGGGGCTTATCAAAGTTAGGATCCTACTCTCCCACAGGGATTGGGAGTTAGGGGCCCTCTCCTTCTTGATAATTACATTTCAAAGGGATAGCTCCCAGATCCTTCAGAAAGACATTTTTTGGTTGTATAAGATTTATATCTCAAAGGAGCAGAGAAAGAATTTACAGTCTCAAGTTTTCTAAAGTAAATGCTCTAAGAAAAGGGAGGTCAAGGGTCTATAGTCAGGAAGAAACCTGCCTAAAATTTACTCAAACTGAGGGAGAAGTTAAGCCTGTCTTGTCGATGTGTCCTTGTAAACCAAACATTGCGGATTGAAGAAGGCCAAATAGGGAGTCCCCAGAGGACAAAAACAGCTGGAAATGAGCTCCACTAATGTCTAATGATCACAGATAGGACACTTGACTTAAGGCAGCTTGCCTAGAGGGACTCTATTTATCACCATTTCTCTAGTGCCCAGCAGATGCCTGTTACACAGTTGTAATTCCATAAAAAAATGTTCAATGTGCAGAAACTAATCTCTGTGAATCAGTTCATGACGATGCCACTTCTTTCTCTTGCCTTCACCAACAGAGAATTTCTGACCATACTGTCACCATGATTCTCATAACTCTTTAATCCACAACTGTCTCAAAAGCAAGAATCTAATTTATCTCTCTCTCTGAATCCATGGTTGAGGACATGGACTGTGTAGTTCAAGTTCAAGCACTGAGTTCAAGTTTTAGTTCTGATGCACATATCATCATATTGAACAAGTTTCTTAACCTTCATGGATCTCAGTTTTTACATCTTTATGAAAGAAATAATACCAGTACCTACTTCACAGGGTTGTTGTGAGGGTTAAAAGAATGCAAAGAAATTAAAAGAATTTTAAGAATGAAAGTACTTAGCAAAGCACTTTGCACAGAGTAAGCCTTTAATAGTTACTGGCTTGTTTTAAGTTGTTAGTACTTTTCATGTGCATGGCTTGCTAATAGTTCGTTGAATAAATAAATGAAAAAATGAAAACTTACCAAAGAAGATAGGTGGTATTTTAACTTTACTACATCTTCTACCCTGGATATTTGAACTTTAGATAGAAAAGTAGAAAATCTTTCATTCACTAAACAAACCCGATATAGCCAAATATGTCAATGGAGATTTCATCTCCATTGATAATTAGTAAGATAAAAATAAATTAAATTAAATACTTATTTTCAAAGGAGAAATTGCACAAAAAAACTTCTTACAGATTTGTGAAATTAATAAATAAACACAATGCAATACTTTCTAATTTAAAATTTTTCCCAATTTTGAGCATTTCTTTGCTTAGTTCCTTGAGATATGATTCCACTAGAATTTGAATTACTTTTCTTTTTCCATTTACTTAGTAAAGTACCTTGACACTCTCAGTCAAAAGGCATTTTATTAGTAATAAGAGCTGTTAGGGAGGAAGAAATTTTCCTCTATCCTTCTAGGTTCCTCTGGCTGGTCTAAGAATTCAATTGACAGAGATAGATTAATAGGAGAAGATCAAACAAAAGTTTACTAACGTGTACACATGGGAGAGACCCAGGTAAACTGAGTAACTTGCCCAAATGATTGAAACCCTCAACTTAAATATCATCTTCAGCTAAAGACAAAAGAAGATGATGGGATAATGATTTGGGACTTCAATGCTGGGGGAAAGCAGTTCACTTGGAGATGAAAAGGTAAATGTTTGGTAAACAAATGTTTGCTGGACCATACAGAGAAAATGGGACACAGAGAGGAATTTTAGCAAACACATTTTGCTAGGTTCCTCCTTGTCTACCACTTCTAGTTCATACTATATTTATCTATGGTGATAGCTCCCTTCTGGAACAAGTCATCTATCTACATACTTTTAGGCAGTTGTGCAGAGGTCACAGTCTTTTGGGCCTTGATTGTTTTCAGCTTTGAATAATCCACATGCCAAAAGAGACAGGTATTGGAGTGGGAAATTTTGCTCCCCTATAGAGGTCTTATTTAGAGAGATTTGATGGCCTCTCAAAGATAATGATACCAGATCATTCCCATCCTCCTGTGTACACCTTTGGTGAGATCTCCAAAACACAAATAATATGGATGATAATCTTTGGGGGGTTATGGTAATTTATGGCAATTGCATAAAACAACGCTCTGTTCAAAATGAAAATCTGAATGGAAAAATGTAAGGTGTTTTTATTTGGGAGAGAATGTTATGTCAACGTTTCAAATAAGTTTGATAATGGTAATGTGTAAATGAATCAAAGAAGAAAAGACTAGTCATTTGGTAGAGAAAATATGTCAACAATAGGTCTGTATATTTTTTTTAACATCTTTATTGGAGTATAATTGCTTTACATTGTTGTGTTAGTGGCTGCTGTATAACAAAGTGAATCATCTATACGTATACATATATCCCCATATCCCCTCCCAGTCTGTGTATATTTTATTCAAGGAAATTGAATGTCTCTCACTTTATGTTCAGAGTATTTTTCCAAGTATGATGTACTGCTTCTCAAAAAGTTATAAGGCATTTCCCAGAATAAGTTAAAAACATACATATTCTGTTGAGACTATAATTGACAATAAAGGATGTCATGGTTTGGATGATCAATCCAACAAAAAGAAATTCATGTCAACCTTATGAGTAGGCAACATATCCAAGTTTCAGTCTCTGATTGGAATTACTTGTGTTTGCATCTTTCTCAGTATTAAGAATAAAGGACTTCTGACTGAAAAACAAAAATCATTTTAGATGACTTTCTCTGGGAAAGCATAAGGGATATTCCTACTGGAAAACACTTTCCACTCAGAGTTTACTTTGTTATAAAAATTTTCCAGTAATAAGTGCTGTGAAGATACTAAAAACTATAAAGCCATGGTGTCTATTCTTGAGACACTTAATTTGCTGCCCATTTCTTTACTTCCCCATACAGTAAAAAATTTTCAAAGAGTAGTCTATACCACCAGTCTTCAGTACCTTCTTTTTTTCTGCCTAGTCTCTCTTGAACCCAATCCAATCAGGCTTTTACTCCAATGCCCACAAAAAAATTGCTTTTATCGACATCACTAAAGACCTCCATGTTACTAAGCCCATGGTCGGTTTTCAAATAATTTAACCTGTTTGTAACATGTCTCTCCACCTTAAAACACTTTCTCCATGTGGCTTCCAGGACATCAGATTTCCCTGTTTGTCTGCTTTTCTTAACATTCTTCCCCAATCCTTTTATCTGGTTCTTCTTTCCTCACTTCCTCACCTTCTCTATGTTAGAGAGCCCATGGGCTTAATTTTTATACTTCTTTTCTAAATAATGCTTTCCTTTGGTGATCTCATCAAGTCTCAAGCATGCAAATATTATGTATTTATATCATAAAATTATACATCTAACCCAGACCATTCCGCTAAACTCTAGACTTATGTATCAACTCTCAACTCAACAAATTCACTTGAGTGCCCAGGAGGTGACTTAAAATTAATGTGTCCAAATCTGAGAATTTGATAGTGACTGCAAGACGTGCTTCCTTTTTTTAAACAATATTCCATAGTGCAGTTAATAGAAATCTTTATTCTCCTAATTGCTCAGGTCAAAAATTTAGTTTTCCTCTTTTAATAATAAAAATGTAAATACTACCCTGAGATAGTGTTACATTTACAAAAATTCAAAATTTAGCAACATGATCTCTGTTTGAGGGGGAGCAGCTTTGGGAAGACAGGTACTTTCATACATTGCTTGTGCGTATGCAAAATAGACAACTCTAGAGGCTATTTTGGCAATATTTTACAAAACTATATTTGCATTTACCTTTTGGTCCAGCAATCCTACTTCTAGAAATTTATTCTGAAAATATACCTCCAAAAATCAGAAAATATGTATGTACAAGGTTTTCTGTTGCAGCATTTTTATTACTGCAAAATATTAGAAACAACCTAAAGGTCCATACCTAGAAATTAATTGAGTGAACTATGGATCATCTACCCAATGGAGTACTCATAGCTCTACAGAAGAAGAAGGAGGAACTCTATGAATGAATGTGGAATGATTACCAGTATATATTGTTATGTAATAAAGCAATGTACAAAGATGTAAGTATAATTTACTCTCTCTTATATAGGAAAAAGTGGAGGCAGACATATACATTCATTTATTTTTACAAAAAGAAATATAGGAATGATAAAGTAAACACTAATGTAATAGGCAAATTGGTTATGGAAATCAGAGATTAGAAAGCAGCATTTCTCTGAGAATAGCTCTTTGTATAGCTTTGACTTTGGAAACAGTTTAATATTTTACATATTAAAATGATGAGATTAAATCAAAATTAACTGGAACAAACTAAACTTGAATACAAATAGAAACAAATAAATTAAACAGCATAACAAATGGATTATATAACCACATAGGGAAAAATGAAACTAATCCAAATAACGTCTGTACACAATATTTTGATTATATATCCTCAGACTAAAGAAAATGTGAATAAGTCTTCAACTTAATTTAGTAGATTTTCCTTTGTAGTAGTATAGGTGTAGCAATTCTCAAACTATTTTGTGTATATTTTGAGACTGAGCCAATAGTAAATATATTGATATTTTGGGGGATCCAAACTCTTACTGTGAGAGAAGGAAAATACAAATTGAGAATGTGGGGAGGCAAGAAAGAACCTTGTGGTTGGAACTGGAGTTAGAAATCTTAGTAGCAATGTATGATATTTTTCAAAGTAATAATTACCTATTTTCTGTCCACTGAAATGGCCCAGGATCAATGAGCATAGTGTCCAGATCTTGATTTCTTTTTCTTTTTTTCCTATTACCTTGGGAGACTGACCTAAGAAAATATTGGTATGATTTATGTCAAAGAATGTTTTACCTATGTTCTCTTCTAGGAATTTTATGGTGTCATGTCTTATATTTAAGTCTTTAAGCCACTATGAGTTTTATTTTTGTGCATGGTGTGAGGGTGTGTTCTAACTTCACTGATTTGTATCAATGAAGCTATCCAACTTTCCCAGCACTACTTGCTGAAGAGACTGCCTTTTTCCCATTTTATATCCTTGCTTCCTTTGTTGAAGATTAATTGACTGTAGGTGTGTGGGTTTATTTCTTGGCTCTCTATTCTGTCCCGTTAATCCATATGTCTGTTTTTGTCCCAATACCACACTGTTTTGATTACTATTGCTTTGTAGCATTGTCTGAAGTCTGGGAGGGTTATGCCTCCTGCTTTGTTCTTTTTCTTCAGGATTGCTTTGCCAATTCTGGATCTTTTATGGTTCCATATAAATTTAGGATTATTTGTTCTAGTTATGTGAAAAATGTCATGGGTAATTTGATAGGGATTCCTTTAAATCTGTAGATTGTTTTGGGTAGTATGGCCATTTTAATAATGTTAATTCTTCTAATCCAAAAGCATGGGATAGCTTTCCATTTCATTGAATCATCTTTAATTTACTTTATTAATGTTTTATAGTTCTCAGCATAGCAGTCTTTCACCTCCTTGGTCAGGTTTATTCCTAAGTATTTTATTTTTTTGGTGCAATTTTAAAAGGTATTGGTTTTTACATTCCCTCTCTGATATTTCATTGTTAGTATAAAGAAATGCAACCAATTTCTGTATGTTAATCTTGTATCCTGCTACCATGCTGAATTCACTTATCAGTTCTAATAGCTTTTCTGTGGAGTCTTTAGGGTTTTCTATATATAGTATCATGTCATCCACATATAATGACATTTTACCTTTTCCCTTCCAATTTGGATACATTTTATTTCTTTTTCTTGTCTGATTGCTGTGGCTAGTACTTCCAATACTATGTTGAAAAGAAGTGGTGCAAGTGGGCATCCTTGTCTTGTTCCATATTTTAGCGGGAAGGCTTTCAGCTTTTCACCATTGAGTGTTATGTTGGCTGTGGGTTTGTCAAAAATAAGTTTTATTATGTTGAGATAGGATTACTCTATACCTGCTTTGGTAAGACTTTTTATCATGAATGTATGTTGAATTTTGTCAAATGCTTTTTTTGCATCTATTGAGATGATCATGTGGTTTTTGTCTTTTCTTTTGTTAATGTAATATATCACATTGATTGATTTGTGTTTGTTGAACAATACTTGTGAACTTGGGCTGAATCCCACTTGGTCATGGTGTATGATCTTTTTTTGTGTATTGTTGGATTCGGTTTGTTAATATTTTGTTGAGAATTTTTGCATCTATATTCATCAAAGATATTGGCTTCTAATTTTCTTTTTTGGTGGTATCTTTGTCTGGTTTTGGTATCAGGGTGATAGTGGCTTCATAGAATATCTTTGGGAGTGTTCCCTCCTCTTTAATATTTTGGAAGAGTTTAAGAAGAATTGGTAAAAATTCTTCTTTGTATGTTTGGTAGAATTCACCTGTGAAGCCATCTGGTCCTGGACTTTTGTTTGTAGAGAGATTTTTTTAGATTTAGATATTGATTTCTAAATACCCTTCTCCATTAAAAGGAACCAGGAACCCTGGTTCCAGAATCTGTTGGTTAATTTCATGGCTGGGGCAGAGAAAGTAATAGTGAAGTAATGTAGAGCTCTCCCTCTAGAATCAGACCACTTCTTCTTTCAACACTTGGATGATTAGAATAGTTTTCTGACTTGTTTCCCTGCTTCCACTCTTGCCCCATACATTCTGTTTTCAACAGGTGGAAATAGTATCATATTAAAATGCAAGTCCAGTCATGTCCATCCAAAGTCCCCCAGTGTCTTTCCACTTCTATCAGAGCAAAAGCCAAAGTCTTTGAGGACTTCAAAATTCATACAGAATCAGGTCCCCCGTTCTCTCTCCCTTTTACTTCCAGCCATATTGACCACCCTGTTGCTTCTCAAACACACCAACAGCACTCTTAACTCAGGGTCCTTGTATATGTTGCTCCCATTAACTCAGCATGCTCTTCCTCCAGCTATCCACATGGCTCTATCCCTTACCACCATCATATCTTTACTCAACTATCATTTTCTTGATGATGTCCTTTTTGGTTACTCTACCCCAAATCACTAACCCTTAACTCACACCTTCCTATTCTCCATTTTTTTCTTTTCCTCAGGTGTCACTTTCTACTTTATTAATCTTTATTTTCTGTCTATCCCACTGGAATGCATATTCTACATATCTGTTTTGTTCACTGCTGTGCTCCCAGAGCTTAGAATCATGCTAGGTACATTATAGATACTCAAATATTTATTTGCTTAATTAAGTAAGCAACAGAGTAACCAAACACACACAAAAAGTCAAAAGAATAAATGGTATATATACCATAGTATATAAGTATAGTATATTATATAATAGGCATGATATAATGCCATATGTATAAATGGTATTGAAACAAAATGTGTTTATGAGTTTGCATAAATGAGATACTATATAGATGGCATGATAATGGAAAGTTAAAAATTGAACTGGAGCTTAACAACAGAAACTGGTGGGGAAAAAAAAAGTATTGATGGAGAGAAAACACTCAATTGAGGAGTTACTATATCTTGAAAAAATTAAATTATTTTGAAAGCATGCCCTTTCAGAACATGGATTTCAAAATAGAATGAAAATTATCAATACCACTGTCACACTTGAATCTTCCAAACTACATTTAATACATCTCATGGGAGAGAGAGAGAGAGAGAGAGAGAGAGAGAGAGAGAACAGAAAATAGTCACTCAGGCTAAAGACATTGAGCAGTCATTGCACTATTGTAATCTGACCCAGAAAATCAATTCAAATCAGAGAGCCATAATTCCACAAGCTCTCTAGACTTGTTTATGAATTATGTCAAACCAAAAGGCATTTTCTGATATTATGTCATACTTTCTTTCTCTTCATAAGTCTGATCAGTTAATTCTTATTTAAAATTCAGAACTTGGGTGAAAAATTAGGAAGTATGTCACTATCCCTTCCGCACTTTTGTAGAATTTCAAATACTAATCTGGGAGACCCTTAGTAAACTACCCTTTGAAGGACCTGAGAATACCTTACCATTCACTATGCAATTAATAATTTTTTCCTCTTTCAAGAAAAAAATGAACTTAATAAAATGTGACCGTTATATACTATTTTTAAGAAAAATACATCAACCTGTGTATGTCCACAAAATAAATTTCACATATTGCAGATAATATTTGCAAAATTCTGAGAGAAACTCCCTGTGCTCAGAAAGTGCCCTGCTTGTTATTTAATAAACAAAGAAAGAACTCCTGGCTAAAATTCATTCAAATGCTGTTATGAAGATGTGACCAGTTATCATTATGGTCTATTATTTATGTCCCAGAAGAGATAAAATCAGAACACCTTCACCCTTGTTCAGAAGTCATCGAATCATGAAACAGAACTTGGCTGAGGTTGTGAACAACCACTTCTGTATCATCTCTCTACCTTTAAGTGAACTCTGCCAGTGAAGAATCTGGAATTGCTCTGACACATTTAGAAAATCTTCCCTCTGGCAGGTTCTGAAAATCAAGGGCTGATATCTGAAGTTGCTTAACATTGTCTTAGATAGAGAATGAGTATAGAGCACATTAACCTTTCATTTGGCTTCTTTCTTTTGGTAAACTGAAACAACCAATTTTTGCTTTTGTTTTTATAAAGAATCAGAGTGAGATCTTCTCCAGAGACAGAAGTCACCCCTAATTTGGCAAGTTCTAAAGCAATGCAAAATTGCATCATCATTATCAATCACTTTATGTTGCATCGTAATTATTTGAGTGCTCAACCATTTGTCCACCAGCCCGTGACCAACTCAAAAAGAAGAATTTTATCCTAATGGTTTTCCATGCTGTGTGTGATATAATACTTAGTACACGGATGATATGTAATGAATATTTTGAAAAGAATACAAAGCATGAAGCTCATCGAATCTGTGAATGATACAAAGCTTGGGAAATGGACAGCTCATGCATTGAGTTACAAAATCATTAGTTCAACTTGTCTCTAAAATCAAACTGAAATCTAGTAAATAACATTTTCAAATCTTCCATTCAGACTTTTAAATAAAGTACCCAAATATAGGTCAAAAGAAAATGGGTTAAACTGCAATTCATAAATAAAACTCTCATGAATTTTAGCTCACAACAAACTCTAAATAAGCCAATGTGAAACGACCCCTTATGGAGCTAATGCAGGACTGAGGCGTGCCCCAGATACCACCCCCTCCTCACCTCCAGAACCTGCACATCAGGACATGAGAAGAGTGATGTTCTTCCCCCATTTTAACAGGGAAAGAACATTTTTAGCTCTATAGAGGAAGAGACTTTCTATTGAAAAGATCTAGCTATGACATAGAAGTGAAGGGCAAAGAATATACAGAGGAACTGCAAAAAGTCCCAGAGGGAAGCAAAAAATGAGATGAAGGCCAGCTCCAACAAATTAGAAGTAATAACAGGACTCTCTGGTCAGAAAATGCCTTCCTGATGGAGCTAGAATGTCTCTGAAAAGCAACATTCTGAAATCTTCCAAGGGGGTCTCAGCATTAGAGAATGTCCTTGTGAAGACTAACAGAATCAAAGATGGATTACAAGAAATTATTAGAGAGCCAGATGAGCAAATGATGTCATGGAAAAAGAACAACGAGCCTCTGACAAATCTCTGGAAGAGGTTGAGATGCATTTGAATTAAACCATTAAAAGAAACACCTTCCTTGAAAGAAAACTTGCTGTGGAGGAGAATCTCCTGGAATACGTTCAGCAGGTGAAAGATGGAGCTAAAGATGTGTGGCAGAAATGGCAGAACAGAAGCAAGAGAAACCCAGAACTCCATGCTCAGCTCAGTGGAAGTTAGGAGGTTGAACATAGCCATCCAAGGCCAAAGTAATGGCTCCATGGAGATCACCAAGGAGGATCTGGCTCTGATCTAAACAATTCTAGTGTAATCTGGTGCCTCATCCAAGCCCTCCCACCTCCCAATGCCTGTGACATCAATGTCTTCACCCTATCTCAAAGTGAATTTACTATTGTAAATAGGGCGTCCTGACAGACCTTTATGTCTGATTACTCTCCATACTGGGCAAGGATCCTGGCATTATGATAGGAGAGCAGTGACAAATAACCTGGCAGTATCTGTGTAATTTTGAGCCATGAAACTTTGGGTAAAGCTTGGAATTTGGAATGCTGCCTTCAAGAATCTCCCTACCATTACTGCCATTGCCATGGAGTGTAGTCAAGAGGTTGCTTTAAGAAAACCAGAAAGCCCTTGATTGGTCTGCCCATTCAATTGGTCCATGCATATCCTTATATCACTTAGCTCTCAATCAGCTGTAGTTGCAAACTGTCATCCATGTCTACCAGAACAAAACCTCCAATGCTTTATGATACATTAAAGATTAACATTTTAAACTATTTCCAGAATTTGAGTAGCAATCAAGCAGATTGTTTTTTTCTAAAATGATAGCAAACTACCTCAGTGCCTAGCTAGAAGCTGATTAATCTGTCTGTTATTGGGCAATTAGAGGTATGCTAGTCTCTGACTTCTGGTTGAAATTGAAGGTAAATTTCTTCTTGACCAAATCTAGTGAAAGATCTTCTATTCTTTAGGTGTTTCTTGACCATTAGACTGTTTGACTTTCCTGTGTGTGATTGACCTCATTTTCTGGCCTCGAGGGTCCTCTGTCAAGACAGACTAGAAACATGGCCTCTGATAATAGGACTTTTAAAAAAACCTTATTGAATTGATAGAGACATCCTTCAGAGGATATTCATGTATGAAGATGGTTGCTGGAAACTTATTTTTTAAAGAAATAAAATAACACAGGATATCAAATGATCTACCATGGGTATACTCATCATTGCTTGTCATGAATGGATGTCTCACATTTTTAGACTAGAATAAAAGAACACGCTAATTTCAGGGGCATTATTCCCAACTTAATAACTTTCCTTTTGTTACTAAGTTATTTTCTTGAAAGAAACAAATGTATCTTTGAGTTGGGATTATAACTTTTATGTACTACTGAAATTCAACAGAAGAAATAAGTCAAAGTGCCAGACTTCTTAACCTAAGAAATTTTCTTAATTTGTATCAAAAAGATAAGCTTTTATTTTTTTAACCAAAAAAAAAGTAAGAGAAAGAAATGTTCACTTTGTTTCCAGCTGAATGATAACCCCATGACAGTGTTTAATAGTGCAATATGTACCTACATTTCTGCGTTGTTGTACATGCTTGGCTTCTGTTTGTTTTTATTTAACTTAGTCACTACATATGAAAAATCAAATATATTTTTAAAGATTTTTCCATTCAAGTAGGCTTTTTAGTAACATATTCTGGGGAAGGGTAAATAATGCTAAATGTGTTTTACAACTGATCATTTAATTGAGTCTTCTAAGTTTCCATCATAGATAGTAACAGTCCATTTTTCCCTTCTCTCAAATCTATCTTATTTCACAGAGTTGCTATGTAGAATAAAGTTTGTTTTGAATGGTAGGAAAAAAATAAACTAATGTAAGCTTTGGGGACTATAGTAAGTCCAGATCAAGGGTGGAACTGGTACTACTCCACTTTGCACAGGACACTCCATATCAGTGATATGGTGTTCCCCTGAGAACCAGGCACTATTTAGTTAACTAACAAAGGCACAAACATTCTAGGAAGTGCATTGGCTAACTAGGGTAGTTGAATGATGATCAATATGATGAGAAATTATTAAAGGTGCTGGGAACATTACATATAAAGAGAAACATGAAAATCTATAAAGGCATACCTCAGAAATATTGTGGGCTCAATGTCAGACCACAGCAATAAAGCAAGTATCACAATAAAGCAAGTCACATGAATTTTTTGATTTCCCAGTGCATACAAAATTTATGTTTACACTATGCTATAGTTTATTAGGTGTGCAATAGCATTATATCTAAAAAACAATGTACATACCTTAATTTAAAGTATTGTGTTGCTGAAAAATGCTCACCATCATCTGAGCTTTCAGAGAGTCAAAGATGATTGATCACAGATCAGCATAACAAATAATAATAATGCAAAAGTTTGAAATATTGCAAGAATTACCAAAAGTGACACAGGGACAAAAAGTGAGCAAATGCTATTGGAAAAATGGCACCAATAGACTTGCTTGACTCAGGGTTGCCACAAACCTTCAATCTGTAAAAAATTCAATATGAGAAGCACTAAATAAAGTGATGTACAATAAAACAAAGTATGCCTGTACTTAATGAGGATTATCTTCAAAATTCCTTTCTTTCAGGGCTGCTGTACTTCATCCACTAATGCCAAATTCTGGGACAGAATTCCATAAGAGGGCTTCTGTCACCCTTTCTGTGCTGGGAGCTAAGTGAATTGATACAGAAGAAAACCCAGATGTGATCATGTCTACAAATGGGAATAAGTACTCAACAGCCAGTGACCAGCACCTAACTTCCTCTCACTTGAGCCCATCCTAGTCCATCCCTCTTAGTCCTTGGAGTTAAAGGAACACTCCAAACAGAATATGAGTCACAAACTCAACCAAATAGCCTCTACTGCCTTCAAAAAACCTTCAAGACTAATTTTCTTCTGTTAGGAAAGGCAGTCTCATATGAGCAGTCTTTCAACTCCCACTCAGCTGCATAAGAATGGGCCTTGAGTCTGGAACACTTTTCATCAAGAAATATGGAACACAGCCTGAGCCAGGTTTATCACCCTGTGTGAGAATATCTTTCCCTGTTTCTGATTCAATGAGTGCTCTTTTGTTCTGCTTAAAATGTGTGCATTATATGGCACTGGCCAACACCACTGCTACATCTGTCTTATCTGGAAAGGGGACACGGTACCTTCCACTACATCAAGAGAGGGGTGGACATAGGCCAGTTGCCCTGTGAAAGACCTGTCAGCCATGGGGGACAGATGCCCACCATCCTCTATGTAAGTAAAGTGTTGTTCCATCCAGTGCTTGACTGCCTTGTGTTTTCCTTGGCGACTCCAATACCAAGATGCAATGGGCAGAACTGTTTGGATTTCTATTTCTGATGGTTGGCGTAATGATGCTCTTTGCTATCCTCCATGTAGTTAGATTCCTCCTCTGGGACTGGTAACCAGTGATCAGTACTCTGCTCGATACCTTCTAGACATCCTGTATTTATAATTCCTCTCTTTCTCCCGGCAGGGACACTACCACCTGATCTAAAAGTACCCTGGAAGATTCAAGTGGGAAGACATCCAAACCTGTCTCTCTGCCCCAAGGGCAGAGTATCTACTTTTCAACCTATCTGTACACAATGAAAAGATAAAGGATTCTTAAGGAAAATCCAAAACACCAAGTATGGCAGGGATAAGGGATAAGGGTGCCTGAGAGGCACCTGGGATACAATATTTAAGGAGATGCTCATTCTCAAAGCATTGCTAAGAGGGCTTTCATGATCTGATCTTTCCCAGTTCCATCTTTCAGTATCCACACCTCACATTCTGTATCCCAAGTCTACTGAATATCTGGCTGGCTAAATGTACCAGACTCATGATAGTCTATCTATCAGAAACACCCTTCTCTCCTTATCTATCTAAATCTACTCTTCCTACATTAATCAAATACAAAGAGGATTTCTAGAAAACTTTCCATCCACACAAAATTGTACTAAGAGTCCTGACTACCATCAGGACAGTATTTATCACACTGTACACACAGTTCTCTTTTTTTAAATCAAACTTATTGAAGTATAACTTACGTTAAATAAGAGCCAATCATACTGTGTTAAGCAAACATAGTATATCTCTCCATTTATTTGGATATTTCATTTCTCTCAGCAATTTTGTGATTTTTAGTGTACAGTTCTTACATATATTTAATTAAATTCAATCCTAGATTTATATGTTTTTGATGTCAATTTGACACGACACATTTATATAGTACTAATTTCATTTTTTAATTATTCATTGCTAGTATAGAGAAATACAAATGAAGTTTCTACAGTGATTTTGTATCTTCTGATCTTGCTAAATTCATTTTTAGTTCTAGTAGCTTTTTTATGGATTCTTAATATCAGGTACATACACAAGCGTGTCATCTGCAAATGAAGACACATTTACCTCTTTCTTTTCAGTTTATATGTCTTTTATGTCTTCTACTTCCCTTATTACACTGACTGGGACCACCAGTAAAATCCTGAAGAGAAATGTTGAGAATGGAGATCTTTATCTTTTTTCCCAAACTTAGAACCATTAAATATGATGTTAGATGAAGGATTGTGTAGATGCTCTTTTTTAGTTTTAAGAAATTCCTATCCATTTCTACTATTTTGAGAGCTTTTATCTAAGGGACTTTATCTGTTATATCTAAAATGCCAAATTTATTGACATATTATTCATATAATATCATAATATTCTTTGTTATTCTTTTAATTTGGGTAAAATATATAGAGATATCTTTTTTCATTATGACATTGGTAATTTATATCATTTTCTTTTTTCATGTTCAATTAATTTGAGTGTGTTCACTTTTATTGATGTCATCAAAGAAAAACCCTTAAATTTCATTAATTTTCTCAATTTTTCATTTTTTCTTTCATTGCTTTGTTATTATTATCTCTTACTTGCCTATTACCTTCTACTTTTTATTATTTTTATTTTATTTATTTATTTATATTACTTTTATCTTCTACTTACTTTAGGTTTAATTTGTTTTTCTTTTGGTAACATTTATGAAAGAAACTTGGGTAATTTATTTTAGACACATTGTATTCTTTTCTAAAATAAGAATTTAAATCTATAAATTTCCCTCTATATAATATTTTAGTTTCATCACCCAAATTTTGATATGCTGTGTTTTCACTGTCATTCAGTAAAAAATATTTTCTAAACCCTCATGTAATTTCTACTTGAACTATGGGTGTTTTGAACTATTAGATCGAGTTGGTTGATACTTGTTAGTACATATATTTGTTCTATCAGTTACTGAGAGAGGCTTAGGGAAATTTACAAATATGACTGTCAATATGTCTGTATCTTTTTCAGTTTTGTCAGTTTTTGTCTCATGTATAATAGACTACTTGATATTATCCCACATATCACTAAGATCTTTTTCTCTGTGTATTTTAGTTTGAATAGAACTTTTTTCTCTGTGTATTTTAGTTTGAATAGTTTTTACTAATATATCTTTATATATTGCATTTTCCACTCTAAAATGATTTTTTAGTTCTTTTTTTATATTTTCCACTTGTAGCTTCATTATGTTTATGTTTTTCTTTAAAGCCCAGCACACTTACAATCACTATTTTAAGTCTACTGACTATTAAAAGCCATTGGTAATCCTATTATCTCTGTCATTTCTGGATCTATTTCTACTAATTTTTCTGCTTGTAATAGGTCACATTATCCTGCTTCTCATTATTTTTAAGTGAATTTGGACAGTGTGAAATTTATATTGTTCATTATTTAAAAGATTTTCTATAAAGAATGCAGGGAGACTTCCCTGGTGGCGCAGTGCTTAAGAATTCTCCTGCCAATGCAGGGGATATGGGTTCGATCCCTGGTCCAGGAAGATCCCACATGCCACAGAGCAACTAAGCCCGTGTGCCACAATTACTGAGCCTGAACTCTAGAGCCCACAAGCCACAGCTGCTGAGCCCACATGCCACAACTACTGAAGCCCACACACCCAGAACCCGTGCTCCACAGCAAGAGAAGCCACTGCTAGACATAACTAGAGAAAGCCCACACACAGCAATGAAGACCCAGTGCAGCCAAAAATAAATAAATAAATATTTTTTTAAAAAAAGGAATGTTGGGCCTTGTTCTATCAAGCAACCTAGGAACATGTGGGTTGGCTTAATTCTTTAGAGACCTGTTTATAAATTTTGTTACAATAAGTCTAAAGATTTCTTTTTAAGGCTACTTTAGCCCTGCTATCATTCTGTGGTCTCTGCTAAGTGTCCTGTGTGTTCAATACATTTCTCTACTTTGCCTGACTGGAGCTCAAATGTCTCACAGCAATGTTTGAGCTTTGGGAACTGCTCAGCTTATAACTCAGTGGTAGTTTTTCTTTATTCTACTTCATGGGGTTTAGCCCTATACATGTACAGTTTGTTATTCATCCAAAAGCTCAAATAAATCTCTACATGTATTTCTAGGACTCTTTTTCTATGTAGATCCCAGATTTCAGCCACCTTTATGTCCTTAAGCTCTGATTTCTGTGTCCTCAACTAAGAGAGACCATTGTATTTTGTTTCACTTTTCCTACCTCTACCATGGTGCAGAAAGTGCCTACAAGAAGAAAACTGGGAAAAACATAGGGCTTACCTCATTTATTTTCTTAGCTGGGGACACGTTGTTGAAATGCTGACTGTGTAATGCCTGAAAGGAGTTGTTTAATATATTTGGTCCATTTTTCCAGTTATTTATGGCATGAAGGCAAGTCTGATACCAGTTGGTTAGAAGTGTGAGTTGATCACACTATATTTTAACTGCTCATTTTCATATAGTAGGAATCTCAGTTTGAGCACAGGCTATAGTCAAGGCTGAACTTCAGGAAAGTTTGATGTATTAGTTTTTCTTATTGCTACTGCAACAAATTACTACAAACTTAGTGGCTTGAAACAACAGAAATTTATTCTCTTAGAGTTTCGGAGATCAGGAGTATGAAATGACTCTTGCAAGGCTAAAATCAAGGTGTTGATAAGGTTGGTTCCTTTGGAGGCCCTAGAGGAGAATCCATTCCTTATCTCTTCCAGCTTCTAGAGATTCCCACATTCCTTAGTCCATGGCTACATCACTCCAATCTCTGCTTCTGTTGTCACATTACATTCTCCCTAATTTGATCCCCTTACCTTCCACTTATAAAGACATTGTGTTTACATTGATTCTACCTAGATAATCCAGGATACTGTCTTCATCTCAAGAATCTTAATCACATCCGCAAAGTCCTTTTTGCCATGTAAAGTAACATATTCAGAGATTCTGATGGTACTCAGACATCTTTGGGAGGCTACTTTTCAGCCTATCACATGTGGCATTCTGTGCAACAATTACTTAATAATCCATTTACATCACAATTTTGGATTTTTAATTAAGCAGGAAGGAAGACATTTTATGAGTTGTCTATGGGGGTGGATTAACAGATGGTGAGGACAGTGTATTTAGAGGTTTCTCCAGAGAAACAGAACTAATAGGATGCAGAGACACAGAGAGATAGAACAATTTGAGATGTATTTTAAGGAACTAGTCCACATGATTGTGGGGCTGGCAAGCTTGAAATTTGCAGGGCAGGCCAGCAGCCTGGAAATCCTGGCAGGAGTCAATGCTGCAGTCTTGAGTTGAAGGCAGTCTGGAGACAGAATTCCTTCTTCTTCTGGGGACCTCACTTTTCTCTTAAAGCCTCCACATGATTGGATGAGGCTCTCCCAATTATGGAGGGTAATGGGCTTTACTCAAAGTCTGTTGATTTAAATATTCACATCTAAAATATACCTCCACAGCAACATCTAAACTGGTGTTTGAACAAACAGTTGTGCACCATAGACTAGCCATGTTGACACATAAAATTAACAATCACAAGTAGCATAGTATCTGTCCCTTCACCCAATCACCTGTGTAGAGGAGTTGCTATAGGCAGAAGGTAGATGTTAGTTATATAAAAACTTAAGACATATTTTCATAGAATAGAGCATGGCTCCAGTATAGGTGTTCCAAAGTGAATATAAAATTATTTGGCACCTCAGCATTTGGAGGCTTTGAGAACACTGGAACTTAAAACTTGGTGTGGACCTGCACATTTTTACGGTAAGAAGAGCCTCTTTTAAGTAGTTTATCAGAAAATATCAGTGAGAAGGAGTCTGTGCATGAGATAAAGCCTGTGCTGAGAGGTTGAATTCTAAACATATGAGGAAAACTCCCTGAGAACTTCCAATATCCTGAGGTAGATTTGCAAGCTGCTGGGTGCCTTTACAAATTGGGGGAAATTGTGTCAAAGTTAATATTATAAACATTAAAATGACCCAATATATACCTGAAAGGGGGAAACTCCTAAGAAAATTCAAGTTACAGTTATTGGTCTGCCATTAAGCAGAAAGCTACTTGAACGGGGACTTTTCTTATTCACCACCATATCTTGAGTAGAAATCAATAAAGATTTATTGAAGAGTCAGTCAGTGAATAAGTAAGAAGAGAATTAAATAAGAGAGAAGAAAATGAAAATAACTAAATTTCTTCTACATAGTAAGAAATTTGTAGGTAATGTATATTCAGCATCTAGGAAATACAAGGAAAATAATACCACACACATAAAGCAGCATGGTATTAGAACTCTAGGAAGTAAATACAGAGGGATTAATACTCACTGTCAAACTCTAACACATCAGTATGTCTGTTAGCAAAGGACAGTGAACTGACTCTAGTCATTCTTTCCCACTGTGCATCACACCCACTGCAGAACTCAGTGATCTCACATAAATGTTTTTTTTTTTTGGTTTCTTTTAAAATAATAACAGGTGAACAAGACAAGGATGTCCACTTTTTGCCACTTTTGTTCAACATAGTATTAGAAGCCTTAGCCACAGCAAACAGACAAGAAAAAGAAGTAAAACAAATTGGAAAGGAAGAAATGACATTGTCACTGTTTGCAGCTGAAAGGATACTATACAGAGAGAATTCTAAAGACAGCACCAAAAAAATTACTAGAACTCATCAGTGAATACAGTAAAGTTGCAGGATACAAAATTAATATACAGATATCTGTTGCATTTCTATACACACTAACAACAAACTGTCAGAAAGAGAAATTAAGAAAACAATCCCATTTACAATCACATCAAAAAGAATAAAACACCTATGAATAAATCTAACTAAGGAGGTAAAAGACCTGTACTTGGAAATCTGTAAGATACTGATGAAAGAAATTGAAGGGGACATAAACAAATGGAACCATATACTATGCTTATGAATTAGAAGAATTAATATTGTTAAAATGACAATATCACTCAAGGCAATCTACAGATTCAATGAAATGCCAACCAAAATGCCCATGGTATTTTTCACAGAACCAGAACAAATAATTCTAAAATTTGTATGGAAACAGAAAAGACCCCAAATAGCCAAAACAGTCTTCAGAAAGAAGAATAAATCTGGAAGTATCACAAGCTTTGATTTTAAACTATACTACAAAGCTACAGTCATCAAAACAGTATGATACTAGCACAAAAACAGATACAGAGATCAATGGAACAAAAAAGAGAGGCCAAAAATGAGCCCATGCTTATATGGTCAATTAATCTATGACAAAACAGGCAAGAGTACATAATGGGAAGAAGACAGCCTCTTCAATAAATGGTGTTGGCAAAACTGGACAGCTACATGCAAAAAAATCAAACTGGACTACTTTCTCACACCATATACAAAAATAAACTCAAGATGGATTAAAGACTTAAATGTGAGACTTGAAACTATAAAAATTCTAGAAGAAAACATAGGCAGTACAAGCTTTGACATCAGTGTTAGCAATATTTTTTGTAAATGTTTCCTCAGGCAAAGGAAATGAAAGCAAAAATAAACAAATGGGACTACATCAAACTAAAAAGCTTTTGCACAATGAAGGGAGCTATCAATAAAACAAAAAGACTGCCTACTAAATGGGAGAAGATATTTGCAAATGATATACTTGATAGGTGGTTAATATCCAAAATATACAAAGAACATATACAACTCAACATCAAAAAAACAAACAACCTGACTAAAAAATGGGCAAAGGACCTGAAAATACATTTTTCCAAAGAAGACATATAGATGGCCAACAGGCACATGAAAAGATGCTCATCATCACTAGTAATCAAGGAAATGCAAATAAAAACCACAATGAGATAACACTTTGCACCCTTCAGAATGAAAAAAAGACATTATCAAAAATGTTTATTATCAAAAACACAACAAATAACAAGTGTTAGGGAGGATGTGAAGAAAAGGTAACCTTATGCATTGTTGGTGGGAATGTAAATTGGTGTAGCCACTATGGAAAACAGTATGGAGTTTCCTCCCCAAAATTAAAAATTACAACTGCCATATGATCCAGCAATTCCACTCCTGGGAATTTATCCAAGGAAAACACAAACACTAATTAGAAAAGCTATATGCATGCCTATTTTCACTTCAGCTGTATTTACAATAGCCAAGATATGGATGCAACCTAAGTGTCCATTAGTATATAAATGGATAAAGAAGATGTGGTAAATATATACCTTGGAATATTGCTCAGTCATAAAAAAATAGAATTTTGCCTTTTGTGACAACATGGATGGACTTAGAAGGTATTATGCTAAGTGAAATAAATCAGACAGAGAAAAACAAAGACAAACAGTGTGTGATTTCACTTATATGTGGAATCTAAAAAAAAAAAAAGAACAAACAAAACAAAATAGAAACTGAGTCATAGATAAAGAGAACAAATAGTAGTTATCAGGAGAGGATAGTGGGGGTAGGAGAGAAATAGGTGAGGGAGATGAAGAGGTATAAACTTCCAGTTATAAGATAAATGAGTCATAGGTATGAAATGTACAGTGTGGGAACTATAGTCAATAACTATGCAATATTTTTGCCTGGTGACAGATAGTAACTAGACCTAACATGGTGATAATTTTAGAACGTATAGAAATATAGAATCACTGTGTTGTGTACCAGGAACTAACACAGTATTATAGGTCAATTATATATACTTAACAAACAAACAATCAAACAAACATGCATATAAAAAGAATTTAGATTTGGGGTTACCAGGGGTGGGGGGAGGGGGACTTGGATGAAGGTGGTCAAAAGGTACAAACTTCCAGTTATAAGATAAATAAGTACTAGGGATGTAGTGTAAAACATGATAAATATAATTAACACTGGTGTATGTTATATATGAAAGTTGTTAGAGAATAAATCCTAAGAGTTCTCATCACAAGGAAAACATATTTTTTCTATTTCCTTAATTTTGTATCTATATGAGATGATAGACGGTCAATAAACTTACTGTGATAATCATTTCATGATGTACATAAGCCAAATCATTATGCTGTACACCTTAAATTTATACAGTGTTGTATGTCAATTATATTTTAATAAAACTGGAAAAAAATAACAAGTTGTTTTGTTTTCAAGCATAATAAAATAAATCAGCTATACTATATTATGGGTGTATTCACCATTTAAACAAAAGAGACCAAAAATATAAGGACTATAATTTTCATAAGATTGTCACCAAAAACAATTTTGAGTGGATAAGGTAATGAGACTTTTAAGGGAGAAACTGCATAGAAGGAAGTAAAGTGGTTTAACATCTATGTTCTTTGAGAGTATACATATTCAAGGGATTGGGGATGGGGGAAGGCAAAAAAGAAGAAGCCAGACAGATGGGAGGAGAACCAGGAGACTAAATTAAGAAAGAATAGGAAAGGAGAGGGTTTCAAGAAGTGGGAGGAAGAAATGGAGAGTACAGAAAGCTGCTGATACGGGAGGATGATGAAGAAAATATGCTGATAGGTAAAGTAACGTCTCCGAGGAGATGGGAGAAGAATGATGTAAAACAGGTGGCAGGGTTATCCTCAGACAATTCATAGGAGGAAATGAGTAAGGGAAGGTTGGAAAATCAATCTGTGAAGGTGCCAGTGAGGCAGGAAGTTGGTAGAGAAGGTTGAAAACTTCATACTGGTAACTTTTGTTTTCTTGGTAGGGTAAAAATAGAGATTTTGTATGAGTTAATGGCAGGGTGATGGGAAGGCAGATTGAAAATAATCATGAAGGCTTGAAATCATTCTTATGGAAAATGAATTTTAGGGTCCTTAATAATGCTGGAAATTATTCTAACTCACTCTATGTTTTTTTTTTTTCTTGCACCAAGAAAACAAATTGACCCAGGGTTGGTGTTTTGCCAGGCAGATGCCTCACAAGGACAAGGGGTTGAAATGATAGCTCATGAATGTGCTCCTGATCTTTCTAGAAAGAGGAAATAAACGTGTGCAAAGGCTTATGGTGGGAGGAAGCCTGAAAGGAAGTCATCGTGTTGAGAGTACCAAGTACCAAAAGTCAGGAACAGCCTCATTCATGATGAGGCTAAAGAGGTAGAGAGGAGCCAGACCAGTCAAGGCCATATTTTCTCATAATCATGAAGATAATAAACAGAAAGTAGTCTGATCAGATCTACATTTTTGACAAGGTCATTCTGACTGCAGTGTGAAAGGGATTGGGGGGGTATCTAAATGAGTGGAGTGTAGACCGTTTGGGAGGGTGTTGTAATTATTCCAGGCTAGAGGTGATTGTGCCTTAGAAAAAGTGGTGATGGAGAGAAGAGTGGGTACTTTAGAGATATTTAGAAGCAAATTTGACAGTCTTGTTGATAAGCAGAACATCCTGTATGTGACACCCACTTAATGGGGTAGGCAGGTTGATGATTATTGCATCTGCAAATATGGATTCCACAGTCATATTTACATGTTAACAACGTACAACCCACAAACTACAGCATGAGTATTCCTCAGCATTAAGAAGAAATAGAATGCCCACAATGAGGGAAAATATTCCTAATTTTTGAAATAGGTATTAAAGTGCTATCTGAATTTGACAGTAAAATTCACAGATTATGCAGCTGCCTCTGCTTTGTCATTGTGTCCACAAGCTAGTGAACAATGTCACCATTTATTCTAGAAGGAATAAGCACCCAACCAAATCAGAGAGTTGAGTAATGGCTGTCAGTAATATTCTCATCAGAACTCATTCTGGCATCACACTAAGTTCCCCAGACAAATTACCAAGTTTTGCACATAAATTTTTCTTCTCCATATTCCTCTCAGCCAAAACTTTGCTTTAACTTCCTTTAAATTTCTTTCCTGTTTTTCTCTCATAAAATAAGTGCCAGTGCTTTCACCTCGAAGTGCCTTCTCTATTTTATTGTCTTATAACAAATTCTCCTCATCCTCCAATAGCATATTTTGCACTGAGAATGAAGTTGGGGAAAAAATCATTAGATGTTAAGCTCTTTGTGAGAGTTTTGTCTATCTTTTTTTCTCCAAAAGTTCCCTAAAACCTATGATAGTGCCTGGGGTTCAATCAGTGTTTAGTAAATACTTGTTGATTAAATAATAAATACATGAATGAATGAACAAATGAATGAACGAAGTTAGTTTAAATGTCGTTTTCTCAGATCAGTCTTCTCCAGTCCCCCAGAATAAGTCATATTCCTTTATTTTGAATCAAAGACACTTAAGAAATAGCAGGTGCAAGAAGGACACTCTGACCCTCTTTTTTCTTCCAAAAGCAAAAGATAAAACTCCCATGTGAAAGGCACCCTCCCTGTACGAGGAAGAAGGAAAACATCTTATCACAAAGAATTTGGGGCTGAGAAATCTGTACAAACAAACCTTGTTAAACTCACCCCTATCTTCCTAGTTACTTCTTCACCATTTACTCCCCCTAGCTCAAATCCCTTTGTCTTAATAACTCCTCACAAATGTGTTGTCTCTTTGTCTAAAACGTATCAAAGCTTCCTGCTCTGGTCACCTCTGTGGGTCTTCATTCTCTTTATATACATAAAAATTTAATAAAATTTGTACACTTTTCTCCTGTTAATGAATTTCATGTCAGTTTAATTCTTAGACCCAGCCAGAGACCCAAAGAGGGTAGAGGAGAACTTTTCCTCCCCTACATTCCTACCGATCTCTCTTTTAAGTCCCCATTCTTCTCCTTCCAGGCACTATTCACAATTGTAATTGAGCAATTAAGTGTGTAACTGGCTATTTAACTTATATTTCCTAGCATACACTAAGCTCCACAGCAGCAAAGATCATGCTGTCTTATTCATTGCTGTCTCCCTGGTGCCTAATACCATGCCTGGCACACAGAAGTAGGGCAATGAATTTTGGCTGCCAAATGAAAAAGTGATAAATAAAATAATCAAAAGATATAATGACTCTTAGATAAGGGAAGGAATTTGCAGCTTCAGTTGCACCCTGATTTTGCAGTTAAGGGAATGCAGGCCCAGAGAAGTTAAGTGATTTGCTCAGTGTTTCATAGCTAATAAGAGTTCAGGGCTATACTTCATTCCCAGTTCTCTCCAACTCTGTAGCTTGTGTTTTGAAATGGGAACACTATGCCATGCTGCACCATTTAAGCAATGATATATTCATTTAAAGCACCAGAGATCACATTTTCATAAGAAAAAGAGTTTGTAGTATGAGACGAATCAATCAGCCATATGGAAGGAAGAAAAAAAGAACAGGCTGAAAGCTTCCTTTCACTTTGTACAATATGAATTGTCACAGGAATCAAATTTGGCACATACTGTAATGCAGAGAAAAAAAGTTATCCCACATTGGATGTAAAATGTGACTTGCATTTTGTCTGAGTTTTTGAAATCCTGAAGAGGATACCAAAAGACTTGTGGAGTTGAGGGCATAATGTTTTGATGATAGGCTTTTTATGCACTTATCCACAGGCATCAAGATGAGGAACTGAAAAATTAAAGCCAACCTCAGACATAATGAATGCATTAAACGATGAAGCAGCTGGTCAGGGTCAGGCAGCCTCCTTGAAGCAGAGTGGATGTGTCTCAGGACTTCAAGTCTCCAGACAGAGGCAGGGGCAAGGAAATGGCCTCTTCGGCCATAAAACATTTACGTCTGTTCTTCTTCTGTCACTTCTCTTTGACGTTGTTCCCTTGCCTTCAGCAACATCCCAGATTCACAACCAGATTCTTACGCCTGCTAATTAGAACAGAGGTCTAACAGCAGTGATAAAGTCTCCAGCTGAGACTGGCACCTAATTCTAACAATATCAAGTAGATAATGGAGTTTATGGACTGTTAATTATTAAATCCATCTAACCTGCCACAGTCGGATTCCATAGATTGTCACTTTCCATGTGCCTCTGTAGCACACAGCCTTTGCCACTCTAGAATCTCAAGTTCTGACCTTCTAATAAGTCCTTATCACAGAATGCCAGAATTCGAAGACATTTTAGAGATCAAAAGTAAAATACATACCACATGCAGTAATCGTCTTTAAAACATCTGTCTTAAAGACTCATCTAGCCTGTGCTGCAGACCTGTGGTGGGGAATCACTGCCTCATAAGGCAGTGTCATTCCATTGTTGGACAGATCATATCGTTAGAAAAATCTTCCATCATTAAACCAAAATTGGCTTCCCTTTATCTTCCACTCCTGTGGCTTCTTCTGCTTTCCAGTATCGCATACATCTTTTATGTACATTGTATGCCATTGTATGTAAAAAAATATGGTATATTACAAAGAGCTCTGGAGTCTTACAAACTTGGAGTCAAATGCTAATTCTGGAACTTAGAAATCATTATCCTTCCTCAAATTCAATTTTTTCACCTACATAAGGGAGACAACACCTCATGGAATTGCTGTGAGAATTTGATGAGTTACATGCTACTCAGAGCCAATGGGTAGAGTCCAGTGTGAAGAGCACAGCCTCTGGAACAAGCCTGCTTGATATGAAACTTGGCCCCAACACTTAGTAGCTATGTGATGTGACCTTGGGCAATCTATTTAAATGTTTTAGTCTCATTTTTCTCATCTACGTAATAGCTATAAGGAAAATCATGTTACCTATCTCAGGCCCCTTCTATCTAGGAGCAATATCCACTAGGACCTCAGATTCTTCCACTGAATCCTGTGCATTTGGTCCAGAGATAATAGCCAAGCAAAAGACTGGAAAAGGCACACACACTCTTAGTCACCATAGTCTAGAGCTGTCATTGATCACTTCTTCTCACATCCCACTGGTTAGAGCTAGTCATGTGCCACAGAAGCCTGGAAAATGAAGGCTAGTGGTTTTCCAGGAAGAAAGAAAGTGGGTAATGGGTATATAGTAATGTCTCTGCCACAAGCTCTAAGAAGAGTACCTAACAAATATAGCCTCCTAAGTGTGGGTTATCACTGTATCTATACTATGTGATATCAGCAATTAGAGCAATTATGATGATAAGAGCCCTTAATACTTAAAAAGTGATCACACTTGCTGGGTGAAGCATTCTTGCTTTTTCCATCAGTTCCCCATATATCATGTTTCAGGGCCTTTCACTTGTTCTTAGACTTCATAATGCCACATCATGCTGGATCCTGGGCAATGCAGAATGTATACCTCTCAGTTCAGAGAGTGCACACAATATGAACACATATCAACTGGTTCCACTTTACATATCTTTATTTTTCTCCATTTCATGATCTCCCTGAATCTGTGTCTTGTATTTAACTCAGACTTTGGGACATGCCATTGATCAGGGATTTTCAACTGTAAATTTTGATCTACGGGTAAGACAAGAAAACCTTAGGAGACCTAAACTTGCATTTTTAGAATAGAATAGAAAAAATATAGAGTTGCTGTTAGGTTTAAATGAGTTTGTATATGTAAAGCATTTAGAAACTTGTTGTTGTTATAAAATTTATTTATGAAGAATATTGTATTCATTGATGATAAATATTCATTAATTGCTGTATCAACTTATTGTTTTTAATATTACACACTTTAATACACGAGCATATACAAACTCATGTACCTACTTTGCATCATGGACTATTCTCTGAAAACTAAGAAAACAAAAGGATGTATTAATATCTTTGGGCCTATCTAGTATAATAGGAAAGGAATTTGTGTCAAGCAAATAATCAGTCTGGTTAATGAGCCCCAAACCAATGAGGTTGTGTTGTTTCTGAAGTAAAAAAAATAGAGTGTAAAGGAAAAATAGATGAAAAAAGAAGGAACAAAGGATGAAATAACTTGCCTCAAAGTGTGGCAGAAAAAGGTAATAACATTACAGAAAAAGAAGATCCATAATGCATGAAATTCATATTATATAAAAGAAGATAACAGAAGGAAGAGTGGGAAGAAGGGAGTAAGGTCCAATATCTTCAGGTGGAAGGAGGCAATCCAGAATCAGGTCCTTCTTAAATAGAAAGCTACAGGGCTCTAGAGAATCTGACCTATGAAGAAAGGACTGTTATCCCTGTGACCTAAAGGTCAGCCTTCAGACCTCCTCTGAGAAGTAGAAAATTAATACCAATGAATACTCTAGTCAAAAAACAAAACTTTCCACATTTCCATTGCAAAGTACATAACCATAGAACACTAACTTTTAAAATCAGAGACAACTTTAAAAAGGAAGAAACTTCTCACACAGCTACAACATGGATGAATCTTGAGGACATTATGCTACATGAAATAAGCTAGTCACAAAAGGACAGATATTGTATGATTCCACTTATATGAAGTACGGGAGTACTCAGATTCATAGAGATAGAAAGTAGAATAGTGGTTGTCAGGGTCTAGGGGGTGGGAGAATGGAGAGTTAGTGCTTAATGGGTACAAAGTTTCGGCTTGGGAAGATGAAAGAAGTTCTAGAGATGGATAGTGGTAGGGGCTGCCCACGTGGTGAATGTATGTGATATTACTGAACTCTACACTTAAAAATGGTTAAAATGATACATTTTATGTTATATATTTTTATGACAATAAAAAAGATTAGAAAGTATGAGTGTCTCACACTTCAGTGAGGTAGGTAATGTTTTATAAAACATTTATTTCATGTATACATGCACTTGGTCATGAAGTAAATGTATTTCTTACTGTGGGTCAAGATTCAAAAAAAGCCACTGTCCCAGAGGACAAAACAACAAAACAAAGCATACACACTATTTTCCCAAGCAGAGTTGCCCTCTCTGAATCTAAGATTCTTAATAATTGTTGCTTTTGAAGCCCCAGAAATAGTCACAGCAGTGTATATAAACATCCATGCACACACACACACACACACACACACACACACACACACCACCTTCCATTATTGAAATGACTCCATGCTCTTACATCCCTTCCTTTTTTCCCTGCTCACTTCATCCCATCCTTCAAGGGTCAAGCTGGACCTTTTTCTTCTGAGATTCCCCCTTAACTCCACCTCTGACCCTGATTAGAGAAAAACATACTTCTCTGTCATAGCATTTATTATTGTATTTGCAATGCTTGTTTAATTTTCTGTCTCTGTCACTCAGTTATAAACTCTAAGAAGAAAGTGTTTATCTTTCTCACTGCTAATTTCTTAGGATTTAGCACAATGTCTGGTACACTATTAAGTGTTTAATAATTATCAATGAATGAATGAATGGTGACAATATGGAGATAGAGCTACCTCGCTAACAACCTCAGACTAAAAATATATAACATGTACTGTTAGATAGCCTAGATAAATAGTGATTTCACTTTTATCCCTATGCCTTAGTTCCCTATGGTCTATTCTCAAGAAAGGATGGAATGATACAGGTATTTATTTCCTCATTGTTTATATGGCCCTTCTTCCAATATGACAGTGAGGAGCTTAGAGTTAAAGGAATGTATGTAGTAAGCTCATTAAAGCAAAGAGAATTTTATTTTAAGGAAGTGAAATATAAACATGATTATGAGGGCATATCATATGGTGAAATTGAACTTCATTTTAGCTCTGTGTTTCATGGCAACCACAGATGTCTGAAATCCACAGATGTGCCTAAAAACCCCTAGCCCCCTAAAACAGTTAATAGCTCCTTTGAAGGTGTTATTTATACGGATGCATATTTAAAAGGAGGCAATTTTCCGGACCGCAAACACTGGCCATGAAACCCTGTGGTATTGCTCTTACCTTCTTACTAGTATCTTGTTACTCTCTATTCTTGCCTCCAAATCTATAAAAAGTGAGAGATACACCGTTCTGTGCTTCCATTCACCTGGTGTCAGGTTTCCAGAGAGGACGCTAATCTGAGGGAAACTGGAAGCAGGTAGGTCAAAGGCCAATCTTCGCATTTTTCTGTTTTTCTCATGTTGAACTAACTTCCAGCCAGTATCAGTATGTGTGTATATATATATATATATATATATATATATAGTATAACATTTAGCCAACTGCTACTTCTACCAGATACTCTATACTCTAAGGGGGACATAAGAGAATAAATATAAACTTTGGATCATTATTCATTTTCACTGTGGAATCATGGTTATTTGAAGTGCAATTTTGTTCTCTGATGCCATTCTCCACATCACATTTAGAATCTTCTGCTAACACAGGAAGTTAATTTGCTTTTCCTTCACTCAAGATATTGATGAATATTTATGAGAACAGGCTTTCAGACCACCCCTGCAGCATATCATCAATAAACAGCTGACTATTGACAAAACTGCCAGTGAAACAAAACTCAGAATGCATGCCCCTCCAAGAAATTCTGACTTTGACGATGTAAAGTGAAAATCAGAAACTAATAGTGGCTTTTACAATTAGCAAGTCACTACCATATTCTCCTGTGGGATCTCAGGACCCCCAAGACCCTTAGGATCAACTGAATTACCCTAACATTAAAATTCTTTTTCTATCCAGCCTTGCATATCCATACCCCAGTCTTGAAAGTATACCACAATTAGATGTGAAAATTTACTCACTACATAAATTTTCAGGTACCATGTCCCCCAATGTATAAAAACTGGACATTCCTCAGAATCTGTAGGAGTATTATCTAGCTAAAACAGTGGCAATGGAGTTCAAACAAGGAGTCTATAGTTTGTTATTTTTGCGGTACGCGGGCCTCTCACTGCTGTGGCCTCTCCCATTGAGGAGCACAGGCTCCGGACGTGCAGACTCAGCGGTCATGGCTCACAGGCCCAGCCGCTCCGCGGCATGTGGGATCTTCCCGGACCGGGGCACGAACCCATGTCCCCTGCACCGGCAGGCGGACTCTCAACCACTGCGCCACCAGGGAAGCCCAGAGTCTATAGTTTTGAACACAGAAAGAATAGAATAGAACACTAATAAGAACAACATATCCATTTATGTAAGTGGCCAGTGATATTCTGGTACCCAAGATGTAACACATGGACAAAAGGGCAAGTTCCAGGTTTCTGGGACTAGGTGATCGGAACTGTGCACCTCCAGAGAGCTAGAGGTGAGGGCTACCCCTGGAAGGAAGGAGGGACTGGAATGGAGGGGCAAGGGGCTTTTGCACTTCTGCTTTCTCTGCCTGGAATGTTTTTCCCTTACACCATTACATAACTCTCCTTTATATTCTTCAGTTTTCAGTTCAAATGATACTTCCTCAGAAAAGACTTCTCTGGCCACCCTCCTTTATATATTCTCAGTACCCCAGACAGTCTTGATTTCATTGTCAGCTTAGTTTTTTATGTTTCTTGTTATCTTAATTTGGATTTTACTTGTGAGATAGAATGTGAGCTTCTAAGACCAGGGGCCTTCTCTATGTTTCCCACAGCCCAGAATATGACTGTGAATGAAGTAAGGGTTCAGTGAGTACTTGTGACATGAATGAATGAATGAATGATGGAATGCATTCATACTTGTCCTGTACAGACTTTGGCACACATACTACACACATATTCTGCTCCCTCTCAGATTTGCCTTGATTACACGTTTCCTCCCAATAGGAGATGGTGCAATACATCTATTTCTTTCTAAAAGCTCTAGAATCCCTTGTCATTAAGTATGCCCTATTGCTGCACAAAGCCTCATTTAATCCTCATAATACTCTGTGAGAGTGGTATTATTAACCCATCTCAGAGGTAAGGAAACTCACGAGTGGAATATAGACTGAGATTCTGACTCCAAATCCCTTGTTCTTTCCTTCAAATTAAATACTGAGCCTCTTGGTATCTGTGGTGCTGAAATGAAAGAGACATCGATGCTGGTAGTTTCACTAATCTCCTTTTTTCCTTTGTTTTCTTTCACCTGGTTTTCATGTCTGTGAGAGGTAGGGGAGGGTGTGTGTATGTGTGTGTGAGAAAGAGAGCAAGAGAGCGAAAGAGAGAGAAGAATAGATTCTGTGCCAGTCTCCAGCATTCATTATATCCCCTGAGTTTAATCAGCTAAAATGTTTCAACTCCTAATTTCTTACCCTGGGTAAGGCCAGTATCTTTGGAAGAACATTGACTTTGAACATAGAAAACATAAATTCGAATATTGACATCAGTATTAACTTTGTGGTTTTAGGTAAATTACTTACCCTTTCTAAACCTCAGTTTCCCTAGCTCTAAAATGAGAATAATAACATTATTTACCTAATATAGTTGTTATGAGGCATAAATGAGAGTTTGTATCTAAAAATCCTAACATGTTGGGCCCTTATAAGATCCCTGTAAAAGTTTGTTACCCTCGTTACTTAGGTTCTATTTTTCCTTTTCATTATTCTAAATATAGTAAATATAAGGATTACTTATTGTTTAGGCATTTCTATATTTACTCTAGTAATAAATATTTTGTTTTCAGCAATCACTTTTTTGCATCTCATAAACCAAATTTAGGCTATTGTTGGTGTTAGACATCTATTTAATTTTGTTATCCTTTGACTCAGTCTTCCTGATAATCCACAAGTATGGAAGTGGAATCTGTCTGTGGTTGTGATTGTTTTTCTAGCTATAGCACTAACTGAACTCAAAAAGAATTATAGAGTCTTAAAATTTAGAAAGAAACTTAGAGGTCATTAGTTCCAAAGGCCAGCTGAATAAAACTTGCCTGGGGAGCTTGGTAAAAACACAGATATTACGACTCAGCCCCATGGATTCTGATTTAGTAGGTATGGAAAAATACCCAGAAATTAGTACTTTTATGAAGCTCCCCACAGGATTCTGATGCACAGCCAAGTCTGAGAAGCAATGAAATATAGACTAGCAGTTTTCAAATGTTGTTAAATCAGTGAAAGCCTTTTTTCACTTCTTTACTTGGAACGTTAATGTGTAAAACTAATAGAAGTAGAACTTTTTTAATTAAAGGGGAAGATGAAAACCTTGCCTGTTCCCCCTCCTCCATGGCTCCCAAGGACCACTGAGGAGCACAGTTTAGAAACTATTGATCTAGACTGAGTTTTCCAAAATATTACTGATACGTGGTCACTCAGGTCCAGTTTGAATACTCCCAGTGATGTAAAATTTTCCTTTTATAAATAGTCTTTACTACTGAGATGTACAGTTATTTCTTATTTGTTAGTAATATATTGCTCCCCTAGACTTCTGTAGGCTTGTGTACTGACATAATTCAATAGCTCAATTGAGCATAAAACTAAAAATCTCCCTGGGGTGAACACAATACTTGTTCTTCCCTTTCATCCCTACCTCCTGTTATTCTAATCACCTTTTCTGTCTCCTTCTTAATTCATTTCTAATTCTCCCTTCTTTCTTCCCAGATAGTCACAATACAACAAAGAAATAGCATATAGAAGTTCAAAATGTTAAAACAATCTCATTTTAAATTATGGGAAATTTATCTCTTTGACAAAGAGAAAAAAATAAACTAGCTTATTTGTGTCATCTTGTGATATAGTTTGGACATATGACATATGTAGAATATGACATATGTAGAATATGACATATTCTACAGCACATACTCACAAAAATATTTTTGAGCACCAGTTCTGTACCCAGCCATGTGTTAGCACTGGATACATAAAAGTGAGTCCGATTCAGCTTCTGCCCTCCATGTACCCACAAAGTCGAAGAGGAGACAAATACATAAACAGTTGCAATATAAATAACGAGCTAAGTGCCAAAAAGACATTATAGGAGCAAAAAGGGGAAGGTGACTAGCTACAGTGGGAGTAATTATTTGAATTGGGCCAAGACAAAGAATTAATAAAAGAACCAGAAGAAATAGGGAGGTAACGGAGAGAAAGAATAGATCAGTAAAATTATAATAAAGCACGTTTCTCAATATTAAAAATTTAAAAAATAAATGAAATGCTTGGAATTTTTATCAAAACTGTTACGAAGAATACAAGATTTCTGAGAAATCTCTGTAATTCCCAATTGTGAATTCTAAAAAAATCTGAGCTCTAAAAGTAAAACAATGTGATTTCCTCTGTATCATGACTCAATAGAAATGTATTAAATTAAGATCAGCAGCATGAACTTTTGTTAAGGAATCTATGGATCAGGGGATAGGGTAAGAATTACTATTTTTTATTATTAGCCTTATAGAAAATTTCACTTTTTAAAGTATGTATACAGAATGATTATAGAAAGAGCATTGTATAATATAACAAAAATTTAATTTTACTTTAGAAGAATAAAATTCCTATGGATCAGCATACTTGTATGTTGTCAACTCAATTTTACTGCCACCTTCTTCCAAGATGCCCTCTACATTGCAGAGGACAAACTGGGAACTACATTTCCCAGCATCCCCTACCCTTATAGATCCAGAATATAAGCTGCTAATGAGAGGCCTTCATGCAGGAACTGAAATGCTGAAGAAAAGTAGAAGCCATCCTTTCTCAGAGGAAGTTGTACCCAAAGCCATCCTTTCTCAGAGGAAGTTGCACCAAAATGCCTGGGCAGAAACGACATGAAGTTTAAAACAGCTTACAGGGGTTCTTAAGAATCATCCACCCACAAGAGTGCTGCAGACTGAGAGTTACTGGGAGCTCTTGGGGTTTGCAGCCATTTCCTGGTGAGCTCTTAAAACCACAAGCTTCAATGCTTATAAGCAGAGACAGTCTGAGATAGCTTCCTTGACCTTGGCCTGAGCTTTGCAATGGTTCTGTAAGATTCCAATTCCCTATACTAAAACCTTTTATACTTAGAATGCACAGACTTAGACTGGCTTCTTTTTCTTGATGGAACCTAGCTGATACAGTCAGTTTCAGAAAATGCTTTGTTACTTGCTCATTACATCTACTTTGTCAAAAATAACACTGCAATGATGACAATTGTTGTTCTAGTTACTAGAATTAGAGAACTGATATAGGAAATAGTGGGTAAGAGTGTAATCTGTGGAACAAGGTTCCTAGGGTTCATTACCCAGCTCAGCAATTGTCAGGCTATTGCATCTTGGGAAGATACTTAACCCAAATGAGCTTCCTTTTCTTCCCCTGTACAATGGAGGTAATAGTTGTACCTTTCTTAGAGGGTCACCTGAGAATTAAATGTTAATACAGGGAAGCTTTTATATAAATCTTTGGCACAAAGTAAACTTTCAATAAGTGTTAATTATCAATATTGTTGTTTATTCTCTAAATATTTTCTGATATCTCTTAAGATCTCCCATCTGGTCAGTAATGACAGAGGATCTCTCCTTGACCAAACTTTAGTCAGACTCCTCTGAGCCCGGTTCCTGATTAGGAAGTCTTAAATAAAGTCTTTCTTGCCATTTGTGACAAGTGTCCAGCGAATTTTTTTTCTTTAACAGTAGCAAGGATTAAAAAAAAATCTAATTTTGGTTAAATCCTTTTACACTTAATAATTTAAACATTCTTTTTAAATTTGACCTTTCTTTCTGTTTCTTTCCTTCTTTCCTATGCTCCTGTTTAAATTGTTACCTGGATACTTGACCTTGTGTTAGATTTTGGGCATGTACCACCTTGAGTCCAATAGTGTTTGGCTGTCTTTATCCTATCCTTGCCTGTTGGCCTCCTCTTTTTGACTGATGAAATTGTAGTCTATAATTTCTCAGCCTGATCAGCAGGTGGTGGCCCCTTTATGCTGACTAAGGCTTTGCTGGGTTCTCGGTTGAGAGTATATTTGGAAGTACTCTGAGTTTCCATGATACCCCATGTGGCACTGATTCAGCTGCTCCTTCCCTTCCCAATCCTGCACCACCAAAGACCCTGCTATGATGATACCTGGTTTTCTCTATGGCCTATGGCATTCTTACTGGTGCTCAAATCTGTGTCCATGCCACACAAGGACCCAAAGGAGGTCCTCATGTAAGAATAGATCCTCCCTATGGTTGACCAATGATTCCATGTTGGCATGGGCTTGTTCTGCATAGTGATCTCTTCAGCTCACTAGGGAATAGGCAAGAGTCCTCCCCCATCTAGGATTTCAAAGCTGACAAACAAGATTTTGTGGACCCATAGATTTCATCCAATATCTCTCCAACTCTACTCTCAACTTCTTTCAGTTAACTCTACCCATAATCCTCTCAGGATCCAAAAAGGTAGAGTTCCCTTTTAATTTTTCCATGGTATATCCTGAGGTAACTTCATATCACTATGGAAGAAACTGTGATGTGACATCAAGCCTAGTGCTTTATATTTCAAATGGGAGGGACTTAAAAATATTTTCTCTTTAAAAAATATCCAATTAACTTGGTGCAATATTATACTAACTTTTTATTTCCCTACAAATTCATTTGATAACAATCCTAATTTCCACTCCAAGCCCCTCAAACACACAAACAAAAAAAGCAAAAACAAACAAAATACTCCAGTAACAGAGCTACTAAGACTTAGCAGAAATATTGGTAAACAGGGTAAATGTAAGATATAATACAAAAATCAATTACTTTGTCTATACTAGTAAAACTGCTTTAAATTGTCATGGGACAAAATAATTCATTTACAATAGTAACAAAAACTATTAAATACCAAGGCATTAACTTAACAAAAAAATTCAAGATTTATGTGAAGAACACCATACAAAGCCTCCTTATTAAAAGGGACAAAACCAAGTATCTATACAAAAAATGAAAAGATATATTGGATGGAAAAACTTAGTATCACTAAGGTGTGAATTTCCTCCAATATCAAATTGATTTTAATTCCAATTTCAAAGTTTTGTTTTGTTTTTTTAAGGGATGGGGGGAATGGATAAAATTATCTTAAAGTTAATGTGACAGACTTACAGAAAATTGTAAGAAACAGTGTAATGAAAGCGAATTTATCCT
Source organism: Leucopleurus acutus (assembly GCF_964270905.1). Classification (NCBI taxonomy): domain Eukaryota; kingdom Metazoa; phylum Chordata; class Mammalia; order Artiodactyla; family Delphinidae; genus Leucopleurus; species Leucopleurus acutus. The sequence continues at coordinate 99,686,298 of NC_139143.1, read as the reverse complement.
ACCTGATATTAAAAATTATTATAAATTCTCTGTAATCAAATAGAATCATCATAGGAAGAAAAAATAAATAAGTGGAATAAAATATAGTCTAGAAATATATCACAGAATATGTGGAGATCTAATATTTGACAAAGATGATTTTAAATTAATCAGCAGAAATATAGTTTATTTAATGAATGATGTTGGCACAATTGGCTGTCCATCTGGCAGAAAATAAAGTTGAACTAGTACTTCACACTGGAGACATACAAAAATAAATTCCAGATGGATTAAGAGCTTAAATATAAAACAAAGTGCCTAGGGAAAAATAGATATGTAGATATAACTTTGGGTGGGGAAACCTTCTTAACCAAAATGGAAAACCCAGAATATCTAAGAAATAAGAGTATTTGACCAACCAGAAATTAAGCACTTTTGTATAGAAAATGACACCCTAAACAAAATAGAAAAACAAAAAATTAGGAAAAATATTTGCAATATATTGGACAGAAAAAAAAAATTACTACCTATATGGTGCAAAGAACTCTTTACAAAATGGATAAGAAAAAGGCAAACTACTAGATAGGGAAATGGTTAAATGATACGTATAGACAAATAACTGAAAAAACAAATTTAAATGTGATAACTATATCAATAGATATGTAACCTCATTAGTAATTAAGAAAACAAAGTATCATTGAGATATTTTTGGTTATTATCAGATTGACAAATTAAAAGTTCAAAAAGAGATAATACAATATATGGCGAGGTTGAAGGTAGGACAAAAGATAGGAAATAGAAAACATTTTGGCCTCTGGTAAAACAATTTCTCAATATATATTAAAAATAAAAATACAATAACCTTTGTACCAGTCAGAGTTCTCAGCTATAACAAAAGAAATGGGCCTTGGATAATTTAAATAGAAAAGAAATTTATTGGAAGGAGATTAATCATTGACAGAATTCACAGGGAAGTTGGAGAATGAGACGAAGAAAATGGACAAGGATCCTGAAATCTGAAAACTGGACCCACAGCCAAGGGTGAGCCCAAGAAAAGTCCACCTAGAGCATCTCTGTTTCTGCATGTAGATGCCAGACAGCGCTGTTGACACTCAACCAATTTTCAGGAAAAGAGAGACTTCAAACTCTTATGTTTAAAAATTGATTTTTTTTTCTCTAACCTGAGAAGGTCATTAAGAAAACATACTTAAAAAGTTTTCAATTCCTTCAGTTTCAATTTAATTTCATTTTGTTAGTAAAAATTCATAAAAAATTAAATAGAACTTTATAAATATTGATATGTATATAATATATACATAATAGTCATCAATTTTTAATAATTTTTTGGGTAATGGAATAGTTTGGATTTTTAAAAACATTTTAATAATCAGTAATGTTTTATAATTAGGAGTATCAGCTTTATTTAAAAAATCATTACTTGATTAAAAGTGGACTGGGTCATTGCCTTATTTTGAAAAAAGAATTGTATTACTTTAGATATTTTACCCCCGTCAATAGTGGATTATTTTTGTCCATAACAAGGTGCCTGGAGGGAATCATTTCCAGATTTGGTTCTGGAAATACAGTCAGGATCCTGGATTGTAATTTCTGTAATTTTCAGTGTTCCCATTTTAGTTTCAAGAAAGCTACAGCAGTTTCAGGTATCTTGGACCACATACTATCTTCAAGCATAGAGAAAGCAGAGTACTGCCTCTGGCTTCTCAGGAATACATCTAGCCAGCTTTCTCCTTATTTCCACCCCTATGTCCTGTCTGACTGTTCTGAGATTAAGTCAGGGATCTCTTCATGATATTAGAACAAAGTTGGGGTTCTGTTAGCCAGGAAAGGGGGGGAAAGAGGCCATGGCTTTTAAAGAAGTTATCTACATTGTCCACTACACCCATTTTGTTAGTTTCCATGTGAGGGGAAAGAGAGAGAGAGAGAAAAAGAGAGAGAAAGTTAGTTTATAAACAGCTCTAAAATTTCTGTGTTTATTTTTATAACATATATAATTAGGAATTCAAGATCTCAATTTTACTAATCATCCAGGAAATAAATTTGACATTTTCATGAGATTGTTCCTTATTTTGTTCTTCATTGATCCTCAACTACAGCAAAACCAGTTTCTCTTTCCCATATATTTCCTTGGCTTTTGCTGTGAAGCAATGAAATTTGTGGTAGAAACTAGGTTTAAAAAGCTTAGACAACTGGTGGATCCATAATCCAAAGATAGAGTTGTCTCTAAATTACTGAGAATAAGCTATATTGAAATTAGCATTTAAATTATACCTTATGGGGCTTCCCTGGTGGTGCAGTGGTTGAGAGTCCGCCTGCCGATGCAGGGGACACGGGTTCGTGCCCCAGTCCAGGAAGATCCCACATGCCACGGAGCGGCTGGGCCCATGAGCCATGGCTACTGTGCCTGCGTGTCTGGAGCCTGTGCTCCACAATGGGAGAGGCCACAACAGTGAGAGGCCCACGTACCGCAAAAAAAAAAAATTATATCTTATGATGCTTTCTATAATCTTTTGGGCATTAATTGCTAATAAATTTCAAATTTTGAAACAATATAAACATTTTCCTCAAAAAATCCAAGTGTGATTTTTTTTTTCCTCTTACAGGCTTCTGATTTGTAGGTTTGCAATAAATTTGGCATTGAGAAAGGAGCAGTGAAGAATAGATATCATTTAACAAAAACTGGAAGATGACAATCAAAGAACTTCATGTAGCAATGACCATAACTTCTTCCTTCTTTGCTTTTGAAGAAAGTCCTAGCTAAATGGCTGATTGACAGTATTGGAGAAGCAAATGGAGGCCTTAGTTTCCTAACTAAGAAAGTTAGTTGTAAAATTCTTATCTCAGGAAACAAAATCAAGCAAGTTGAGGGAAGCTACTTCTAATCTCTGTGCACATTTCCATGATCCAGAAAGGTTTGTTTTACCCCTACATTAAGAGAAATTGATGCATTTTAACATTCTCATCAGAGTCTAATAAGATTGGGTTTGGAATAAGTAGATAACAATTACAGATAATGAAAAAGGAATCTAATTGCACCTAGATGTTTGTTTTCTTCAAAATCTTCATCTCTTTTTAGAATCTTTTTAAAGATAGCACTTAGGAATCCTGGTCAATGTTTTGCTGTTTTAATAAAGCACTCTATTTTTGTATTAAATTAAAAGTATTAGAGTCTCTTTTAGTTAACGCCATCTATTCCATAAAACCCACTATGTGGAACACATATTCAAAACCATTACTCAGTGGCAATGCAATGCTTCAAGCAGAATATCCAGCTAGATTCTAGGACCTACAAGTCAAAGGAAAGTGTGGTGGAGCTACTCTTCCTTGATGGAGAATTGGACCGAGTCATCTAAGAACACCAGAAGAAAGAAAGAAAAGAAAAAAATAAAGAATAGTCAAGAACGCTGACAGTGCAAACAACCAAACAATTAAGCTATAAGCTAGGACTAAAACACATGAGGAGCTTGTATTTTGTCCAATGAATGTGCAAGGAATTTCATTCTTTTATTTTTATCTTCCACCCTTGGTTAGCTGCTTGAGGTAAATATAACATTTGGACAAATATTTGCAACCAGATTGTAACATGTATGCCACTTAAAGTCCAGTGTGGAAACAACTTCATCTGGCTCAAATATGGTTTGAATTTGAACCAGTTATTTAAGTGTCTTAAGTTTTTACAATTTGTTTATCCTCTATCAAATAACTTTGTTATTTTCTGTTATTTCCAAAATCCTCCCATTTAAAATGTGTAAGCTACAACCTGGGGTTTGATTTGGTTATTTTTAACTAGATATTATAGAATTCTCTTGTTTATATGGATGGGTTATAAGATTTAATTAAGACAAGAGTCATTTTATAAAAGATTTGGCAATGTTCTTTCCCTGAATGATGCTTCAGTAAAACTGCTTTACAAGTAGTGAACACAGCAGACTGATTTGATTGTTGAAAAATGAATAAAATCTGCATCAAACCATGCCAAACTAATTCTGAGTTCGAGTCATTTTGCCTATGGACCTAGAATAACTATAATAACTAAAGGCCAGTAAATTATAATTTGAGAGACAACAAGATTTCTTCTTAAAGGAAACAAAAAGGCAAAAATACATGTAAGATGTTTAAACAGAATTTTCATTTGTGGGGCATTAGAGAAGGAATAAAAGACATATTTGAGATTTTTTCCTCCAATATGTGTGTCACTTTAAGTTTATTTTGAGACATAGAAGTAAATTTGCAAAAGAGTATAGTAGCACAGACCAGGGAATTTTGTATAGCTTCTCCTTTCTTCATTGTATATACAAAAAGTCAGAAGGAAGGATTTCTCTGTCATTGTTCTTTTTCATTCTCTCTGTCTCCACCTCTTTATTTCTCTCTCTCCTTTTCTGTCTCCCTTAAGCCTCTGGAGTAAATGCGTCTTTAGTGATAACATAGCATTCAGAATTCAACCTCCAGCCCACAGTTTTATGCAGAAGCTCTAGGCATAAGGAAGAAAACAATATCTCAGTGAGGAGTCTTCAGTCAAGGGTTAAAGCAGTCATGTTAGCTCTTTTATTTTTCTTTATTTTGCATCTCACATAGGGACACAAAGAGATCAACCAATGGGAATTAATTATTTAATCATAGAAAATACATGAAAGTGGTCAATGGCTGTACTTGTTGAGCACAACACTCAACAAATTTTCATTAAAATGCATTCACCAGGTAGAGTAGAACCTGGAACTCCTAAGAGACAGAAAGAGAATCAACAAGGATGAATACAAATTGACTAATGAAAGCAGCTATGAGTTGGCAATAACCTCTAGTTTTCAAAGAATTTTTAAGAAAATATAAACCTGACTTTATAAATTCTGTTTTCCTTTGATTTTAATTCAATTCATTAAAGCCCTCATATTTTACTATCATGTTAGGGACTTTCTTTTTTCCTGATTAAAACAGTTCTATCTTAGACTACAAAACAGAAGATGCCCTTTTAAAGGATAAATCCTTTAAAAGTGCCTACATAAAACTTTAGTCTATACATCTCAAAACAAAATGCTAATACCTTAAATCCATTATCATGGTGTTATGGACTGAATGTTTGCATCTCTCAAAATTCATAGATTGAAGCCCTAACCCTCAATGTGATGATATTTGGAGATGTGTCCTTTGGAAGGTAATTAGGGTTAGATGGGGTCATGAGGTTGGAACACTCATGACAGGATTAGTGCCCTTTTTAAGAAGCGACACCAGAAAACTTGATGCCTCTTTACCACACGAGGACACAGAGAGAAAGTGGCCATCTACAAGCCAGGAAGAGAGCCCTCACCAAGAACCAAATTGGCCAGCACTTTGATCTTGGACTTCTCAGCCTCCAGAACTGTAGGGAAAATAATTAATGTCTGTTGTTTAAGCCACCCAATCTATGATATTTTGTTATAGAGCCCAAGCAAACTAATACACATGGTCTATAAGAACTGATATTATGCAAAGACATCCTTGTTTAGGATGCAGAAGTCAGGCTGACCTTTGTGTGACCTTGAACAGGTTAAGAAATGTCTTCACCTATTTCTTTATCTAAAAGATGGGGGGTACTAATACTTGCCTCATTCAAGTGTGTGAAATTCAAACAACATGAAACAAAAAGTTTCACAGAGTGTATGGCAAGTAGTAAAAGCTAAAATAATCTTCATTATTTGAGCCCATCCCCAACACTTCCTTAGGAAGTCATAGCCCCTTACAGTTGATAGCACAGAATGTGACTTGATCAATTGCTTGCTATTTTTACAAAAACCTGCAGATTCCATTCCTTATTTTCACCAGTACTCCATTAAACATTAAAAAACACTTTGCATTTATTTTTGATGATGCCAACAAGAGGTATTTCACCCATCAAATAGCTCTTCTGAAATGTATTATCACTTTTTTGAAATATGATGTTACCATCTAAATTCTGGTTATTTTTCAAGGGCTTTGAAACATAATTCTAAATCTATCTGAATAATATACTAATAAGTCAATATAGTAAATATTTTTGAGTGCTTGATACATGCTGAGAAAACAAAGGTTGTCCTGGGAGCTGTAGAGCACACAGGAGTGGCTAAGACAGGGCCCTGTCCTCAAAGAGCTCAGAATAGTAAAGGAAACACACATGCAAGTAAACATCTGGTAGTGTACTGAGCGCTCTAACAGGCATAACCATAAGACAGTGAAGACCCAAAAGAAGGATTGGCCAGTTCTTCTTAGGGTAGAAGCAAAGCCATCCTACAGAAGGTGAAACAATTAAATGGGTGCCTTCCAGCATTGCTTGAACCCTGTATCTTACTTCAAGAACTGACAGCAGCCAAAGTAAAATAATTTGTGGAGGAACGATTATATGCAATGTGAGCACTTGATATCTCTACTCATGATTTTTTTTTTCCATTCCAGGGTCCAACACAGGATACTACATTACACTGAACAATACTGAACAATAATAGTAGCAAATTGCAACTATCACTACTACTATTACCACTGGATTAATACTACTAGTAAAAATAATCTCTAACATTTGTATAATTCTTTACAAAGTATTTACACATTTCATCCCAGTTCTACCCTGTAGTCAGTATCTTAATTTAGTATCAAATGAGGAAACTGAGGTTCAGACAAACTCAACATTTGCAAAGTTCTTTTTTTGTTAGGAATGGGAAGGAAGCATCAATAACACTGGCACTATTTTCTTAAAAGTGATGAAGTATTAGAAAACAGAAAGAAATTCTACACCCTCCACATGCTTCATCTAACTAGTGTCCTAGCTCCCACTGTACTTGTTCTTAACTACTTGAAAAAATTAGTTAACATTCTCATTTGCATCAGTTAACATTCTGAGAACTCTAACAAATGCTGTTCATAAGCTGTATTTATACTACAATGCTTTTCCTTTTTTCACATTTTTAATTATGAAAGTAAACTATGCTCATTATCAGCAATTAGAAACATAGACAAATATTAAGGGAAGAAAAAATTAATCCATAACCCTAAAATCCAGAGACAACCTGGATGATATATTTCCTTCTAGCCTGTTTTTTTTTTTTTGCTTGTGTTTGGACGTACATTTTTATTAGGGAATATACTGTATAAACAGATATGTTATGCTACATTATTATTTTTTTAATTTGGGGGGAATAATTTTATATTTACAGAATACTTCCAAAGATTTTATATTTACAGAAAGTTCTTATAAACCCTTCATCCAACTTCCCTTAGTTAACATCTTATATAACTATGGTATATTTTTTAAAACTAAGAAATTATAACTTAATTTTTAACTAGGCTACTTATTTTCTTCACATTTCACCAGTTTTTCCACCAGCATCCTTTTCTGTTCCGTCATGCAATCCAGTGTGTCACAATTAGATGTCATGTCTCCTTGGTCTCCTCTGATTTGTGAAAGTTTCTCAGTCTTTCCTTGTTATTCATGGTCCTGACACTTTGAAGACTACTGGTTCCATATTCCATAAAGCATCACTCAACTTGGATTTTTAGTGTTTTCTCATAATTAGTGCCCTTCTCATCACATCCTATCAGGGAGTATATGATATCAATGTAATTTATCACTGGTGAAGTTAACTTTGATCCCTTGGTTAAGATGTGTCTGTCAGGTTTCTTCACTGTAAAGTTACTATTTTTCTCTTTCCATACTCTGCTCTTTGGAATTAGTTATAAGTAGTTATAATATATAAGCTAAATATATATAGTTATATATATATATATTTTATATATATATATATTTGGAATTTTTTTCTAAGAATGAATTGTCTCTTCACCATTTATTTCCATCAGGATGAATTCATGAATATTTATTTTATACATTGAGTTAGATTAGTTATTTTTGTTGTTGTTGCTCAAATTGGCTGCAACTTGGCTGTTGAAAGCTCTTTCATGTTGGCTCTTGTGTCCTTTTGAAATGCCCAATCCTACTTCTTTTTGTTTTTGAGCATTTCGTTAATTTCTGGCACTACAAGTTGCTCCAGGCTTATCTTGTATATATCTTACCCTAACCCTAGAATCAGCCATTTCTCCAAGAAGCCCTAATTCCTTTTATTCAAGAATGGTGTTAAATACTAAGATCTGGGTTCTAGGTGTTATCATTTAAATGGAAACACAATATTATTTACCAAATACATTATAGTACAACTGAACAACCTGTGATTTGGTCTGATCTACAATTGATGCTTCTCTATTTTTTTCTCACTAAAAGTACAATCTACATAGTATAGTGTACTGGTTAAGAGCCCAGGCTCTAAAACCAAGGAACCTGGGTTATAAACTAGTTCTCTCACCTACTTGCTGTGTGACCTTGGGCAAGTCACTTAACCTTTCTGTGTCTCAGTTCTATCTTGGAACTAGCAATAATACCTATCTCACAGGGTACCTGTGAGGTTTAAATAAATTAATATTTGCAAAGCACTTGGAGTGGTGCCTGGTATCCATTAATTACCATGTATATGTTAGATGTTATCATCACTATTCTGATACCTTTAACCACAAGTGCAATACTGAAGAGTCAACATCTAATCATAGCCAACACATATTGAGTCTATCTTATGAGAAAGACACTCATTAATCCTATTCGTGAAGTATATCCTATTTTTAAATGAAATTTTTTATTATTAATTATTAATTTAAATTTGCTTTAATGGGCATATTTTAATTCATATTTTATTCTTTAAGTGTTTACATTCAATTTCTCATCAAAACTTTACATGAGAAGAGCATCTCCAAGATGGCCTCCATGGATGCCCTTCCTCACTGTGTATGCATGCTACCTTTCACATAAAGAAGCAGAATCTAGCTCTCCTTCCCTTAAATTTAGAATTTTCCTAGTTAAACAAGTTACTAAAATGCAACAAGAGTAACATTCTTGAACTTTTGAAACTAAATCTTATCAGAAGCTTTGGTGCTTCCATCTGGGAATCTTGAAGTCCTTATTTTGGGGATGACCATCTCAGAATCAAGCTGCCATGAGGCTAAAACCTAAGTTGTATGGAGAGGCCAAATGTAGGCACTCAGGTTGACAATGCCAGTGGAGTTTTCAGTTAACAGCCAACTATCTTGGATACTCAGTTTAGTCAAACTTCAAATGACTAGACCCAGCTGATAACTGATGCCACCATATGAGAGATCCAAAGCCAAATTGTATACTGTTCAGTCAACCTACAGATCTGTGAGCAATAATAAATTATTGCTTTAAGCCAAAAAGTCTTTGGGCTCTTTGCTATGTAGAAATAAGTAACCAAAACAGATAACTTCTTCAATTTTTTATACTCAACAATTAATGAGAAACTTTGTTCACAGAAGTAAAGTTAGCAAATATCATAAGACTATTAATAGCTTTCTGACTGATGAATGGAATTCTCACCATTACCAGAATTTAGATGATTTCCTTTCTTTAACTAGTATGTCATGAAACCCAACAACTCTTTTTTTTCTTTCATTCACCAATGTAATTTTGAAAAATCTTATAATAATATATTTGGATTTCAAATCCAATACTTTTTTATATCAAATATTTCAAAATAATGATACAGCTTTTCTTTATATACAGTCAAATGTTGCTCTAATGTATGTTAATGATTCTTCATTGAGATTAGCATTACAATATAAACTAAATATCATTAGCAAAATGTTTTTTACTCCATGTTTTCAAGATTTCATTTTCACTTGATCTATAAACTCTATGCATGTTAATGTTTTCATGGAGTCCTTACTGTTTTCATTAAGTTCCTTTAGAAGCTCAGTGATGTAAAGTTTAACAAGCCAATAACTATGCTTCAAAATAGCCAATGTGAGAATCATCCAGAAAAAAATGTTTTTGATTCTTACAGCTTAAAAATTTTTGACAAAATCTTCCCTTGGATGAGCAAAACAATTCAGTGTGAAACAGCAGGAAGTGGTGCCCGCTCCCATTTCTTCACATAAAGCTGAAAACAGTGTGGAGAAGCTTAAATTTTATTAGATTCACCACTTTGATAACATCATTAAATATGGAATTCTGATCTACAGCCAATGTCTACATCTGAAAGCCTCACTGTGAAGAAAATAATATATTTCTTGAGCCTTAAGGTTTATAATATGAGCTGTATGCAAAAGTCTTTACAACTTTCTGTCATGTTCCCTCACTCTCAGGACACACAAATTTATGTAGGGTTTTCATATTATCTGTATCGAAGTATTCACTAATCAATTTAAACAATTCATCTCCTGTAAGCTTTTTCGGTATTTTATAGAACAAATAAAGTTCTTCAAAGCATTTCTCTTTAGAGATACTCATTAGCATCATTACTGAAGTACTATTCAATCTGTAATGAAACTCCTTTAATCTAATAATATTCTGGATTGGTGTGACCTCTATGTAATTCAGCATGTCATCAATGTGTCTACTAATTGCATTAATCAAAAAGTGGTACATTTTCTATTTTCTTTGCATCATTGACCCCCTGTATTATATTAGCAGTTTCAAGACAGGCTGTAAAAACAAAAAGTCTACAGTTGAGTGAGGCATTCTATATTTGGACATTACAGAATTTTATTATTTTTCTTAAGAGTTAGATGTAAAATGGATTTATTTATTAACATCTTTATTGGAGTATAATTACTTTACAATGGTGTGTTAGTTTCTGCTTTATAAAAAAGTGAATCAGTTATACATATACGTATGTCCCCATATCTCTTCCCTCTTGCATCTCCGTCCCTCCCACTCTCCCTATCCCACCCCTCTAGGTAGTCACAAAGCACCAAGCTGATCTCCCTGTGCTATGCGGCTGCTTCCCACTACCTATCTATTTTACGGTTGGTAGTGTATATATGGACATTATAGAATTTTATAATTAGTTCTTTGAGTGTAACCTAATATAGTATAAATAATTTCATAGAACAAATTTGTCTCTTTGTAATTCCTTCAATAATTATTTATCTAGACCCTACTATGTGCCAGGCATAGATCTTTGTCAGTGACCAGAATGTGCAAAGATCCTTGCCCTTGAGATGATTACATTTCAACAAGACAAGACAGACAGTAAACTATATAAATAATAAAACTTATATTACCTAATATATTAAAAGATAATATATTAATTTTCTAGGGCTGTCATAGCAAGATACTACAAACTAGGTGGCTTAAAGAACAAAAATTTTATCACTTCTCAGTTCTGAAGGCTAGAAGACTAAGATCAAGGTGTAGGCCAGCCTAGAAGAGCTGTGAGGAAGAATCTATTTCATGCCTCTCTTCTAGCTTCTGGTGGTTTGCAGGCAATCTTTGGCATTCCTTGGCTTGAAGACACATCATCTTGATCTTTGCCTTCATCTTCACATGGCATTCTTTCTGTGTGTGTGTCTGTGTCCTAACTCCCCCTAATTATAAAGACACCAGTCATATTTGATGAGGGGCCCACCCTATTCCAATTTGACCTCATCTGAACTAATATATCTGCAATGACCCTATTTTCAAATAATGTCACATTCTGAAGCAATAAGAGTTAGAACTTCAACATATGACTCTTTTTGTAAGAACACAATTCAGTTCATAAGAAGTGATATGTGCTATAATATAAAGAAAGTAGATCAGGTGAAGGGATGGGAATGAGGAGGACAGATTGTAATACAAAATAGAATGATCAGGGCAGGCTTTATCAAGAAGGCTTAAGAGAGAACTGAAGTAGTAGAGAAAATCAGCCAAGAAGATAATCTAGGGAAAGAGCCTTCCAGGAAGATGGGAGAGTCATAGAAAAGGCCCTTGGGTCAGAGTCTGCCCTTGAGCTACAGGAATAGAGGGAAGTCAGTGTGGTTGGAGTGGAGCACATGAGAGAGCAGTAAAGAATGAAGATCCAACTCATGTAAAGCTTTGCAATCTATTGTAAATTTTGGCTTCTACCGAGTTAAATGGAAAGTCAAGGGAGATTTTGAATAGAGTGACATGACTGATTTCTGTTTAACAAGGGTCCCTCTGGCTGCTGTGTAGAGAATAGACTTACAGTGGGTAAGGACAAAAGGAGAAACACCTATTAGGAGGCTCTTTCAGTAATCCAAACACAAGGTGCTGGGGTCTAAGGACAGGGTGATAGCGGTGAAAGCATGAGAAGTGATAAAAGTCTGCATTTATTTTTGAATTAGAGCTGACAAGACTTCCTCACACACTGGAATGTCATATGGGGAAAAAAGACAGCTCAAGGATGACTCTGAAGTTCTGGATTGTGCAACTAGAAAGAAAGGGTTGCTATCAACTTAGTGAAGGAGGATTGTTGGTGAAGTGGGTTTGTGGAGTACTCTTTGCTGTAGGCAGCCTCTAAAACAGCTCCTAGTGATACCTACCTCTTAGTATTCATGTTCTTGTGTATGACTCTCCTCTCAGCATGGGTTGTATTTAGGGACTTGTTTTATTTGATATATGACAGCAAACATAATAGAAAGTCAATTCCTACATTAAGTTAAAGAAAGGCCATGGCTTCAGTCTTGGATACTCTCTCTCTCCTACTCTCTGGATCTTTCACCCATCTTAGCGATGCCAGCTGCCATGATGAGCCGCTGTGCTGTGGAGTGTTCATGTGATTGGGAACCAAGGGAGGCTTCTGGCGAAGAGCCAGTAAGTTGTTTTTAGTCCAACAGCTCACAAGGAACCGAATCCTTCCAACAACCACAGGAGTGGATTTGGAAGTGACTCTTCTCCCTATCAAGCCTGCAGATGAGACCATAATCCTGTCCGCAAAGATGATGTTAATCAAGCTCATGACTGCCCTTGAGCCAGAGGACCCAGCTAAGCCACGTCTAGATTTCTGACCCATAGAAATTGTAAGATAAGGAATGTTTGTTGTTTTAAGCCAGGAAATTATGGCATAATTTGTTATGCAGCTATGGATAAGCAAAACACTCTTAAAAAGCTCAAAGCTTTTTCTGAGCAAAAACATTCATAATATTTTGGGGTAAGATACCAAAGAATTTTCTTATAACCATTGATTCATTTGCTAATATTCCATGCAAAAAAAAATATTTAAAGTGAGAGAGGAGAGAATTATAGGAACTGTCCAATGCACATTTGAAGAAATTCTCATTATATTGCTTAATGAGGGCTTAATATTTTTGCAATATTGGGTTTACCTTGGGAGTATGATAGCTTTCCAACTTCAATCAGAAGTTTGTCCATTAAGATGGGAAAACATATGTATGTAAAAATCATCTAAATAGAAAGCCCTTAAAGGGACCAGAGACTATGAAACTTCCAAAAAATTCATTTTCAAAAATAGTTTATATCATCTCCATTCTTTTCTTTTTCTTTTCTTTTTTTTTTTTTTTTTTTTGTGGTACGCGGGCCTCTCACTGTTGGGGCCCCTCCCGTTGTGGAGCACGGGCTCCAGATGCGCAGGCTCAGTGGCCATGGCTCATGGATCCAGCCGCTCCGCGGCATGTGGGATCTTCCCGTACCTGGGCACGAACCCATGTTCCCTGCATCGGCAGGCGGACTCTCAACCACTGAGCCACCAGGGAAGCCCTATCATCTCCATTCTTAATAAAAGTTAAAGACATATTTTCTAAAAATATGAAGAATTAAACATAGTATGCAAAGTAAGAAGTAATAAAATGTTAATTTTCATTACTTAACAATTAAACTTTTGAAAATTTTACATTAAAAATATTCTTGACAGTCATATGTAGTCATATGCTATATATTGATTTCTGAAACTGTAGTGTTCTATAGTCCCTTTTTAAAAACAATTTAATTGAAAAAGGACCTGAGGGAGTTCCCAAGATGGCAGAGTAGAAAGACTCTGAGCTCACCTTCTCTCACAGGCACAACAAAATTACAACTATTTACAGAACAACTATCCATGAAAGAGATGGGAAGCTACCAGAAAAGATCTTCTGCAACTAAAAATGTAAAGGAGGAACCACAATGAGACAGGTAGGAGAGGTGGAGTTGTGGTATAGTCAAGACCCATACCCCCGTGTTGGACGATCCACAAACAGGAGAATAATTACAATTGCAGAGGTTCTCCCCAAGGAGCAAGGTGCCTGAGCCCCACATTGGGCTCTGCAGCCCAGGGATCCTGTACTGGGAAGATGAGTCCCCAAAACATTTGGCTTTAAAGGCCAGTGGCACTTATTTTAGGAGACCCAGAGGGCTATGGGAAATAGAGACTCCACTTTTAAAGGGAGCACACAAAATCTCACATGCTCTGGATCCAGGGAAGAAGCAGTAATTTGAAAGGAGCCAGGTTCAGACCTACCTGCTGATCTTGGAGAGTCTCCCAGAGAGGCAGAAGAGAACTGCAGCTTACCCTGAGGACATAGACTCTGGCAGCAGCATTTTGGGTGCTCCTTCTACCATGTGGACACTGGTGCTGGCAAGTACCATTTTGGAATCCTCCCTCTAGCTTATTAGCACTTGGACCCAGCCCTGCCCACGCTCACCAGCCTGAAAAGCCCACTGCTTTCCTACTCCTGCATCCCCTCCAAGCCTTCCCCAAATGTACATCACTGCCTCAGGTGATCTTTTCAAGCTCTGCCTCACAAACTACCAGCTCTTTAACCCTTTGATTGGATCCTATTGTGCCCATGATCCATGGTCTCTAGGAATCTGTGGTTGTTCTGGATGCTATAATGAAATACGATAGCCAGAGGGGCTTAAACAACACACAATTATTTCTCAAATTCTGGAGGCTGGAAGTTCAACATCAGGGTGCTATGCATGGTCAGGTTCTTAACAAGGTCTGTCTTTCTGGTTATGTATTATAGCCGTCCCTTGGTGTGTGCAATGCAAGCAGAGAGTGGTCTCATGTCTCCTTTTTTTAGGGCATTAATCCCATAATGATCTCCTGATTTCATTTAAACCTAATTACTTTCCAAATGTACCCACTTCCAAATACCATCACACTGGAGATCAGGGCTTCAATTCAGGAATTTTGTGGGAACACAAGCACTCAGTTCGTAGCAGAATCCTAGAATAACTAACATGGAAGAAGGTGGCAGAGACCATTTAGCTTTAAGTATTGGAGATTATATTGATTATATGACATCCATCAGGCCTTGGGAATAAGCAAGCCTGCCTCAGATAAAGAAAACAAGAAAAATAATTCAGGGCCCATTATAAACATGTATTCTATAGACTCTCCCATTACTATTCTGTTCCATCAAAATTTACACACCAGAGTGGCTGGGTTTCTCTCTGAGGAATCAGAGAAAGCTGAGATGATCAAAGCAGTTGCTGGAAACAACAGGGAAAGGAAAGTCAGGAAGAGGGGCAGTGTTGTCTGGATTTGGGAGGGAAGAGTGGAGAGTGGGCAGTGTAGGTCCAAACGACTTTTTGTTCACCCCAAATCCTAGTGAATACTAATTTTATGTGATATCACTATTAAACTTCCCCTGGTCTCTTAACTTGTTAATACCTCTACTCAAGTCCTCGAAGAAATAACATTTAAGTTAGAATTTGAGACTAGAATAATATACCAACCCCCAAAACTAGTGCATAAAGGAGAACTAGGGAAAGGAGAGATAAAAACAGAAGAACGTTCTAGACTGAAAGGGAAGAGTATATTAATAGGTCTTGAAGTGAGAAGGAGCTTGGCTTTAAGGAAAATTTAAGGAAAATTAAAAATTAAGGTAATACCATGCTAAAAGGTGATAGAGTATAAACCGGAGAATAGATCATTGGCTTTGAGATTGGAAGGATAGGACAAAATGGTAGGATATTTAAGAAGTACAATGAAAGCAGATATCCAAATTCATCAGTGGTTAAAGTCAGCATATTTGACAGCAAACTTTGACCAGACTTTCCAAAGAAGGAAACAGGTAAGAAATGTTTTCATAATTAGGTACCCTCTGCTATATATTATCTGGGTTACATTGTATTAGCACAATTTAAAAGCAAAATTAACAAGATGGCTACTCAGTGCTACTTCCTAGCTTTTGGTGACAGGTTGTGTTTTTTAACTGTTCAACATGTCTTCATTCTTTGCCTAAGATAAAAATCAGCTATAAAGGCTCATAAAGCTCATGACTTCAATAGGGATGTGGACCTACCTGAAAGAAAGAAGAGGAAAAGTACAGGAGTGTTTGAGGAGTGTAAGGTGATGTTCAATGGAAAGAGAATACAAGGAGATACAGCTCCCAGAACTCCCTTGGGATATGACTCTTTTTTTTTTTTTTTTTTTTTTTTTTTTGCGGTATGCGGGCCTCTCACTGTTGTGGTCTCTCCCATTGCGGAGCACAGGCTCCGGACGCGCAGGCTCAGGGACCATGGCTCACGGGCCCAGCCCCTCCGCGGCATGTGGGATCTTCCCAGACTGGGGCACGAACCCATATCCCTTGCATCGGCAGGCGGACTCTCAACCACTGCGCCACCAGGGAAGCCTGGGATATGACTCATTTAACACAAATGATATGTCAGTAATTAGAGTTCTCATAAACATCATTTACATCCCCACTTCTAAGTTATAATCCTCTACTGGTAGCTACAAGACTCTATCACATGATTTTGACATCAATCAATACAGGTGATATAGCAAAACAGATAACCATTATTCAATCATCATCTAGGAGGTACTGTTAAATTTTTAAAAATATAATGAGTGGATGGAAAGGTAGAAAGCAATAGTGTAGTGTAATGTGAAAAAGTCTTTTCATAAGGGGCAAGAAATATTCTAATTCATTGTTGAAATTAAAAACTATTCACACTCTATCATTGCACTAGCAAATTCATGTAATTTTGAAACTTTGTATATCTGTTGTCCCATTCTTTTGTTTAATCACAAATAACTTTGCCTAAAGAACAGTCACTCTGATAAACACTGTTATGTTGACTGTGAGTACCACCGTAATATTCATTAAATCACAGTTTGAAGAGGAAAATTTTTACCACTCTTCAACTGCTAATTTTTAACTATTGTTTTTATATTAATCAGCTGTTTTATCAAGTTAATCTGGCTAGAGCTTTGATCAAAGAAGGTATAGATATGTAATGTGTAATGAAATAAGCCAGTTTTCAAATCCAAAATTACTTTTTAGCAAAGGTATTATTTGTATGACAGTACCCATAGCTACACAATACTGTATTTTTGAGGATGTGGTCTCAGGGTCTACAGAGTATAAGAGACGGTTTATTTGCATCATACTTATCTTTACCCTAAAGGGTATTTAATGAAAAGATGTTGCATTAGTTTCCCAGATTTCAATTCAAACACATGTTTACTGAGTGCCTGCAAGGAATAAGTCTTTCTGCAATGTACAGGATCCTGCAAAGGTGAGTGAGACTCTTTCTGTCCTAACATCTCACTTTCCAGAAGGGGAGCTAAGATATGTGCTTGAAGAACAATAATATAAATAGAATGTGACAATTGCTAAAAAGAGATATATGAACAATTGTTAAGGGAACATAAAAGGACCAGAGATTAATGGCTGCTAAACCCAGAAGAAGGTGATAAAGAACCTAATTGAGGAAGGAAAGTGCTCAAAAGTCTTCTTGAAAATGATGGATTTAAATCGCAGGGGTGCATTTTCTAAGTCATACATCATTCTTCTTTAAGTATAGTTCCTTTGTGTCTGTGTCTAATATTTATCTCACAGGTTTGAGATTTAAGGAGTTTTATGTAATCTAAATCTTTATGCAATTATAAAATAGTAAAAAATAGCCCTGTGCTAAGCATCATGAAGATTGCAAAAGCACTGCCAATGAAACCTTGAACATGGGTAAGTAGAGATAAAATATCCCAAAACACATAAGACAGATAATACAAGGCGACAGATAATTGATATTTGTGTTGACTTTCTGTACTCCCCATAAACTGGCCAACAACGGGACCCCAGCTACAGACTTCTGCATCATAGAGCCCAGCATGCCAGACAAGGGCCTCTGTTTGTACTCTCATTCTAGGTGAAAACCACAAATATTAATAGTGGGCCAGTTATTCACCAAGGACTCATAAAACAGTTTCAAGATTTCTTGTGACCCATCTTAAGAAGCAGGAGTCCCAACAATGCTCTATTGTACTGAATGCTTTGAAGGAGGCTAGAAAAACAAAAATGAAAAACCAAGTTGACTCTTCGGTTCATTTGATGTCCTCTGATAACATCACAGGCTACTGCTTACCGAACAACTGTTAAATAATGCATTTTTCTTATATAACAAATCATTGAAGGTGAGAGGTAACCTTCTTCCACACTGTAAGTATTTGAAAATCCACAAACCTGTGTTGGACACATAATGTGTCAGTTTATTTTCTATTCTTGATCTTATCCTGAAAGGCCAATTAAGCCCCTCACTGATTTTTTTTAACATGAAAAGCATGTTTCACGAGATGATCTTCTGCTCCCCAAAGCAACCTGTGTTGCCTCAAGGCTCTAGGAGTGTTGGGTGGAACAAGGAGGGGGAAGTTAGGAGCGGAGATGACTGGAGTGAATATACACAAGTCATAAGCCCTAAGAGTTTCTTGGGTCTTCTTCCCTTTCAGCAGCTGAGATTACTCGCAGCCCATGCAAACAAAATAGAGCGCCCCAATCCAAAGCTACCCTGAGGAGATCTGCAGGATTTGCTTTAAAACTTTCCTCCCTGAACCTAGCTGCTTCCTGAAAATTTAATGCTCCAGGGAGCTGCATCGACTCTCAGGCAGCTAAGGTCCCTTTCAGGGTATTAAAATAAGCAATTATAAAGTGATGGCCAAAGGGCCAGAAAGAGGTAATGTAGCTTCCCAAAGTACCCAACTCTTGCAGGAGAATGTCTTTGGAATGTTGGGCCCAATGAGCAGCAATAGATTCATAAAGCAAAGTGAAAATAAAAGAATGTAAAGAGAAAGAAAGACAAAGAAGGTACCAAAAGATACACTTGAGTAGCATAATGTTTAACTTAATAAATAATGCATATCATAAAATATGTATTTATTTAGTAAACACCTAGTATACCACAACATCAGTCACAAAAATCACCCTGGTTTAGCAACTGAATAATAAATACAGCACCTTAAAATATATCTGACTGCCAGGTTGGATAAAAGGGTGAAGCCAACACATACTGACCTCAAACTCCACAGCCTTCTCCTGCCTCTGCGGAAGAAGACAGAGTGGATGCTGAGTGATTAAGCCATGGAGGTAGCTGCAGCGTATCGTGGTGCTGAATAATGGATATCCCTGGGAGCCCTTGGTAGAGGCTACAAGCCACCATGGGAGGAGGGAAGAGTGATGAAGAACTTTAAGGGTCTTGCTGTGACCAGGGAAAAAACCAGAAGAGAAGAGATTGTCAATAAATCTTTCAATACCCAAGAAAACTGGCTACCAGATATAGGATTTTATCCATTTTAGCAGAAAAACATTTATTATCTTGCTGTATAGTCACTCATGTGAAATGAAAATATTAATGCTATTAGATCCAGTCTGAGAAAGATGAACCAATATTACCCATTCGAAACCATTGGTTGTTTAACCCTGGCTTGCAGATTAGCACGTAATAATTGACAGAATAGGCTTTCCCGGGAATGTTCAGGATGCTTTCCAAACAGTTCAACTGAGACACTTTATTGATCATAAAGCGTTCCTAATGCAAATGAAGGAATGCCAAGGCGGCACTGGTGTCGACAACAGGCTGCAGTTTACAGCGGTAAACTCCCCATCTCCTATCAAGCCTTCAGCACGCTGTTCACTGCACAGCCGTTATCTTCACATGCTGACACATGTAATCTAACATTCTCACTTTGCCACAGTCAGAGCAATTGCTTGACAATATGATTACAGTTTCCTGTCAGCTCAGGCACGGAATATTTCTGTGAACTTTCAGAATTGCAAAATATTTTGATTTTGAAATGATAGTAATCCATGAAGAAAAAGTCTTCAAAATATTGATTTCTGATAACAAATCAAGATCTGCATAAAGGACATTGCTTTAAGTGTCTATGAATAAGGATGCTTTGGAGCTCAGAGGGAGACAAGGGGAGGCTGTGATAATATGATGAAAAAGAGAAGGACTTGGGTTGTGGAAACTACCGAAGGAAGCAGAGCTTGTGACAAAAAGCCGCCATCAGTGGTCATTGGCCTGATGGATATAATTGAATCACCACTCTACTGGTCCAGCGTACAGTGCGTGTTTGTCAGTGTCATTTCAAAAGAACACTCTTCCTCCTTCAACCCAATAAAGGTTGTTGGGGAAGTACATTGGTAGAAATTTTGTAGGAAATGGAAATGAAGAAAGAAACTTTACCACTTAGAAGGCAAAATATCTCTTAGTTTAATAAATAATAATGTGTATGTATTTAAATGAATTAATCTCAAACATTGAAGGTCATATCTCTCTGTAAGAATTTTCGTTGCTTACTGTAAAATGGAGAGACTTTTCAATAACTGGGTTAAGACTGGCTCCTCGTGACCCCTGGTAGAGATATGAAATAGGATTTATCTGAATTATTGACCTTTCCCCCAGAAATGAGAATGTGCTAAGAAAGACCTCCACATTCTTTTTTGTTCCCTCAGACATCAGTCATTCAAAATAGTTACTACCAGCATTTTAGGCACTTCTACTGGATGGTAGTTTTCTATAGGACAAGACAAAACTGAAATTATTTCCACAAATGAACAAGATAGAAATGGACAAAGGATTAGACTGAAAAATCATGGAATTTTAAATGGAGGAAAATGTTCTGAAATGAAAACTGATTACTGTAGCCCTGGGGCTAAGGGTAATTTATAGGTAGACCAGTAAAACATGTGTTCCTCAATAATGCAATCAATCACTTTACCTGGAATCTAGCCACTCAGTGATGTAATGCTCCAGTATGAATTTAGATTTTTTTCAAGCTGCTATTAGTCAAGTAGCTTTTAATGACTTCTACATTTAGACAACAGTTAGGGCTATTTAAATCTATAATTTGTCCTTTATTTCTTCTTAAACAGGCATACAACATATATGCAGACATTGCTAACACTGCATATATTCAGAACAGGAAAAGCATATGGTTATAACACATGGACTTTGAAAGCATTAATTATTCAGAAACAAAATAATCTGTCACTGACATTTCATTTCTGTAATAAGGTATAATTTACATAAAGTAAACTTCATCCTTTCAGTGTACCACTCTGAGTTTTGGCAAACACATATAGTCAGGTAACCACAATCACAACCAAGATATGGAACAGTTCAATAATCTGTTTCCCAAATTTCCTCCTGCCCCTTTGTAATCAACCCCTCCCACACCCTCAGTCCCTGGCAACTACTGATTTGTTTTCCATTCCTATAATTTAATGTTTTCCAGAGTGTTACATCAGTGGAATCATGTAGTATATGGCTGGTTAATTCTGGTGTTTTTCACATAGAAAAATGCAATTTTGATCTAGCCACATTGTTGTGGTACCAGAAGTACATTCTTTTCTTTACTAAGTAGTATTTCATTGATTGGATGTACCTCACTTCAATTGATTCCAGTTTTCAGCAATTACTAATAAATCTACTATGAATATTAACATACATATTTTTGTGTGAACATAAGATTTAATTTAACTTGGGTTAATATCTAAGACTAGGGTCACTGAATTGTATGATAAGTGTATGTTTAACCTTACAAAAAAATGCCAAACTGTTTTGAAAAGTGGCTGTATTTTTTGAATTCCTGCAAGCAAAGTATGGGAGTTTCAGTTGCTCCACACCCTTATCAACACTTGGAATGCTCAGTTATTTTGTGCGTTTGTTTTATTGGGTTGGATAAAAAGTTTGTTTGGGTTTTTCCATAAGATGTTATGAAAACCCCGAATGAACTTTTTGGCCAACCCAATTGTTATTCTAATAGATGTGCTGTGGCTTCATACTGTGGTTTTTAATTTGCATTTTCCGAGTAACTAATGATGTTAAACATCTTTTCACGTGCTTACTTGCCATTCCTATATTTTCTTTGATGAAGTGTCTGTGTAAATCTTTTGCTCATTTATTAAAAAATTAGGCTGATGGTTTTCATATTATTGCATTTTGAGAGTACTTAGGTAAACTGGATACAAGTCTTTTATCAGATATATGATTTCAAATATTTCTCCCAGTCTATAGTCTGCATCTTTTAATTCTCTTAGCAGTGTCATACATAGGGCAGAAGTCTCCATTCCAATGCAATCCAAGTTATCAATCTATTTTTTTCCTACTATGGATTGTGCTTTTCATATTGTATTTAAGAAACATCTGCTTAATCCAAGATCACAAAAATTTTCTTTTATGTTTTCTTCTAGTCTACAGATTGTTCATGACAATACAGTTTAAAATAGATATAATATTAATGAAATCTCAGTGACATCTCTGAGTAAAAAGAGTGGACACAATTTTTTTTTAATTCAGAAGAATACTAAGAGCCTTCAGTATTTCACACATTTGGAATTTCTGAAATCACAATCTCTTCCTTAAAACATAAAAAAATCACACAGTGTAATAGTCTTTCATTCATTCATTCATTAATCAAGTATTTATTAATGGCCCTACTATTTTCCAATTGCTCTGGTAGATGATGTGGTAACAGAGTTAAAGATGTAGTTGGTCTTTTCCCTCAAGAAGTTCTACATCTCTGTCCTATATCACACGCTTATATAGGACAGAGACAAGGAGTGAGAAAATTGTAGTACAGTGTGATCAGAGCAAAGATTCAGGTGGTCACCAGCAGCAAGATGAGTGAAAAGTGGGACACTTAACCCAAAATGACAGAACATAATAACCTCATTAAAGAAAAGAGATAAAACTTGTAGCCCTCAGCAGCACACAGTCTGGTTGAGGAAATGAAAATATAAATACATAAATAACAATTTAATTACCAATGTTCTAAGTGCTATGAAAGAAAATGATAGAAAATGAAGACAGTACATAACAAGATATAATTTAGTCTACTAACCTAAGGGAAGACACCCATAAGAAAGTAACATGAAATTGGAAGCTGAGCATAATTAGAAATTACCTTAGAATAAAACTTCAACGTTCCAGACTGAGGAAACTGAACATTTTAAGACCTTAAAATAGGAAATAAATGAACATATTTGAGGAGCAGAAAGGTCAGGCCAATAGGGAATTGTGTAGTGGTTTTCTAACTTTAGTTTAAATGAGAATCTTCCAGAAAGCTTGCTTAAAATTAAGATTACTAGACCCCACATATAAAAGTCTTTATTTAGGAGGTCTAAATTAACAAGGTAATTATAATGTGATGTATCAACCACCATACTTCAATTAATTCCAGGATAGAAAGAGGGAGACTTGTGGTAGGTAAGGAGAAAGGAGGTAGGAATTGAGTCATTCAAAGTAAGGATAGCCAAACTTTATCCTAAAAACCTTGAGAAGCTTTTGAAGGATATAAAATAGGGATGAGACATGATCCAGCTTGCATTAAAACAAATTACTTTGGAGTGACATCATCAAGACAGTGACATAGATTGTACCCAACTTCAGTCAGCCTCACAAGAGGGTCAACTAGCAACTATCTATACACAAGACACGATTTTGAAGATCCCAGAACCCAAGAAGTGAGACTTAAGCACTACCTTGGACAACAGAGACTAAGAGGGACTGCATTAGGAGAGTAAGAGCAGCAGCTTCATTTTAACAGACTCAACCACTCCCCAGGCCAGCACATCAAGAGGGCCTCACTGGGTAACAGTTTCTCCAGTGGTAAAAACAGAACCCAAGGTGGACATTCAGCTTTACCAGAGTTGCAAGATGATTCCGAGGAAGCATACTCAGGTCTTACCTCACATACATCACAAGGAGGTATTTGTGCAGCTCCACCAGGAGCTAGGGATCAGAAGGAGACAGATAAAGGGTGGTGGTGCCTACAACAACCTTCACTCAGGTTTCAGCAGACCATGTTCCTGCTTGCAGAGGCACCTGGGCAGAAATCCCAGCCTGAGGCTCTACATATCTAGAGAGCTGAGCCATGCCTTAGTCTGGCCAAGGAGCCTATTTGACAGTTCAGTCTGATTAGGATTACTGGCTACAAGATTGAAGTTACAGTGGAGTGCATTTGATAGCCTATGCTGGCAGAGGGACAAATTCACAGTCTCACCAACCTGCTGAGCATAGCTTCCAGTCCCATCACTCTGGGAAGCATGGCCACAAGAACCAGTAGTCCAATAGTTGTGGAACACATCCTACCCAACTGTTGAGCATAGCTCTGGCCCTGCATAACCAGGGAGCTTTAACAGTGACCCTGAGAATCCTGGAGAACAGCCTATGTTACCACCCCACTGAGGAGCTCAGCCTACAACCTCACCCAGTAGCAGAGCCCAGCATATGGCCTTGACCAATTGCTGGACAGCTTGTGGCCTTGCCTAGGCAGGGAGTGCAGCCAATGACTCTGCCCAACCATGGAGCATAGCTTACAACCCCAACTGACTGACAAGCCAAGAAAGTGACCTTGCCCAACTGAGGAGCACAGTCACTAGCCCCACTATCAATAATGGATAGATTATCCACACAAAGAATCAATAAGGAAAGACTTGGTTTGAACAGCACTTTGATGAATGTACATAACAGACATATACAGAACATTCCATGCAATAGCAGCAGAATACAGGTTCTTCTGAAGCATGCATGGAACACTTTATAGGATAAATCATATGTTAGGCCACAAAAGAAGTCTCAACAAATTCAAGAAGATAGAGATTATGTCAAGTATCTTTTCTGAAAATGATAGTATGAAACCAGAAAATTCACAAATATGTAGAAATTAAACAACACACTCCTGAACAACCAATGGATCAAAAAAGAAATCATAAGTTAAATAAAAAAATATCTTACAAACAAAAATGGAAACACAGTATACCAAAACTTACGGGATGCAGCAAAAGCAGTTCTAAGAGGAAAGTTTATAGCTATAAATATATATCAAGAGAAAAGAAAGATGGCAAATAAACAACCTAACATACCTCAAGGAACTAGAAAAAGAACAACAAACTAAGCTCAAGTTAACAAAAGGAAGGAAATAATAAAATTAAAGCAGAAATATATAATATAGAAAACAGGAAAACAATAGAAAAGATTAACAAAACTGGAAAAGATAAATAAAACACACAAACCATTAGCTAGACAAACTGAAAAAAGGGGAGAAGACTCAAATAAATATATAAATGAAAAAGGAGACATTAAAACTGATACCACAGAAATACAAAGGACTGTAAATGACTAAAAATTATATGCCAGCAAATTGGATAACCTAGAAGAAATTAATAAATTCCTAGAAACATGCACCTCCTAAGACTGAATTATGAAGAAAAAGAAAATCTAAACAGACCAATAACAGGTAATGATATTAAATCATTAATCAAAACCTCCAACAAAGAAAAGCCCAGGACCATGGGTGGATGGTGGATTTCATGGGTGGATTTTGCCAAACATTTAAAGAAGAATTAATGCCAATCCTTCTCAAACTTTTCCAAAAATTTGAAGAGGAGGGAATACTTCCAAACTCATTTCATGTGGCCAGCGTTAACATGATACAAAAGCCAGGCAACGACTCTATGAGAAAAGAATTACAGACCAATATCCCTGATGAATACAGATGTAAAAATTCTCAACAAAATACTAGCAAACTGAATTAAACAGCACGTTAAAATAATCATACACCATTATCAAGTGGAATTCATCCCTGAGATGTAACGCTGGTTCAACACATGCAAATCAATAAATCTGATATATCACATTAATAGAAAGATAAAAATCATATGACCATCTCAATAGATGCAGAAAAAGCATTTGACAAAATTCAATATCCTTTGATGATAACTCTCAACAAATCAGGTATAGGAAGAACTTAATATAATAAAAGCCATATATAACAATATATATATAACTATATATAACTATATATATATATATATATATATATATATAACAAGTCCACAGCAAACAACATCTTCAATAGTGAAAGGCTAGAAGCTTTTCCTCTAAGACAAGGAAGAAAACAAAAGTACCACTATTACTACTCTTATTCAACACAGTACTGAACCTCCTAGCCATTGAAATCAGAGAAAAAAGAAATAAAGGGCATCCAAGTCAAAAAGAAAAAAGTAAAATTCTCTCTATCTGCATATGACATGATCTTATACATAGAAAATCCTAAAGAATCCACCAAAAAACTGTTAGAACTAATAAACAAATTCAGGAAAGTTACAGGACAGAAAAACAACATACAAAAATCAATTGTATCTCTGTACACTAACAATGAACTATCTCAAAAAGTAATAAAGAAAACAATCCTATTCACAATAGCATCAAAAACAATAAACACTGGCCTTAGAGAGCTGTGAGCCCAGAAGTGGGGAGAAGTTGGAGAGGTCGGTAGGGGAGGGTAGGAAGAAATTGCAAATAGACCCCTGCCCTGGTCAGCTGAGCCCCCAGAGAGCATCTCTGCAGTGTCCAGGCTTTGTGTGGATGTGAAATGCATGGCCCTGTCAGGCCTGAGAGTTTGCAGACTGTCCCTGATGCGGCCTGCCCCGTGGTGGCCCTGTGGCTCCTGCAGTTGCCGCGGTGACCCCAGGCACAATCCAGCCCAGGTAGCTGTGCCACAGTCCCGGGGCACCATGACCCCATGCCCGACCATGCCTTGGGCCCCCTGGGGATGGCAGATGGCAGGCGCTCCTGGCTGCTGCTTCTGCTCAACAAGGGGGAATGATTAGTGTTCTAAAGTGAATTTTGGAGGTGGATACTTTAGGCCATGCCCCAGGGAATATTAATTGGTGTGAGCTCTCCTGGAGGTCCTCATCTTGGCATGGCACCAAGACCCAGCTCTTCCCAGCTGCCTGCAAACTCCAGTGGGACCTAATTAAACTTAAAAGCTTTTGCACAGCAAAGGAAACCATAAACAAGATGAAAAGACAATACTCAGAAAGGGAGAAAATATTTGCAAACAAAGTAAATGACAAGGGATTAATCTCCAAAATATACAGACAGCTCATGCAGCTCAATACCAAAAAACAAACAACCCAATCAAAAAATGGGCAGAAGACCTGAATAGACATTTCTCCAAAGAAGACATACAGATGGCCAAGAGGCACATGAAAAGATGTTCAACATCACTAATTATTACAGAAATGCAAATCAAAACTACAATGAGGTACCACCTCACACCAGTCAGAATGGCCATCATCAAAAAATCTACAAACAATAAATGCTGGAGAGGGTGTGGAGAAAAGGGAACCCTCTTACACTGTTGGTGGGAATGTAAATTGGTACAGCCACTATGGAGAACAGTATGGAGGTTCCTTAAAAAACTAAAAATAGAACTACCACATGACCTAGCAATCCCAATCCTGGGCATATACCTGGAGAAAAACATAATTCAAAAAACAGTGCACCCCAATGTTCATTGAAGCACTATTAAGAATAGCCAGGACATGGAAGCAACCTAAATGTCCATCAACAGAGGAATGGATAAAGAAGATGTGGTACATATATACAATGGAATATTACTCAGCCATAAAAAGGAATGAAATTGTGCCATTTGTAGAGACATGGGTGGACCTAGAGACTGTCATACAGAGTGAAGTAAGTCAGAAAGAGAAAAAAAATATTGTATATTAATGCATATATGTGGAATCTAGAAAAATAATACAGATGAACCTGTTTGCAAAGCAGAAATAGATACACAGACATAGAGAACAAACATATGTACACCAAGGGGGGAAAGCGGGGGTGGGATAAATTGGGAGATTGGGATTGACATATATATACTACTATGTATAAAATAGATAACTAATGAGAACCTACTGTATAGCACAGGAAAAAAAAAAGGTATAATCTGTTTGTAGGACATATATTAAGTTAACCTTAAAAATGCATTCCAGTATACAGTAGATGCAGACAAATACTGTTTGATTCCACTTATACTAGGTACCTAGAATAGTCAAATTCATAGATTCAGAAAGTACACTGTAGATGCCAGGGGCCAGGGGGTGGGTGTGGGTGTGGGGAGGTGGAATGGAGAGTTAGTGTTTAATGGGGACAGAGTTTCAGTTTAGGAAGGTGAAAAATTCGGGAGATGGATGATACTGAAAGTTGCACAACAATGTGAATGTACTTAGTGATACTGAACTGTACAGTTAAATATGGTTAAAATAGTATGTTTTACATTATGTGACTTTTACCATAATAAAACTTTTTTAAAAAAATCAATAAATACTTAGGAATAAATGCAACTAATGTGGTGGAAGATTCAAACACTAACTGTAATAAGACATTGATGAAAGCAATTTAAGAGGACAAATAAATGGAAAGAAATCTCATGTTCACAGATTGAAATAATTAATGTTATTAAAATATCTATAATACCCAAAGCCATCTATAATATTCAATAAAATCCCTATCAAAATTTCAATGGTATTATTCACAGAAATAGAAAAAAAAATCCTAAAATTTATATGGAACCACAAAAGACCCCAAATAGCCAAAGCAGTCTTTATAAAAGAAGAACAAAGCTGGAAGTATCACACTCCCTGATTTCAAACTATACTATAAAATTATAGTATAATCAAAATAGTACAGTACTGGCATAAAAACAGGCAATAGACCAATGGAAACAGAATCAAGAGCCAAGAAATAAACCCACACACACATGGTCAACTAATATTTGAGCAAGGGATCCACTAAGAATTCTTAATGGAGAAAACATAGTCTCTTCAGTAAATGGTGATAGGAAAACTGGATATCCTATCCAAAAGAATGGAACTGGACCCCTCTCTTAAATCATATGCAAAAATTAACTTAAAAACGTATTAAAGACTTAAATGTAAGGCTTGAAATCATAAAACTCGTAGAAGATCATAAGGAAAAAGTACTTGATATTGGTTTTGGCAATGACTTTTTAGATTTGTCACCTTAAACACAAGCAGCAGAAACAAACAAGTATGACTACATCAAATTAAAAAGGCTGCACAGCAAAAGAAATGACCAACAAAATACAGAGGTAACCTATTGAATGAGAAAAAATATTTACAAATCAAATATCTGATAAGGGGTTAATATCCACAATATACAAGGGACTTATAACTCAGTAGCAAAAAATAAACAAGTCAGTTAAAAAATGGACAAAGACCTGAATAGATAGTTTTCCGAAGAATATATACAAATGGCCAACAGATACATGAAAAGTTGTCAACATCACTAATCACCAGGGAATTGCTAGTCAAAAATATAACGAGATATCTCTTCACACCTGTTAGGATGGCTATTACCCAAAAGACAAGAGTTAACAAGTGCTGACAAGGATGTGGAGTAAAGAGAACCCTTGGGCACTCTTGATGGGAATGTAAATTGGTACAGCTACTATGGAAAACACTATGGAGGTTCCTCAAACAATTAAAAATAGAACTACTATCTGATCCATCAATTCTACTACTGGGTATATATTTGAAGGAAATGAAATCATTATCTTGAAGAAATATCTGCACCCTCATGTTTGTTGCAGAGTTATTTATCTTAATAAAACTGGAAAAAAATTAAAGAGAAATAAGTTGTAACATCAAAGAAAAGCAAGAAAGAGAGAATCTAATAATAAAATATGGTCCTTTGAGTTGAATAAATAGCTTTATCAAAATCTCTCCTGCCTCATATCTTTCGACTGTGAAACGTCATCAAGAATCCACAAACTTAAATGTGAACATATGGCACATGTTTTTGAAATGCTAATCAATTCAGCAAGATAAATGAAAGAGTGAAGAGTCAACTGAATAATGTAGATGAGGGTCTTATAAGCCAAAATGAGAGTGATCAAGCACTGGAGGCTGAGGAAAGTATTTAGGTGCTTCTATTAATACAGTAGGTGCTCTCTAAACATCTGCTAATTGACTAATGAATGCATGCATGAATGAATTGGGATCACCTAATCTGTGAAGGCTTCAGAGAAGTTGTAAGATTTGAGGTGGCCTTGATAAATAATCGACGATTTGGAGAGGTAACTAGGGCAAGGAAGAAATTCCAGTTCTAGGCAATGACAATGATAAGATCACAAAGTGATAACGTTCAAAATATTAGAAGAAAGAAAGTAGCTAGCAGAGGGATCATGTCTCTCCTCACTCAAACTCTTTCTTTGTTGCCAAATGACAAAAATCTAATGAATAAAGTGAATTCAAAACCTAGCAATTATTCATTACATGCCCAGCAGTAGTACTACAGTCATGGACATGGGATATTCAGGTAAAATAATCTGCAGAGAAACAAAGAAATACATTTACTGCCTAAACTGTTTTGCAGTTATAGCTTTGCTTCATAGCCATGTTCACATGGATAATTGTATATATGGGAACAGGAAAATTAATACAACTGGTCTTCTTGTGCTTTTTGATGACTCTCAGGCAGTGTCACCAGCTAAAGACAATGTCTGAGGGTGTGGTAGAGGTGAAGAGAGAACACATGGTAGTAGGAGAAGGATTACAGGACTGAATTATAAACGTTGGTACTTATATATCTATATAGAGGAGCTTCAAAATAAATTTTAGTACTACTGCTTTATAAAACAGTTCAGAAGACTTAAGAGATCTTTCTCTAAAATTCAAGTTTCTTAAGAGGGCTACTGTTTTAAGCATGCCTGATCCTTTTTTCTTTCTTTCTTTCTTTCTTTCTTTTTTTTTTTTTAATCCTGAATTGACAAATAGAGAAGAGTAGAAAAAGCATTTTGAAGGCATTTGGTTAACCACACACTTGTCTGACAGAAATGACAAGGCAAAACGCAGAGATTTGGGAACACGCTAATAAGTGACTAAAATTTTCGTTAGCTCTCACCCCTCTTTTGACTGATGGATTGAAAGTGACAAGACAATCAGACAATAGTATTTGAAATGAATCAATGACTGGTTGTCTCATATGGATTTTGTTCATTTCTTTTTATCTTTACACACCACCCTTGTCTAAGAACTCACTTAAGTCCATGCAATAGCTCCCACTGGATTTCCTATTTTTTTTCCTTCCAGTTATATTGAGATATAATTGACATACAGCACTGTATAAGTTTAAGGTGTACAGCATAATGATTTGACTTACATACATCATGAAATGATTATCACAAGTTTAGTGAACATCCATCTTCTCATACAGACACAAAATTAAAGAAATAGAATATATATTTTTCCTTGTGATGAGAATTCCTAGGATTTACTCGCTTAACAGCATTCATATATAACATACAGCAGTGTTAATTATATTTATCATGCTATACATTACATTCCTAGTACTTATATATCTTATAATTGGAAGTTTGTACCTTTTTTTTTTTTTTCTTTTTGCGGTACGCGGGCCTCTCACTGTTGTGGCCTCTCCCATTGCGGAGCACAGGCTATGGACGCGCAGGCTCAGCGGCCATGGCTCACGGGCCCAGCCGCTCCGTGGCATGTGGGATCTTCCCAGACCGGGGCACGAACCCGTGTCGCCTGCATCGGCAGGCTGACTCTCAACCACTGCGCCACCAGGGAAGCCCGGAAGTTTGTACCTTTTGACAGCCTTCATCCAATTCCTCCTGCTCCCACCACCCACCTCTAGTCACCACAAATCTGATCTCCTTTTCTATGAGTTTGTTTTTTAAGTATAGTTGACCTACAACACATTGTTGGTTTCTGTTACACGACATAGTGATTCAATATTTCTATACATTTCAAAATGATCACCACAATAAGTCTAGTTATGGTACATCTGCCTACAAAGATATTATAGTTATTGATTATATTTCCCATACTGTACATATCATATCCATGACATTTATTTTATAATGGAAGTTTGTACCTCTTAATCTCCCTCACTTATCTTTCTTCCTGTAAAGATTTGTCTATTCAAATCCTCTAACAATATTTTGATGGTATTTTTAATTGATGTTGAGTTGTATGAGTTCCTTGTATATATTGGATATTAGCCCCTTATCAGATATATTGTCTGTGAGTATCTTCTCCCATTTTGTAGGCAGCCTTTTCATTTTGTTGAAAGTTTCCTTCACTATTCAAAAGCTTTATAGTTTGTTGTAGTTCCATTTATTTATTTTCACTTTTGTTTCCCTTGCTTGGCATATGGAGATATATCTAAAAAAAAATTACTAAGACTGATGTCAAAGAGTAATGTTTTAGAGCCAACTGCCTAATTTTTCTTCTAGAAGCTTTATGATTTCAGGTATTATATTTAAGCCTTTCATCCATTTTGAATTTATTTTTGTACATGGTGTAAGAGAGTAGTCCAGTTTGATTCTTTTGCATGCATATGTCCAGTTTTTCCAACACTATTTATTGAAGAGTCTGTTTTTTCCCATTGTATATTCTTGCCCTCTTTGTGGTAGATTAATTATCCCTATAAGTGTGGATTCATTTCTGGGCTCTCTATTCTGTTCTATTGGCATATGTGTCTGCTGTTTCTGTGTCAGTACCATGCTGCCTTGATGACTGTAGCTTTGTAGAATAGTTTGAAATCAGCAAGCAGGACTCCAGCATTGTTCTTTTTTTTCTCAAGACTGTTGTGGCTATTTGAGTTCTTTTGTGTTTCCATACAAACTTTAGAATTACTTTTCTAGTTCTGTGAAAAATGTAATTGGTATTTTGATAGGGATTGCACTGAATCTGTAGATTGCCTTGGGTAGTACGGTCATTTTAAAAGTATTAATTCTTCCAATCCATGAACACGATATATCTTTCCAGGAATTTGTATTCTTTTCAATTTCTTTAATCAGTGTCTTATAGTTTTCTGAGTACAGGTCTTTTACCTCCTTAGGTAGGTTTATTCCTAGGTATTTTATTCTTTTTGATGTGATTGTAAATTGGATTGTTTCCTTAATTTCTCTTTCTGATAATTTGTTTGTGTATAGAAACAAAATAGATTTTTGTACATTAATTTTTTATCCTTCTGCTTTCCTGAATTCATTGATGAGTTTTAGTTGTTTTTTGGTGGTATCTTTAGGATTTTCTATGTATCATATCATGTCATTTGCATGCAAACAGTGACAGTTTTACTTTTCATTTCCAATTTGAATTCCTTTTATTTCTTTTTCTTGTCTGATTGCTGTGGCTAGAACTTCCAACAGTATGTTGAATAAAAGGGGCAAGAGTGGGCATCCTCGACTTGTTCCAGATCTTAAAACAGCTTTTCTCTGTTGAGAATGATGTTAGCTGTGGACTTATCATATATGGCCTTTATTATGTTGAGGTATGTTCCCTCTATACCCAGTTTATGGAGAATTTTATCATAAATGGATGTTGAGTTTGGTCAAAAGTTTTTTCTGCATCTGTTGAGATGATTATATGATTTTTATTCTTCAATTTGGTAATGTCGTATATCACATTTATTGATTTGAAGATATTGAGCCATCTTTGAATCCCTGGGATAAATCCCACTTGATCATGTGCATGATCTTTTTAATGTATTGTTGAATTTGGTTTGCTAGTATTTTGTTGAGGATTTTGCATCTATGTTTGTTAGTGATATTGGCCTGTAATTTTCTCTTTTTTGTGATATATTTGCCTGACTTTGGTGTCAGTGTGATGCTGGACTGCCTCACAGAATGAGTTTGGAAGCATTTCTCCCTCTGCAGTTTCTTTGGAATAGCTTGAGAAGGATAGGTGTTTACTCTTTCTAAGCGTTTGGCAACTTACTGAGACTTGTTTTATGGTCTATGTATTCTGGAAAATGTTCCATGTCCTCTTGAAAAGAATGTGTATTCTGCTACTTTTGGATGGAATGTTTTAAATATATATATATATATATCATAATATATAGATAGGTATAGATTATGTATACACATATACATATTAAGTCCATCTTATCTAATGTGCCATTTAAAGTCAAGGTATCCTTATTGATTTTCTGTCTGGATGATCTGTCCACTGATGTTAGTGGGGTGTTAAAGTACTCTACTATTACTGTGTTACTATCAATTTCTCCCTTTGTCTGTTAATACTTGTTTTATATATTTAGGCACTCTTATGTTGGGTTCATATATGCTTACAATTGTTAAATCTTCCTCTTGGATTGATCCTTTGATCATTATGCAATGTCCTTCTTTGTCTCTTGTTATAGTCTTTGTTTTAAGTCTGTCTTGTCTAAAATAAGTATTGCTACTCTGGCAATTTCTTTTCTTTTCTTTCTGGCAATTTTCTTTTCATTTCTATTTTCATGGAATAACTTTTTCCATTCCCTCACTTTCTGTCTGTGTGTATATTTAGATTTGGAGTCTCTTCTATGCAGTATATATTTGGGTCTTGCTTTTTTATCCATTCAGCCACTCTATGTTTTTTTATTAAAACAATTAACTCATTTACATTTAAAGTAATTATCATATGCATGTACTGACTGCCATTTTGTTCATTGTCTGGGGTTGTTTTGTAGTTCTTTTTTGTTCCTATTTTCTTCCTTTGGTCTCTTCCTTGTGTTCTGATGACTATTGCTACTGTTATGTTTGGATTCCTTTCTCTTTTCTGTGTGTGTGTATCACATTACAGACCTTCAGTTTGTGATTACCATGAGGTGTATATGTAGCAATCCATATATACATATAAAATCCATATATATGTGTGTGTGTATATATACATATATATATATATATATATATATATATATATATAATCATTTTAAGTTAAGTTCGTGATCTCTTAATTTCAAATGCATTTTAACAACCTGGTATTTTTATTATCTGCCATCCACAATTACTATTTTTGACATCATATTTTACATCTTTTTAAGTATCCCTTAACTACTTGTGGATAGAGATGATTTTACTACTTTTGTCTTTTTTACCTTCCTCTTAGCTTTATACATGGTTGATTTAGTACTTTTATATTTGCCTTTACCAATGAGAGTTTTCCTTTTAAAATTTTTATATTTCTAGTTGTGACCTTTTGTTTTTTGCTTAGAGAAGTCCCTTTAACATTTCTTGTAAAGTTGATTTAGTGGTGCTGAGTTCTTTTATATTTTGCTTATCTGTAAAATTTTTGGTTTCTCTACCAAATTTGAATAAGAGCCTTGCTGGGTAGAGTATTCTTTGTTATAGGCTTTTCCCTTTCATCACTTAAAATATATTATGCCAATCCTTTCTGGCCTGCAGACTTTCTGCTAAAGAGTCAGCTGATAACCTTAATAGGAGTTCTTTGTAGGTAAATTTGCTTTTCCCTTTCTGCTTTTAAAATTATTTCTTTATCTTTAATTTTTGCTATTTTAATTACAATGTATCTTCGTGTGGTCCTCTTTGAGTTGATACTGCTTGAGACTCTAAGTTTCCTGGACCTGGATGTCTGTTGCCTTTCAGGTTAGGGATGTTTTAGCTAGTATCTCTTCAAATATGTTCTCTGCTCCTTTCTCTCTCCCTTCTCCTTCTGGGACCTCTTTAATATGAAAGTTAGTATGCTTGATGTTGTCTCAGAGGTCTCTTAAGCTGTCCTCATTTCTTTTTATCGTTTTTTTCTTTCTTCTGTTCAGCTTCAGTGATTTCCACTCCTCTATCTTCCAGCTCGCTGATCTGTTCCTCCTTATCATCTACTGTTGATTCCTTCTAGTGTATTTTTTTTTTAGTTATTGTATTCCTCATCTATGTTCAGTTCTTCTTTATATTTTCCAACTCTTTGTTTAAAACTTCTAACTTCTCACTCTCTTTATCCAGTCTTCTCCTGAGTTCTTTGAACCTCTTTACAATCATTACCTTGAATTCTTTATAGGGTAGATTTCTTATCTCCACTCCATTTAGTTCTTCTTCTGGGGTTTTATCTTGTTCCTTTATTTGAAGCATACTCCTCTGTTGCCTCATTTTGCCTAATTTGCTGTTTTATTTCTATATATTTGGCAGGTTGGTTATGTTTTCTGACCTTGGAGAAGTGGCCTTTTGTAGGAGACATGCTATGCAGCTCAGCAATGCACTCCTCTGTGTTCATCAGATGTATATGCCCTGGGGGTGCCCCAATATGGGCTGCATGGGTCCTTCTATTGTGACAGGCTGACTATTATGGGTGGCCTGGTAGGTGTGACTGGTCCCTAGTCAGATTGGTTGCCAAGGTCTGCCTTGTGTAGAGGCTTCTGGCCATTGGTGGGCAAAGTCAGGTCCCAAGGTGGTTGGCTATAGGGCCCTGAGCAAGCAGGGCCAGCTTGAGTTGGCCAGCTGATGCATGGTGTTGGATCCTGGAGTGGCTGATTCAGGGGCCCAAGGTGTCCTGTTTCATGGTTCCTTCTTTATATCTTTAGTTGTAGAAGATCTTTTCTGTAGTCTTCTAGTTTTTCTCAGCAATAGTTGCTCTGTAAATAGTTGTAATTTTGGTGTTCCATGGGAGGAGTCAAGCTCAGAGTTTTCAAACTCCACCATCTTGGCCATTCTCCCTCCAAGATTAATATTCTTCTCTTTTTAAATGCACTCAATGTCCAAAATAAAACAACTGGCCACTCTTTGTCAGATTCCCAATTAAAAATATATATATATAAGCTATAAAATGTATGAAACTTTAAGATAGTCACATTATACCTCTCTTCATCCCAAACAGCACTTATCAGAGTATCTCACGCACTAAGGAAGCTTACCAAATATCTTAACTGGTTTAATCATTTTTCTATCTGTGAATTGTTCTCAGAAGAAACAAAATCTCTATTCTTCACTTCCTTTGTCCTATGTTCTAAAAACTTAGTAAGTGATCAAATCCTAGTTTGAGTCCGTGTATTTTTACCATATGCACAAACTCAAATGTACTCAAATTCAAGTACATGGACTCATAAAAGGGATGAGAGAGAGCAATGGAGACACAGATAGAGAATTAAACAGTATGAACAGTTCACTTGTCATTCCACTCACTGAGCATATGCCCCAGAGTGAGCACGAGATGAAAAACAGGATTCTGCCTTTTCCTCTGTTGAGTTCACTTCCTACGCGTCTCTCTTAGTGATCATCTTGCTGCAGTTCTGAGTATTCTAGTTTTCAAAGATGTGTATTGCATATAATATGATTCCTAAATTCAGTGCAATTACTTCATCTGGTACTCAACCAAAAAAGAAAAAAATCTATCTGTTCCCAAACTAGAGAGAAAAATTGGCTGTACTGGACTTATTGAGAGACAGTATATCAGTTTCAAACTTGGCATCATCCTAAGAGGTTTTCAAGGGCAAGTTTGCCTTTACTCAACTTTTGCTTTACCTGCTGACTCTAGACATTATGCTCACTTAAGAGGCCACTCTACAGCATGGCACTCCACTGTACCCTGAAAAGACTCTTTCTGACTTTGACATTTAATGTATTTTATGCAAAGTGTTCTTTATTTACAACTGATGATTAAAAAAGAAAAAAAAGATAAAAACATCTAAATCACCTGCCATGATTTTGAGGCTTTTAGAAGCACTATTACAGATAACAAACAAATATAGAGAAAAAAATCAAAGAAAGGAAAAAACTTTAACACAAAGATCACATACACATGTGCCCACCAGGGCCTTACAGGTAAGGAAACAAGTGGAGAATCTTGGACTTATCAGAATACAAGGTCTGGAGAGGCCTGGAGAGGCAGAACATCAGGAGCTCCAACTCACTGTTTCAATGCAGGAATGGAGGTTCAGTGTTGCCATTTTTTTTTCAAAAGAAACTAAAAATCTGGATTTATATAGGAAAGACTGCCAAGGAATTTTAAAAATAATAGCAAATCTTCTGGGTCAAGACCACAAGAGCACAACAAACAAGATCCATTGGTCTAACTTAACACAATGACCATCCATTTGCAATCTCTGCACTACCATACCTTTATCACAAATAAGTGGCTTTTTAAGTAAAAATATAACCATCTGAATGCATCCAGTGCTTAATTAACATTCTGAAGATTAAATAATGTATGGTTTTCTTTGTATTGGGCAATTACAGCATTTTGCTGAATCAGGAAAAATGCAATTTTCAGTTTGCTTGAGAAAAAGTATTTAATACCTCTCAACATATAGGGATATTTTAGCATGATGCCAAGTTTGTGCCTGGAGTTCTTTCTTTCTTTTGATTGATAAGAAGTGTTTCCAGTCACCTGTTTACCTAAGAGTTAAGAAATAAAAGAAATTAAATAGTTCCCTACACCTGTAAGACAAGTTGAATTTATTCTTTATGGGATCACAGTGCTAGATTATCATCATACAAACCTGTAAACATAATTTGATGGTTTCTCTATCTCAAAAAAAAAATCCTGTAGCCTCAAAATTAGACCTTCCATATAAATCAGGAAATTCTTATCATAGGATGCATTTCTGAGAGGGGAATATAGGACTCTAACAATATAGTTGTTGGCAAAAAATTGTCTGACTTTGATATACACAACATCTGAAGTCACAGCTTGGAGGTTGAGCCCTTACATCATTATTCCATACATACCAAACCTAATTGTTCATTTCTGTAATCGTTCACAGAGCACAGAAACCATCAGAGAGTAATAAGTCCAGGAAGGCAAATTGTACTTCTTATGGTTATAAGGGCTGTAGTGCTCAGTAGACTGGAATTACTTTTCTAGCAAAATAAATCACAGGGCTTCCAAAATTTTTTAAACCTCTAATCATGAATGATGTTTACATTTCTGTTGGTTTCTAGATTTACATCCAACATATGGTGAGCAAAAAATATCAAAACCCATTCCAGAAATGAAAGGCAAAATCTGTCGTACAATTTGATGTGCCTGCCCTAAGTAGTCTGGTACCAGAGATTATAA
The DNA here is from genome assembly GCF_964270905.1 of Leucopleurus acutus. Classification (NCBI taxonomy): domain Eukaryota; kingdom Metazoa; phylum Chordata; class Mammalia; order Artiodactyla; family Delphinidae; genus Leucopleurus; species Leucopleurus acutus. The sequence continues at coordinate 99,647,694 of NC_139143.1, read as the reverse complement.
ATCTGCCTTTTGTTATATCAGTCTTTCTGATGGGCATGTTTTAAAACTGTATGCAAAATAGTTCAATTATAACCGTCACTTGTGTAACTATTGTCTAATAATATAAATGGCCTATTATAGAATAATTATGAAAACGAATATGAGTTTAAATATAGGAAACTTCTCCTATAGATCTGGAATGAACTCTTATAAATAAAGGGATACAGGATGTAGCATTAATCAAGTTTGGGCAACTCAATGGGTGGCAGCAAATATCCACCTATCACTGCTCTGTCAAAATAATGCAGCAGAAACTGCCAAGTTTTGCTTATAGGAAATGTAGGGAGGTTGATTGATATTCACTGATCTTGGTATTCAAGATGGTAGTTACTCTGTGTTAGTGTCAATGTCAAGGGAAGAGTGTACACGTACATCCCCAGCAACTTCATAGGGAAAAGTCCCCCTCCCAGCCTTTAGGTGTAGCCATCTCTAACAAAGAAATGCTTAATTACTACTCTATGTTATACCTATTTCAATTTTTAATTTTTTTCAAATGATTATTTATAACTCACATGCAAGAGCTGTTTGAACAAATGTCTGCATTTTAATTACACAAGTCCAGAGTTCTGTGCTGTATTTTTTTTTTTTTATTCTTCACAGATACACAATGCTGGTGGGTTTCAAAGATACAAACTAATCTGCATAGTTGGGGTGCTATATGCCATCCAAAGATCATGAAATTAATGAGGTTAACTTTAAAGGGGCCAAATTTTCTTGAACTGGTTTGATTTGAGCAAAGGGACTCATTTTCATGTAGTCTTAAAACATTTTTATTATAGCTATTTAATTTTATGACACTGGTCCAGAGAATTTGCTGAAAGTCAGAGGAAATCTCCTATATTTCTTCTCTCTCTCCCTTTCTCTCTCTTGGCTATCTGTCTCTCTTTCTCTCCTATTTTCTGTATATTGAAATTTAGAATCTGATATAGTTATAATTTACCTACAGTCCCTTTTCTCCTACAGCACTCAGATTTGAAGGGCATTTAAAGATTTAAGGTGAGTTTTGAATATTAAAATCAGCATGAACACCAATGTAAACTCTGAGTACATCTCTACATGTTCATCAGTTCCCAAAACTTATTTTAGAAGCTCCTACTAAGTGCATATAATATTTTCACCTCTCTCAATATTAAACAATAAAAAATAAACAAAACTGTTATTTCTGACAGGTCTCATAAGACATTGGTTTTAAATTCATTTCCATGAGGAAGAGGAAAATGTTATAATTCTCTTATTATTAATGTTGAACTAGTCCCCCATGGAGCTCTAATGAAATGATTAATTGGAAAGTCATTTGGCATAGTATAAAGAAATATACATTTGTTACAAATATTTTACTACTATTACCTATAATGATAATAAAAAATACACCATAATACTCATGCCCTTTCAGCTGCGTTTGTTCCTTGGCTGTTGTTATTCTACTGCTAAAATCAACAAAAAGTGTTTTGGCACCTACTATGATTCTGGGCACTGGGAAATAAAGTAGGCTACATTGTTCTCACCCAGAAATAACTTAAAATCTAATTGGCAAGCTACAATACATACACTCAAACACATGCAACTTTTGAAAAATTGATGTATGTTTAAAAATCTAATTAATATGATTATTAATTATCTTGTGTGGGACAGACACTGAGTGTCACATGAGGGAGAGAATATGTTTAGCTGAGTAATTGGGGAAGATTTCACAGGAGGTAGCCATATGCCTGGTTTTGATGTTTGGGTAAAATTTCATTAAGTATGGAGTAGTGTGTGCATATGTACTGTGGTTTTGGTGGGAGAGGGGGCAGTGTCTTCCAGGAAGAGGTACAGTGGCACCAAAGGTACTAGACTGTACAAACCATCTTAAGAGGACAATGAGGACATAGCCTGGATGTTCCAGGGAGCATTGAGCTATATCCAACCTAAGAAATGTGGATTTTTATTTAGTAATTAATTAGAAATATTGAAAGATTTTTGAGTGAGAGAATACTAGGTACAAAGTATAATTCTTAGATGTTTAATCTCACAGTATTATAAAGAATAGATTGAAGGAATAGAGACCAAACTTTGACTTGCAATAGATTAAATACAAGGTGATTAGGACCTGGACCAGAATGGTAGCAAATAAATAGGAAGAAAAGGACTAGAAGAAATGTTTTATTTCAAAGGCACTTGATAATAGCTGGATATGTAGTGTGAGGTTAAAGGAAAAAACAAAGATGTCATGACTTAAAGCCTGGATGCCAGAGACAATGCTCTACCACTTATTAATTTACTTTCAAAAGTGTATTCTTTTAACAAATATTTATTGAGGGTATACTATTTGTCACACACTGTGCAAGTCCACATGGGTTCAATGAGGCATGTAAGCTTTAGAGGTAGATAAATAGATATGAAATAAACAACATATGTCTATTAATTATAAGTATTTACATAATAAATATTCTAAATGTATGGACATATATATTACATATGTATATTATACTATACATATAAGACATGTAATATATGTTAAATATGTATATTATATATATAATCATATATACACCCACACTTTTGAGATGAAGATTGACATTAATCAAATAACCAATATATTAATTATAATCAAATAACAAATATAAAATTATGAGCTCTGTTAGGGATTATAAAGGGAAATGGAGGAAGCTATGCGAGCATGCAACAAGAATATTTGTGTGAGTTGGGATTGTCCAAGAAGGTTTCTCTGAGGAAGTGATGTTAACTAGGCAAATGATGAAAAGGGTATTCCTAAGAACAGGAACAGTGTGGGCCCAGGTTTGGAAAGGGAAATTTATGAGTTCATTTCTGGACAAGTTGAGTTTGACGCTTCTTTGAGACATCCAATTGGAAATGTTGAATCAGAAGACAGAAATATAGGTCTGACACTCAGAAGAACAGTCTAGGCTGCAGATCTAAATGTAAAAGTCCCTAGCAAAGAGATGAGTCATAGATATGGATGAAAACCACTAGGAAGAAAATTTACAGTAAGAGCCTTACAGGGCTTAGAGCAAGCCTAGAAATCTGCAAAGTTCAGAAGGGGAGTAAAAGAGGATATGCTGGCCCAGGAGACTAAGAAGTTGATGGTTAGGGGAAAAAAATGCAGAGGATGTGGTATGAGAGAATTAAGAAAGGGGTTGTTTCTTGCCAGAAGTAGTTAGTATTTTTGAAAGATGCCTAGCAGACAAACAAGTTGAAGCCTAAAAAAGACCTCCCATTGGATTTAATTATATGAAGGGCATTGGTGGCCTTGATGAAAGTAGTTTAGGAAGAGGAGAAGGAATAAAGGCCAAATTATTGTTGGATGAGAACTGAGTGGGAGGTGAGAAACTAGACAGCTGGGTTTGAAACATTTGGCAGTTAACAGACTTTAATAAAATAAACTTTTGAAAGGAAGAATGAGGTTTTGTTGCTGTTGTTCTTGTTACTTTGATGTACGTGTCTGTATATGTGTATGTTGTTTATTTTTATAGAAATAAGATGTCGGTTTTATCCAACTTGAATTTGGGAGGACGGCAGAAACTTAAAAGGAAAAGTTTCAAGCATCTACAGAGGAAAACCAGGGCTCAGGAGAGAAGACAGGCCTGGAGAAATGGATTAGGTCATAATCTCAGAGATGAGAGTCATTGCTCTAGAAAGGCTTTGGTGAGAAGAGAAAAGCATAGAAAAAAGCTAAGAACCCAGGACTGGTCTTAGTGAAATTCTCCATTGAGGAAAATTCTCCATTAGGAAATTCTCCATTTAGGAAAAGAAGCTAGAGGTGATATGGAGTCTAGAAATGAAGACATGGAAAAGCAGCCCAAGGAAGAGATAGAGCAATGAGGTTGAAACCAAGGGAAGGATAAGTTTTTAAAAGAAGGAAGACTTCCAAAGCAACATGTAGAAACTCTTAAATTGTGTTATTTGCAATCACTAACACTCAAAAGAGCCATTTATTCAAGCCAAATAAAAAATTTTCTTATTTGAATGTTTTTAAAATGTGATGATACACTCCCCTGCTTTCTTATCCAGTGTGGGTTTTGAAAAACAAAAATTATGATAAAAATAAATGTTAAGTATTGATGAGAGGATAAATAGAAAATAAAATATTACTCCGAATCTCCCAAACCGAAAAGAATCATCATTAACTTTAGGTAAAATTAATTTCAGGCATCTCTTTATGTTCTTACATAGATGGAAGATAACAAATAAGGATATATGGAATTAGAGCTGGATACTAGAGAACTTGGCATCTAAAGAGACCTATCTGGTTAGATTCTTAGCCAGCTAGATATAGATAGATATAGGTCCTTCAAGTAATAAATTTGGAAGAGTGGAATCACATCATACAAGCTGTTTTAATACAAATATAAAATTATTTTCATTTGAATTTAAGAAAAAGAAACAAGTGGGAATAAAATGCTAGAATCTACATAAATGTTTCTTCAACAAAGTGGTATTAGTTCCTAAAAGAGCTTGCTTATTTTAATAAAAATGGAAAAAATATTTAAAAGTTTATATTATATTTCTAACTTCAAATTTCAAATGTACACAAGTCCATTGACTTTCCTTCATGATAGATGAATAAATTAGTCTTCGACATGTTGCCATCTCCTTTCCTATATCTTTCATGATTTTTGTTTATTTTTCTCCCTTGTCTACTTGATAGCATTTAAATTCTGTCCTTTAGCTATAAGTACCACACTTTAGTCATAATTTTATATCTTAACCAATTCAGAGCTTACTTTTCTTTTTTTGCCATGTTTATTCTTCAGGTTTGTCTTTTTGTGTGTGTGTGTGGTATGCGGGCCTCTCACTGTTGTGGCCTCTCCCGCTGTGGAGCACAGGCTCCGGACGTGCAGGTTCAGCGGCCATGGCTCACGGGCCCAGCCGCTCCGCGGCATGTGGGATCTTCCCGGACTGGGACAAGAACCCGTGTCCCCTGCATCGGCAGGCGGACTCTCAACCACTGCACCACCAGGGAAGCCCTTCAGGTTTGTCTTGATTCACCTTCTGGCCAGCAAGATCTAGCCAGTAGTTTTTCAAAAAAAAGATTTTTTCATTGTTGCATCCCTAAGTTCTTCCATGCATAAGGTGGTCTGCCAAACTGCCTTTTGTACTTAGAGGACAACTAGACTGGGTATAAAACACACATCTTTTTCTCAGAACTTTTAAAGCATATGTATTGTCTTTTGCTCTTGGGTTCTCTTTAAAAAGATTGAGGACAGTCTGTTTTTTAACCTGTTTTCTACCGGGCTGTTTATATATTATTTCTTTGATATTGAAATTCAGCAATATCATCAAATTTGGCACCAATCATCCTGTATCATCTTTTCCAAAGACACAAAATACCTTGTTTATATGTAAATGAAAGCCTCTCTTTTTTTCAGGGATTTTTCTTATATTTGAAAGCTTTTATCATTCTGGTCTCTTCTTCAGGAACACTAAATATGCATCAGTTAGATATATTCTGCGTTCTCTATTATCTTATTCATTACTATTTTGTATCTTTGTTATTTTCCATTTAATTTTGTGTGTTTTTCCCCATTATACCCACTATATCTTTGTGCTTTGAGCCTCTTCTATTATACTTTACATTGCTTCATTATATGGCTTCACTTCCAGTATGTTTTATTTGTTCCTTACATTTCTTTTCTGAGGACTAACAGTTTGCTTTTAACTTTTTTCTATTTTATAGTCTCTTATTTGCACCCTTATATACATATATATTTTACTTCTTTGAAAAGTTATTTATTTAAATTCTTCCTGTGTATTTTTAGGAAAGAATTCTTATGCTACATGTTTACTTTGCTACCATTTGCTTATGTCTATTTCCTCTTTTTTTCCCACAGTTAATGGGTTGGCTTCTAAGTTTTACTCAAGTTTGAATGAGGCTAGCTACCTGCTGAAAAATAGTCTATAGGAGGATTGGGGAGTATGAGCTATAGGATATGTAAGTCTAGAGCCTCGATGGAAATTTGTGGTCTCAAACACTCTCACACCAATTCAGTTATTTACTTTGTCCTGAGTGCATGACTCCCCTCTGTGTGCAAGTAGTCATTGTGACTCACAGAAAATCCTTTTATGTCAAGCATTCCCTGTGCAGCTGCCTCTTTTTCCCTGCATCACCTCTGGCACTCACCCTTGCAAAGAACACTAGGCTTTGGTCAATAGTAATAGTGAGTCTCTGTTTAGTTTCTCCTTCTGTGCCACCTCCCCTGTCATTCTATGCTATTAAACATATTCTACAGGGAGGTTCTGTGCTTTTCTGCAGCCACTATACCCCCTGGATCTTGTCATCTTGAATCAAAGAATCATTGTCTATGCCTTTCTGGATTGTAACATTTACTTTTGAGAAAAATCAATATCCGTCAATGATCAAGGAGGCGTGCATTGGCTCTCAGCATCCTGCCCTGTTTAGGCTCAGATTTTACATGATTTGGTGGGTGTGTGAACAGTTAGTAGTTTGAGGTTTTAACCATTCCTTTGTTTCACTTTAGCTAGTTGTTTTTTTTTTCTTTTTTTAAATTTTTGGGCATTGTTTTTAATGGATTTGAGAAAGGAAAAGAATTGCCTCAACCCTACTATCTTAAGCTGAAGTTCATGTGCATTAATTTAAAAATGCTGGGACAATGCAGCTCTTTGATAGATATGCAAAGAGAGAATATACTATTGTGATTCTTCAAAGAGTTTAAGATGTTGAAGAAACTGCAATTCCAGGAAAGGAAAGTCTCCATTTTGAAACTGGGAACTTTTGGGTGTATAGAGAAAAATGAAGAAAAAGATTGGCCTGGATGTAGAGCTAAAAGTTATCCTGGCATCATTAAAAGTAAGAGAATTTCAGATGGATTACTTCTAACATGATACCTATGAACCTTTATAGTCATGTACCCTTTTCATCTGCTTGATTTTAAGTGCTTGTCCTAACACCACCTATTTCTTGTTACAAGGAGAAAATAAAAGTTTCTGCCTGAAAGATTTCATCCCTTACAACCCATTTTCTCCCCCAACCTGACCCTGCAGTGAAGTCAAAATGACAAATTTGTGACATCATAATAATTTTTTTCTCCAGGAACAAACTGTGAAGCCATTAACACAGGATGGTGACTTCACTGCAGGATCAAACAGAGCAGCTGGCTAGCGAGGAAAGAGGGAGCATTCTTTTTCAAACACAGATGTATCTTCAATAATAACCAGGGAAACTCAGAAAATTACTGTCAAAGTAAATTGCATTTTGTATAAATGCCATCTCCTTTCAAGTTTGCCCCAGCATGATCATGCTTCTTTATTTAGTGGTGTTGTCCTTTTCTCCTTAGAGACCTTTAACAAAAATCTCCTTTTATATTTCAGCCATCATTAAAATGACTTAAATGAGTAGGAATGGGGCATGCCTGATATTTATTTTCAATTATTTACATAAATAAACAGGTCTTCTTATTTTATACCTACTGCAGTTCTGAAAATATATTTTACTAAGTGGACTTAATGCTCATATTAGTATAAAGCACTCAATAGGTAATACCTGTTCAGTTTTTCATTCACCAGGACCAAAGTGTGTGTTTTGATCCAAAAAAAAATCCCACAAGGTGATTATGATACTTCAGTATCATTGTTCATATCTCTATTCGGATCTATGAATAGTGAGGTAAGAGACAAAGTCTCTGCACTTGAGAGATAAGGTTAATATATATGACAAATTAAACAATCCCGCAAGGAAATATGAATAATGCCAAGTAAGCAATACAGACCTCACATGCCAAGAGTTCAGAGGAGAATGCCGTGAATGTGAAAGGCATGGGAACTGAGAGGCTAGGCTCTGGAGCTGAACTATTCAAGCCTCAAATCTCAGCTCTGCAATTTAACTGCTATGTGACTTCACTTCTCAAAGCTGCGATGTCCTCAGTTGTAAAATAGGAGAAAATGATACCTATCTCACAGTGTGGTTGTGAAAGGTAAATGATAACCTATGGAAAGCACATAGCAAAGTGCATGGCATAGTGAAAGTATTCAGTGAATGTAAAAATGAGCTGCAGTTTTCAGATGCGATTAATGAAGTCAGACTTTAGAATTTTAAGTAAAACAAGATTTAGAAGGCAGAAGTAAGAAGTAGATTAACCTATCTGGAACTTGAGATTCACAAAAGAGTAAAAAAGATAGGTTCAAAGAAGTAGATCGGTGTCAAATGGTGGAAAATATTGAATTCAGGCTACATTTAGAGTGGATTCCTTATTATTCATTCAATAATTTTATTAAAAACTTATTATGTGTCAGTCACCTAATAACTGAGGATATAATAATACATAAAATGAATAAAATTTCTATCTTCATGGAACTTACACTGAGCAAAGGTAAGATATTGATGGCTGTGAACAAGGACATAATGTGATACAATTTATATTTTAGAAATATTAATTAGATGGTCATAATCAGAAGAAATGAAAGCACGTTGGGACTAAACTTTTCTTCTGGAATGCTACTGCAATGACTCAAAAATGATAGGGAGAGATTCATGATTAGACTAGAGTCAATGCGAATAGAAAGATTTGACAAAGATTGCAAAGAAAAAAATCATAAGAATTAGAAACTTATTGAATGTGAAAATGCAGACATTCAGAAGAGATCCTGTTCTTATCTTATATGCATTCAAGTGAAAATTCAGCAGATAAATTCCATGGGAGATTGGTGATTTTCTTTCTTTTCTGTTCTCTTAACAATGATGGTTGGAGATGTGAATGGATAAAATATTTGAAGGAGATGTAAAGAGATCAGAGAAAAGGTAGAGCAAACTATCACATTCTTATTCCATTTTTCTAGAGAAGGAAGAAAATAAATCAGAATAAGAAACAGAAAAGAAGTAAAAATATAAACTTCAGATATAGTATTGTCATAAAAGCCAGAGGAACAGTGTTGTGATAAAGGAAGTGGTCAAATGTGTTAAATGTACCAAACCACCAAGAAAAATGAAGACCAAGAAAGGACAGTTGAATATGACAAATGAAGAGGTCATCTGAAACCATTTCAATGAGCAATCTCACTGGGTTGGTGAAATAAATCATTAGTTAGTAAGAAATGGAGGCAATAAATAGACACCCCCTCCTTCAATAAGTTTGGCCTTAAAAGATAAAAAGATGTTTAAGTGTCTCAAGTGTCAAGCAGGTGAGTTAGTCACTCCCCTTTTCCATTCCAGATGTTAACTGTAATTCCAAATAGTCATTTCAGAAGTGCCTGCTTTTGATTACTGGGAAAACTCGTGAATGGGCGTAAGTGGCTTAATGCAGGTTCACCAACATTGCAGGAGAGGAGTGCATTTTGATGATACCAAGTAATTGCATTATCTTTATAGTCACAGCATGTAATTAACTTTTTAAATATTACACAAAATTCTGAAGCCCTTAGATTGGAACTCTGTCTAAGAGAAAGAGTCAGAAGGAGAACCTCTGCCTGCTATGTGCTGAAACGATCCCATATGTACAGAATTCTCACAGAAAGTCTCTCCCATCATATACAGATTTATGGATGAGCTCCTTTATTACCAGACATCTTTCCTTCTTGAAGATGACAGAAACCTACAGCTGTCAATTGCTAATAAACATAGTTTTCTTGCATTACAATCCACCCTACAATGCGTTTTCCTTGTGAAATCCCAAGGGTAAAAAAAAAAAAAGATGTATATCTACAACGAGCTGCAGTGAAGCTGTCACATATCTAAGCTGATTTGTCTCTCTATCTCATGTCTGAATTAGCACATACAGTGCTGGAGCATTTATGTCTGCCAAGGTGAAGCCAGAAAAACATGCCACCATCATCTTTTTCAACCCATATTATCACAACACAGGCACAAGCAGGCTGGCTGGCTTCTTTGAATTTGCATTTTTTGATTAGATACTACCTATGTCATCACCTCTTCTGAAAAGCCCTTCACTCAGCCCCAATGATGGAGGATTAGAGATCCTGAGAGATGATCCATCCATCAAGTCTCTGAATACTCATAGATCCAGACCTTTTTTTAAGGTATCAACATATATGTACATTCTGGGTCTCATGGAGAGAGACAAGCTGACTTTTCCTTTTTTTTAGAATTTTGTATTGCAACCACAAAAAACCTTAAGAATACATGTCTTTGCCCACGTTAATTTCTTCTCATATTTGGTGGCTATTACAGAAGCATCCCTTCTATAAGTAAAAAATTTCCCTCAAATTTTCACCACTTGGTCACAGATTCAAATTAGCTCTACTGGTACCAAAGGGAAATCATTGCCCACACTGGTTGGTGGTCTTTTAAACAAAGAATAGAAGCCATCACAATTGTCCTTATTGCCATGAATTTTTTTTTTAATTTTATTTATTTTTGGCTGCATTGGGTCTTTGTTGCTGTGTGGGCTTTCTCTAGTTGCGGCGAGCGGGGGCTACTCTTCGTTGTGGTGTGTGGGCTTCCCATTGTGGTGGCTTCTCTTGTTGCGGAGCACGGGCTCTAGGGCACGTGGGCTTCAGTAGTTGTGGCGCACAGGCTTTGTTGCTCCGTGGGATGTGGGATCTTCCCAAACCAGGGATCAAACCCATGTCCCCTGCATTGGCAGGTGATTCTTAACCACTGTGCCACCAGCGAAGTCCATGCCATGAATATTTTAAAGGGAAATAGTGGAAGTGTGTCTATGACATTTTTCAAAGAAAATATTTCTTCTATAGTTCAAATTTAATTGTGAAAAAAATAATACCCTGTAGACAATATATGAAAGAGAAAAACAAAACACATCTGAGACATGGTAACTCCTTCAAGGAGTTTATAGCTTTAAGAAGAGGAAAACTGGCACACATAAGGCAACTAGATAATGACAAGGTAATATATAACGATAATTTGATGTTATAATTGTTTCTTTGTATGTTTAGGGGAGATGGAACTCCTGAGTGTGTACAACATAGTGGGAAGAAATGAGTTTTGAGTCACAGTTGAGGAGATAATAGGCATGAACATCTTAGGGTTGTTTCAGAGGTTGTAGGAGATAGATTATTTTTTAAAATTTATAATGTTTAATAAATTTAATTTAAAACATTTAATGATAATAATAAGTGCTATGTAGATTTGGGCCCATTCTGGACATGGCGACACAAAAAGAACCAATTGTCAGGGAGAAACTGTATAGAGAGGCAATATGACAGATAATGAATCTGAAAGACAGCAGTTTAGAGTTGATTTGATAAAAATGCTGAAAATGTTTAAGAGAATTTACCACTTCAGAAGACGTTTCTATGATTTCCTTCAACATCATTATTCCTCAGTCTTGACTGCACATAAGAATCACTTGTGGAGATTTAAATACTATTCATGCCTCAGTTACAGATATTGGTAGATTGTCAGTGTTTCCCAGGTGTTCATTATGTGCAGCCAAAGTTGATTACACTGTTTACTGTTGAACAGATGAGATAGGGATAGCAAGGAGTACTTACTATATCAATTTACCTGAGAAAAATAAGGTCAAAAAGTTAAAATGATCTAAAAGTTAAAATAAGGTTGCATAGCTGTATCATGATACATCTTGACATGGAATCTACCTCTGTGCTCTTAGAAGAGGTTTTTACTGTTTTCTGACATTAGAAACATCTTGAGTATCAGGACAACTTGTGAAAATGGCCTTTGATGTGGATGAATCTATTGCACATGGGCAGTGCTGAGCAAGGGGTGCCCGGCAACAGGAGCATCAGGTAGAAACCTCCTGTAACATTCTGGGGATGCAGGGATGTTGTAGATCTACATAAGCATGGTTAACTCATAAGTGAGACCATATATGAGCAGATGGCAATGTGACTTCATAGTAACATCTCCTAATTTGGGGCATTAAGGACAAAACCTGGAAAACATAAAAAGCCCACCATTACAGTCTATTTATATCTTCAGACTTGGAATTCTAATTAGTAGTCAGCTTCAACTCAGTGGAGATGACTATGCAAATCAAACCTGAAATCACTACTATAGGTCAATGGGTTGTCATTAAGTTTGAAACGTCTCTGCCTCATGATGAAAATGTAATACCTTCTGGTTGATTAGATACCTGGAAATTTCTGTTACAGAAAAATTCTGTCTCATAAATCATTAAGAAAAGAATGAGTCATATTTACATGCATAAATATTGCTTAATCTCAACACATAACTGTGTGCATTATTAATTAATAACATGTGTTGCTCATGAACTACTTTTAATGCTTGATATCAAGTATAGTAGTTGACCTTGAATAGATCCCTCTTTTATAAAGCTTTAATAACAGCATGCTCTGAATGTAAATGAATTTGACAGATAAGGAGGCTTATCTGTATTTGAGAAGGTGCATAATCTTAAATTTTTGAAAAACACAAAAAAGTTATGGTTTTACCAAGAAATTCTTTATTCTGGTAGGGACTGAATTAGTTTAATATTAAAATTCCATACTTGGTCAGATATTTAATCCATTCACCTTGGAATCTAGTCCCTGATAGAAATAACAAAAACTGTATTATGAAAGAGAACTGGTTGACCTCATTGTCATTCACTTGAAATCACCCATAGCTTCTTTTAGAAAATTGTTATGGATCTATGAGCTATGATTTAAAATCTAAGATTTGAAATACATAATTTTATTTGCTGGTATGCAGCTATTTTTTATTATTTTGAATCTATATAAATCCATAGGGTAATGAGTTTCATTATTTCACCATAGGTTTGCTACCTGCTGTATCAAGCCGTGCTTCCATTTATTTGAAATGTTTGAAGTGTTATGAGTGCTAATAGTTAATCACTTGATGTATAAGGACAGATACCCAAATGAAACACCCACAGTAAATCAAGTTCAGAAAATGATGTTGTGCAAAACACACAAGAAAAAATGAGCTAAAAATTGCAGCTCTCGGGCTTCCCTGGTGGCGCAGTGGTTGAGAGTCCGCCTGCCGACGCAGGGGACAGGGGACACGGGTTCGTGCCCTGGTCCGGGAGGATCCCACATGCCGCGGAGCGGCTGGGCCCGTGAGCCATGGCCGCTGAGTCTATGCGTCCGGAGCCTGTGCTCTGCAACGGGAGAGGCCACAACAGTGAGAGGCCCACGTACCGCAAAAAAAAAAAAAAAAAAAAATTGCAGCTCTCTAGAACCTTGAAGGAATTCGATATTCTGAACAGCTGAGTTTTCCAGATAGCTAAAATGTACTCCTTTAAGAAATAAATAAATAAAAATAAACTTAAGAGTTGCAAATATAATACCTGCAGGTGCCATGCAGGTAGAGTATGGCTAAAGGAGATGGCAGATATTTAGCTCCAATTATTTGTCTGCTTTGCTTGTTTTTATGCTAATAGTATTTGTTGAAGCATGAGGTGTATACAGTAAAATGCATAGATCATAAATACATAGCTCAATATTAGCAATGTATATAAACATGACCAAATTCAAAATAAATAATATTTGCATCAGCCCATAAATTTTCCTTTCCAGTCAATTTCTCTGCCACTCCCCCCAAAGACAATCACTATTCCGATCTCTAACATCATAAGCTAATTTTTTTAAGATCATTTAACAACATTGTATCTGGAATCATGTAGGATGTACTTTTTATGCTGGTCCTTTTTTGCTCTGTGTAGTGTTTTTGAGATCCATCCATGTTGTTACACAACAGTAATTTGTTTTTATTTTTATTGTTGTTGAGTAGATTCCATTGTATGGCTCTACCACAGTTTGTTAATACATCCTGTTGATGGGCGTTTGAGTTGTTTCCAGTTTGAAGCTATTACGGTTAACGTTGCTATGACCATTCTTAGATACATCTTGTTCTGGACGCATACATTTATTCCTCTTGGTTAAATTAGGAGTGGAATTTCTGGCCCATACTTTAGATTTATGGTTAACTTTATGATAAAATTTCAGTTTTCCAGAGTGGTGACCATATTATTAATCCCATTGGTAATATATGAGAGTTGTCATACAGTTGATGATTGATTTCAGTATCACTACATTTTCTAATTTTTCCAAGAAATTGATAGATGCCAATTTTAAGTGAAAGTTTCTGATTTTTAAATATTGTCAAGTAATTCAATTGTTTCAAATTAACTGATGCACCTAAACATTCACCAGCCAGATTCTTCCTGCAGGACACACTTTGACATTTCTGATATATTACATGCTTTATCTCCTTAAATAGAGTAACCTAAACAGATCCAATTATTTCTTGATGACTTAGACCATTTATAAATACCAATTATTATTTTATATTATTACATTCTTGGACTTCATCAGAATCTATTGAGGTACAAATGTCTGTCTCAATACAAAGTAGCCCCCAAAGGTCTAAGACTTATTCTTTTATATCAGTTCTGCTTTTTGTAAATTTTCATCTCCTTTGTTGTCATCAAGCCATTTGCTAAATTCTTGATGATATATATGATTATTCTTCCTATTCCTAATTTATTGCTTCCTAGTATCCTTTGCAGGAATACAGACAATGACTTTTTCTTAAAGAACTATGTATGAAATAAGGACAAATAAACTTTGAGACAAGGCCTGAAATATACCTCTAGAAGTAAAATGTGAGAATTTGAGACATAGATTTTGTGACATCTATTTTTCTGCTTAGAGTGACCTGTTTATTTCCTGGTGCTGAGCCATCTTCCAGAGAGAGGAACTTGCCGGAGAGCTGAATTTTTATATAGCTAAAGTATTAGTCTTTTATCAGCAAGGGATTTCATCCAAGGACAAAGACCCAAATAAGGACTAATAGGTGGAAGTATAAGATGTTCTCATAATATAAACTTCTTCAGAAAAAAAAAGCAAAACAACAAAGCAAAACAACAAAGCATTCCCACCTGTACAAGTAGTGTTTTATGGTATTTATTGTGAATATTCATAAAGGCTGACATGAACCATTGGTTCTCAAATGACTACTAAATATTTTTTGGAAATGCAGAAAATACACCCAATTCTTGGCTTAATTTTGAGCAATAATAACAAGAATAATTGTTTACTACGTGCTTGGCACTATCTAAGCATTTTACATGCATTGTCACATCTGATCCATCCAATGAGTATAGTTATTATTATTAGACCCATATTTCAACTGAGAAAACTACAGCCCAGACACATTAGTAAATGGACCAACTCACCCAGTTAATAGATGATAAGGGCAGAAATTGAAACCAGAAAGTTTTCTTACACAACCTATGATATTATCCACAATGTTACACATTACTGTGTCTACATCTTTTTCTCTTCTAGGTTGAAATTTTAAGAAAATAATTTAATTAATGCCACATTTGCGATTACTTTAACAACTTGCAATAAATCATTGTCACAATTCCCTGCATTCTACGATAAGCTGTCAGAAATCACTACTGAGCAGCATATTCTGAATAGGCTATATTTTAACAAGCTTCTTTATTAAAGGACAAAACTGTTAAGCTGAAATGTTTGCCTGCATAATAGATGCCTTTGAGGTATTATAAAGAAGGCTATGAATGGTCCACTCCATTTATTTCCACAGCCATATTTGCAATATATTCACAAGCAGACACTGACTAGGTAAGTTAGTTTGACATACCACTTAGAAAATCAAGTGATTTGTATCCTAGGTACTTAAAAAGAACAATTAGCTTTCTATTAGAAAGAAAAGAATCTGTGAAATTGTACATAGACACAGTACAAGCTGTATAGTGTTTCCTTGTGCTAAATAATTAATCATATATTTCTAATAGTGTTCCACTTTATTGATTTACTAGGAAGGCTTTTCCATGTTTGCTAGCTAGTTCACAAAGCCCTGCCACTCTGACAGCTATAATTAGGAATGAGTAGGATTTCTAAATTTGAAATATTATTTGCTTGACAATTAACTTTTAATATAAATGAGTGAGTGGGTTTGAATATGTTCTTTAAAAAAACTCCTACAAGAATATAAAATATGGGATCTTTGAACGTAGATGTTCCCTACACATAATCTCACTGAACCTCACCCCTCTCCCACTTTCTCTAGAATTGGAAAGGTCAGCCTGAGGGATGCTCCTTGTTTGGAAAAACAGCCTCTGCTGATGGGCTTTCAACACTCATCTCAGGCTCAACCAGGCCTTGACAGGAACCTTGTCATGGAGCAGCTGGGCTCCCATTACTCACTCAGCTCTTCACTGGGTCACTGCAAAGTGCTAGACATTGTACCAGCTTCTTTGAACATAAACCTGAATAAAGAACATATTCACATTTCCCTAATGACTTAGCAATCTCCTATCCCCACAAGAATCACTGTTCTTCCCCAAACTGCTAAAAATACCTCAAATTTCATTTTTTCACTTAAATTAAAATACGAAAAACAATGCAAGTGGGAGACTTTGGGTTTAGATAGAAGTTCAAAGCACTCTTGTTTAACAGAGTGCATATTAAAACTTGCCCTGATATCTTGACATATACCCTTTTTTTTTTTTTTTTTTTGCGGTACACGGGCCTCTCACTGCTGTGGCCTCTCCCGCTGTGGAGCACAGGCTCCAGACGCGCAGGCCCAGCGGCCATGGCTCTCGGGCCCAGCCGCACCGCGGCATGTGGGATCTTCCCGGACCGGGGCACGAACCCGTGTTCCCCTGCATCGGCAGGCGGACTCTCAACCACTGCGCCACCAGGGTAGCCCTATCTTGACATAATAATCATTTTTATTTGGTTGTCAGAATAAGCTTTCAAATTGTTGGTAATGGGTAAAAGATTGAGCAGGAATAGAAGATTCTGGTAAATAATGGCATTATCATTTAACAGAGACACAAGGTTTACATACAGATAAAATATTTAATGTAGGTGGACATAAGGTTAAGAGTCCCAGTGAATTAGAAAAACCAAAATTCGTTTTCTGAAGACATCTGTTTATACCAATATGGACATATATAGGAATACAGAAGGTATAACAGTTTTAGCTGATCCATTATCTAAAGCAATTGCCATTAATAGAAACAGTCTTTGAGGTTGTTCACTATATGACAATATGTTTTGACTAAGCTTTCAGTATTAGGGATAATTAAGCAAATCTAAGCATGTCAAAAACTTTCAGATCTACCAGGAGTTCCTTTAGTGGTATAAAGATACCCCACTGAGAGAAGACAGGGCCCTCTCTTCCTGTTTCAAACAGGGACCCATCAGATCTCCTCAGCAAAAATCCTGAGAAAATTGTATGTGAGTGATATTATAAGAATATTTTGGTACTGTTTCACTGAGAGATTAAGTCCTCTGTGGGGTTGCTCAAGTTTTTAAATGCATTGCATTTTTATGCAGAAAATGGATGATATTGTTCTTCTCCTTAAGGACAAAACAAAAGAAAATTGGATATGAATTAACACATAATGGTTTTATAACACCTAAAAGAAATAACTTCCTTAGAGAAGCAGCTGATAATTATTGGAATGTATTATGGAAATTTGTTTTTCTCGAGGTGGCAAACTCATGGCCTGTGGACTGAATCTGGCCCTCAGACACATTCCTCTTTGCTTGCACTGTATTTTAAAACATTGAGAGATGCCGTGCGAAAATTCAGATTTCACACTTCTATTAAATGGTCTGGCAACTCTGTGCACAGATAGCTCCCTGACTGCAGTCAGCTGGAGCTGAGCAGTGGTTGTCCCAATAAATTGGACAGGCTCTCTCCAGTTTACCCTGATCCTCTCCACTTCCTATTACCTGCTTCATACATTTATTTTACCTGCTTGCCCCTCATAGGTAGCTGTTTTTAATCCTTATTTCATTTACCCATCCTAGTTAGTCATGATGTACTATATTTCTTCTTCTAAAGTTTCAAAAATATATTCGTTCCTTCTCCTCAATCTTGACTAAATGCAGAGAATGCAGTAGGAATGCATTCAAAAGTTTCAGTCTCCAAAAAATTAGAAAATAGGCAACTCAAGGCAAACAGCCCCATATAGTTCAAAGTCTCTGGAAAACCATATGTGTTAAAACATTTAGCTTAAGAGCATTCCGAAAGTGTCCTTGGAGAACAGAATATGTGTAATAAATTACTTTCTCCATTCCCACCCTGATATCTAATGCTGGATGCAAATTAACATAGGGTGAAATCTAGGAATCCCTCAAGGTCAAGTCTTCCCAAGTTCCATGTCACTCTTCAGATGTAGGTAGATAATGTGTTATATTAAAAAGCAAAGAAATGAAATACTTCTCACAAAGAATCCTTTCCAGGAACAATTATAGCTCTGCACTAGGTAAAACCTAGATCATTCTGGTGTTCAAGTTCAGGAAGTCAAAAGGAACAGAAACCCTAGCACTGAACTAAAGCTACCTTCCAGCATAGATATCTTCAGGTAGCAGTATACCTAGTGTATTTGACACCAGGAATGGATCATTTTTTAACACCCCTTCCTCTACAAAACAAAATTATACTAGTTATAGTCATCAAATGAAAGGAATACTGGTGACAGTCAATAGAGGAATACAGATGAGACCTTTATTTTATTAAGCTTTGTATGTAAAATTATATCAGTTAAAATAATTTAAAAATTAAAATAAAATAATTACTGTACAAAAAAGTAATGGATTAATATTTTTAATTATACTAACTTTTTAAAAAGGTGAAAAAATTTATTTTTAATGTTAGTCTGTAGCAGTAATAGATAATAATATTATAGTATCTATTAAGTAAATTTTAATGAAATCAAGACACCTGCTCACAATTTACTACTGATGTTACATTTTATTTTCTTGATTCATTTTTTAGTTTTAAAACAAATGGTTAATAATTTTAAAAGAATAAACTTAATTTTAAAATGCATTATTTACATTCCCTAAAATATTTCACATACATACTAAAATTTGTACTTTCCAAACAGAAGTATTACATCTTACAGTTTGCTTTCTTTTTCACTGTTTTAAATTTTTAAACAAATCAAAACTACAAGATATCACCTCACACTGGTCAGAATGGCTATCATCAAAAAGAACACAAATAAATGTTGATAAGGATGTGGAGAAAAGGGAACACTTGTGTACTGTTGGTGGGAATGTAAGTTGGTGCAGGCCCTGTGGAAAACAATATGTAGGTTTCTCAAAAACCTAAAAATAGAACTACCATATGATCCAGCAATTCTACTCCTGGGTATGTGTAAGAGAAAAACAAAAACACTAATTCGAAAAGATACATGCACCCCAATGTTCACTGCAGCATTATTTACAATTGCCAATGTATGAAAGCAACCTAAATGTCCATCAACAGATGAATGGATAAAGAAGACATGTATATATATACAGTGGAATACTACTCAGCCATAAAAAGACTGAAATTTTGACATCTGCAGCAACATGGATGAACTTGGAGGGCAATATGCTAAGGGAAATAAGTCAGACAGATAAAGACAAATACTATATGACATCACTTGTATGTGGAATCTAAAAAATACAACCAACTATGAATAAAACAAAAAAGAAGCAGACTCACAGATATAGAGAACAAACTAGTGGTTACTAGTGTGGAGAGGGGAGGAGGGAGGGTCAATATGAGGGTAGGAGGAAAAAAGGGGTTTTGAGGAATTATATGAAACCATGCTCGTGAAACTTTTGAAAATTGTAAAGCACTATAGAATTTAAAGAACCTTTCATTCAATTAAGAAAAAAAAAGGACTCTGGAAAAAAAATTTTGTTACACAAATAAAAACTCCAACTGGCCACATAGGATGACAGAAATAAATTAGCTCAGGTTCTCTTTCTTTGTCGTAACAGAATATGTACCTCCTTATTGCCTACACCTCAACAATTCTCACTGTCCCACCCCAGTGGGACATTCCACCTCTGTCCTGCTGGGAATGCACCAGTAAGGCTGTAAGAAGAACTGGAGCAGTATTCCTGGTTAAGGCTTTGTTAAAAGTTAACTGAGACATGTTAAAAATGTTAAGAGTTTGTGCAAAAATTGATTTGAATGTGGCAGCACCAAAGCAGAAGTGGTTAGGAGCACTTCAACCACAGGAGCTGGGAAGAGACTTGTATGGAGAAGAGGTGGAAGCAAAGCAAAAAAATTACTTGATTGGGTATTGCTTAAGCATTTGCCTTATTTGGAAAAGCCTAGTGAGCTGTTTGTGATTGGTTGTCCTTAGATTTTGATTACTTAATCTTGAGGCACCTACAGGGTTAAGTCTTGGTTTGCTTAGCTAGGCTGTTATTTTACAGCCAATTATTTTATCAAAAAAATGGGGTTATTCGGGAATAGCAGAGAATTGCAATTCAGAACAAGTATGCTACAGCAAAAACCACAGGCATCCAGAGAGACAAATGAGAGGACCGTTCTTTTATAGAGGAAAAGGGGAAGTTGGGAGGGATTGTAATAAGCAAAAAGTTCATTTGTAATAAGCAAAGAGTCTATTCCTAATAAGCAAAGAGTCCATTGTAATAAGCAAAGAGACTGTCCATAGACAGTCTCTTTGGCTGGGCTGTTGCCGGGCAAGGAGAAAATCTTCCTTCCTCCTGCTGGGATAGTAAAGTAGTAACCTTTTTCCTATTGGAGATGCAAGGTACATCTCTTCCTTTAGAGGGTCTGCAGACAGGCATCAGAGCTCCTCCTTCCACGCTTCTGACCCCACTTTAAATGAAGTTTGCTTTATTCATTTTCACAGCTGCTAAGGCATTAGAATCATTTCAGTCTAACAGCCTCCTTCTTTAATTAATTTAACAGCTTTCAGATAATGATTAACTCAGTCTTGTCTGACCTCTTGCGTAATTTAGATCTTCGGAGAAGGGGCAAAGTTACATGACTTAGCCCTTTATTCTAGCCACTAGGAGACTAAATGAGCAGCAGGATTGAAAATAGAAGGGCATTCTCCTGTGCAATAGGATGCGGACATTCTAGACCCCATCCCAAAGTACTTCTAACTCAAGATGACCAAGCTATGGTCAAGAATGGAAAGGTATGTGAACCAACTCAGCTCCTGCAGTATTCATGGCACCTCATAGAACAGTGCTTTTCAAGCTTTATCTTGCATATAAATTATCTGGGAATTCCAATTCACTTGGTCCAGGATGGGGCTTAGGATTTACATTTCTAACAAACTCTCAGATGATGCTGATATTTCTGGTCCCAGGACATGTGTTGAGTATCAATGGTCTAGAACAATCTCATCTAACCTCCTAACTTTTCCATGATTCTTCCAGTTGTTCCCAAGGGGCTTGGACTACTGTCTTAGTCTTTTAGGGCTGCTACAACAAAATGCTATAAACTGGGTGGCTTATAAACAACAGAAATTTATTTCTCACAGCTCTGGAGGCTGAAAATCCAAGATCAGGGTGCCATCACAATAGGATTCTGATGAAGACCCTCTTCCAGGTTGCAAACTGCCAACTTCTCCCTGTGTTCACACATGGTGGAAGCAGCTAGGGAGCTCTAAGTGAGATTATAAAAACACTAATCTCACTCTCAAGGTCTCTAACCTCATGAACTAAGCACCTCCCAAAGGCTGCATCTTGTAATATCATCACATTGAGCATTAGAATTACAATATATGAATTTTGAGGGTACACAACCATTCTGACCATAGCATGTTTAAAACTTGAAAGCAGCAGTTAAAGGAACAGAGAAAGAGGAAGAAGAGTGGTGGGCAGAAAGGGCAGAGAGATGGGTAGTAGGATAAGAATAAGTCTGAGAAACCATCCACATAGCAGTTGTAAATTGTTTAGATTGAACTTTCAAATATCACAATAGTTGATCAGCAAATATGGTTATGAATATCTGATAAAAAATTATAGTTGTAAATTTGTTTATTTTTTGATTAAAGATTATTTGGTTTAATTTCTAGTGATTTTCATTAATAAAAATTAAATTACACTAATGATTTCACAGTCTATTCTGTGTTATTCTGATTATGAATTAATTTTAATGATCATTATAAGTGATTGTTAGCAAATCACATTTAAGCAAATGCTAGTTTTAGATCACCCCAAATGCTATAAAAGTCCAAATTAATTTGTAGTTTATCAGTATTCATATTATAATAAAAATATTAATATTTCATAGAATTTTGACATAGCACTTAAATGGATCCTTGGTATTCCTCTGAATATATATAGGTTAAAACAACTGAGCAGTTCTAGATTTTCTGTGTTAAATTCCATCTGGCTAATGCAATGGAGAGATTTCAAAATAATTTCGTAGGCTCAGATTTCAGAATCAATCCCTCAGTATTCTTATGTCTTCCTTCCCTGCAAGGTAACCAATTTAAGTGAAATAAAGCGAATTTTAATGGAATAGACTGTTCAAATGACCCTATTTCCTAAAGAGGGCATTTTCATGAATATTTATTTAATCTCTTTTACTTTTCTCAGGTTTTATTTTAAATTATGTTCACCAGTATAACCTCGGGAGTTGAAAACTCTATTTTTTCATGAAGACACTGAATAATAAACATACACCTGTTGCATAAGTTTCTAAGAGATTTCTATAACTTGCTTTTAAAATATTCTTCTAATACCATCAAGCCACAAAGAACAGATACACCTCCTCTTTCCTTTAGATGTTTTAAAAATAGGGTAAAAAAAAAGGCACATAGAACTGATATAATTGAAAGATAAAATGAAATAATTATATTATTTAAAAAGTTATCACAAAGAGGAAATACTGATATGTTCATAGTGAAAAGGGGAAATATGTGTGTATATATATATATACTGAATGCAACGTTTTATCTCCCTGAAACACATAAAAAACATAAACAGTTCGCATAAAAATTTGAAGACTGCTCATCCTATGGAGGGAGTTTGATAAATTTTTATACTAGCTGGGGCAAGAATAATTCATGTCTAAGTTTTCCCTACACTTGCTTTAATCAGAATCATTAAAAGCTTTATTTAAATTCAAGTCTGTAAGCATTTTAAATAACTGAAAATAATTGGTGAGTAAACTTGTCCACAATGATTCTTTTCCCAGAAGATTCCCATTATTTGAATTAATGAGAGGAAAAAAATATATATTTTCCAAGAGAATTCTATTATGATTCCTCCAAGTCCCAACAAAAACATAGAAAACATGAAGCCCTAGACTCTTTGATAATGGATTTTTAAAATTACCATTATTATTACAAATGGCTCTGGCTGAAGCCATCCTGTCTTGCCCTTCCCACTTCTGCCAGGGAAATCCTTTCCCTGCATCATACGTTTAAAATCATAACCAATGATAAAAATGGTATTTAATAACAGGCTTTGTGAGAACTTTGCCTGATAACTTTGAACCACTTTTAATTATTTTTAACCAACACTTTGAACACTCTTAACACTGGAAGCATTCTGAGCTTTAAACTAACTTCAAAAAATTAGCACACAGCCTGTATATAGCTTGGGGCCTGCTAAATTATTTATTTTTTACTCAGTTCTATACCCTCTCTATATAGGATACATGAAATGGCTAATGAATAATGCCTAGCAACATGACTGATATATAGAAATCAGTCCATAAAGAAGTTTCCTTTCTTCCTCTCTCATTGCTCTCCCTAACAATCTGATTCTAAGAATCCCTTATATTCCTATCATTTTATTAAATGGTTCACCTGTCAATCTTAGATTTTAGAGCCAGAAAACCCAAATGTGAATTTTTGATCTGACACTATACGTGTGAGTCATAAATAAGCTCAGTTTCTTCATTGGTAAAAAAGTAATAATGATCCCTACTTCATGGGGCTGCTGTGAAAAATCAAATAAGGCAAAATGTATGTGAAACAGCTTTGTGAGCCAGTGAGGGTAACAATTATGAAAGCAAGCACAAAGCTGATTTTATATCTTGGCTATTGTGAATAATGCTACAATAAACATGGGTATGCATATATCTTGTCAAAATCCTGTTTTAATTTACATTGTGTATATACCGAGAAGTGGAATTGCTGGATCATATGGTAGATCTATTTTTAACTTTGTGAGAAAACTCCATATTGTTTTCCATAATGTTGGACTAATTTACATTCCCACCAGCAGTGCACCAGGGTTCCCTTTTCACCAGATCCTTGCCAGCACTTGTCTCTTGTCTCAACAATAGCCAGTCTAACAGGTGTGAGGTGATATCTCATTGTGGCTTTTATCTGCATCTCCCTGATGATTAGTGATGTCGAGAATCTTTTCATGTGTCTGTTGGCGATTTTAATGTCCGCTTTGAAAAAATGTCTATTTAATTCTACTGTCCAGTTTTAATCATTTTTTTTTGTTATAAAGTTGTGTTAGTTCTTCAGATATTTTGGAAATGTGACTCTCTCTCTCCCTCTCTCTCTCTCTCTCTCTTTCTCTCTCTCTCTCTCTCTCTCTCTCTGTATATATATATATATATATATATATATATATATATATATAACCCAACATATAGTTTGTAAAATTTTCTTCCATTCTGTAGGTTCCCGTTTCATTTTGTTAATATACAATGGAATATTATTCAGCCATGAGAAGGAAAGACATCCTGCCATTTGTGACAACATAAATGGACCTTGAGCACATTATGCTAAGCAAGATAAGTCAGACAGAGAAAGACAAGTACTGTATGGCATTACTTATATGCGGAATCTAAAAATTCTGCCAAAACAGAAAACCTGTAGAAAGAAAACAGAGAGTAAAATGGTAGTTACCAAAGGATGGGGCTGGGGGAATAATATTTATGGTGCTTAAGAGTGCAAACTTGTAACAAGTTGTAAACGTAGAGATCTAATGCACAATATAATGAATATTGACAATAGTATTGTACTATAATGATACAGTGTGATAAATATTGCTTTAATGGCAATCATATTAAATAGATAAATGTATCGAAGTAACACTGTATGCCTTAAATTTATGAAATGTAATGTCAAATTTATTAAATAAAAAATAATGTAAAAAACAAACAAAAGAAAGTTAATGCTAAATTCAAAGGCGGATAGATTTTAAGCCCCACTAAAACATGCAGTAGTAAAAATAAAATATATATATTAAAAAAAAACTAGCCCCTAAGCAAATTTCTGTCTTCATACATTTCTTTCTCCAGAAAACCAAATGCTGAATGGAAAGGCCACGGCTCCAGCACAAAATAAAAAGCAGCACAGAGCCAGATCCATTTCAATGCAAAACCTAGAATCAAATTGCTCTTTTGTTTCACCTTGATATTCTTTTCTCAGTGCTGTGAATAAAGACCACAGGCATTAAGTCTGGTTTACCTTGGAATTTCCCATCAACCTTCAGAAGGAACCAAAGCACAGCAAGTCTGAGCTTATTTCCATCATAAGTGTAAGATCGCAGAGGAACTGACTTAACACCCCTTCATGTGAAAAAGTCCTCAGGCTTTTAGGGGACTGTAAATTCAATATAATCTTACTTTGTAAAATGTGAAAATAATACTAATAACAGAATAACAATAATAATGATAATAGTTAATGTTTATTGAGCACTTACAATATGCCAGGCATTGTGCAAAGGGCTTCCTATGCAGTAACTTATTTAATCTTCCTAATATCATCATCCCCATTTTTTTGATAAGCAATTGACAATAACAGCTATCACTGACTGCAAGCTTATTTTGAAAAGTAACCTAGAGGCTTTATACATCTTATTTCATCAAATTCTTAACATAATTATGTGGCCAAAATCCAAGAAAGAAAAACCAAGAATAGGACTACCATATACTAAAACTCAAAGCCTATAAATGTTTTTCAATGGAAGTGGACGAGAGACTGTTTAGAGTGCCTCAGGAAATTCAGCATCCCTGGCCCTTAACCACTGAATGTCAGTAGTGACCCTTTCCTAGACATTGTTACATTCAAAACATTTCTACTCACTCCACATTCCTCTTTAGGGCATAATCATAGCCCTTTTTGAGAATAAAATGATAAGGAGAATGGCAAAATAGTTCCTTGGGTTTAGCCAGGAATGGATTTTGGATATTTGTTCATTCATTCATTCAATAAATGTTTAATGGGTATATTCTGTTCCTAAGTCAAAAGACAAGGTATCACTGTGTCAGCAAAAAGAAAATACATATAATCCACGTCCTGTTTACAGTACATAAAGGGAAGAAGAACATAAATACAAATAACCAGTTAAAAGAAAGAAAGTGATGTGTACTATAAGCCATGTGCAAATTAAAATGTCCTTGGAGCTTAGAGAAGAGTAGTCATTGCTAGTTGGAGAAAGACTCAGAAGGTTTCATGGGTATGATAAAGTTTAGGCCTAGGCTTTGAAGGGAGGATAGACTTTGAACAAGTAGAATCTGAAATGAAGAGAATTCCAAGCAAAAGGCAACATGAGTCAAAATATAGATGTGCCAAAATGTAGGGCATTTTGAGAAACGGTAATGCCTTTATGGCTAAAGGAAACTAGTGTGTGGGAGCTGAGGGGAGGGTAATAGGAGAAAAGGAAGAGAAAAACAGAAGGGAAATAAAGGAGGATCATGAGGAGCAGGCTAGTCTGGTGAGGAAGGGTCACTGAACATTCTGAATAGAAGAGAGCCATGACAATTTACCACAACACTTATGTGGCAACTGTACTAGAATGGATCGAAGAGGGCACAGCTTGGAGATAAAGAGACATATGAGAAGAATCCTGCCTGTGTCCACAAAAACAAACAAACAGCAATACAGGAAAGGGGTAGATTCAGAAAATGTTGCAAAGATAGGCTCAATCCTGACCACTGGCGTGAGTGGGTATGCTTCATTCATGGTGAGGTTTTGAGGTTGGGTGAATTCATGGAGTTGTTTATTCAACCAAAAATTGTGGAATACATTTGCCTATTTGGGCAAAGTATTGTTTTAGGCCCTGGAGAAAAAGAGGTAAATGATTCCCAGTCTTGGGTTAGCAGAAGGAGATTTAATGTCAGGTCCACAAAATAATGTCTAGATAAGAAGTAGATTTCATGGGCAAAGATAGATGCAATTATGGAAACACTGAGTTTGAAGACCCGGCGGAAAATCCAGAAAATGTGTCCAATACATAAGATTTGTCACAATCCAGCTCTATTATCTCCTTTGTGAAGTCCCTTCCTGACTCATCCAACAGACTTTTTTTGAGTGCCATATATGTGCTTTTCACTGCACAAATCTAGAATACAAATATCGAAGTACTGTTTACTCTACTTGCTTCTTATGTCTTGGATCTGCCCAACTCTCTTTATCCACCCAAAATTACCCTCATTCACATCTCCATTGCCTCTCAACTCAATTAATGTATCAGTCCAATCAGTCCTCTTACCTGCTGTTTTAACCCTCTGCAAGTCTGTTCTCTACACAGGAGCCTGAGTGGTTTTCTGAAACATAAATTTGATCATGTCCTTCCTTTGCAAAACACCTTTCAGTGGTTTCTCTGAATAAATAAAGAATAAAGTCCAAATTACTCAACATGACCCACAACTCCTGACTCCTGCTCACCTCTCCAGCATTTTCTATCACTATGATGTTCCTCTCGTACTAGGCTTTAGTCCCACATTCAGATCAACTATGCCATCCTCTCCCTCACTACCAGGTCTTCTCAGATGATGCTCCTTCTGTATAAACTACTCTATTTCCCTCTTCATCTGCCTGACCTCTTTTCATCTTTCATTTATCAATTTATCTATGTCTCTACTCCAAAGTATAGATCTGATGCTCTTATAATGTGATAATACACTATATTTTTACAATCATAGCACTTATCATACCACATTTTCATTTCCTGTTAATTCATAAGAGCTTGTAACCTACTAGACTGTAATTGTCAGGAGGACAGGGATTATCTTCAATTCACAATTGTAGTACTTATATCTAACAGCACCTCAGACATAGCAAATAATTGATAATATTTATTGAGTTAATGAAAGGGACTTACATTCTAACACAATTGAACACTACATTTTCTACCAAAGAACCCTACCATACATGGTGTTATTATCCTCATCTCAATATATATGCAATTATTTGTTATGTATTTGTCTAATATAACATGAACTCTAATATACCATCAACTCAAGAACAGAATTTTATAATCTCTGTGTGCCCTGTATCTTCCAAGCTAACTTTAACATGGTAGGAACTCAAAAACTTTTTGCTAAGTGAAAAAGTGAATAAAAATCAGTAATTTACATATACCATCTCATCTAACTTCCACAGCAACACTGTGTTATATTTATAGATGAGACATCTGATGCCTTTGCAAATTATAAGCAAGGACTATTTTCTAAAATTCTAGATAGACTTAATAAATTTACAGTAGTTTATATCACAAACTTCCCAAAGATATTCACTCCAATCAATTCCTTTCCATGTTATTCTGATAGACTAAAACAGAATTCCCCCTTGGACAGGATATGGACTAACTTCCTAAGAACTACCTGGGGTGCTAGTTAAACATACAGATTCCAGGGCCTTATCCAGAACTCTTTTTTTTTTTTTTTGTGGTAGGCGGGCCTCTCACTGTTGTGGCCTCTCCCGTTGCAGAGAACAGGCTCCGGATGCGCAGGCTCAGTGGCCATGGCTCACGGACCTAGCTGCTCCACGGCATGTGGGATCTTCCCGGACCGGGCCACGAACCCGTGTCCCCTGCATCGGCAGGCAGACTCTCAACCACTGCGCCACCAGGGAAGCCCCACCCAGAACTCTTAAATCAAAATCTTATGACTAACAAAGTTTGAGAAGTACTAGAATAAAAGAGTAAAAGAATTCTCACTCACACTGACCTGAAAGATTCGTTTCCTGTAATGTAACAAAAATCAAACTGTTGTCCTTGACAGAATTATAATCACATCTGTTCTCAGGAATCTCTATTTTAGGATCTAGGCATATTTCAATTACCAGTTAAAGAACAGAAACTCAAAAAAAAATAAGAAGCTGCATTCCTTGAGCACTTCTTACATAAACATTGTTCTGTCTTTATTCTCTAAGGCAATCACAATTTTGACATTATTTTGTAATGCATTGCCCACTTGCAGAATCATAATTGATCCTTTGATAGGACACAAAGCTTGTGCTGGGAAGAGAATGTATTTACTGTCTAAGTATATGCATATATAGAAAGATGCAGTTGATGAGTCAAGTGCTGCCCAGATTAAAGGTCACCAAAAAATGAGAAAACTTAGCTTATTCAGAGTTCTCTTAAGAGAGATCTTTGGAGTATTATATTAAGGTCCATCATTTTAAATGTATTTAGTGCTTCTGAATGATCAAATTGTCATGTTTTTATTAGAGTATATATTTATAACTAAATGTAATTGTGGAACTGAGTGAGAAGGTCATTTATCTATCAATAATATAAGTTTTACTATATGAGAATATACCATTTTGTGCTCTGTTCATTTGAACAGGGTTATGAGGGAAAGACCTCTTGGTGGTTGGAAATTCATAGATCACAAAGGTTTGCATGACTATTTTATGAACTGTGATCCTGAGAATGTCATTTTGTCATTGTTTCTCATCTACTATATTAGTGAAGGTTCTTGTGATTGTAAGCAATAAAAAGCAACTCTGGCTCACTTCAACAAAAAGAGAATTTTTGTTGAAAGAATATTAAAATTCCTCACAGATTTCAAAGAAAATTTAAAAAAATAGTAGACCTTTTAAAGTAAGGGACAGAAACAAGTCATGCAATTTCATTAGCAGTTCATGCTATAATCAATGTATCTCAAAAATCAACTGAGTCTTATTGTCCTTAAGTTCAAAAATTTAAATTCCAGAGAAGCAGAAAAGTTTATTGACCCATTCCTCTTCCAGTATGATTGCATTGAAATTAAAATTTTCTATTCAACAAGAATACTTATATACAAAGTAAAAACAGAGATGATAGAATGGAAAAAGATATTTGTAATGCCAAGAACTGACAAGGTATTTATAATCAAAATACACCAGGAATTTTTGCAAATTAGCTAAAAAAAAACCCAGTAACCCCAATTTAAAAAATGGATACAAGTAATACAGAAGAGAAAATCCAAACATCCATGAAGTATGTGAAGAGATGCTATAATGTTCTAGAAATCAAGGACATGTAAATTAAAGCCACAGTAAGAAATCAAACTAAACCTATTAGTTCAGCAAAAATTAGAAAGGTGGCAATGGCAAGTGTTGGAAGTAATGTAGGGCTGTTGGAACCTTCAGGCACTATTGTTGGGAGTGTGAACTAGAGCAGCTATTCTTGAGAACAATCTGGCTCTACCCAGTCAAAATAGTATGTGTACAACTTCTCATTTCCAACTCTATTTTGGATATATATCTCAAAGAAGTTCGTATAGAAGTCCCAAAGGGAACATGTACAAAGATATTCCCTGCAGTGTTATTTTTGTATGCAAACTTGTGTATTCAATACTGAAAGAGTGATAGGTAAAATGTTTTGAGGGCACACCATGGAGTTCAATGCACGATTAAAAGCAACAGCTCAAGATGTAATCAGAGAGACCTTAAAGATGGCGGAGGAGTAAGACGTGGAGACCACCTTTCTCCACACAAATACATCAGAAATACATCTACATGTGTAACAACTCATACAGAACACCTACTGAACGCTGGCAGAAGACCTCAGACTTCCCAAAAGGCAAAAAATTCCCCACGTACCTGGGTAGGGCAAAAGAAAAAACAGACAAAAGAATAGGGACGGGACCTGCACCTCTGGGAGGGAGCTGTGAAGGAGGAAAGGTTTCCACACACTAGGAAGCCCCTTCGCGGGCGGAGACTGAGGGTGGCAGAGGGGGAAGCTTCGGAGCCACGGAGGAGAGCACAGTAACAGGGGTGCGGGGGGCAAAGCGGAGAGATTCCCGAACAGAGGATCAGTGCCGACCGGCACTCACTAGCCCCAGAGGCTTATCTGCTCACCCGCCGGGGCGGGCGGGGCTGGAAGCTGAGGCTCGGGCTTCGTTTGGAGGCAGGGAGAAGACTGGGGTTGGCAGCGTGAACACAGCCTGCAGGTGTTTAGTGCGCCACGGCTGACCAGGAGGGAGTCCGGGGAAAAGTCTGGAACTGCCTATGAGGCAAGAGAACATTGTTTCAGGGTGTGCGAGGAGAGGGGATTCAGAGCACCACCTAAACGAGCTCCAGAGGTGGGAGCAAGCAGCAGCTATCAGCGTGGACACCAGAGACGGGCATGAGATGCTAAGGGTGCTGCTGCAGCCACCAAGAAGCCTGTGTCCGAGCACAGGTCACTATCCATATCTCCCCTCCTGGAAGCCTGTGCCGCCCGCCACTGCCAGGGTCCCATGATCCAGGGACAATTTCCCCGGGAGAACACGTGAAGTGCCTAGGGCTGTTGCAACATCTCTCTGGCCTCTGCCGCCACAGGCTCACCCCGCATCAGTGCCCCTCCCTCCCCCTTGGCCTGAGTGAGCCAGAGCCCCCTAATCAGCTGCTACTTTAACCCTGTCCTGTCTGAGCAAAGAACAGACACCCTCAGGCAAACTACACACAGGGGTGGGGCCAAATCCAAAGCTGAACCCCAGGAGCTATGCGAACAAAGAAGAGAAAGGGAAATTTCTCCCAGCAGCCTCAGGAGCAGTGGATTAAATCTCCACAATCAACTTCATGCACCCTGCATCTCTGGAATACATGAAGAGGCAACAAATCATCCCAAAATTGAGGTCGTGGACTTGGGGAGCAACAGTAGAGTTGGGGTTTGTTTTCTGCATCTAATTTGTTTCTGGATTTATGTTTATTTTAGTTTAGTATTTAGAGTTTATTATCATTGGTAGATTTGTTTATTGATTTGGTTGCTCTCTTCCTTTTATCTTTAATATATAGATATATATTTTTTTCCTTTTTCTCTTTTTGTGAATGTGTATGTGTATGCGTCTTTGTGTGATTTTGTCTGTATAGCTTTGCTTTTACCATTTGTCCTAGGGTTTTGTCTGTCCTTTTTTTTTTTTTCTATTACATTCTAATTTTTTTTATTTTTAATAATTTAAAAAATTTTAATAACTTTATTTTATTTTATTTTTTATTTTTTCCTCCCTTTTCTTCTGAGCCATGTGGCAGAGAGGGTCTTGGTGCTCTAGCCGGGTCTTAGGCCTGTGACTCTGAGGTGTGAGAGCTCAGTTCAAGACATTGGTCCACCAGAGACCTTCCAGCTCCATGTAATATCAAATGGTGAAAGCTCTCCCAGAGATCACTGTCTCAACACTAAGACCCAACTCCACTCATCAACCAGCAAGCTACAGTACTGGACACCCTATGCCAAACAACTAGCAAGACAGGAACACAACCCAACCCATTAGCAGAGAGGCTGCCTAAAATCCTAATAATGTCACAGATACCCCAAAACACACCACTGGAGGCAGCCCTGCCCAAAAGAAAGACAATATCCAGCCTTACCCACCAGAACACAGGCACAAGTCCCCTCCACCAGGAAGCCTACACAACCCACTGAACCAACCTTAGCCACTGGGACCAGACACCAAAAACAATGGGAACTATGAACTGCAGCCTGCAAAAAGGAAACCCCAAACACAATAAGTTAAGCAAAATGAGAAGACAGAGAAATATGCAGCAGATGAAGGAGGAAGATCAAAACCCACCAGACCAAACAAATGAAGAGGAAATAGGCAGTCTACCTGAAAAAGAATTCAGAGTAATGATAGTAAAGATGATCCAAAATCTTGGAAATAGAATGGAGAAAATACAAGAAATGTTTAACAAGGACTTAGAAGAACTAAAGAGCAAATGAACAATGATGAACAACACAATAATGAAATTACAAATTCTCTAGAAAGAATCAATACCTGATTGATTAACTGAGGCAGAAGAACGGAGGAGTGGCCTGGAAGATAAAATAGGGGAAATGACTAATGCAGAGCAGAATAAAGAAAAAAGAATGAGAAGAATTGAGGACAATCTCAGAGACCTCTGGGACAACATTAAACACACCAACATTTGAATTATAGGGGTTCCAGAAGAAGAAGAGAAAAAGAAAGGAACTGAGAAAATATTTGAAGAGGTTATAGTTGAAAACTTCCCTAATATGGGAAAGGAAATAGTCAATTAGTCTAGGAAGCACAGAGAGTCCCATACAGGATAAATCCAAGGAGAAACACACCAAGACACATATTAATCAAACTACCAAAAATTAAATACAAAGAAAAAATATTAAAGCAGCAAGGGAAAAGCAACAAATAACATACAAGGGAACCCCCATAAGGCTAAGAGCTGATCTTTCAGCAGAAAATCTGCAAGCCAGAAAGGAGTGGCAGGACATATCTAAGGTGATGAAAGGAGAAATTAAAATCTTTAAAGACAAGCAAAAGTTAAGAGAATTCAGCACAACCAAACTAGCTTTACAAAAAATGTTAAAGGAACTTCTCTAGGCAGGAAACACAAGAAAAGGAAAAGACCTACAATAACAGACCCAAACCAACTAAGAAAATGGTAATAGGAAGACACATATCAATAATTACCTTCAATGTAAATGGATTAAATACTCCAACCAAAAGACATAGACTGGCTGAATGCATACAAAAACAACACACATATATATGCTGTCTACAAGAGACTCACTTCAGACCTAGGGACACATACGACTGAAACTGAGGGGATGGAAAAAGATATTCCATGCAAATGGAAATCAAAAGAAAGCTGGAGTAGCAATTCTCATATCAGACAAAATAGACTTTAAAATAAACACTATCACAAGAGATAATGAAGGACACTGCATAAGGAACAAGGGATCAATCCAAGAAGAAGATATAACAAATGTAAATATTTATGTACCAAACATAGGAGCACCTCACTACATAAGGCAAATGCTAACAGCCATAAAAGGGGAAATTTACAGTAACTCAATCATAGTAGGGGACTTTAACACCCCACTTTCACCAATGGACAGATCATCTAAAATGAAAATAAATAAGGAAACACAAGCTTTAAATGACACATTAAACAAGATGGACTTAATTGATATTTATAGGACATAGGACATTCCATCCAAAAACAACAGAATACAGTTTTTTCTCAAGTCCTCATGGAACATTCTCCAGAATAGATCATATCTTTATCACAAATCAAGCCTTGGTAAATTTAAGAAAACTGAAATTGTATAAAATATCTTTTCTGACCACAATGCTATGAGACTAGATATCAATTACAGGAAAAAAACTGTAAAAACTACAAACACATGGAGGCTAAACAATACACTACTAAATAACCAAGAGATCACTGAAGAAATCAAGAGGAAATCAAAAAATACCTAGAAACAAATTACAATGAAAACACAATGACCCAAAATCTATGGCATACAGCAAAAGAAGTTCTAAAAGGGAAGCTCATAGCAATACAATCCTACCTCAAGAAACAAGAAACATCTTAAATAAATAGTCTAATCTTACGCCTAAAACAATTAGAGAAAGAAGAACAAAAAATCCCAAAGTTAGCAGAAGGAAAGAAATCATAAAGATCAGATCAGAAATAAATGAAAAAGAAATGAAGGAAACAATAGCAAAGATGAATAAAACTAAAAGCTGGTTCTTTGAGAAGATAAACAAAATTGATAAACCATTAGCTAGAGTCATCAAGAAAAAAAGGAAGAAGACTCAAAACAATAGAATTAGAAATGAAAAAGGAGAAATAACAACTGATACTGCAGAAATAAAAAGGATCATGAGAGATTACTGCAAGAAACTATATGCCAATAAAATGGACAACCTGGATGAAATGGACAAATTCTTAGAAAAGCACAACCTTCTGAGACTGAACGAGGAAGAAAGAGAAAATATAAACAGAACAATCACAAGCACTGAAATTGAGACTGTGATTAAAAATCTTCCAACAAACAAAAGCCCAGGACTTCACAGTTGAATTCTACCAAACATTAAGAGAAGAGCTAACACCTATCTTTCTCAAACTCTTCCAAAATATAGCAGAGTGAGGAACACTCCAAAACTCATTCTATGAGGCCACCATCACCCTGATACCAAAACCATATAAAGATGTCACAAAGAAAGAAAAATGCAGGCTAACATCACTGATGAAAATAGATGTGAAAATTCTCAACAAAATACTAGCAAACAGAATCCAACAGCACATTAAAAGGATCATACACCATGATCAAGTGGGGTTTATCTCAAGAATGCAAGGATTCTTCAGTATATGCAAATTAATCAATGTGATAAACCATATTAACTAATTGAAGGAGAAAAACCTTATGATCATCTCAATAGATGGAGAAAAAGCTTTTGGCAAAATTCAACACCCATTTATGATAAAATCCCTCCAGAAAGTAGGCATTGAGGGAACCTACCTCAACAAAATAAATACCATATATGACAAACTCATAGCCAACATCATTCTTAATGGTGAAAAACTGAAACCATTTCCTCTAAGATCAGGAAAAAGACAAGGTTGCCCACTCTCACCACTATTATTTAACATAGTTTTGGAAGTTTTAGCCACAGCAATCAGAGAAGAAAAAGGAATCCGAATTGGAAAAGAAGAAGTAAAGTTGTCACTGTTTGCAGATGACATACTATACATTGAGAACCCTAAAGATGCTACCAGAAAACTACTAGACCTAATCAATGAACTTGGTAATGTAGCAGGATACAAAATTAATGCACAGAAATCTCTTGCATTCCTATACACTAATGATGAAAAATCTGAAAGAGAAATTAAGGAAACACTCCCATTTACCATTGCAACAAAAAGAAAAAAATACCTAGGAATAAACCTACCTAAGGAGACAAAAGACCTGTATGCAGAAAACTATAAGACATTGATGAAAGAAATTAAAGATGATTCAAACAAATGGAGAGATATACCATGTTATTGGATTGGAAGAATCAACATTGTGAAAATGACTATATTACCCAAAGCAATCTACAGATTCATTGCAATACTTCTCACACTACCAATGGTATTTTTCACAGAACTAGAACAAAAAACTGCACAATTTGTATGGAAACACAAAAGACCCACATAGACAAAGCAATCTTGAGACAGAAAAATGGAGCTGGAGTAATCAGGCTCCCTGACTTCAGATTATACTACAAAGCTACAGTAACCAAGACAGTATGGTACTGGCACAAAAATAGAAATATTGATCAATGGAACAGGATAGAAAGCCCAGAAATAAACCCACACACATATGGGTTTATTTTTTTTATTAAATGGGTTATTTTTTCCCCTTATTTTTGATAAAGGAGGCAAGAATATACAATGGAGAAAAGACAGTCTCTTCAATAAGTGGTGCTGGGAAAACTGGACAGGTACATGTAAAAGAATGAAATTAGAACACTCCCTAACACCATACACAAAAATAAACTCAAAATGGAATAAAGACCTAAATGTAAGGCCAGACACTATAAAACTACTAGAGGGAAACATAGGCAGAACACTCTATGACATAAATCACAGCAAGATCCTTTTTGACCCTCCTCCTAGAGAAATGGAAATAAAAACAAAAATAAACAAATGGGACCTAATGAAACTTCAAATCTTTTGCACAGCAAAGGAAACCATAAACAAGACAAAAAGATAACACTTGGAATGGGAGAAAATATTTTCAAATGAAGCAACTGACAAAGGATTAATATCCAAAATTTACAAGCAGCTCAATATCATAAAAACAAACAACCCAATCCAAAAATGGGCTGAAGATCTAAATAGACACTTCTCCAAAGAAGATATACAGATTGCCAACAAACACATGAAAGGATGCCCAACATCACTAATCATTAGAGAAATGCAAATCAAAACTACAATGAGGTATCACCTCACATCAGTTAGAATGGCCATCATCAAAAAATCTATAATCAATAAATGCTGGAGAGGATGTGGATAAAAGGGAACTCTCTTGCACTGTTGGTGGGAATGTAAATTGATACAGCCACTATAGAGAACAGTATGGAGGTTCCTTAAAAAACTAAAAGTAGAACTACCATATGACCCAGCAATCCCACTACTGGGCATATACCCTGAGAAAACCATAATTCAAAAAGAGTCATGTACCACAATATTCATCGCAGCTCTATTTACAATAGCCAGGACATGGAAACCACCTAAGTGTCCATCGACAGATGAATGGATAAAGAAGATGTGGCACATATATACAGTGGAATATTACTCTGCCATAAAAAGGAACGAAATTGAGTTATTTGTATTGAGTTGAATGGACCTAGAATCTGTCATACAGAGTGAAGTAAGTCAGAAAGAGAAAAACAAATATTGTATGTTAACACATGTACATGGAATCTAAAAAAAAAAATGGTTCTGAAGAACCTAGGGGCAGGACAGGAATAAAGACGCAGATGTAGAGAATGGACTTGAGGATATGGGGAGGGGGAAAGGTAAGCTGGGATGAAGTGAGAGAGTGGTATGGACATATATACGCTACCAAATGTAAAATAGATAGCTAGTGGGAAGCAGCCACATTGCGCGGAGATCAGCTCAGTGCTTTGTGACCATCTAGAGAGTTGGGATAGCGAGGGTGTGAGGGAGATGCAAGAGGGAGGAGATATGGGGATATATGTATATGTATAGCTGATTCACTTTGTTATAAAGCAGAAACTAACACACCATTGTAAAGCAATTATACTCCAATAAAGATATTAAAAAAATAGATGTAATTATAACAATCTAGGTGGAATTAAAGGCATCACTCAGTGAAAAGTATTGAACAAAATATATTACATAATGCTATTTTATGTTAATTAAAATTACATACTAAACAGCAGTACACGTTCTGTAAGAGTACATGCAAGTGAAAAGATTCATGTTATGTACATTTGAAATTTGGCATATGGTAAAGAAAGGGAGGAAGATGGGAACTAGGAATGGAGATACAATGGAATCATTAAATAAATGAAACAATGGAGGGGACTGGTATGGACCAAATATGACAAGGTACCTGAGATAAGTAGTTAACAATACTACTTACCACATAGCTACATTTTTACATTTGTTTTATTAATGTAAATATAACAAAAACTAAAAATAGAAGTCCATGTAAATACATTATCTTGATTATCTGAAGAAGAATGCAGGTTGAGAGGCCAGGAAGCTTAATATGAACATAGATTAGAAGTAGCTACTCTCAGCTTTTGAAAAATTTTGTGATCTATCATTTCTTTTACTATCCCAATGCATTTTACAATGTTCTTCTTTTATTACCACAATTTCCTAAACCCCAGAGAACCTAATTTTACTTTTATGATTATATACACATTACCTTTCCAGCCTAATCTTTCCTTTCTTTCTTACTGACATTTACATCCATGCCATGACCCAGTCAGCTTTCAACCTCAGTTTGTGGCCTCTCCGTCCATCAACCAACAGCCTCCTCCACTCTGCATCATTCATGCACAAACTTGACCATATCTTTGACCTCACTGTCACGTTTTTTCTTTATAGGCCTCTAATAACTTCTTTGCAAGGTACTCTCGCATCTTCTCTCATTCACTAAATGTACTACTCTCCATTGCCACTGAGACTCTGATAACTTAAGCACAGATTATTAAGAAACTTGATTACAATTGACCCCTTGATACTGCAGTCATCTAATTCTTTAACATCTAAAATCTCACCACTTCTCTCTTAGCAGATGGCCTCATTTCAGACTTTATTAAGGATACTGAGCTCCCTAACTATCCTGCACCTCAGTTCTCCAAATGGTGACCATTATCCATATCTACTCATCCATTTTCACCTTCACAGGAACAGAAGTTTTTCCTTTTATCTTACTGCTCCACCACAGTTATAAATCCCAACACTTTTTAATTCCTGAGAAACGTTCCTTCCATATTTATCTCATCTTTCTTAGTAGCTCCAGTTTCTCCCTGTTCACTGGGTCCTCTCTCTTTCTTCAGGCTTACCTAAGTCTTCTCTCATCTTAAAAACAACTTTGCACTGAAATTATCCCTTCCATCCTAAACCTCTCTCTCTCTCTCTCTCTCTCTCTCTCTCTCTCCTATCCTATCCTAAACCTCTCTCTCTCTCTCTCTCTCTCTGATCCTATGGAGGCATTTAGACACATACCATCTTGCATTGTGGCTTAATTTTTTTTTTTTTTTTAGTAATTGTTTCACTCTACATATTATCCCACCCACCACCACACACAGACACAAACATGAGGACACATATGTTTGATTCCTTAGGGTGAAAACTCTTTGCTTCAGTATTAGGAACAATTTTATTCACTCTGGACACATCCTTTCGGTATCAAAGACCTGGAAATATGAACTATTTACAACTCTTGCCTGGGTAATTTCCACTGCTTGCTAACTGAATTCTCTGTCTCTCGCCACTCTGACCTTCTTTATTTCTACAACACAAATATCTGTATTTCTCTGTTGCTATAAAACAAAGTTCATCTCTTTAGCATGATATGCAGTCCTCTAGCACAGCATATAACCGCCCTCAAAAATGTAATCCGAATACTTCTTTCCAGTGTACTCCATGTCCTAGTCATATCAAGTTATTTGCTTTTTCTAAAAGCAACCTGCTATCTTTTTGTTTTATTTTCATGCTTTCTACAATCTGATCAATCTACCTGAATGTCCATTCTCATCTCTGCCAAATAAGCTCCTATTCAGCCTTTAAGACCTCTCTCAACTATTATCTCCCTTGTGATTTTCATAGGCATTAAGGTAAATAGACACATTCTTGTTCCTTCTGTTCCCATGGCTCTCTGTTAGCATCCTATATTTCTGCTATCATAATGCTCATCACACTTTATAACAATTACCTAAAAATATATGCCTTACCTACCAGAATTCAAGCAGAGACAGTCTATCTTACTAACCATTGTATCATCAGCACCTCAGTCACTGCCTATCATATAACATGCAGTATATGAAGACCGTTTGGCTGAATAGAAGAAGGAATAAATGAATTATCTGTATTCATCTATATATGTCTTCCACTTCATCTACTACCTACAGAATTGTTCCAGAGCAA
This sequence comes from Leucopleurus acutus, assembly GCF_964270905.1. Lineage (NCBI taxonomy): Eukaryota > Metazoa > Chordata > Mammalia > Artiodactyla > Delphinidae > Leucopleurus > Leucopleurus acutus. The sequence goes on along the minus strand of NC_139143.1, from coordinate 99,607,885 downwards.
TAGCTAGTGCTCAATAAAAGGTTGCTGAGTGGATAAATAGAGGGGTGAATAAATGAATGAAATCTTCCACTTTCCTTTGTCTAGGTTTTATCAAACCACCTCCACCCTTACATTTTAATTTATCATTAATCATTAAAATTGGTAAGACACTGACCTCTCTTAGCTTTATGCACCCCTGACACATTTAAAAAATCTGTTAAATATCATTTATAATGTATATATATGTCTATTTTTAAGATAGTTTACTTTTTATTGTTATTATATCAGGGCATAGGAATAAATTAAGCATAATCTTTCACTCATGAACATTATCCTCACTGGTCATTAATGCCCTTTTGAATTTTATTTATTTGCTTATTTACTGAATGTAATTCTATGAACCCATCAAACCACCTAAGAATAGAATATTACCAGTAGCTCATATCTATCTCTGTATTATTTCTTATTCCACTCCTCCCATTCCCCACTGTGCCAGAGTAACCTCTATACTGAATTTTGTTTTTATCATTCCCTTGTTGGCTTTCTTCTACTTTATCACATATAGATGTATACTTGCCTTTGAACTGTATAAAAATATGTCATATTGCATATATTCTTCTGGGAATTCCTTTATTCCTTGAGAACTATACTATGAAAAATCAGCCAATTTCTGTTTTTCTTATAGTTATAATTTCTCCTGGAACGGTTAAAATCTATTGTATTGTAATTGTATTATCAGTTACAGGAAAGCAATGCCTCCTGTCTGAGAAGTCTGAGTCCTCTTAGACATGTGAGTTCTAAACACTTACACAGTGATACAATTAGTATATTTTTAGATTGAGATTTAAGAAATGATCTATCTAGGCTCTGAGCACATTGTCCATTGATTTATCTTTTTTAAAAAAGGCATAAAATTTCAAGCATATGAGTCTGCAGCTAACTACCCACATACATCTGGGATTACTCTATGGCTCACTAACAAGAACACATTCTCTTCTTGTCTAATTTGTTCATTCAAGAAGCATTTATTTAGTCCACATACTGTGCTCCTAGCACTGATTATGATGCCAGTTACTCCTTCTGTTTGGTCATTTTTCTGACTTATCTTTTACAAACCAATCACATAAAGCATAAACTTTTCTTATCAGAAACCCATGTGCAGTGGTTGGAACATAATTCTTACCAGCCAATAAAAAATCACTTTAGTATGAGACAAAAGCAGGGGAAGCAGCAGCAAATCTTGGTGGGGTACAGTGAGATTGACTCCAAAGAGGTAGAAGGCAGATGAGTGTAACAGGCTTTAGTACCTGGCTCTGCCATTTTTTATCTGAATATTTTTGAGCACATAACTGAAAACTCTCTGTACCTCCCTTTGTTCATCTGTATAATGAGACTAACAGCAGCACTGACTTCATCAGGTTGTTATGAAGATGAAACGATTTAATATTTATACAGTTCTTAGAAAAATGTCTGTCACATGATACAAGCCATTATAAGTATTTGATAGGTAAATAAATGATTTTACTGATATTTCATATTTGCTTACTTCTAACTTTAGCTGCATTTTTATTCCCTATAATAAAAATAACCATAACAGTCTGTTGGCATTCTGTCTGTGAGAATCTTTTCTGTTGGAAACCATATACAACATGACAACTCTGATATAAGACTCTGTTCTAGGTAATTATGGGTTGGAATTTCATTTTGCATATATGCAAATTTCAGGTGAGGACATTATGCTGACCTAATTCATGCATGCAATTATGCAATGAATATTTATTGAGGTCTTTATGCAAGGAACTGTGCTAGGGCTTAAGCAAATGTAAAGATAAATCAGACATGGGATTTAACTTTGAGCTGCTTACAATCTAGTAGCAGAGATGGCACATAGATGGCATAAGAAAAGTGAAGGTAAATTGTTACAAGAGTTCAAGAAAGGGAAATATTTTACCCAGATAGAGGTACCATGAACTTCTAAGGAGGATGCAATTCAGGTAGACCCTGAAGGGTGAGCAGAACATGCAAAGCATAAGAGTATTCCATTGTGGTAGAACACAGGATTGTATAGCTGGGTGGCAAGTTATTTAACCAAGTATGCCTCTAGTATAGGCAGTAAGAATAAATAAGGCTAAAGGATAAACTAAGACTAAATTATGATAGTCTACCATTATTAAGGACACATTATGTTCTGAATATGTAATTGTATTTAATCTTCTCAATAACGCTGTGAATAGATACTAATATTATCCTATTTTATAGATGAAGACACAGAAGATCATAGAAGCTAAGAAGAGCCCTAATTTCTCACAGGAGCAAGAATGAGATCTGGGGTTTTGATCAGGTCAATCAGAGACTAAAGCCTGAGCTGAAACCAATAAACTTACCATCTGGAATTAATTTTGAATTAAGATTTTTCATTTCAACTTTTCACTTGTGTTACAATTAAAGCCCAAGGTAGGAAAGATTTGGGTTCTAAATAAGTAAATATTAAAATTCCTGATATGTAAAGAAATGCTGTGTGGGAAAAGGCAGAAGGTCCATATAAAAGGAATGTGTATCTGAGATTCTTTAATTGTTGTGAACTCCTTGCAGACTCAGATGGAAGTTGCCATGCAGCATATTCCTCTAAAGAGAGAATTCTTCACACTGATACCTGTGGAAGGGAAAGGAAGACAGGAGAACTGGGTAGAAGAAACTGTTCTATAATGAAGTCTCAGTAAAGTCCTCAGCCCGCCTCATAGGTGCTCTGCCACCAAGATGGCTTTTTAGAGTTATCCCTAGTTGAGCTGAGGAGTTTGTTCACCTTTGAACCAGCTTGTTCACAAGTGATTGGATAAAATCCACTCCTACAACGGAGTATGACCTTTGATAAGACAAAGCTCTTTAGTCCAGACATCCTCACAGATGGCTGATGTGGTGGGGGGCTGTCTGATAGCAACCTTCCCTAGGAATAAGTCCTTCATTTCTGCAGAAGGACCTTCTTGAAGAAGGATCATCACAGCTTCCACCAAAGGAGAAGATTAACCCCCAAATCTCAAAGACTTAATCCAAGAGAAGTTAATTTCTCTCTCACATAAAGTCAAATTGATGTTGGGCATTGGGTGTTGCTCTGTTTATGCCAACATTCAGGAACTTAGGGTTATTCTACAGGTGGCCTCCATCACCTTTAAGGCCTCAGCACCCTCTTCATTCAACCAGCAGAAGGGAAAAGAGAGAGAATAGGATCACATAGAAGATTTCCATAAATCAAGGCTAGAAGTGACATCTATTGGTCTTGCCCACATTCCAAGGGACAAAATTCAGTCACTCGACCGTACGTACCCAAGAGAAACTAGAAGTGTAGCTAATCTGTGGACTCAGGAAGAAAGAGAAACAAGTTCTGAAACAACTTGCCAGTCTTTGCCAAAAGAACTTAATAATACTATTTTTTCTGTTAATTGTATGAAGCAATGTGACTTCCAGACCATTCAGTATGGAATTCAGCATACATGGAATTCCTTAGTAGTGAGTTCCATCTCTGAGATCAGGCAAGCCTAAAATCTGACCCAGACTTAGACAGAACTTAGAAAATGTGCAAGTACATGATAACAGGGTCAAAATGATTGACCAAATGTGTACCTTTATTGTTGTTGTTTATCTCAAGTCACTGTTTTTCTTTCCCCAACTTTCTCCCTCTAAAAAATAATACTTTAAAACATTCCGTCTGTTTACAGTATCATTCTACTGCAAAGATAATCATATTTTTCTTCTTTTGGTTAGACTCTTTAGAGTTTGGGGCCAGGAGTCTAGAGGAAAACATCAGCAGTTCTTGCTGTTAGAAACTACAATATACACTATAGAGAATTCTTCAGTGAATAAAAAGCAAGTAGTGGTTTTCATGGCAAAACATGGTAGATACCACAATTTTATATTCATAAAATTTCACGTTTTTAATAAACCTTCATCCTAAGCCCAGCAGGAAAACGAATGCATTACTTACTTTTTGGATTTATCTCAAACTCAGATAGGCTGGCATATAATAATATATCATGTCTGTGTGCTTATTTTTTTGAGCTGTTCTATACAGCCTCTTCTCTCCCTCACTTACATTGCTATATTTCTAAAATAACATTCTGACACCTTTTATCCTCCATTTGTATCATTCTAGCACTTACCTTTTCCACCTGCAGCATGAAGTGTATATTAACAAGTGTAAAACATCTGGGGATTGTTTCATACATGGGGACCAGCACTGCACTAAAAGCAACTTGAAAACCTCAAACTTATTACTGTTCTTTCTGTCTGAATAAGCTTTAAGGTCAAACACTTTAGGTTCATCTGTTGCTAGCTTCTAAACCCTGAGTTTAGGGACAAATCATTTTACCTTTATACTTTTCAGTTTTTTTCATCTGTAGAATGGGGGTAATGATAATGTGATATTGTGATTTATAGTGAGAAATATATATGTGGTCTTTGTCCCTAAAGCTCCTAAAACCATTGGAATTTCCTAAGTGATGAGAGATATAAAGCTGTCTTTCATTATGTTAATGAGGGGACCTTTGGAAAGCACCCAAGGATGCAGCCTGGTTGCCAGGCACACTGGGAGAGGGCAAAGAGGCTTAGTGCCCTTTCCCCATACATTGCCCTAGGTTTCTCTTCCATCTGGATATTTTTGGGTTATATCCTTTTATAATAAGCCAGTGAGCTAGTAAATAAAATGTTTCTCTGAGTTCTGTGAGCCACTCTAGCAAATTAATCAGAAAAGGGAGTCCTTGGAACCTCCAATCTATAGCCAGTCAGTGAGAAGCACAGGTGACAATCTGGACTTGAGAATGATGTCTGAAATGGACAGTCTTATAAGACTGAGCCCTTAACCAGTGGAATCTGATGGTATCTCCTGGTAGATGGTGTCAGAATTGAGTTGAATTGTAGGACACTGAGCTGGTATTCAAGAAGTGCTATTTGGTCTGGGAAAAAAAAGAAAGAAAAGAACCCACAAAACAAAAACAAACAAACAAAAAACCCTTCCCATGACTCAGAATTGGCAGCCAGAATCTTTTAGTTTAACCAGCCATCATACAGAGCTGTTGGGGATTATTGGTAATTAACACTCATTATGTGTTTGGTACTGTTCTTAGTGATTTATTTATTTAATTTTTACATACCAAAACTGCATGAGGTGAAGCAATTATCCTCTCCTACCTCTCCCATTTTGTACATGAGAATGTGATTCATAGGAAATTTAAGCAAGATCTTACTGTTGGTATGGGTAGGGCCACAGAATCTGAATCCCGCCAGTCTGACTCCAGAAATTACACTTTCAACCAACACCCTATATACTGAGTATTGACTCAGGGTCACTTAAACATCCCTGTTGGGCCAAAACCACTCTGCTTTACAGAATGGCAAGCTAAGTGACATTCATGAATTATTGATCCCAGACCTGTGCTGTTGCTTAATTCCTTGAGTTGATATCAGCAGTAGTAAATCTAAGTGTTCAAAATCCTTTAATTCTCCAAAAAAGATACTGATAATAACAGTCCATACAACTAATATTTTACCAGCGGACTCAGTTTGTCCTCCTAGTAATTATTCTGTATGAATCCAACAGGTAATTTTAAGATTGCTTTCTTTAAAATTTAACTAACTTAGTGAAAACTATATAAATAATGCTGATGGGATAACAAGCCAAATTAGTCACATTAAAAATCTCTTTTTTTTTCAATGACATAAAGAAATCTTACAAGAACCGAAGTTTTGAGTGAGAGAATTATTTTTTGCAAAATACAATTTTATTTTCAAAGTACTCTTTGGTACTCCTAAGAAGTGAAAGGTAAACTCCAACCCTTCATTTAAAAGTCATTTTTCAAAAATTAAGAAATTGGAGGTGTTATTTACTTTTGTTACTAAATAAATCATTCTTTAAAATAACTTTTTATATTTATATAGCTCACTGCTCTAAGATACTCAAACTAAAACACTCATTATACTAAATTACCCATGAAAAAGAACTTGAACATGTGACATGACAAAGTATTTAAATTTAGAATTTCACTGGTTAAATACCTCAGAGACTTTATGGGACTCTTTATTTGATGCTGGCTCTGGGGAAAATTGGAATGAAATATTGTACAGTAGTCACGAGGAGGAAAGAAACCCTGGCTCTGCTTGTTTTGAACACCTATGTGCTACATGGAACCCACTGCTCTAACCTGTAGGATTGGGACCAGGAATTATTAAGGGAGAATATCTATCCTCTTGAGTGATGTACAGTGGCTCACCACAAACCTTAACTGCTGCTATGGATGTTGGCCACAAAGAAGTTGCTTTCCTGTCTTCAGATATCCTATAGCACTTTCATTCTTCATATTAAAATACTTACTGCATTCTGCATTCTATCATTGTTTGTGAGCCTCCTATATCTTCCCTATGACATTAGAAATTCCTGAAGAAAAGTGGTCAAGCCTTCTTTATCTTTGAGTCTCCACAACACCTAGTAGGTTCTCATCATTTATTGAATGAATGAATGAGTGGATAGATGGATGGGTGGTCTGTGCACGCCTGTAGAGGAACAGTCCCTAAAACTCTACTCCAGTCAAGTTATGCATATACTTCCAATACATATGTATTTCCAATACAGCTGGAGACTGTGAGCTGATTCCTGATAACCAGCACTAGATACCATTTATTGAGCAGCCCTATTGTGTCAGGCAATGTCTGGATAATCGTCACAAAATTCTTTCCAAATAAGAATATTATCCCCATTTTGCTAATGAAAAGTAGATAAGAGGGTTAGGTAACTTGCTCACATACAACTGGTAAACAACAAACCATGGTCTAAATTCAAAGTTTGTGTGGTCTTAAAAAGTTATTTTAGGGGACAGTTTTTTCTTCAGAGTACATTATTAGTATCATCGTATTTTATAATGTTAATAGACATAATGTATGCAGTGTCAGTGAGATACCTCTAGACAATAGGAAAATAAGTTCTATGATTCCAAACCATTCTTTTCTTATCTGCAATTAAAAAAAGTTTTTTTTCCTTTCTTTAATACTTTTCCTTTTTTCTCAGCACTCAGGGTATCACTTGCAACTCCTCCTTTCCAGAAATATATACAGAAGTTTTACTAGCCAAATAAGAAAGTCTAACTTATCAAACTGTGTTGCATAAACTATATTAACCAACTACAGTGTATAATGAGGCTTTCAGGCCTGAGGCTGAAGTGGGGTTTCCTGTCCCCCCTCCTTAATTGAAAATAGACTCAAAGAACAGGCCCAGCCTGACTTACCTGTCATTGCCAACAGAGCAGCTGACACTCAGAGGAAATTGCAGGGAAGATTCCACTGAGATATCCTTCCTTTAAGCCAACGTAGAGAGCCTGCCATACCAGGGCTCAGGCAGGGAAGAGGGCTGTGGCAGAGTAATTCCCACTAGTAAACTTTATTTCAGTGAAATTCTTAAATCAGGAGGAATCCGAAAAATCACTCCTTTTCCCTATGGAGAGGAGTAAGTAGGCGACAAAGAGGGAGGCTGTAGGTTTTGGTTTCAGTTCCTTCCTTCGGGGGCACAGGAATCAGAAAAGGAAATGAGAAATTCACTCCCTACCCCAATGCACATAGCCTATAATACTAATATACAATCTGTTTTATAATTCGAATCTTGGTTTAGATGTCACCTACTCTGGGAGGCCTTCTCTGAATGCAAAATCTAAACCAGCTCTCACTCCAAATCACTATTGCATTGGCCCCATTTTATTTCCTTCATAGCATGAAGGAAATAAAATTATTTTGTTCATATGTTTTTTCCTTTGCTGACTGTCTGATTTTTGTCATTAAAATATAACCTCCACAGAGTAGGAGTTTTTCTTCAGGGATTTTAACAGTGTCTGGCATCTAATGAGTATTCAATAATTTTTTAATGAAAAAATGTGCTCTTACTCATATGCCTATACATTTGATCTCATCACTGAGACTGCTTGTTGTTTTATGGGTAAGAGCCATGTCTTAAACTTCTTTTAATGTACCAATAGAATTTGCTGCTTGGTGAGAATTTAATAAACATTTGCTTTTGTTGATATATTTGTTCAAGTTTTTCCAACAACTTTTTTTGATGAATTCACAGAGTTTCTCCATTAACTACTAAACACTTTTCTTAATAAGAGAAATGTCTGATAATTTTCACTCAAACTGACAAGTCTGCAGTTAAAGCATAGATCACTGGAAATAAATGGATTTCCCCAGGCCACACAAGTCTTCTGGGAAGAAGGACATTATTGAGTTTCTCTTAAGAGAATAAATAGCATTTCATGACTTAATCTCACCTGTTATTATGAGATCATAGACCTATGAAACATCTCCCCAAACAACTAAAATGATTTTTTTTCTGATACAATCTAGGTGGGTTTTTTTTAATTAATAAGCTTTATTTTTTTAGATTTACAGAAAAATTGGGCAGAAAGTATAGTTTCCACATATCCTCTACCCTATCCTTCTGTACAGTTTCCCCTTCTATTAACATCTTGCTTTGAAGTGCTGCAGTTCTTACAATTGATAAATCAATATTCATACAGTATTATTAACCAAAGCCCATAGTTTACATTAAGTTTCACTCTTTGTGTTGTATAGTTCTATGGGTTTCAATAAATGCACAGTATCACATATCCACTATTTGCAGTATCATACAGAAGTTTCACTGCTCTGTAAAAATCCCCTGTGCTCTACCTATTCATCCCTAGATCCCTAGATAGAATCTAGGTTTTGAGTAATGTTTGTTCATAAAAATCTATTGTCAGCTGGCTTCTCCTTTCTTCCCTTGTGTTATCTTCCTTCAGGCAGGTCTATGGTCACAGGCTGCCTCATACTGCAGACATCTAAGCACCGATGTGTGGCACGGCCTGTACAGCAGAGCTCAGCGAAATCCTGGTAATCTTTAGGATATAAAAGCCACCTTGTATTCCATGCCTCTGTCCTTTCCTTGTGCTATATTTTGTTACATATGGACAAAAGTGGTACTCTTATCCCCCGATATCTTAAAGAATCTTCAGTAAAATCACTTTTTCAGGTATTACTTGCTACACTTTCTCTCCCTAGTCTTGAAAGACAAGTCTCATGGGGAAAGAGATAATTCTAAAGACCTTGACATACTGAGCAGCAATGGGGTTTGGTGCTAGAACTCAGGGCTCAGCAAAAGTTGTCTACAAAGGGCCAGAGAGTAAATATTTCAGGCTTTGTGAGCCTCGTATGCCTGCTGTCACATATTCTTTGTTTTTGTTTTGTTCTGTTTTTCGACAACCATTTAGAAATGTACTAATGCTCTTAGTCTGAGTCCATAGAAAAACAGGCCACAAGCCATATTTGCCTGTAGTTTGCCAAACCCTGCTCTAGAGTCGGACCAATCTGTCGGGTCTGATTGTGGTTTGATGCTTTCTCTGTCACTAACTAAATATTTACCAGACACATATGTCTTGCTAAGTTTCCTCATTTTTTAAAGATGGATAATAGTTCCTACCTTAATAGGATAGAATGAAGATTAAGCAAGATAATGCTTATAGAGCTCTTAGCACCATGCCTGACACTTGGTAAGCATTCAATAAATGTTAATTACCGTTATTATCATTTCTCAGAAGGACATGTCCTCCCTGACTGCTAGGTCTTTATTACTGACCAAGACTGTCTGACTCCATCTGCCTTTAGGATAAATTCTCTTCTAGGACTTTCCTTGTTCCCTCATGCAAATTGAATCTGATAAATTCTCTTCTAGGACATTCCTTGTTCCCTCATGCAAATTGAATCTATATGGACCTTCCCATCCATCTGCCAAATATGGCCAGATGTGTTCAGTTCCATGGAATGTGATAAGATATAGGCTAAGACCCCCTCCTACAAAAATGAAAGTAAATACTAATAGACAAGATGGATACCACCAATTAATACATGTGTGGCAAATTATCCAATAATGAACAGACTAGTTCAATTATGAATACCCCAACACTTGAATAAGCTAAGTAGCATAAATATCCAGGTGAGTTACAGTTAAATCTCATTACATTTTCTTGCTGAATTTAGGTACACCTAATCAGTTTCCAGAGAGAAAAAGACATTTTTTCTTGGTACAAACTGCAGTTGTTCAATTCCACAAATATTTATTGGACATCGACTTTGTGAAAAGCATTGAGCCAGGTATTATAGGGGAAATAAAGATGAGCAAGACACAGATCTACCTGTAAGGAAGAAGAAAAAAAGGTGGGTGCACAGACAGGCATGATAAAAAGTGTCATAGAAGTACAGGACTGAGGTATAAGAGAACACAGTCAGGAGTTTGCATTGTTTCTCTGAGCAGTCAGAAATGGCTCCAAGTAGCTTTTCAGCTGCATTTTAAAAGATGGATAGTATTTCAACAGGCTGAAATTAAATGATAGGAAGAATGGCTTTTGTTAGAAAATAACGAGAAGTACAACTGACCAAAGCACAGGGATCATGACGGAGAGTAGTGAGTGTGGAGACTAGAATTAGAACAACCTGAAAATGCGTGAGTGTTCGTCCTGTCCTAACCCCTTACGTCACACGTGAGGAAGCTGTATCTTAGAATTAAGCGCCTTTCCCATGTTGCACAGCTAATGGCTGAGCTGAGATGACCCTCAGCAGCCCAGCTTCCCAGGCTGGCTCACTTTCCATTACCTAATAGTTGAGAACACATAATGGATGAAATTAAATATCATACTCAGGGTCTTGGTTTTCCTCTGTTAGAAGTGACATGACACTGACAAATTTTGAGCAGCAGAGTATCCTTGTCAGGGATGCAAAGGTCAGATTTAAGTAGCACTGTGAAAGGGGGGCTAGAGAGGAAGAGGCTGGAGGCAGGAAGCCGGGCAAAACATCGCTGACATTGCTCCTGTCGGAACCAGGGTAGTGGCACTTGAATGCCTTGGATGGGACAGATAAGAGGGGTACTGTGAAAGGAGAATCAAACAATTGGGAGGAAAAGTAGAGCAGGGAAATGAGAGGAAGTACTAAAGAGCAATTGCGTCTGCCCTGAATCTCTGTGTTCTTGTGTCACTACAAACCTAACACATTACCTGTTGGTACATGGAAGAGACAGAGGAAAGCTGAAATAATTCTGTGCTCCATCCCAGACCTGCTGCCAACTCTTCACGGTGCCTAGCAAGTCACTTCTCTGAGTTCTCATTGTCCCATTCTGTAACAGGAGGCCTTATCTGGATGATGTCTGATGCCCCTTCCAACTCTCATGACAGCGGTTCTAAATCTCAGATGCTAGAGGAAGCACAGGGGCCGAGGGCTGCCAGGTGGAAAGATGCTTCCACCTGGAACAGAACTGGTGCACACATCTTTAGAGTTGGAGGGGCACAGGTTTGAGGAAGAAGTTGCCCTCCTGTCTGAGCTCAAGGAGAATTCTGCTTGGTTGTTTGTCATCCTCCCTGAACTCTGAAATTGAACACATGGCTTGATGAGGTGGCAGAAGAGGCTCCAGAATGATGTACCTTAGCAGCTTGCCTCCATGCAGCAGGGTCCAGAAATAGCACACTCCGTGCAGAAGGCTGCCCTGGCGCATGCCCTTCCTGATGGTTCACTCAGCAAGTCTCGGTCACCTGCTGTGGCAGGTAGTCAGGCTGGGAGCTGTCTGTCCCCAGCGCTCTGGAAAAGGCTGTCTGTGAGGATGCCTCACTGAGCACAAGGCTTTCCGAGTGCTGGGGAAGACCTTTTCCTTTTCACTCCTTTATGCGTAGATTGATGTCAGGAACCTGTGACTAATCAATGCTTTACACCCAGCCCCCGTTTCCACTCTGTCGAGTCACCAACCACAGCTCCAAAAACACATTCCTCTGAGTAGTTTTTCTGCTTCTGAGACAATGCAAGTGCCCTATGGCACAATATGACTGATATATCTTTCGATTTCAAATAATCAATTATGCAAAATGCTTCATTAACGACAACTACTAGAGTCAACGGCCAGGGTCATCGCAATGTGGTTCATCTGTGCTTGAATTCACTGACCCCTCCCACTCTCCTTGTCAAGAGATATCAAGGAACAGATTCATCAGGAATAATGGCCAGATGTTTGCTTGTTAATGATCCTACCATAATCAGAAATGCAATGACCACGGGACGCTTAATCTTGTCAATTTTTGTGACAGAAAGCATACTTAATTTATCATCAGCTTTGCAGAAAACAGAGCTTGTGTGCATCCAAACCAAACCAGAAAACAAAATAACTAGAATTTAGTCTTATTTACACTATGAGCCCAACATAAGCTTTGCCTAGTTTGGCCAAATTGCTAGTGTTTCTTGCACAGCCTAAAAGCTTAGCGTCTGGGACATGGACAAGCAGCTCCCATACCCCACTCTAAGTGCTAAGCTGAGCTGAGCCGAGCGTTATGCTAAAATGAGCTCTAATGGGATCGATGCCAGGCTCTTCAGTCTGGCCTGCGGTCTCCATCAGTGCTCGGTCTCACCTGCATGGTGTGGAGATGCTTCACCTGCTCTGCTACTCTCAGCGCTCATAATCACTTCTGTGTGGAATCATGTCCTCCACTGTCTTCTCTGGCACCTAAACATCCCACAGACCATGGAGGTCCTCTCAAGGTGTGTGTGTGTGTGCGTGTGTGTGTGTGTGTGTGTGTGTGTGTGTGTGTGTGTGTGTCCCCTCACAGGGTATTCTCAGCTAACACTAACCACAGTGCACTTCTCTTCTCCAAATATGAATGTGCCTACATCCTACCCAATCATGCTGTATGCTGCATCATCTAGTCAATGTATACAGTGTCATCTGGTTGTTTCCTGTCGTATTTCCCCAGCTGAATCAGGCAAGGTCTAAGTGAAGGCCGTCTCATAACTTCCACAGTTGGTGAATTGAGTGAAGATGGAAGAAATCCTCATAGAAGCAATGAAAATTATAGAAAAGAAGTTAGAATCTGGAGTCCAGAACCATGTTTGAAATTATAACTCAGCCTTCTACCAGTTGTGCAACTGTGGGCAAATTATTAAACCTCTTTGAGCCTCAGGTTCTTTGTGTATAAAATTAAGTTCTTACAAGGACCAGGTAAAATAACACATGTAAAAAGTCTGGGACAGTGCCTGGTACATAGTAAGGACCCAATAAATGTCAGTTCCCATTTCCTTTGTGAGTGATCCAATAAAGAGACCAGAACCTAGAATCTCAATCTCTCTCCCTCTCCATCTCTGTCTTACAAACTCTTGCTCTCTCTCTCTCTCTCTCTCTCTCTCTCTCTCTCTCTCAAACACAATCCCCAGCAGTTGGTTCCTATGTAAGAATACTGTGAAGGATAAAGAACCAACAGTTGTTGAATCCAACAACAATATAAAAAGTATACATTTGACCTAAGGAAATGTCTTGTTTTAACATCATCTCAATCTTCTCAGTTCAGAAAGGAAGCAAACACACAAAATTGCTGGAGCCATGTTGTGTCTTAGTCAGCTCAGGCTGCTGTAAGAAAACACCATAGACTGGGTGGTTTCAACAGCATTTATTTCTCCCAGTCCTGGAGGTTGGAAGTCTGAGATCAGGGTGCCAGTGAGGTTGGGTTCTGGTGAGCCGCTTTCTGACTTGTACACACCCACATTGCAGTATGCTGACATGGCATTAGTCCCATCATGGGGCCCTCAACCACATAACCTAACCTAACCCTAATTAACCCCAAAGGCCACACCTCCAAATACCACCATATTTGGAATTAGAGCTTCAACATATGGATTTGGGGGGGGACACACTCTTTCCACAGCACGTTATGTAGGTAACGCTCATAAAATTGCAAAATGTAGCCGCCTCATTACATTTCATGACTCTGAAAGTGTTATATGGTTATTTTTAACAGTAAGCAGTCACTTTATTAGTTTATTATTTGTTACCAATATTGGTAATATTTTATCAATAAGAAGCAGAAGTTGTTTCTACAACCGTAATTTATAAACTAATACCCAGGATGCCAAAGTTTTCTTTGCAGAGTCAAACAAATTAGGAGGCTCCTCTAATTTAGTTTTTTAACTAAGTTTCTGTTCCAGAAATAATAGGAACACAATAGACAAAGAGAGAAAAAGAGAAAAAATAGACTGAAAAAAATAATGCAGTTCCATGCTCTCTCATTACCTTTGGGCAATGATGTCAAAATACCTCAAAATGCCTCAAAATGCTATGGTCACTAGAACAGTTTGACTGAAGCAGCAGAAAAATAGCATTTTATCCCATGTGTACTCTGAGTATGAGATTATAGCAATGTTGAATGTTCTAGAGTTCTCCAACTTCTGAAAACGAGAAATGCCCCTTCTACTCTTCCCATTCAGTTTACCCAGCAAGCCACTGAGAAAGCCTCCTCTCCTCTTTAGCCTTATCTTTCACTGGCTGGTGCCTATTTAGTGCTCTAGTTTTATCCATCTTATTATTGTCTCCGATCAAGACAGCTCTCATGGAAGTAAGTGTTATGATGAAGGGCTGGATGCTGTGAGAGAGACAAGGGGGAGAAGAAGGATGAGAAGGAAGAAGACAGAGAAATTGCTAAATACCAGAAAATATTTGTATGTGTAAAACATCAAAAACACTAGAACTGCAGCAGGGGTACATAAAAGGAAAGAGATTTTACACCAGAGATCTATTTATTTGGCAACTTATTATAAAATGTTATTATGAATTTTTTGATTATGCATTTCCAAGCTGAAATCAATAATGTTTACATCAAATGACATTACCCTTAATGGATATCTACAAACCTTATCAACAGCAATGGTATTAACTCAACTAGCTCATCAGCAGTTGACACCTGTATCTGTCTACTTGCTCATGCCAAGACATCTGTGAGCCTTGCCTCTCTTTCATCCCAATCACCGCCAATTCCCCACCAACTCCTCTCACCTTCACCTTCCAAACATCTCTAATTCACTCAGATTTCCCATGTCTTCACTTTTACCAGCCAGGTCCATCACCCTTCACAAAGACTTGTCCAGGGAAAGTTTAACTTCTCTGTACATCTATTCTTTCCCCTCCAAATCCATTCTCCAACAATAGCCAGAATGACCTCTATAAAAGGCAAGTCTGATTATGTCACTCACTACACTTAAATCCCTTTAACTGCTTCTTGACATTTTTTAGAAAAAAAAAATCAAAATTGTTAACAAAAACCTAGAAGTTTCTGCATAATCTAGCCACTACTTGCCTCTGCAACTTTTTCTTTTCTCTCACTCTTTTCCTCTCTCACTCAGCTTCTTCTCACCGACCTGCTCTCTTTTCCTCAAGTATGCCAAGTGAGTTCCTATCAGTCCTTTGGTTCACACTGTTATCTCTGAAGCACACACCACCAGCCCTAACCCCTTTTATTTGGCTAACTCCTACTGATTCTTAAGTTTTGTCTTAAATGTTACCTTTTCAGGGAGACCTTTCCTGACTCCAGAGTTTAGTTTAGGATCCCTCTTATATTCTCTCATGGCATTAGTTACATCTTCTTCAAGACACTTTAATTGTAGTCATATAGTCACATGTATGATTTATTTAATGTTTGTATCCACCACTCAAGTCTAAGCACCATGAGGGTAGAGACTGTCTCTTTTTTTGCCGTCGTATCCCAAGCTTAGCACAGCATCTAGTACATAGTGTCAGTGCTTTGTTTAATTAATTCATGAGTAAATACAATTTACCTCTCTTTAATCAAGCAGCTATGTTCCCACACAGCCATACTTCTGTGCTAAACAATGGCTATCAGTTTTGAGCACTTACTTGTGTGCCAGGCATGTGCCAAGCATGTCACATACCTTCTGTTTATGGCAATTCCATAATGTAATGCAGTTATCATCCTCATTTTATAAATAGGACACTGAGCCACTCAAGGTCACAGATTAGTAGAACTGAGATTCAAAGCAAAGCCATTCAGGCTCCCCTGGTCAGTAGTGTTAACCAATTCACTATACTGCTCCTTTGCAAGAAGAGGTCAGTTAAACTTTGTGGGTGGGGAGAAGGATTGAGAAGCATGTGTTTTGTCTTGCTCTCTGCTGTTACTGTTTCACACCAACCAAAGGATAAAGTTTTTCTCTGTATTTGTCATTTCCATTGACAATTACTCTTAGCGTACCATTCTGCAGGGAGAAACTGTGCTTCCAGTTTCCAAAGGATATTAAGCCACAGGCAGGAATGAATTATAGCCTGTCTCTTCCAGCTATTTGAGTTTGCTTGTTTTAAATATGAACACATAGGATTTCTCCTTTACTACTCTCAACACTGGTTACCCTGCTTGGCATCCTTTTTGGCCAAAGATTGTGGATAACAGAAACAGCAGTATGCATGTGGCAGGATTCACACCAGGGAAAAGGAAATAGGGATATTTCCAAAGGAAATTAAACACACCTAGCTTGGCTTTAATCAAAATCGTGAATGTTGTTTAATTACTTTTGTAAAGAGCAACCAACTCTCCAAACATAGGATTATCTCAACCTGCAAACTTATGCATTAAAAATCCTGGAAATAGCCAACTCCTCTGTCTTATAAATATACCTTCAGGCCTTTGCTCCTCCAAAACTGTTCCCTTGGGGACAAGTCTGTTCCCTGGGTGATAACTGATGGATTCCTTCATGATGTCACTCAGATGATGGCTTTAATCTGAAGAAAGGCTTCAGTTTCTTCTGAGGCATTAAAAACAGGATGCAATCATGGCGCTCCCGAGGATGAAAAATGGAATTTTCTTGTAAGCAAGGAAAGGCCCCATTCTGTGCTAAAACTTCAGGAAAATGCCAGTAGAGTTGCTTTGGAGAAATATTTCCATGCTCTTGTCCATTCTGGCTAGTTCTGACCTATGTCTGAGCTCTCAGCAAGGAAGAGTGAAATGTCTGCATTGCCAGACCTGTCACTAGTGAGTGCAATTTACTTAGCCTCCTCTCATCACTGAAGTGACAGTATTTCACAGTCCTAGAGAGAATCTTAAGACAGCACATCCTGTTAAGCCAATTTATGGAAGAGAGCCTTATTTTTTCTATTAATCTATTTTTGTGGGAGACTTCAACAGCAGTCAATAATACTTCGGTGTTTCTTGTTTATTTCTAAAAATGTTTATTATTCCTGTACTTTTTCTGCCTATTAAATATCAGGTGTTTCAAGGGGAAAAATAAAGCAATTAAAAACTTTGAAGGAAGCCAAAATCATTTTTACAATGCAACTATTTTTCTCTGATTTCCTGCAGATGATAAAATAGCCTAGTCCACAGGGGAGGGAAAACAAAATTGATGTCCACCTAAAACTACTTAATGTTTTTCACAGGAATCATTAGGAGGCAACAAAATATCCTAATGCTATATGTCCATTTTGGTCATTGTTCTGAGAATGCTATCTTATTTTATTGAATATTTAGGTAGGAAGGCACCTGGTACATATGTTAGCTTTCTAACTTAAGCCTTTCAGATCACAGTTGAGATTTTAACAGCCTCTTTTAGATGCCTTGATGTAACTTCACTTCAATCATTACTGACATTAAAAACAGGACTTAAAGAGTTCATGAGTGCCATATTAAAATGTTAAATTTTGGTTATTACAAAAACTTATAATCTTATAGCCACAGATGAATATATAAATAGTCTACCCAATAAAGGTTTTAATACTCCCATTCCACTTGCATATCAACACTGTTGACTATTCCAGGTTTGGGTTTTTTTTTTTTCAAAATCCTGCAATAAGTAATTACCTGCCAACTTTCTCTTAGTGTCTTCTAAATGAATATTCCAGTGGGACAAAGAAATACAGGGACAAAGAAATACAGAGACATAGTGGCAATGGAAGGAGAATTGTGAATCCAGAAGTGAAAAAGAGAAGACCCTAAATTCTAACCCAGATTCTGTTTCTCATTTCTTTGGCCATTTTACTTTTAGCCATCAGGACTTAGCTGTCCCCAGATTATGCTGTGAGGTCTTTATTATCTTTTTTACTTTATCACTCTCTGGAATATCAATGCTAATATAATACTTTGACTATCCAATTGTGAAGACAATGACTTAGAAGCAATGTTTTGATAATCCCACATTATGAGGAAAGAATACATTTTATCTCGGTTTTCACTCTGTTGATGTTCCCCAAAGTCACAACAGTTATTAATAGACAAGAATGATAAAGGCGACCAAGGAGAGCACTTCAGACACAGAGACATTCTTCATCATTTACTTACCATTAATAGGCATACAAGAGGTACCTAATAAAACCTTTATGAATGAACATATAGAGTGGGAAGGGGGAAGGGGGTTTAAAACTATAAATGACTATGGCAACTTCCACCTCCTGAGAGACCAGCATCAATTCTCCCTGAAACATCACAAACACATTGATGAGCCATTTGGTTGTGGAGGAAAGAAAATCTTAGAGGGGAGAAATGAGAAGTAAATGATTTCTGAATGATTAAGTACAAGCTTGGGTGTTTCCAGGAGGATGGGGAAAGTGGAACACGTTGGCAGAGAGAAAGAGAGATGCTCAGCAAGGTGTGAAAATTTGATCCGATTATGGGTGGGCCATTGGGAAGCACCCAGAGGAATTTTTACAATGTAGCAAAATCTCAATTTTAAACTTATTTACATACGGCCTGCAATGTAATCATTGCCCACAAACTTCAGTGAATGGAGTTCACTGCTAAACACATAGCCTTGGGTCACTGATAGCATGGGACGAGGAGGACCACAGTGTTAACCAATTGTGGGGAGCCACTGGAAAATAGCTGCAACATATTTGTGATGATGAGAGAACCCACAACTAAATGAATTCAATGGTGGCAGAAACCCGGAGCCACTAAGGGAAATGTAAACCACTCAAGTCATCTCATAGAAATAGAAAAAGACATTTCAAAAGTCAGGGTACTCCCACATATATCTGTGTTACTAGTTGTACCAACATCACTTTCTCCTCATTTAAATATATTTCCAGCCTTCCAGACATTGGTAGCACAAGTGGTATGTAAACTACAAACATGAGAAGCAAGCCTGTACTACATAATTTTTTGTTGGCTCTATTTAATTGTGGAGGTTTGGTGGTTGTTCAAAACTTTTTGTCTGTTTGGTTTCATATATCTCTTGAACTGAATAACAATTTTTGAGCTCTGTGATCTCATTTAATACTCACAACAGGTCTATATAGTAGGTATCTGTAGGTCCATTTTTTTAACTGAAGTATAGTTGATTTACAATACTGTGTTATTTTCATGTATACAGCAAAGTGACTCAGTTATACATATATATGTATCTATATTTTTCACATTCTTTTCCATTATAGGTTATTACAAGATATTGAATATAGTTCACTATGCTATACGGTAAATTCTTGTTTATCTATTTTATATATAATGTGTATCTGCAGCTCCATTTTACAAATGAGAAAAATGACGTTCAAAAGTTAAGTAACTTGTTCAGGAGTCACATAGATAATAAGAGACAGTGTCAGGGATTGAACCCATGCCTACCAGGCTCCAAGACCTAGGTTATCCTGTCTTTTGAAATGAGCTCAAAAGAAAGAGTTTTATCGTTCTGGAAAGAAAAACAATGATGTCCCCCTTGAATCAATCTCCGGTGCTGAGAGGAAGTTGGTCTGTGAAAAAGAGACCTTGGTACAGATCTGTCTTATGGGGGAAACTATGAGCCCCACTGGGGTCACAGATAAAGATCTCCAAGCCTCTTCTGTAATATCCAGGTTGTCAAAAACCAGTTGGAATAGCCCTAATGCATGTAAGATGGAAAGGAATTTAGCAATGTGGGCAAGATCACCTTTCACCAACCTTGAGGTTCACGGTGCAGGCCTCGTTCAGATCCAACTGCAGTATTCACTCCTCTGTGTCTGTTTCTTCATCTGAAAGATGGGTGTTGTAATAGTGTCTACCTCCCAGAGTGGTTGTGAGGATTAAAGGAAATAATACAGCTAGGTTACCTGGCATATACGCATCAAATAAAGCTAACAATGAAGATGATGATGTATAACAACATCACTACTCCGGCTGAAATGAACAAAAGTGTCCTGGATCCTACTATATAGATTTTGCTTTCTTTTAAATAAAATTCCTTCTGATATGTTTGATCAGGAGTCTTTATAAGGAGATAACAAAAGACATTTTAGTAAGAACTTTGTCTCTGTATTTTCTATGATGGCTAAAGGCAAGGAAACCCAATGAAGAAAAAAACAGCAGTGGTTGAGGCCCCGCCTGCTAATGCAGGGGACACGGGTTCGTGCCCTGGTCTGGGAAGATCCCACATGCCATGGAGCGGCTGGGCCCGTGAGCAATGGCAGCTGAACCTACGCGTCCGGAGCCTGTGCTCCACAACGGAAGAGGCCACAACGGTGAGAGGCCCACGTACCGCAAACAAACAAACAACCCAATCCAAAAATGGGTAGAAGACCTAAATAGACATTTCTCCAAAGAAGATATACAGATTGCCAACAAACACTTGAAAGGATGCTCAACATCACTAATCATTAGAGAAATGCAAATCAAAACTACAATGAGATATCATCTCACACAGGTCAGAATGGCCATCATCAAAAAATCTACAAACAATAAATGCTGGAGAGGGTGTGGAGAAAAGGGAACCCTCTTGCACTGTAGGTGGGAATGTAAATAAATACAGCCACTATGGAGAACAGTAATGGAGGTTCCTCAAAAAACTAAAAATAGAACTACCATAGACCCAGTAATCCCACTACTGGGCATATACCCTGAGAAAACCATAATTCAAAAAGAGTCATGTACCACAATGTTCATTGCAGCTCTATTTACAATAGCCAGGACATGGAAGCAACCTAAGTGTCCATCAACAGATGAGTGGATAAAGAAGATGTGGCACATATATACAATGGAATATTACTCAGCCATAAAAAGAAACGAAATTGAGTTATTTGTAGTGAGGTGGATGGACATAGAGACTGTTATACAGAGTGAAGTAAGTCAGAAAGAGAAAAACAAATACCATATGCTAACACATATATATGGAATCTAAAAAATAAAAAAAAATGGTTCTGAAGAACCTAGGGGCAGGACAGGAATAAAGACGTAGACTTAGAGAATGGACTTGAGGACATGAGAAGGGGGAAGGGTAAGCTGGGACGAAGTGACAGAGTAGCATGGACATATATACACTACCAAATGTAAAATAGATAGGTACTGGGAAGCAGCCGCATAGCACAGGGAGATCAGCTCGGTGCTTTATGACCACCTAGAGGAGTGGAATAGGCAGAGCGGGAGAGAGATGCAAGACGGAGGAGATATGGTGATGTATGTATATGTATAGCTGATTCACTTGGTTATACAGCAGAAACTAACACACCATTGTAAAGCAATTATACCCCAATAAAAATGTTAAAAAAAAAAATAAATAAAGATCAACTGAGTCTTTCACATTCTACAGGTAATGGCGGCAAAAGGAGCAGGTTACTCTTAACAATTTTTATTATACCTTAGTGGTTTCAGTTGTACAACTGTTTGAAGAAAAATGTACTCCAAACACTGTAACCCTCAAAGGACCATGGACTTAGGAAGAAATGTTTCCTCAGTGAGTAGCATTGCTTTTGAGAGTTCTCTTTTGCCAACCTCGGAAAATCATAGCAAAATCCAAGCTAATTAATATAAAGAAAATAAATGAATATCTCTATATAAGTCATGAAGAGGATGAGAAAAATGACACCTATTTTCTATCTCACTGACAAAAACACTATAAAAAACTGCTGGCTTCTAGGTGTGTTTAACTAATTGGAAAAACGCTGGATTTTGAACAGATTCCTCTGTCTGCTGAAGGCCACATTTTGCCACTTAGAAATATAGCTGCTAACGTGAATTCAAGCAATGCACTCAGGACCATCTCAATACCTTGCAGAAGAGACACAGTGGTTGGTCTTTTTGACAGATGGACTCCAATTTAGCCATCACATTCCCAAAGGGTTAAACCACAGTGACACGTTAAAGGGGGGAAAAAGTACTTAGGAAATAATCAATTTTCACTGCTGCATGCCACTTCTAAAAGGTTGTTACTGTAATAAAATTAGGATGCCACTTTATTGTTGCAGTGAAAGTAATTTTATTTACTGTTTCAGTCAACACATACACAGAGGGCGGTGAGAGCAATCAGCTGCTGCACTTGTTAGCTCACTGATTAAATATGTTGTCACCTAACTCTGAACTAATTAAAGGAAATTGAAGTTGTTTGTGCATTAGCCAACATGGTATTAACTTTGTTAACTGAGGTTTTTGAGTTTGCTTACTCTTTTCTCTGCCATAGTTTTTAAAATCACTTTTCTTTTTCACTAACAGTTTCACCCAGAGTTACCAAAACCTGTTAGAGCTATCTTTGAATCTTTGGGGTGTGTTATTTATAATAGCTATAACATCTCTTGCCATTTGATTGTGGAAGAAACTCCAAATAAAAAGCACTAGAGAACTATGGAAACCAGAAATATAAAATTAATTAATATGTTTTAACTATGTTTTTTCCTACAGGATGCCTCTATGTGTGAGTGGACCTATGAATTTCAATAGAAGCAAACTTACAGAGGGACTTAAGGAAAATCATCAAGTAGCTGACCCTACGGATCAACCTGAATCCTGACAGCCCTGTAACTCCACTCCCCTGGCATCTCAAATCCACTGCCTGAAAATATCATAGCCAGTGGTATTGCCACTGTTTATATTCAATAACCCCATAATCTAGCTCTTCCAGTAACCTAAAGTTGATCTGTCTATTGCCAAAAGCAGATAGATTTCAGTAGGTTGTTTTTCCCAAAATGCCAGCTCTGCAATATTTATCCGTTGCTTTATTTATTCTTTATGCTGGTGGAAAAGCAACTTCGGGGCTTCATAGATACAAAAGACAAAGTTTTTGAAGTGCTCTAAAGGAAGGGGAGAGAAAAAAAGAAACAGAAAAACCTAGAACAAAAGTTGAACTACCTTGCTGTACCAAACCTGCTTCACTAAGTTTGCTTTCCCAAATGAGAAAATACCAGTACTGTACTTTGTATCTATATAATGCATTTTACTTTTTCAAAGCACTTTCACCTACATTATCCTGTGGAATCTAGGAGCTGACTTTTATAAATGGAAAGGACATAGTGATCCTAGGGTGCTTCTAGAAGTTCCGCGCCAAAAAAGCTGTCAGGTTTAATTAAAGGAAAAGTGTCCAGAAGAGAATTAAACCAGTGCTAATCAAGCAGCATGCAGGTTATCAGGAGAAGACAAAGCCTGTCCATTAAACGATTGTGAATTCAACAGCGTAAGTAATGTAATAGCAATTCCAAGCAGGACTAAATGTATGGGGATCAGCTGGAACCACTTTTAAGCCAAGATTGATTGATTTATTCTTCACAACACCAGCCAGCCAAACAAATAAACAAAGGTTTTTCAACTCCCCCTGCTTATATGGATTTTAAATTCATTGTCTGTATCTTATCAGATTTTGAGAATTATAAAGCCGGGAGACAGACAACCTGGGAACAAAACTGGGGGAAGAAGGGGGTAATGGTTGTGGATTTAAAAATGCAAACTAAGCTACATATACAGTATGAAATAGTAAGTGGAAAAAAAAATTAGTACAGAGCGTGAGCAAAACATCCATACTATTAAGTTCTTTTTTTTTTTTTTTTTTTTTTTGCGGTACGCGGGCCTCTCACTGTTGTGGCCTCTCCCGTTGCGGAGCACAGGCTCCGGACGCGCAGGCTCAGCGGCCATGGCTCACGGGCCCAGCTGCTCCGCGACATGTGGGATCTTCTCGGACCGGGGCACGAACCCGTGTCCCCTGCATCGGCAGGCGGACTCTCAACCACTGCGCCACCAGGGAAGCCCTTAAGTTCATTTTTTTAAGAATTGCAAGTCTATGAATTAGAAAAGAAGTGCCTTGGGCAAGTCATTAGCCAAGATTTTTCTCTAAGATCTCTTGCAGCAATAATAGATTATGATTCTGTGAAGACACCTTGAAAACATGGTTTATCAGCATCTCCATCTATAGTAGCATGTAGTTGTTTACTTTGTTAGTCATTAACAGAAAACAGAATGACCAGTTTATTAAAAAAGAAAGAAAGAAAGAAAGAATATTCTCAGGGGCTATCAAATCCATTTCTAAACTTTGATTGGATCTAGACTCAGAATTTTCCATGAGTTTCCAGACACAGTCCCAATACACTCTGGTGGCTTGCCCTTGTTAGCTGCCAACTTAATCCATCAGCTGCTTTAACTGAAAGCCCTGGAGAGCTGAGGCAGCCAAAGGTATTGGACTCTCCCAGCACAACTGAGGAGACATCCCCTCAATAGCTATGGAGACATGGCCCAGGATTGCTTTTTCACTAAAAGGATGTAATTGCTAATGTAGTTATTGACTTGATGGATCTGTCCCAGCTTAGCTTATTTCATTAGGGCTGTTTCCTCAGCCATTTTAGGATGAAATTTCCTAGGTATCTTAGTACAAAGAAAATGTCTGTCTTCCTTTTCTCCTTTTTTTCAACATCTCATTATAATGAGATGTTGGTTTTTAAGGGCTCACAATGTAATAAGCTATAACTATAGAACATATGGTTATGATCCCTCAGCAGTGTATAACCTAAATATGCCCTACTGGTGAATATGAAAGAAGCCTTCATATTTGAGGTCCCTCAGATGGCTACGAAAAGCTTTGCTGCTTTCATGAGTCAGTTATTTTGGGCCACTTATGGTTCATTGATCCTCTTAAACAGTTGCTTGATCATTTCCTTGTTCATCAAAATTTGGGCAACGCCACCAGAGAAGAAGTTGTAGCCAAAAGGCTTGGATTTTCCTCTTGCAGGGTATGAGTTTTGAAGTTATTTCTCAGTTTCAAATGAGAAGACTAAACCCTTTCGTTTTCATCTGTTAGCCAAAGAAAGATCTCAGTGATAATAGTCATCAAAATTAGCTCATAAATCTAAGTCTAAAGTATGTTCACTGCAACAGCCTAGGAAGTTTGGTTTCTCCAGAGATGGCAGATTGCTTTGATCCAAATCTGAGGAATAAAACTACTCATTATAACTCTAAAGATAGTATTTCTTGGAAGGGGCAAAGAAACTGAAATAAAACAGAAGACTTGTACAAACTCAGTGATTTTGAAATCCACATTTTCTGGATTGAATGGCAGAGCCCACCTGCTTTGAAAAGGTGTGAAGTGGTGTGTGAGTGAGAGAGTTAATGCCATCCATGCTTCTCACCCTGGCCCTTGCCACACTGTAATTAAAGTGGTGTCAGCCTTCCTTCCACTATAAACCTGTGGTATGATTTTCAGAGGTTTATGACTCAACCATAAAAATTCACTCTAGGCTGAAAACTGGCACAAGGCAGTGAAACTTGAGAACACAATTTTTGTAGAGAAAATCATTTTAGCTCTTTTAAGGTTATAGAAACTTTGTGGGGTTTTTTTCTTTAGTTTTCATGCTCACATAATGAAAATAAATCTGCTTTATATATACAAATTTTCTATGAGTTTACTGAATTTCAATAATCTATGGTGGTTAAAGCTCTACAATATTTATTTTTATACCTGTTCCCACCCCTGAATAGAATGATTTGATCAAGCAAGTGTTGGAACTTTGCAGAGTGTGAGTTGGAAGAAAACACAAGAGGGCATCAGATCTAATCCCTTTTCTCCATGCAGTTTCCCTGATGATGCTTCTTTTCTTCCTCTAACATCCTTCTGCACATTACTGATAGGTTAAGACTAATTTCTTCCTTGGATTTCTCAATTATTTTCGCAAATCTGTAACACTTCCAGGAAGATGGCATTACCTATCCTAGTTGAAAACAAAAGGAAATTCTACTATTTTTATAAACTGTCTCTAGAAGAATCTGTGTTAAGGAGGGTAATGTGATTGCTGCCTCAAAGGCCATTGACCAAAAGAGTTGGTTGGCTATTATGGATGGTAGAAAACATCTCTCATTGGGAGGCAAGAATCTATCCTGAAGAATGGAATCAGAAGAATAGATGTATTTTTCAGATGTAGGAGTTACAAACCTATTCTTGTAGCAGTTTCAAGTCACACATTATTAGATGGCATTTGCTTCATATAAGCTGTCATTTTAAGAAGATCTTAAAAAGTATGAAGATCCATTTATGAATTCAAAATCTCCTCCCTTGTAACAGCAAATATTGTTATTAACAACAAAAAAAGATGAATTCATTGTTTAAGCATGTTTCTTTCTGTATTCTGGTTAAAACTCTAAACACAGTAAAAATACTAGGCTTACACTATATACAGTATATTCTGCTTTTGTAACTTACTTTTCTATTTAATAATAGTAAACATCTTCCCATTCCATTAAAAAAAGCTGTAAACAAAGAAATCCAGTCCTAAATCTGTTCTCTGATGAACTGGACATCTTTCCATATTAATGCTATTTTAATTCCATTGATTTCAAATAATTTGGAAAGTAAAGAATATACTATGGAAATCCTTCAGAGAAAAAGAAAAATATTATTTTAGTTACTTTAAAAGATGAATGAATTAGAAGAAATGAAATACAGTTACCATTTAATCATTTTGTGTCAGGCAGTTTTGTGTCAGGCAGTTTGCTAGGCTTTTTATGTTTATATATTGTGCTTAAGGAAGACAAAAAAATTCCAGTTGAAGCTGATGTTTTCTTTCTCCAAGAGGTTAAAAGAGCCTAAATCGAAGGGAGGATGGGGATGAATGAAAGCACCAGATCAGAGTAAAATTCAACAGTGCCATTAAAGAATGCTCTTTCTTATATTCTGTGAGTATACATAACATATGAACCAAGGCCACAGGCAGAAAGCATGGACTGTCCTCAGAAAGCACACAGGAGAAGTTAACCCCTATACCAAGTCAATCAAGCCATAGGGCTTACAGTGATTTATACTCTCCCTATAAGTATGAGGGCAATGAAAGAAAGTGTTCTTACATTCTGGCTCCCTTTGTAAAAGCTGAATATCTCCAAATGGCAGAGTTCCATCCTGACTCATAATTTTTTAAGTTGAGCTTCCTGTCCCAGGAAAAGAATGGAATATTCCAGGTGACGAGAAGAATGACTAGAGGAAACTGAAGGTGTTTTTGCTTGTGTGCAGCAGGCAAGAAAAATGTTTCCAATGACCCAATTTAAAGGACTATAACCTTGTAGGACATAAAGAAGACACAACAGCCTGTAGGACAAGTAGGAGTTCTGTGATCAAAGGTGAAACAATTCAGTCTGACATCGCTCTGACTTTGAGGCCGAGACCACCAACAGAGCATGCTTGGCAAGCTGCACTCAGGATGCTTGCTCAAAGAACAGGCTAGCCTGGAAACCAGAGCATGCAAAAATTGCTGATTGGCGGCTATGATTTTCAGCCCCATCAGCACAGACAGGAAGGAACACTGTCAACTAGCCCCTCTCTAAATGCAATGAGCAGGGACGGAAAATGAATGTAGCTTTAAAAACTAAGGGAAAACCGTTCCCAATGAAGAGTCTTTGAATCGCAAAGATACTTTTTCTCCCAGGATGGAGTTGGGCCTTTGTTTTTATTTGTTGTAGTGTGTTTTTTTTTTAATGCACTTATAATAATTTGCCAAATGAGAATATAGACTTTACACTTTCACTTTAATATTATTTTTCTAATACAAAAATGTACTTGATCAGAGGCTATATTTTGAGCACTTCTGGCTTTCATTTCAATCTGAAGGTTTGGACGGAACAGAATTGAGGTATAGGTATAGCCTCCTTGTATTCTGAATTTTCTCATCATTCCTGAAATTACATAATGTCTTTCAACTAAATTATTTGTGAGATAATAGGCACTAATAGCTCAAAAATACTTTTATATCTTTAAGGTCTTTTTTATTCATGGATCAATTTAGATTTTGGATCATAATTTATATTTTGGTGTTCAAACCATAATTAGGGCAGTTGCAAATTTGTAGAGGAGCTCTGAACTGATCTTTTTTTTATGGATACCAGCAAGAAGAAATTATCATTTAATTATTTGTGCCTGAAACTCTTCAGTTCACATTGACTGAAAAAGCTGCCCAAACTCCTTAACTATCTATTAACCCCACTTCCCTGAGTCTAATCTCTTCTCCCCATTTATGCTCATGATGTCTTACAAGCTGGAAAGCAAAAGTATGATGTTATGAGCATGATACGTTACCCTCTGTGATATTGTCCATTGTCTATGCTGAGCACTAAACTTGTGTGCTTCCTCTTCCCCATCATGGATCACAGACCCCCCCCACCAAGCCCCATACCTGGATCCCTGGCATTGAACTTCTCACCTCAGGCCAGGTTCCCTTTCTTGGTTTCTCTTTCCAATCCTTATCAAAACTTATTTTCTACAAGTTGTCACCTTGGAAGAGACCAGATTAAGTAAATTATCACCTAACTAAGACTTACCCTTCAGGTCTCTCACTAAATTCCACCTGGAACCTTCCCATGAACTTCAGATTGGATAAACTCTTCCTACTGTACACATTTAAGAATTTTGTCCTTTGCAGTGTTCATGGCAATTATCATCATATAACTCTTTGTATAATCACCTGCTTATTGTCTATCTTTCCTACTCTTCTGTAAGTGCCTGAGAAAGGGAACTGGTGGCCACAGCTCCTGGCACAGTGCCTGGCAGATTGTAGGCCCTCCTGCAATATGCATCACGCCTGTAAAGTCAATAGCGGAGATCTAATGTATTATTCCTCACATGGAGTATTTGTCTTTTAAAGGGAGAGAAGGGAAGCATATTTGAGTTCCTTCATGCACCAATACTATGATAGGCTCAAAAGCATCACCTTATTGGTCCTCTTAGTAACTCTGTGAGGAGTAGATTATTATTCTTATATAAATTCCTTATTCAAGGTCCCATAGCAGGCTAGTGTTTCAACCCAAATCTTTCTGACTCCTAAGTATTTTCACTACATCTTTCTTTTGTTCCCAAATAAAATAATCCCTATGATAGAGTGTACAACATTCCTTTCTGAAACTTCATTCACGTTACAGAGGTGATCTTTTATGTTATTTATGAGCTTTTAACTGGTCTCATTGCCTGCCCTCCTGCCTCCTAAAATCCTTTGTCTACAACCAGAGTAATCTTTTTAAAACATAGAGAAGGCATGCTACTCTCCCGCCTTAAATCTTCCAAGTTTTTCAGTGCACCTAGAATAAAGTCCAAATTCCTTGCAATGGGCAGCAAGGCCCTCTGTGATCTGGCCTCTGCCTACTTTTCAGGCCACGTCTCTTACCACAACTCCCTTTGATCACTATGCCTTAGCCATGCTGGTCCTCAATTTTCCTAGACTACACCAAGCTCATTCCTGTCTTAGGACTTCTGTGCTCTTCTCTCCTGAAATTCTACCGTCCTGGCATTCTTATGGCTGCATCCTTCTTGCCAATCGGGTCCCAACTCAAATTTATCTCCTCAGGAAAACTCCTCTGACCCCCAGTAAACTAGCATCACTGCCAAGACCCCTATCACTCTCCACCATACTTCCCTGAGATATTTTCTCATCTTGCCAAGTCAAATCTTCACCAAGCTAACTCTTACCATCCAGGCTTCACCCTAATCGTCACTTCCTCAGAGAAGCCATACCTAAAACTTCAGAGAGGGCAGGTCCCCCAGCTGGAGGCTTTGAGAAAGCTGTACTTTTTTTCTTTGCTAAAATTATAATCAAATATTGGTGTTAACCCTTTTAACTAACTGATATTACCTTGCTTAATTTTTTTGTGTGATTTCCCAAACATAACTATGAATGAAAGCTCCATAAGAATACGGGTCTTATGTGTTTTTTTTACTGAGGTATCTCCCAGAAATAAGTAAGTAGTCCTTTTTTGTAGAATTTAGAGTGCAGGAAACAGATTTCAAATAGTTACTTAAAGTAATTATTATTTTAAGTAATTAAGTATTATTATTATGTGTTATATATAATATATTGATAACATAATTTGTGTTATTTATCGTAATTTATTTATTATAACTATATAAGTACAATTATTTTAAGTAAACATTTATTTAAGTATTTTAATTATTTAAATACTTTAAATTAGTAATTTAAAGTGTGATGGGAATTACAAAAAATAAAGCACAAAGAAGCGTGGGGGCCTGAGAAAGGTACCTATTCTAGTCTAGATAGAGGAGAGGTCAAGAAAAGCCTTCCAACCAAGTGATGGTTATGCTGAGACCTGAAATGTAAGTGGGAGTTAGCCAGGCATGGAGTGGAAAGTGGGGTGGGATGCTGAGGGGAGAATGTAAGACTAGTCCAGGCATCTATAAGCAGATGTATGTCCTATACTCCAGCCCAGACATCCCCTTACTCTCTGTCCCATTGCCCTGTCCTCCTCATAAAAATCACAACAATCTGAAAATACATTATTTTCTTTGTTTACGGTTTGTCCCTCTAAACCATTAAAAGAAAAGTTCCATGACAGCAGGGACTTTGTCAATCTTGGTTACCACTAACTATACTTGAGTGCTTAGGACAGTGGCCATCATTTAGGAGGTGATTGATGAGTGACTTTTAAATGAATATGTGAAGGTCTTGAAGCAGTAAAGGTAAAAGCAAGGCACTAAAAGAAAAGCACTAAGTCTGTGACATAAGGCAGAAGGAGATAATAGCATCAGATAATCTGGGGTTGGGGGGCAGGTGGGTAAGCAGAGAGCAGAACTAATAAACATGTTAAGGAAGATGGACATTATCCAAAAGTAATGAAAAGATATACGTTTTAAGCGTGTTATAACATACGTGTTATATGATCAGATATGTGATTTTGAAACATCACTGTAGCTAAAGTGTAGAGAAGGGATTGAAGAGGAGCAAAACTAGAAGGGCAGCCAGTATTGGAAAATTTTACAGTTGTCCACATGAGAAATGACAGTCCCTTGGACCAGGGTGGAGGCCATGGCATAGAGAAGAGCAATTGGATTTAAAAAGTATTTGAGTAATAGAATTGAATTGATGTAATAGATAATTGGATGGAGCAAGTGAAGAGAGAGAAGACAGCGTTTATTCCCAGCCTTGAGCCATAGATGAATGATGGGCCATTGCCTAAATAGGAAAATCACTGGAGGAGGAACAAGCTTCATGCACAGGGTGAGAGCTCAGGGACTGTGCAGTGGATGGGACTCTGAGACTTCCTAGTGGGCGAGTCTAATAGGCAGGTGGACAGACATGTCTAGGGCTTAGGTAGGCAGGTCTGACTAAAGATAAACACATTCAAGAGTGATCTACATTATTGTTGGTTAATGGGTTGCTTTCGCTGTCGCTGGGTATCCATAAGGTTCTGCAACCAAACTGCCTGAATTAGAATCCTGGGTCCCCTCCACTTTTGTTCAGTGGTCTCGGCCAAGTTACTTCTGCAAGCCTCAGTTTTTTCATTTGCAAAATAAAGTTAATAAAAGGA
The DNA here is from genome assembly GCF_964270905.1 of Leucopleurus acutus. Classification (NCBI taxonomy): domain Eukaryota; kingdom Metazoa; phylum Chordata; class Mammalia; order Artiodactyla; family Delphinidae; genus Leucopleurus; species Leucopleurus acutus. The sequence goes on along the minus strand of NC_139143.1, from coordinate 99,576,590 downwards.
CCCACAGGTTGTTAATAAAACAACCCTCACAGGGTTGTTTTGAAGGTGAATGAGATAAAAGAGGTAATATGCATAAAACATAGCCTTGTATAGAGTGAGTTCGTAATAAATGTTAATGATTCTTAGCCATTATTAGCCTTTCTGGCATTATAAAGACCACCAAGTTCGTGAAATTTTGTTAACATTATAGACATATAATGCAAAGCCAACAGAGTCCTACAGGTTAAACATTTGCAGTATTAATCCAAATATAGATCACACAGTTCAAATCTTCAACAATAGTGATGCCTAAATTCCTATTTACAAGCTGATGCCTTTAACTGACAACACTTTTGACATGTACTATTCCATATTTATTCTGTTTTCAGATTATACTTTTGTCATCTTTGATAAGTAGTTACTGGACTATAAATACACATTACTTAAGTAAGGAATCATTGATAGGAATCAAAGCTACATATTCTAAATTTCTGTCATAATTATTTTTCCTGACTAATCAATGAAATAGTATTTAAAATATAATATTATACTTCCCAGAGATACATGCTGAAATCTGCCACTGAATAAGTGGTTCCCTTTTTACCTATAGTAGATAAGATATATCTAAAAACATAAGTAACTTTATCAGCTATCATTGTCTCGCTCCTGTTGTTCATCAGACACTATAGAATGGGATTGAAACTAAGTGTAAGTAGAGACAGAGATATGTGTGTGTGTGTGTGTATACACACACACATTCTCATGCACATACCTATACACATATGTACAGAGTAAATTAAAATACAATGTGAGTTATAAAAATGGAATGATTTTTAGAAGATAATGAATCTTTGTCCTGGAAGGGACCCTAAAAATCACAGTCCAGCGGCCTCATCACACAGATTCAATATCTGAAGTCCAAAGAGTTGGATGAATTGCTTGAGATCAGGCAACGCTGTATGGCCTAGTCATGATAAAATGCTGATCTCCTAACCCCTAGCCCAGTATTAGTGCACTATTAACAGATTTACTATTGCATTTTATTTTAAACTGATTCTGATGGAATCATAAATATGTCTGTTGTGCTCACCATTCTGTATCTCTACTATAGTAGCTAAACAGACTCAACCCATAGTTAAACTGATTATCTCCATCTCCTTTATTTAACCATATATTATAGTGTTAAAAATAAATAACCCAAGATAGACAATTAAAAGATTCACACAGCGAGTCATTGTCTACAAAAGACTTGAAAATAAGGCTGACATCTGTTACAAAGAAGGATTAATTAGGTATTACTTTGATGAATTCTGGTTCCATTTCCCATGAGAACAGTTGGTAAATGTACTGTTCTAATTAGGGATTTGGATCAAAATATCATTTTATTCTAATCATGAAGCTTATTAAGATTTTTATTAATACTATCAGTTTTACTAACTATGTGTACCACACAGGTATATATGACAAGCACAAATACTTTTCCTCTGGTGAAAAAACAATCTTATAAATGGTATAACATTTATAATTGGGGGTTATTGATTTAGGGCTATACTGCAGCATTATAATTCCCTTTTATTATAGCATGCTTTCTTCATGATATGTTATTAAAGATATTATGTTATTAAAATCTCTTAAGACCCTACATAATGAGTGACATAAAAAGCAAGGCTATGCCAAGAGGTATGGCAGACAAGGCTTAAGTCATGGGCTTGTAGTCTACATGGAAGACTAGTTCCTCCAAAGCATTTTCAAAAGAAAGCACATGCCATGCACCCCACCTCTCATCTCCTATTTTCTTTTTACCACCTAAATCCACTCACGTGACTTGCCCCAGCTCCTACAGTGCAGCATTGGGAAGGCAGTGTAAATAACAGGAAGAACACAGAAATGAGCATATGGAGTCCTGGGCTTAAATACTGCCTTGACTACTTACTAGCTCTGTCTTTAGGCTAGTTACTCAAGCCCTACACTCCTCCTATCTTCATTTTGTCATTTATTATACAGGGATAAATTATGATGATAATACACTCATTTCTCAAGGGTTGATGTAAGAATTATATGAGCTAATTCATGGGTATGGCATACAGTGTTACTCATTTAATACTTATCAAGTACCTCTCTTAGAGTTTGTGAATAGTTATTACACATTTTCAAAAAAGGTACCAAGCCACTAACGGGTGGGAGGAAGTTAAAATAAAAACATATGTATTTATGGAAATAAATACTAAATTGCTTACAGATTTCAACTACATACTTATTTTTTAATGAAAGTTTGATTATATTTTATGAAAAAAATTATCTTAATCTTACTTAGAACAACCACAGAAAATTCTCTCTTTTTGAAATTTTCATTATAATGAGCAGGAAGTTAAAACACCTAATCATCCCACTAAATGATAGACATTTAGAAATGTTAGTTACATGGGGAAGTCTGCTGTCTTGTAAATGCATCCTCACTTCCACCACTGTATGCTGTCACCTCAAAGGACAAGAAGGTATTGGTGGCTGAGATGGAGGGCTTAGATGGGAGAGTGGTATTTGCTGGATGGATTTTCATAGACGGAAAGGAGGGAGGCTTGCAGGAAGAACATGTTTGTGTTTCTGGATAGGAGGGTAATTAATAGTTCATCTTTAAAAAAAATAATCTGTTGAATGTACATCTTAAGAGAGAGTAGTTTGTGAACAGGGAAATAGGTTCAAAAAAAGTTTAAAAATTAGCTCCTTTACATATGTGTTCAATCTAACTTATATTCATATTTTGACTCATATTTTTAAATTTCTTAAAGCAAATTTGGAATATCTTTAACCCAGTAGGCCAGGCAAATATCCAAGGTATCAAATGACAAGAAAGTTTCAGGAAGCAGCAAACATTACTTGGCCTATCCCTTTAGAAACGTTACGAGTAAAGGCAGGTACCCCAAAGCTATTACCTACTTGTCCTCTGAGCCTGTGGTTGTTTTTAACAGCTTCCATGCCCTCTGTCTCAGCAGTGAGCTAAATCTTTGCATGAGGACCAACTCAGAATAAAATTTTTAAAAGATGTATGCAAGGCCCATTTTTATAATTCAAAATGAAGATAACTTTTATAGAAATCCATAAAGACATTTATTCTTACAGCTTAGATTACTTACTTTATTGAAGAGAAGAATGCCAATGACAAAAAGTGGCATTACATTTTAGCTACTAAAATCTTCATATCTAGACATATTTCAGAAGTATCAATAAAGAAACAGGTCTTAGCCTTCAAACTGAACATACATCGCAGGACATATCTCAAAGGTAGTTAGGCTTATACCTTATACCATACAGCTTATTGCTACAAAGTCTACATCAGTCTATTATCAAACGTCCCAAGCTCAACTAGCTACAATCACTCTCTAGCCAACTGCCATTGTTGTCCCCTTCTCACTCCCTTGAACTGCTCTGGCAAAAATCTAAGCTAAATTAACCTAGTTGTCTGACCCTAGGCTGTACCCTTGAAGCTGAGCATCAGTGAAGAGATTAAAACAACTGAGTAGGGCTTCCCTGGTGGCTCAGTGATTGAGAGTCCACCTGCCAATGCAGGGGACACGGGTTCGTGCCCCGGTCCGGGAAGATCCCACATGCCGCGGAGCGGCTGGGCCCGTGAGCCACGGCCGCTGGGCCTGCGCATCCGGAGCCTGTGCTCCGCAACGGGAGAGGCCACAACAGCGAGAGGCCCACCTACCGCAAAACAAACAAACAAAAAACAACTGAGTAAATTTGAAACACTGTATTTTTATGATCATTAACCTCTTCTCCTAACAGAGTCCTTCTGCTCTTATTCTGAATCCCAGGTTCTCTTGTTTTCTCAAGGAATTTACTTCTTTGGTTATTCTTTCTCTCTCCTTCATCTTAAACCTCTCCTCTTAATTGGAGTATTCCTAGTAACATACAATCATATTCTACTGTTTCTGATCTTGAATAAATAAATAGAAGCATCTCATCTCCCAACAGTTACTGATCTGTATTTCTCTTCCTCTTTGCATCCAAAACTTTTGAAGAATTTTCTTCTTGCCCTGGCTTTCCTGTTTACCTTTTAACTCACTTGAATCTATCATCTGCCTGCAACACTGCATCTAACCCACGCCTGCTAAAGTTAACGCTGACCTCCATAATGGATTTTTGAGCATCACCCAATTGGCCACAATTTCTCAAAACACAGACTTCATTGACTTCTTGGTGCCACATTTCCTCCTGCTACTTTGGCAATTCTTTCTCAGTCTCCTTTGTCAGCTACTCTTCTTTAACTTTTCAGTGCTCGAATTCCTTGAGTTCAGACATTGTAGTTCTTTTCTTAGACTCTCTACTTAAGCGTTTCAACCATTCCCATGATTTTAAAAACTGTGTTCCTAATTGATATTGCCAGTTCTGAACCCCTGAATGACAGGCTCATATCCAGTTAAATACTTGACTCCGTCATTTACATGCCTCAAGGTTGTTGCCAAGCAACTTGTTCAATACGGAACCCTCATTCTTCCCTCTACTATCCTTCTCAGTGGCTTTCCATTTCACTTAGAATAAAATTCAATCTCTTTGGGCTTCCCTGGTGGCGCAGTGGTTGGGAGTCCGCCTGCCAATGCAGGGGACACGGGTTCGAGCCCTGGTCTGGGAGGATCCCACAGCCACGGAGCAACTGGGCCCGTGAGCCACAACTACTGAGCCTGCACATCTGGAGCCTGTGATCCGCAACAAGAGAGGCCACGATAGTGAGAGGCCCGCGCACCGCGATGAAGAGTGGCCCCCACTCGCCACACCTAGAGAAAGCCCTCGCACAGAAACACAGCAAAAATAAATAAGTAAATAAATTTATTTTAAAAAAATTCAATCTCTTTAACATGGCCCCAAGGACCTGCATGATTTGGCTTTTGTCAAGATCTCCAAACTCATCTCACGTTTCTGCATGGCAACCTCATTGAAATAGTTCCTAGAAAACGCCAACCTCTTGCCTGCCTCAGGTTTTGCAGGTGTTATTTCTTCTGTTTAGACAGCTCCTTCACTTCTCCCCACTCATCAGTCAATAGTCTTCACTTGACTAAAATCAACTCCTCTATTAGGGTTCAGTTCAAATATTATACTACAAACTCTCCAATCCAAGTTGGCTCCCATTCCCCAGCTGCTATTCTCTCTCATAGAATCCAGTTAATTTACTTCATAGAAGTCATCACAGTGTTTAATTATACAATCATGTATATGTTTATGCCCAACCCTCCTAGTAGATGATAAACTCCATGAAGCAGGGACACTTTCTGTTCTATTTACCATTGTAACATACTGCCTGGTCTATAGCCAGGGTTCAATATGTGTAAGTCCTTGAACCAAATGAATAAAAGTTCATTACTGGATACTTAAACAAATTAAGCTATTTAATCTCTGTAATGATTCTACATATAATGTCCATGTGTATTAGAAATATAAAATATTTAGTATTTATTTCTCATATAATATCTAAATTTACACAAGGTTTATGACATGATATAACTACCTAGAAAGTTTTCCGGTTTGCAAAGTGTCTCTATTTTGTATTATCGCATTTGAACTTTCAGACATCACTTCTGTTAGCAGATAACACAACTGAGGCTTAGAAAAGTAAGAGACTTGCTAAAATTTACATTTCTAGTACGATGGCAGATCTTTAGATCTTCATGTCAAATATTCTTCACATTATATTATATTATTACATAATTATATAGTAGTTACATATTATATTATTGCTCCAAGACTAAAGTGTAAATCTTTAGAGAAATGGGCAGAATCACAACTTTAATTTGCCATTTATCCCCTTGAAAGACAATCACAAAACACATTAACTTTGATGCCATTAATAAGATTGTATTACCAAATTTACCATCACCCCCCATCCCTCAACAGAATACAATGCTAAATAACTTTGGGGTCAACATGAAAACATTCGAAATGATTCTATCTCGAGACAAACTATACCATCTTGGCTTCCTGGTTCCATCCACTGATTATTATAGGGCAATGTGGTGCGAGAAGTATACCCCTAATTTTGAGGCAAGGAAGATGATAAGAATTAGAGCTGCCTAGACCTATCTATTAAAACACTGTCTTCCACAAACCCATCCTCTCATCAGTAATCCACATATTTATTTTAGTAGCTATTTTCCAAGTTTAAACATACAGGCAGCAAAATCCTATTCATATGGCAATGCAGGCAGGTTCTGTGACATTAGCAAACAGAGACTCATATGGAGCCATTTCTCAAAGAATTATTGCTTTATTTTTATTATGAATGAGAACAATAATAGTAATAGATAACACTTACTGAGTACTTGAAGTGGTCAAAGCACTATTTTAGACTTTTTAAAGTACTACTCTATTTTATTCTCCAACCACTCTTTAAAGATAGATACTAGTTTTGCCATTTTGTTGACAAAGTACTGAATCTCACAGATCATACAAAACAGACTTCAAGATTTCTCAGCTGGTATGTTGTGGGCCTGGGATTTGAACTCAGGTTTACCTAGTTAAAAATCCATTTTCTTTACATGCTGGCAATATTGACCACACTTTGTCCTTTTTGATTAGCTAACCTTGGTTTCTTTATCTTCAAAGTAGTGATTATTGTTCCTTTTCTGGGTATCTAATGTTTTTCCTAAGAATCTTTTAAAACCTCCACTAAGAATGGGTGTGAAAGACAATAAAATGGTAATCATGTGAGGTGAAGGATGTGTTAACTAACCTTATTACAGTAAACATTTCACAATATATACGTGTGTCAAATCATCATTGCACACCTTTAATCTTACACAATGTTATACGTAAATTATATCTCAATAAAGTTGGGGGAGGAGAGAAAAGAATGGGTAAGAGACATGAGCATGAAATCACAAAGAGCATGAAATCCCATTTTTTCACTTACCAGCTGTTGATCTTAGGCACATTATCTTACTTCAATAAGCCTCAATTTCCTTGTCTATAAAGTAAGAATAGAAATAATTATAAGCTAATTCATGGGATTCTCATGAGAAATAAATAATCCTTTCATGAGCCAAATATGCTCCCCAACCCATAGATATCTATAGGTTATAGTTCTTACCATATTTTTAAAAGTTTTTTTGCATATTACATTAGCATTTATTAACTGGGTGACTTTGAAACGGTTCCATTTCCTCTTAACTAAAATGGGGATTATAATATTATCAACTGTAATCATGTTGTCCGAGTCAAGTTTTGTTCAAACTGGGATAGTTCAGAGAATGAAAAAAGGCTTTTCAATAATTTAAGTAATATAAATGTTGAGACAGTCAATAAAATTGGTTTCACTTATATTGGTAGATCTAGAAAATAGTTCCATACAAAAATATTTATAGAAGTAAAATTATTTCTAAAAAATAAATAAAATATATCTGTGTACTTTAAAAGAAAATGAAATATTTATGGTTACCTGAGCATTAAAAATAACATCACAATAATTATTCTTCATATGGTGTCACATAATTTAAGCACTTCCTTAGCTACCTTTATCTCATATCACTGCTATTATTTCTAAAATATGTTTTTTAAATATTAATTTAGTTTTAGTTTTTCATTATATTATCTAGAATCTCGTTAAAATTATATATTGTGGTCAATAAATTTGATATTCATGGTACATCCAATTGACTTTTCTATGTAGAATATAATATTTGAAAAAAACATATGAGAAAATATTCAGTCTATGAGTGCTGAGGAATGTGGTATATTCAGAGCAAATTCTGCTAAATATAAGATAGTCTGAATTATATTTTTTGTATTAAATGTGGAAATATTTCAGCTCAAACATTTTCAGATACTATCTTTTGCCTCCTTTCAAAGTAAAAATGTTCAACAAATTTTTTATAATTAAAACTTGTCAGTGATTTGACTCATGTTATTATTTTGAATGTTTTGCCAAATTTGCATTCTTCAAAATCATTGATCCTCTCAATTTCATTTTATTATAATACAGAATATAAATTTATTCAAGTAAAACCAGAAGCTTAATTCAAAGATTCTTCACACCAGGTCAGATATTCCAAAAATACAATTATGTATATTTACATTATCATCATTTAATTTGTTTAATTGTTTCTTCTGTAGGGATAAATTTCAGTGTCTACCTGTTTGCATGCTTTGTCTTTAATAGTTGAAGTTCCCTCCAAAGCTTCAAAACTTTAAATTCCACTCTTACTCTATGATTAAATATTTCCAATTGTCTTTTTAACAACATGAAATATTAGAGAACTTGACTACAAAAAAAAATCAATAGAATTGTAGGACAATTACACAATCATTTGTTATAGGCTCAGACATATCTAAAGTTAAATTTGTGATAGGCCATAAGAAGAGAAAAGACATATTGCCATGATGATGTATGTGTGTTCGATACCAGCCCCCAAATTTTGTAGTTCAGTTCTCTGTATGTATAGGATATTTGCAAATTTTGATAATGACAGCTTGTATTTCAAAAAATATTATTATCAAAAAATGCAATACAGTAACTTGTTTGGATTATAAACTATGCATTACCATAACAAATTTCCTGCACATGTCTGCACCATGAGTTTCTTAATTTGTGAGGAAGCCATTTTTTTTTACCATACATTATAGAGTAATGTAATATTTGTAGTCATATTATCACCATGAAAACAAACACATCTTCAGTGTTCACCTTTAGAAATCAATTAACAAAGGAGTTCAAAGTAATGTCAGATGTTTCACTTTCAATATAATGAGCTTTCTCTGATGGTCTAATGGGGGTGCCTGTGTGTGTGTGATAAGTTGTCTTTCTACTGCTGCTTTCAAATTTTTCTCTTTTTCTTTGACTTTTGTCAATTTAATTATAATGTGTTTTGGTTTAACTCTTTTAGGGTTCAACCTATTTGGGGTCTTTTGATCCTCATGAATCTGGATGTCCATTTCCTTCCTCAAGTTTGGGAAGTTTTCAGTCATTATTTCTTTAGATAGACTCTCAGTCCCTTTCTCTTTCTCTTTTCCTTCTAGGGTTACCATAATGCATACATTTATTCTATTTTGTTGGTATTCCATAAAACCCATAGGCTTTCTTCATAGTTTTTTTTTTTCTTTTTGCTCTCCTGACTGGATAATTTTCAATGGAAATTGGAAACAAATTTTTCCTTCTGCTTTTTCAAATTTGCTGTTGAGGCTCTCTTTTGAATTATTCAGTTCTGTCATTGCATTCTTCAGCTCTAGCATTTTCATTTGCTTTGTTTGATGGTTTCTATTTCTTTGTTAAACTACTCATTTTTTCATGCATGCTTTTCCTAATTTTGTTTAGTTGTGTCTCTGTGTTTTTTGTACTTCGCTGAACTTCTTTGAGAGGGTTATTCTGAATTCTTTGCCAGACAATTCAATGGTCTCCATTTCTTTAGAATCAATTATGGGAGCTTAGTTTCCATTAGTGGTGTCACGTTTACCTGATTCTTTGTGATTCTTGTAACCTTGTGTTGTTATCTGTGCATTTGAGTAAACAGTCTCCTCTTTCAGACTTTACAGGTTTTGCTTCAGCAGGTTAAGACCTTCTCCAGACAGCTTATCGTGGGGTACTGGATAGGTCAGCTAGCAGTATCTGTCAACAGATGGAGCTTGCTATTGGGATCTCTAGTTGGGTGAGGTCACTGCCTTTTACTCTTAGGTTGGGGGACGGGTTGCCACTGGCTGGGCTTCACAGTTGGGTAGGCCTTCTGGCTGGGTTTCATGTTCAACCAGTGCCTCTGAGTGATCTCTCTAGTTGGACAGAGTTGCTGGCTGTCTTCCATGTTTGGATGTGGCCACTATCTGGGCTGTTCAGGTGGGGCCTCAGGCTGTCCTCCCCAACCGGGATTTAGGCAGGGCAGCAGGCTGGGCTTTATGGTTGGGTAGACCACTGGGTGTGGTCCACTGTTGGGAGAGGTTGTGGGCTGGGTTTTCTGGTCAGGAGGGGCCATTAGCTGTACCCTCCAGTTGGGTGGGGCTGGTGACCTTGCTCTGGGGTTGAGCAGCATCACTGTCCTGGTTTCTTGGTCAGGTAGGGCTACAAGTTATGCTCTGCGATTGGGTGGCGTCGCTGACTGGGATCCCTGCTTGGGGGAGGCCGCAGGTTGTTCGGCAGTCCCTCAAGGTCATATGCTCTGCTTCATGCTTGGTAGGGTTATAAGCTGATTTCTGCAGCCTGGTGGTTCCATAGGCTGAGGTTTAAGCCTCCTCTGGGTCTTTTCAGGCCCCCTGGTTATGCAGGGCCAGAAACTATGCTTAACAATTGGGCAGGGCTGTGGGTTTGGCTCCCTGCCTAGGAGGGCCAGAGATGTCTTCCATAGCTGCAGAGTGCTGTGGCCACGGTTTCCAGAGCAGTGGATTTGGATGCTATGCTTAACAGTTGGGCTGGACTGTAAATTTGCTCTCCCGCCTGGGCATGGAATGTGCTCCATTGCAGCATGGCCCTGTGCTAGAGATCCAAATCAGGCCAAACTGCCAACTGAGCTCACTGGCCGGACTGGTCATTGGCTCAGTTCTGCAGATCTGTGGAGCTGCTGGCTGGGATCTCTGCTCAGGCGCTGCTGCAAGCAGGAATGCATTCTGCCAGGATGTGCAGGTTATCTGCCTCTATCTGAATCCCAGTAATTGAGCTCCGCAGATTCTTCAGGTGATCCCTGTGAGGTAGGACCTAAGTGAGCCTGCCAGGAAGCGTCCCGTAATGCTGAGGAAGCTGGATATCCACCTAGTATTCTCTTTTTCTCACTGGAGAAACATAGGCCCAGGGTGGGGCTTCTCAGTATGGCACTGTGCCCCCTCCCAGGAAGGGGTGATGTGGTCAAAGTGAAACTGTTCCTCTTGTTCTTCTAAGGCATTCATTCTCAGTCTTTGTTGTCCAGGAAGTGCTTCAGCCTCACCTGGGCTCTGCAGTTTCACAATGCAGTTTCACATATACACAATTAGAGTATATGTTGTTTTGTATCAGCTCATTTCCTTTTTTGAGGATGAAAATACCTTTTCTCCTTGTTCTGATTTTTGTTTTACCTTTGAAGTCAATATTGCTTTTGCTAATTCAGATTTTAAATCAATTTTTGATTTCATTTAAAGCATTCCGCACAATATTCACGACTTCTTTCTCTTTTCATGTACTCTGTTAAAGTGTCTAAAAGAACTGTGGTCTATGGCAAATGTTCAAACACTGGGAAATGATTATGAACATTATTGAGTTGTATTCAAGTACCATATTATTCAGATAGCCTAGCAAGGCAACAGCACTACATGGAATCACATGCCAAAACTACCAATTTAATGACTTACTTTGTTTTCAGAACTTGTTTCTTGGAATGCCACTTATATGTCTTAGAACACCACCCATGAATTTTGTGTAATGTATTTTATAAGTATAAACATAATTTTTATATTTTTTTGCAAGAATGGCTCACCATTAGCAGCAGACAGGGCCAAGAACATACACTTAAAAAATGGTAACAACTGCAAGCATGACTGACTGATGAGGTCATGACCATTTCTATCATGTTCCTGTCCCTTTTCCTTCAGGCTGAATGCCTGTTTTTCAAGTGTCCAGAATAGCCGATCTCTAACATCACTAATTCTCTGATTCTAAGATTATCCAATGACCCATTTCAGTTAACACATTACACAAAGACACAGAAGTAAACATTAGCTAACTTGCCATCTTTCCTGAAACAAAGGATGAGATTATACATTTGATTACAGATTTATTCCACTTTCAGGGTAAACTCCAGAAAAGTTTGCTTAGGGAGACTACACATTAGTCTATCCTGGAGGTTTGAAAGACTGGATAAGGCCACCATTTGAATGCTTCTATATTGTATCAGGAAAGAAAACCAAATGACCTTGAAGCCACTTAGAGCCTTAAAATACTAAGGTTTTGATGCCAGAGATTAACCCATTAAGCCATCACCACTGGCTCTAAGCATTCTGATACTCTGAGGCTGTACTGCTTGTGGCTTAGTTACTGCAGAAAAAAGAAAAGTCAGATTAAGCTGTCATCCAAAACAAAAATTAACATATGCACCTAATTGGCTTAGGTTTTATCATTCTTATTATTATTCATATAATTACAATCTGTGTCTATAGAAAATATGGCCATTATTTTTAAATTACTATTTCAGAAAAGCAAGTTATCAAAATTGAAGTTGTGACAGAAGGGAAATTCATAAAGTGTACAGAAATTACAGATAAATTCAAAATGGGCAAATCAGAATATAAGTAGGAACACATTTTCAAGTTCTTGATATGCTTGGCCTCTATCCCATACCACTAATTATTTCTCAGCTCAAATGGGCAAAATCGTTAGTGATTTACTCAGCAATAGGTGAAAAGATATGTTTCTTTTTTTCTTTCCCTGTGGAAAATTGTCTGCATTGTACTGCAATGCTGAGCAAGTTCTTCTTAGCAGCATGTCTCCTCAGACATTTTATGGCAGCTTGGGGAATATTAAATGTATGATTAATAAATAATTACAACTATGCGTCCTATCTTCAACTCATATGCAAAAGGAATTTTGACTGTGTGAGGCATTTAAGAGTAGTTCTGAATACAATATATTTATACATTTTAATTTAGATTTATTCCAGAGATAAAGGACAAATATTTACATATCCCATACCTACTTTACATATAGAATTATTTTAACCATTATCAGTAAACAGTCACCTCCAGGGAGAAATGCAGTAAAGAATTTAGCACCAGGAAAACATAGCAAACAACAATTTAGGACAGAAGGTAAAGACCATTGTGAACATGGAGGATCTGAAATTAGAGAAAGAATTTTTTAAATTAGGTGGAACGTAATCACTCAGCTGGAATTTGTCTAGGTTACCAGAACAGGAGCCTTTTGTTATTGCGTGGAAAGTGCTTTCAGGTATTTCATTAACAAACCAAGCAGAAAATCCCATTTCAGTCTTATTCACCACCTCTCTACCTGAGAATACAATACAATATGAGCTTAGCTTATCTATCATTGTGCAGTGATATGATACTGGAATGATTACATCACCGGCAGCAGGGTATAGTCATGGTGAGCCTAGGTCTTGAATTTTCTGGAAAAGTCCCAAATTCCTACTTGATCAATTCTCTGTGTTATCTTTAGGTTCCAAAATTATGATCATTGTGACTATGAAGCCAAGAGCTGTGGCTGATGAGAAACCCTTCTAGCTCCAGCTCAACCACTCAATGTGTGCTGCAGAATGGTTCTTAAGCAATTTGGGTGGCAGTCCCTACCCCCCTCCCTTTATGCAAAGGCATGAGTGGAAAAATGCCAAACAGCCACTCATTCCATGGCTTAACTAGCATTATGCAGGATGGCCTGGCAGTTAAAAACACACTGGTACCAGTGTAATCGGATTTGAATCCCAGCTCTGCTAATCTCAGCTCTGTGTGACTCCTGGCAAACTAATTAACCACTCTATGCCTCTGCTTCTTCATCTGTAAAATAGGCTGATGACAACAGCAATTTCTCATGGAGTTGTTATAGTGGGCTTTGACGAGTTGATATACATAAAATACCTACAAGGGGGAGGAGCGTGGGGGAGGGAAGGAATGGGAGTTTGGGATTAGCAGAGGCAAACTATTACATATAGCATGCATGAACAATAAGGTCCTACTGTATAGCACAGGGAACTATAGTCAATATCCTGTGACAAACCATAATGGAAAAGAATATGAAAGAGAATATATATATGTATAACTGAGTCACTTTGCTGTACAGAAGAAATTAACACAACATTGTAAATCAACTACAACAATTTTTTTAAAAAAGCACCCAAGACAAGCACAGAACAGTAAATGTGATAAGCATAATTGTTAAACACATGTGAGAAAGGACTGCATATGTTCAAATCCTCTATTAATTCAGTTATTCAGCAGTCATTCCCTCTTTGTACTCCAGCTCATAACACCTTCAAGAGATGGGTTTTGTTCTGTATAATTATGAGAAAGCAGATTAGAGAGGTTAAGAAACTTGCCCACAGTCTCATCTGACACCCAATATTTATATCCTTAATATGTCTGATTTCAAATCTGTGCTCTCTAAACTCTGCTTCCCCAGAGTCCTCAGAGATTTTGCAAGATGATTATTACCTTATTATAATATGTCTTGGTCCCAAGTTCACTGTCTGCAAAACTATGTAACAAGCATGATTTTTGGACATGGAGTGATTGAAAAGCAATGTGTCTGGTTTACTTTCTCACAATAGAGAATAGCAGTTAGAGAATCAGATTCTACAGCAAGACCTCCTGTGTTCATAATATCAGCTCTACCACTGTCTAGATGACCTCGGGCTTAACATCTCTGTGCCTCAGATTTCTCTTCTGTTAAATGAGAATAATAGTACCTAATTCAGAGGGTTATTTAAATATTTAATTAATTAATAAAAAATAAAACATTAGAATAGTGCCTGACACATAGGAAGCAACATAGAAATGCTCTCATTTATATACTCATCATTACTATTACTACTTGGGAGGGCTGGGATGAGTGGGAGAAGAGACAATTATTGGTACTATACCAATATAATCATGGGTATATACACATATATACCCTACAGAAATGGGTAAATGTGTTTTCAGCTTTCATTCAAACAGAAAGTCACTCTTCTTGTCAAAGGGATTTAAACCTCCTTCCTCACAAACCATTGGTTTAGTGTGCAGAAGGACGCTGATTCCCAAAGAAGAGACACTTAAAATGCTCAGCTCAGAGATACAGACAGCTGGGGATTATACAGGTCCAACTAACAATAAACAAAAATATTGAAAGGAGGCAAAGCCTTCCACAGAAACTAGATGTTAAAGAGTCAGTATCTAACAACTATTCTTTGAGCAAGTGCATAAACAAAAATCTCAAATTTAGTGGAATAGGTCCCACTGACCTGGATAAATAAGAACAATGACATGTACAAAAGGAGGGGAAGACTGGCACAGAGGCATCCCCTTGGCTACTCCTGTACAAAGCTTATCATAACCAATGAATGAAGAGGAAAAGGAAATTGATTTCAGAAACCTTGTAAAGCCTTGAAATTTTGTTGTAATGGATGTAAACAATATATAGTTCTTTGCACAGAATGTAGCCTTAATTTTTTTCCATATTCATAGAATTCTAAATATAAAAGTCCCTTCAGGGATTGTAAAAGAGAGTTGCCTGAAGTGGCTGGACTTCCACTCTGCTGTTAAATTTGAGAATCTGGTGTTCAGAGTGTACAAAATAAGTAGTACTTACAATATTTTCCCCTATAAGTCTTATTTCTAAGTGAGGTCCTCTTAGATTTGTCTTGGTAGGGTTTTAGTTTTCCATTTGCTTTTTCCTTTGTTTTCAGTAGAGGGAAAAACTTGAACAGATTTGTTGAGAGCCTCAGTGAATGGGTCACTAAGAGGATTATAGATTTTAATAGACTCTTCTCTTGCCTTCCCACACAGCTAGCTATTTCCCAAAACCCTAAGTTTGAAGGATTTGAAATAGAACTTTAAATATTATAGAGCTGAATCATCAAAGGGTTTTAAACCTGCCACTGGATGAAGGACAGAAAGAAAGGACGATCTGATCTAAAGCCATGAAGTCTTAGCACTGAGGATGGTTCCCCTGGAGCAGAACAGAGAAAAACAGGAAAGGAAAATGCTTAATTGAACCAAAATAGGCTACTATGACATACATGAAAATCAAAGCTTTAAAATGACAAATTAAAATAAAGGGTAAAGAAAGTAAAAGTGGTGTTAACTTTCTTTGCTGGAGGCTGCTAACTTATCTAGGGCAATGGATTTCAGAAGCTAGAAAAAGTGCTAGTCTATAATGATGTTTTTAATGCTCCCCTACAAAGTGAGGACAATGTGGTGAGTTTTCTTATTAAGTGTACTTTTTTAAATTTAATGGATTAATCCTTATTCTAGGAGTGTGTTCTACCTACATTTTTGTATTAAAATACACTTTAATTGGAAGAGATGGTGACAAAATATGGTAGTTTATTTGTTCATTTCAATGCCTTAATGATTAAAATTAAAGCCCACCAACACTACATTACCCACCCACCACCCCCCCAAAAAATTCTGATCTGTGAAAAAAAAATGTCTGAGACCCAACAATCTGAGTCAATTCTATTCTAAAGGGTGGATTAGAATTACGTTGGAAGGAGTTTCAAAACACTGGCCCTCCCTGTGCTGTGAGCTCTCAGAAGGAAAGTGGAAGGAGTGGGAAGGGAAATGTGTATTCTCATATAAAATTCTGATACAGACCCTAATTGACATCCACAGTTTTGAGGCGAAAATACTCAACTATCATCCCTGGAAGACCCATATCATTTTACTTTTGTATTTTTCTTGAATTTATTCACCTCTGTGGACAAGAGACAAGTAGTTTACAATGGATTTTCCTAAATAAGAGGAATAATAGAAAACAAGTTTCTGTTTCCTTGTTTTTAGGAAACAAGTTTTTATACTCCACGTATAAAAGATCTTTGAAGGAAAAACTTCAAGGAAACAGCAATTTCTTTTCATGAAGAAATCAGAATATTAAGGCTCTAGGGATATAACAAATATATTCTTGACTGTAGTGGCAAGCTAAATAAAGTCCTTGAGCTAATTTTAATGGAAAAATTTCAACATACAAACCGAATAAGTAGACATACTCTATAAATACATATTTCTTGAGTTCTAAAAAGCTACATGGAGGAATGCTAAAACACATATTCAAACTGTGCAAGATGGGTGTAAGTGTAAAAGTAAATCCAGATTTCTTTAACACTATGAAGCAAAATAAAATGTTTAAGATACTGAGTTCCTCTCTGTCCTTGAGGAGATCAGCCTAGTATAAACTTTTTGCTCCAATCCAGCTAATTTCCTCACTGACCTGTATATTAAAAACAAATTTACTTATTTAGTGATCAATTTCCATGAAAGGCTTTGCCTCCTTAGGATGTTATTGGAATTAATGTTATATATCCTGACCTTCCCCTCACTCCACCCTACTGCCAGCACAAAATATGTCTCAAGCTTCCTATGCAAATCCTACTCATGCTCTAAAGCCTATTCCGTTTATACAAGCACTGAACACTTAGCATGTGCCAGGCACTTGTGAGGCTCCAAAAGGCCATAAAAGGCAATTAGAGGTTTTAAGGAGATTTGTGTTTTAGGTGAGGAATATGGGTTGGAAGAAGTCTTGAATAGAAACAGGGAGATTCTTTAGGAGGCTATTATAATAATCTAAGACAATGATTATCAGGGTGTGGTCTCCAAATCAACAAAATCAGAATCATCTGGCAACTTGTTAGAAATGCAAATTTTCATGCCCTATCCCAGACCTACCAAATCACAAACTATAGGCTTCATTCCAGCAATCTGCACTGTAGCAAGCCTTCCAGGTGATGCTGATGCCCAATGAAGGCTTAGAATAGCAGTGGGAGACAAGATTAGTGGCAATTGCTTTGGAGAGCAGAAAACACTATTTCCAGCTGTTACTGAACTGAAAGGCATGATAACTGACTGATTAGGTGACAAAGAAGAAGTGAAATAAAATTTCAAGGTTTATGATTTGTGTGATTGATGCCTAAGGGAACCTTTCAGAGATACAGAAATATATGAAAATATCAGATGTGGGGTGGTCAGTATAGAAAATAAATGCTCATTTTACCTTAGGTTTTGTCAAATCTGAAATTTTAGACATTCAAATGGACATGTCCAGAATGGTAATATAATAGAGAGATCTGAATATAAGAAGAAGGATTAAGTTAAAAGTGATCTTAGGAGTGTGATTGAAGTTGAAGAACTAATAAAAAACAAGGGAGCAGAGGAAGTCACCCAAGGAGAGTATGAGAAGAGAAGGAAACTAAAGATGGAATCTGGAAAATGCTAACATGTAAAGAATAGATGGTGGCAGAACTTGGGAGAGAAAAAACATAATCATGGTATTTTAGAAATTCAACAAGGCAAGAGTTTTAAGAAGGAGGAATTAATCAACAGTTTTAAATGTTGCAGAGAGATTAAGGTAAGGAGAGAAAAATATCCATTAAATTTGGAAATGAAGACAATTGTGACTTTGTTAAGAGGAATTTCAATGGTGATGAAATGAGATTACAGTAGGAGAAAAGAATTAATGAATTAGGATTTCTGGTTTCAGCCACAACATGTAAACTGTTTAGAATTCATTGCTCTTATCCTTACAACAACAACAAAAAAGTTGGACAAACTGAAAAGAAATGACTTTTCTTGGACCCATCAGAGAACTGACCACCACACCTAAAATCTGGAGAGAAGGTTCATCCAAGAAAAAAAAGGCCAGACATGCTTACCTGAAGTAGAAGCCATGGCAGACATAAACTGATAGGAACACTTAAAAGGTAATTTTGGCAGATTGCAGGAGGATGAGTATGGACTAGCGCGAGTGTGAGAAACTCCTAGGACCTTCCAGAATATCATATATGTTCCTTCCAGATGATGATCCAACAAAGATCCTTCCCTGAATCAGTCATGGAGAGTGTTTTGATCACTTCCTCTTCAACCCAGTGGTGAGGGAGGGATTCACTCTAGGATTATGGGAATGGCCAAACTCACAACAGCTGGCACTGGATAAATGAGCTTGACAGCAATTT
Organism: Leucopleurus acutus; assembly: GCF_964270905.1. Classification (NCBI taxonomy): domain Eukaryota; kingdom Metazoa; phylum Chordata; class Mammalia; order Artiodactyla; family Delphinidae; genus Leucopleurus; species Leucopleurus acutus. The sequence goes on along the minus strand of NC_139143.1, from coordinate 99,558,018 downwards.
ATGAGTTACATATAGTCACAGCTCAAGAGAGGCCACTACATGAAATGCAGGAATACATGGGGGTTTCACTTGGGAACAGAGTGAACAAGCAAGGACTGTGGGAGACAAGCTTTATAGTAGCAAGAGGATGAGGTGCACCTCAGTATCTACATGAAGATGTGATTGGCTTGTTTGAGTAATTCTGCAATCTGGCAGGGAACTGAAACCCACTACTCAGGGATAAACAGGACCTGTGTTTGGTCCATTTGATGAGGAGGGTTGCTAAGTAGGGGTTTTATCAAAGCGAGCAGAGTGAGGAGGATGTAATAGCCAAGTTTTCTATTTTCTCTATTTGATGCTTTGACACCTAGGCCTTGCTGATTCTGGAGGGATTGCCTCTCCCAGACTAGCCAATTCCTAGAGATAAGAAAGGACTTGCCTGTGAGCATACCTTTCATTTGCAAACCAACAACGAATCCAGAGCCCACACTCCTCAATTCATTCTACTTCAGGCCATTATTCTCTTGCTCTAATCACCCCAGGACCAAGTACCAGACAATGAGGAATAGTCCCTATACACCCAAGTCTGCTGAAATTATTCAAAGTAACCAATTCTACTGTTTACCCTGCAACACTTGTTCCTTCCTGTGGAAACTACAATAAAGACTCTTGACAAGTTTTTTCACTTGCTTTATCTGTCTCCTGATCAACTCTGATGCTTCCCCAAGTGGTCCTGTGTAGTGTGTTGTGCCTCCTGCTTCTAGGGATCTGTGAGTATAAAACGTTCTTCCTTCCTGACAGTCATGTCTGTGTCATGTGTTTATCATACTTGATTAAAACAAATCCCAGCTACCTTTAAAACATAGAGGAATTTGGGTTAAGACGTTCAAGGTCCTCCTGGTTTTACCAGATACAAGGCAGCACATAGTTTTAATTTTTGGCCTTACATCTCAAGCAGGGGAAAGAATAATCATTGTGAACTCTGTCCAAAGCCTTATCAGAGCAAATACTTATGCTCCAGAGGAAAATATTTGGCCAAAGCCTATCCCAGTTGGGGTAAAGGCATTTTCCAGTCCTATCTAGCCTTCCTATCTCATAAAAAGGGGGGGGAAATTTTTCAACAGGAGTCAAGATTTGAAGAGAATAGATAGGGAAAGCTAAATCTAGAGAAAGGAGTAGACAACAGAAGGAAAAACAAACAGAAAAAGCTATACCACTAGAGAAATTCTTGTAAAAGTCATAAACCTAAGACACAAATCCATTAAAACACCAAAACTTAATTGTATGATTATAGAATGCCTCTCTCCCCCACACTTCACCATCATACCAATAGGGCTCCAGTATAGAGACAGTGGATTACAGCTGAAAGAACTGCAAGATACAGTCTCTCTCTGAGAAGGAGGCATTAGGAAATCCCAAAGTCAAGAAGGAAGACAAAAACGGGTCACCAGAGAAGTTGAAGCCTCTGGCACCTATAGCTATAAAAAAACATTAAACACACCCCACTCCTAGCCAGATCATCATACATCCTCACAGTGAAGTACCTCAATTCATATTACCTGATATGAGATGTCTAGCTTTGGGCAAAAAATTATAAGGCATGCCAAACACAGTAGAGAAAAACAAACAAACAAACCCAGAATGAAGAGACAAAGCAATTATCAGAACCAGACCTGTTATAACATAGATTTTAGAATCATCCCATAGAGAACTTAAAATAACTACAATTAATATGTTAAGGGATCTAATGGTGAAAGTAAACAAACAACTGGGTCATGCCATAGATGGAAACTCTTACAAAAGAATCAAAAGGAAAAGCTACAAATAAACGTTGTAACAAAATAAAGGGTGTTTTGATTGGCTCATCAGTAGACTCAACATCGCAGAGGAAAGAATCATTGACTGTGATGATAAGTCATCAGAAGCTTCCCACACTGAAATATAAAGAAAATAAAGGAACTTAAAAAATAGGACAGACATCTAAGAAATGCAGGACAATGTCTAAAAGCGTAACTTAGGCATAGCTGGAATATCAGAAGAAGAAGGAAATAAAGCAGTAATGGATTGTAACCCAGAGTATAAGGTAGAAACTAACACAACATTGTAAAGCAATTATACTCCAATAAAGATGTTAAAAATAATAATAATAAAGATGAATATTTCAGGAAAAAATAAAGTAAATATCCATGAATCTATACTGATATGAATAAATAATTGAATAAATTAATAATTGGGGGAAAAAAGATAAACTGTCCATGTAGAAGAATTCCAGATAATTGTATAGATACTCCAACCTCAGGATAATAGATCATAATACCTCAGTCCTTAAGAACTGGCTGTCCATTGAAACTTTCTTCCAAAGAGCACACATGTCAGTGGGATAAAACAGATTTTCTATAAATTGTGCTAACAATTGGATATTCATAAGCATTAAAATAAATTTTGATCCATGCCTTTCACCATATGCAAAAATAATTCAAAATGGATCTTATACTTGAACGTAACACCTAAAACTAGAAAACTTTCAGACAAAAACAGGAGAAAATTTTGTGACACTGGGTTAGGCAAAGTTTCTTAAATATGACACCAAAATCACAATCTATATAAAAACATTTTATAATTTGTTTATAAATTCAAATTAAGAACTTTTGTTTTTCTAAAAATAAAATTGAAAAATGGAAAGACAAGTCAGACTGGGAGAAAGTATTTGCAAATAATACAACTGTTGAAACACCTGTGTTCAGAATATACAAAAACTTATAATTCAATAGTAAGAAGACAATGCAATAGAGTAAACTTGGTAAAAATATTTTGAATAAGCCCTTTACCAAGTTAGATATACAAATGACAAATAAGCACGGGAAATAATACTCAACGTCAAAATACACTCAATCACAAAAAATACCACTAAAAACCCATGAGAATGAATATAATCAAAAGGGCTCTCCAAAAGTCAGCAAGAATGTGGAGACACTGGAATTCTCATACACTTCTGTTAGAAATGTAAAAATGATACAACCACTCTGGGAAAAATTTAGTAGTTCCCTTAAAAAGTTAAGTATAAACTTACCATACAACACAGCAATTCCACTCCTATGTATCTCTCAAGGTAATTGAAAAATATGGCCAAAGACTTGTACATGATGTTCATAGAAGCATTATTTTTGATAACCAAAACCTGGAAACAATCTAAATGTCTATCAGCAGATGAATAAACAAACTGTGGTATATCTGTACAGTAAAATATCTCTCACAAATAAAAAGGAACACACAAGCAAAATATGTAAAACAAGAATGAATTCCCAAACACTATGCCATCTGAGAGAAGCTAGATACAAAACTACGTATTGCACACAGCCAATTATTTGGAATTTCTAGAAAATACAAATCTATTAAGACAGAATCAGGTCAGTGGTTGTCTGGGGCTGAGAATGAGAATAGGGTTAACTCTAAAAGGCATACAGGGGCTTTTCGGGGTGAGAGTATTCTAAAACTAAAATATGACTACTGTATACATGTAATAAAACTCATAGAGAACTGTATACTTAAGATAGGTAAATTTTATGGTCTGTGAATTTTATCTCAATAAAGCTGTTTTTCTTCTTTTTTTTTTTACATCTTTATTGCAGTATAATTGCTTTACAATGGTGTGTTAGTTTCTGCTTTATAACAAAGTGAATCAGTTATTCATATACATATGTTCCCATATCTCTTCCCTCTTGCATCTCCCTCCCTCTCACCTCTCTAGGTGGTCACAAAGCACGGAGCTGATCTCCCTGTGCTATGCAGCTGCTTCCCACTAGATATCTATTTTACATTTGGTAGTGTATATATGTCCATGCCACTCTCTCACTTTGTCACAGCTTACCATTCCCCCTCCCCATAGCCTCAAGTCCATTCTCTAGTAGGTCTGTGTCTTTATTCCTGTCTTACACATAGGTTCCTCATGAAATTTTTTTTTTTAGATTCCATATATATGTGTTAGCATATGGTATTTGTCTTTCTCTTTCTGACTTACTTCACTATGTATGACAGACTCTAGGACCATCCACCTCATTACAAATAGCTCAATTTCATTTCCTTTTATGGCTGAGTAATATTCCATTGTATATATGTGCCACACCTTCTTTATCCATTCACCAATGATGGACACTTAGGTTGTTTCCATCTCCTGGCTATTGTAAATAGAGCTGCAATGAACATTTTGGTACATAACTCTTTTTGAATTATGGTTTTCTCAGGTTATATGCCCAGTAGTTGGATTGCTGGGTCATATGGTAGTTCTATTTGTAATTTTTTAAGGAATCCTCCATACTGTTCTCCATAGTGGCTGTACCAATTCACATTCCCACCAGCAGTGCAAGAGTGTTGCCTTTTCTCCACACCCTCTCCAGCATTTATTGTTTCTCCTCTTTTTTCATGATGGCCATTCTGACTAGTGTGAGATGATATCTCATTGTAGTTTTGATTTGCATTTCTCTAATGATTAATGATGTTGAGCATTCTTTCATGTGTTTGTTGGCAGTCTGTATATCATCTTTGGAGAAATGTCTATTTAGGTCTTCTGCCCATTTTTTGATTGGGTTGTTTGTTTTTTTGTTATTGAGCTGCACGAGCTGCTTGTAAATTTTGGAGATTAATCCTTTGTCAGTTGCTTCATTTGCAAATATTTTCTCCCATTCTGAGCATTGTCTTTTGGTCTTGTTTATGGTTTCGTTTGCTGTGCAAAAGATTTGAAGTTTCATTAGGTCCCATTTGTTTATTTTTGGTTTTATTTCCATTTCTCTAGGAGGTGGATCAAAAAGGATCTTGCTGTGATTTATGTCATAGAGTTTTCTGCCTATGTTTTCCTCTAAGAGTTTGATAGTTTCTGGCCTTACATTTAGGTCTTTAATCCATTTTGAGCTTATTTTTTTGTATGGTGTTAGGGAGTGATCTAATCTCATACTTTTACATGTACCTGTCCAGTTTTCCCAGCACCACTTATTGAAGAGGCTGTCCTTTCTCCACTGTACATTTCTGCCTCCTTTATCAAAGATAAGGTGACCATATGTGCATGGGTTTACCTCTGGACTTTCTATCCTGTTCCATTGATCCATATTTCTGTTTTTGTGCCAGTACCATACTTTCTTGATTACTGTAGCTTTGTAGTATAGTCTGAAGTCAGGGAGCCTGATTCCTCCAGATCCATTTTTCATTCTCAAGATTGCTTTGGCTATTCGGAGTCTTTTGTGTTTCCATACAAATTGTGAAATTTTTTGTTCTAGTTCTGTGAAAAATGCCAGTGGTAGTTTGATGGGGATTGCATTGATTCTGTAGATTGCTTTGGGTAGTAGAGTCATTTTTACAATGTTGATTCTTCCAATCCAAGAACATGGTATATCACTCCCTCTGTTTGTATCATCTTTAATTTCTTTCATCAGTGACTTATAATTTTCCGCATTCAGGTCTTTTGTCTCCTTAGGTAGCTTTATTCCGAGATATTTTATTATTTTTGTTGCAATGGTAAATGTGAGTGTTTTCTTGATTTCACTTGCAGATTTTTCATCATTAGTGTATAGGAATGCAATAGATTTCTGTGCGTTAATTTTGTATACTGCTACCTTGCCAAATTCATTGATTAGCTCTAGTAGTGTTCTGGTAGCATCTTTAGGATTCTCTATGTATGGTATCATGTCATCTGCAAACAGTGACAGCTTTACTTCTTCTTTTCCAATTTGGATTCCTTTTATTTCCTTTTCTTCTCTGATTGCTGTGGCTAAAACTTCCAAAACTATGTTGAATAAGAGTGGTGATGGGCTTCCCTGGTGGCGCAGTGGTTGAGAGTCCGCCTGCCGATGCAAGGGATATGGGTTCGTGCTCTGTCTGGGAAGATCCCACATGCCGCAGAGAGGCTGGGCCCGTGAGCCATGGCCGCTCAGCCTGCGAGTCTGCAGCCTGTGCTCCGTGACGGGAGAGGCCACAACAGTGAGAGGTCCACATACTGCAAAAAGAAAAAAAAAACAGTGGTGAGAGTGGGCAACCTTGTCTTGTTGCTGATCTTAGTGGAAATGCTTTCAGTTTTTCACCATTGAGGATGATGTTGGCTGTGGGCTTGTCATATATGGCCTTTATTATGTTGAGGCAAGTTCCCTCTATGCCTACTTTCTGCAGGGCTTTTATCATAAATTGGTGTTGAATTTTGTCAAAAGCTTTCTCTGCATCTATTGAGATGATCATATGGTTTTTCTCCTTCAGTTTGTTAATATGGTGTATCACGTTGATTGATTTGCGCATAATGAAGAATCCTTGCATTCATGGAATAAACCCCACTTGATCATGGTGTATGATCCTTTTAATGTGCTGTTGGATTCTGTTTGCTAGTATTTTTTTGAGGATTTTTGCATCTATGTTCATCAGTGATATTGGCCTGTAGTTTTCTTTCTTTGTGACATCCTTGTCTGGTTTTGGTATCAGGGTGATGGTGGCCTTGTAGAATAAGTTTGGGAGTGTTCCTCCCTCTGCTATATTTTCGAAGAGTTTGGGAAGGATAGGGTGTTAGTTCTTCTCTAAATGTTTGATATTATTCGCCTGTGAAGCCACCTGGACCTGGGCTTTTGTTTGTTGGAAAATTTTTAATCACAGTTTCAATTTCAGTGCTTGTCATTGCTCTGTTCATATTTTCTATTTCTTCTTGATTCAGTCTTGGCAGGTTGTGCATTTCTAAGAATTTCTCCATTTCTTCCAGGTTGTCCATTTTATTGGCATAGAGTTGCTTGTAGTAATCTCTCTTGATCTTTTGTATTTCTGCAGTGTCAGTTGTGACTTCTCCTTTTTCATTTCTAATTCTATTGATTTGAGTCTTCTCCCTCTTTTTCTTGATGAGTCTGGCTAATGGTTTATCAATTTTGTTTATCTTCTCAACAACCATCTTTTAGTTTTATTGATCTTTGCTATCGTTTCCTTCATTTCTTTTTCATTTATTTCTGATCTGATTTTTATGATTTCTTTCCTTCTGCTAACTTTGGGGTTTTTTTGTTCTTCTTTCTTTAATTGCTTTAGGTGCAAGGTTAGGTTGTTTATTCGAGATGTTTCCTGTTTTTTAAGGTAGGATTGTATTGCTATAAACTTCCCTCTTATAACTGTTTTTGCTGCATTCCATAGGTTTTCAGTCGTCGTGTCTCCATTGTCATTCATTTCTAGGTATTTTTTGATTTCCTCTTTGATTTCTTCAGTGATCACTTCGTTATTAAGTAGTGTATTGTTTAGCCTCAATGTGTTTGTATTTTTTACAGATATTTTCCTGTAATTGATATCTAGTCTCATAGCATTGTGGTCGGAAAAGATACTTGATACAATTTTAATCATCTCAAATTTACCAAGGCTTGATTTGTGACCCAAGATATGATCTATCCTGGAGAATGTTCCATGAGGACTTCAGAAAAATGTGTATTCTGTTGTTTTTAGATGGACTGTCCTATAAATATCAATTAAGTCCATCTTGTTTAATGTGTCATTTAAAGCTTGTGTTTCCTTATTTATTTTCATTTTGGATGATCTGTCCATTGGTGAAAGTAGGGTGTTAAAGTCCCCTACTATGAATGTGTTACTGTTGAATTCCCCTTTTATGGCTGTTAGTATTTGCCTTATGTAGTGTGGTGCTCCTATGTTGGGTGCATAAATATTTATATTTGTCATATCTTCTTCTTTGATCAATCCCTTGAACATTATGTAGTGTCCTTCTTTGTATCTTCTAATAGTCTTTATTTTAAAGTCTATTTTGTCTGATATGAGAATTGCTACTCCTGCTTTCTTTTGGTTTCCTTTTGCATGGAATATCTTTTTCCATCCCCTTATTTTCAGTCTGTATGTGTCTCTAGGTCTGAAGTGGGTCTCTTGTAGATAGCATATATATGGGTCTTGTTTTTGTATCCATTCAGCCAGTCTGTGTCTTTTGCTGGGAGTATTTAATCCATTTACATTTAAGGTAATTATCAATATGTATGTTCCTATTCCCATTTTTGTAATCGTTTTGGGTTTGTTACCATAGGTCTTTTCCTTCTCTTGTGTTTCTTGCCTAGAGAAGTTCCTTTAGCATTTGTTTTAAAGCTGGTTTGGTGGTGCTGAACTCTCTCAGCTTTTGCTTGTCTGTAAAGGTTTTAATTTCTCCAACAAATCTGAGTGAGATCCTTGCTGGGTAGAGTAATCTTGGTTGTAGGTTTTTCCCCTTCATCACTTTAAATATGTCCTGCCACTCCCTTCTGGCTTGCAGAGTTTCTGCTGAAAGATCAGCTGTTATCCTTATGGGGAGTCCCTTGTGTGTTTTTCGTTCTTTTTCCCTTGCTGCTTTTAATATGTTTTCTTTGTATTTAATTTTTGACAATTTGATTAATATGTGTCTTGGCGTGTTTCTCCTGGATTTATCCTGTATGGGACTCTCTGTGCTTCCTGGACTTGATTAACTATTTCCTTTCCCATATTAGGGAAGTTTTCAACTATAATCTCTTCAATTATTTTCTCAGTCCCTTTCTTTTTCTCTTCTTCTGGAACCCCTATAATTTGAATGTTGGTGCATTTAATGTTGTCCCAGAGGTCTCTGAGACTGTCCTCAGTTCTTTTCATTCTTTTTTCTTTATTCTGCTCTGCAGTAATTATTTCCACTATTTTATCTTCCAGGTCACTTATCCGTTCTTCTGCCTCAGTTATTCTGCTATTGATCCCATCTAGAGTATTTTTAATTTCATTTATTGTGTTGTTCATTGTTGTTTGTTTCATTTTTAGTTCTTCTATGTCTTTCTTAAATGTTTCTTGCATTTTGTCTATTCTCATTCCAAGATTTTGGATCATCTTTACTATCATTATTCTGAATTCTTTTTCAGGTAGACTGCCTATTTCCTCTTCATTTGTTAGGTCTGGTGGATTTTTATCTTGCTCCTTCATCTGCTGTGTGTTTTTCTGTCTTCTCATTTTGCTTATCTTACTGTGTTTGGGGTCTCCTTTTTGCAGGCTGCGGATTCGTAGTTCCCATTGTTTTTGGTGTCTGTCCCCAGTGGCTAAAGTTGCTTCAGTGTGTTGTGTACGCTTCCTGGTAGAGGGGACTAGTGCCTGTGTTGTGGTGGATGAGGCTGGATCTTGTCTTTTTGGTGGGCAGGTCCACGTCTGGTGGTTTGTTTTGGGGTGTCTGTGGCCTTATTATGATTTTAGGCAGCCTCTCTCCTAATGGGTGAGGTTGTGTTCCTGTCTTGCTAGTTGTTTGGCATAGGGTGTCCAGCACTGTAGCTTGCTGGTCGTTGAGTGAAGCTGGGTGCTTGTGTTGAGATGGAGATCTCTGGGAGAATTTCGCTGTTTGGTATTATGTGGAGCTGGGAGGTCTCTTGTGTACCAGTGTCCTGAAGTTGGCTCTCCCACCCCAGAGGCACAGCACTGACTCCTGGCTGCAGCATCAAGAGCGTTTCATCCACATGGCTCAGAATAAAAGGGAGAAAAAGTAGAAAGAAAAGAAAGAAGGAAAGAAAGAAAGAAGAAAGGAAGGAAGGAAGGAAGGAAGAGAGAGAAAGAAAGAAAGAAAGGGGATAAAATAAAATAAAGTTATTAAAATAAAAAATAATTATTAAGAAAAAAATATTTTTAAAGAAAAACAAAACAAACAAAAAATGGACGGATAGAACCCTAGGACAAATGGTGAAAGCAAAGCTATTCAGACAAAATCTCCCACAGAAGCATACACATACACACACAAAAAGAGGAAAAGGGGAAAAAATCATAGATCTTGCTCTCAAAGCCCACCTCCTCAATTTGGGATGACTCGTTGTCTATTCATGTATTTCACAGATGCAGGGTACATCAAGTTGATTGTGGAGCTTTAATCCTCTCTTCTGAGGCTGCTGGGAGAGATTTCCCTTTCTCTTCTTTGTTCGCCCAGCTCCCAGGGTTCAGCTTTGGATTTGGCCCCGCCTCTGCGTGTAGGTCGCCTAAGGGCATCTGTTTTTCGCTCAGACAGGACGGGGTTAAAGGAGCAGCTGCTTCGAGGGCTCTGGCTCACTCACGCCGGGCGGAGGGAGGAGTTCGGATGCGGGGCAAGCCTGCGGTGGCTGAGGCCGGCGGGACGTTGCAACAGCCTGAGGCTCGCCGTGCGTTCTCCCAGGGATGTTGTCCCTGGATACCGGGACCCCTGGCAGTGGCAGACTGCACAGGCTGCCCGGAAGGGAGGTGTGGATAGTGACCTGTGCTCGCACACAGGCTTCTTGTTGGCGGCAGCAGCAGCCTTAGCGTCTCATGCGCGTCTCTGGGGTCCTCGCTGTTAGCCGCGGCTTGCGCCCATCTCTGGAGCTCCTTTAAGCAGTGCTCTTAATCCCCTCTCCTCGTGCACCAGGAAACAAAGAGGCCATAAAAAGTCTCTTGCCTCTTCGGCACGTCCAGACTTTTCCCCGGACTCCTTCCCAGCTAGCCGTGGTGCACTAACTCCCTGCAGGTTGTGTTCACGCCGCCAACCCCAGTCCTCTCCCTGCACTCCGACCCCGAAGGCCGAGACTCAGCTCCCAGCCCCGCCCGCCCTGGCGGGTGAGCAGACAAGCCTCTCCGGCTGGTGAGTGCCGGTCGGCACAGATCCTCTGTGCAGGAATCTCCCCGCTTTTCCCGCCGCACCCTTGTTGCTGTGCTCTCCTCCGCGGCTCCGAAGGTTTCCCCGTCCGCCACCCACAGTCTGCACCCGCGAAGGGGCTTCCTAGTGTGTGGAAACCTTTCCTCCTTCACGGCTCCCTCCCACTAGTGCAGGTCCCGTCCCTATCCTTTTGTCTCTGTTTATTCTTTTTTCTTTTGCCCTACCCAAGTACGTCGGGAGTTTCTTGCCTTTTGGGAGGTCTGAGGTCTTCTGTCAGCGTTCAGTAGGTGTTCTGTAGGAGTTGCTCCACGTGTAGATGTATTTCTGGTGTATCTGTGGGGAGGAAGGTGATCTCCACGTCTTACTCTTCCGCCATCTTCCCGATTCCTCAAGCTGTTTTAAATATAGTGAATATTTGCTAAGGAAGCAAAGGTTGTACCACCTGAAAACTGACTATGAAAGGAAAGAGATAAGGCATTAAATAATAAGTAAATAGGCTTGATAGGGATTTATTTTCCCTTATAAAAATGAGAACTATTTGAGCATACATAGTATAAAGGAGCCAGTAAAGAATGGAAGGTTAAAACGTAAGAAAAAAAATTAATGGATCCAGATCCTTGAAGAGCTTTCAAAAGCAAGTAGATGAATTTACTTAGGATAAAAATGATTATTTCATCCTCTGTGATGGGAGAGAAGGTGGAAAAGATGGATGAAGTTAAAGATAACAAATGGTGGTGATGGGGCAAAAAAAACAGCATGTTAAGAGTTCTATCCTGGCAGAGTTAATTCTTACTTAGGATTAAATGGGAAGAATATATTCCTTTATTGTTCAGTTTCCTCCTAATGTTTGTGAATTCTTCAATTAGCTAGTATGAATAGTGTAGTATTCTTTCTAGCTGAAATGTACTTATATCTGTAGTTATAATGTATAACTTATATCTGTAGTTATAACAATAAAACTTAGCAAAATAATCTTCAACTGAGAGGTGTGTACAACTGGGTGTCTGTGTATAGAAGAGTTTAGAAAAGCACCTGATAGCAATTGAAGAAGAAATTGATTGTGATCTATAGGATTGCTGGGAACTTGAGGCTCAGCTGACTTTGTTTTGTTTTTTTTAATTTATTATTTATTTGATTTTTGGCTGTGTTGGGTCTTCGTTGCTGCATGCGGGCTTTCCCTAGTTGCAGGGAGCAGGGGCTACTCTTTGTTGCAGTGCACGGACTTCTCACTGCAGTGGCATCTCTTGTTGTGAAGCACGGGCTCTAGAGTGCAGGCTCAGTAGATGTGGTGCACGAGCTTAGTTCCTCCACATCATGTGGGATCTTTCCAGACCAGGGATCGAACCCATGTCCCCCTGCATTGGCAGGCGGATTCTTAACCACTGTGCCACCAGGGAAGTCCCATGACTCAGCTGACTTTGGAAGCAAAGAGTAAATAATTGCTTCCATCATTCTGTTAGGTATTTTCTTCAACTCTAACCCATAGAACAAAGTAGACAAGAAAAAGGTGGTGGTTAGGTGGATCCACTAATGCTCCCGCAATTTACCAAAAGATTTCTCTACAACTGCTTTAACTCTGGTTGATTGCTCTATCTTCCTCACCTTTCTCCCCAGCTGGCCCCCACTTCAATCTACCAGCTCCCAGTCCCACCTGCCACCATATTTTACTTTGAAGTCCTCTACATCTCTCCTTTGTTGGGAGTATAGTGAGTAGGGAAGCAATATCTTAGGCTTCCTTGGAGTTCCTGCATTAGTGAGAGCATTTAGTTATGCTTAAGATTTGTTAAATGGGAAATAATTTTAAATTATTATGGAATGATTACCACTAAGCTATTTGGAAACAAAATATTTTCTAAAATATTAGTGATAACCATGTGTGTCCAATCTCATTTTTAATTTGGGTTCTTCCACCAAAGAGCTGGATGACATTGGACAATTGACTTAACATCTGTGAGCCTCCACTTTCTCATCTATAAAATGAATGGGTTGGCTTAAATACTTTAAAAAATTAGCAAATTTTTTCAATTACAAGTGAACAAAGGAACTAATGCTAATTGTTTAAAAGCCAAAATAGGTAGATGGTTATACAAAGAAGAGAGTCATATTTGTTTATTCCTGGATCTACTATTGCAATTTCATGGCACAGAGAATCAGAGTTGTAACACTATTCTATAACTGGATGTTCTTCTAAAAATTGATTTTTAATGTAAGTTTTTGTAGCATTTGATGTTGTTAAAAAGAAAACAGTTTCTAGGGGGGAAATGTCAATTTTAAAACATGTGTACTGATAAAAAATATATGTCAAAATCTGTATAATTTCCTATATCCTGTGAAATTGAAAATGACTACTCAAAAAGACAATTACATTCATGATAAATCTCTATTTCACATACATGAAAAAAATAAAATTTTAATATACCTCTCTAATATCTTAATTTTAATTCTTTTGTAGCTAAATTTAAATATGCTTTTTTACTTGATGTTGTAGCTAAAAATTATCTATGGAATTAAGTTGTTTTTCTCTGAGAAAGATTGACCCAGGATGATAGTGAAAGATAAGGAAATCTTGTCCATAGTAGAAAAAGGTTAAAGAAAATCTAGTGAACTGCTTGAAGGAGTAAAACCTAAGCTATAGTGTAGATAAAGGTGGAGGTAGTTGAATTATTTGAAGTGGAACCTAAAGCCAGAGGTAGAAATTATGGCTATATAACATAAAGAATATTTTTTTCTAGTCTGCACTGCACCACAATGAAGCATATCATTTCAGGAAGGAAGTCAGCTTTGGGGACTGGGATTTGCAGACAAGAATTGTGAGACCAGCTACCAGAGAGATTTTAAAAGGGATTCTTATGGTAGACAGGAAGTTGCAGTTTCCTTTATAGAACTCTGATTAATGATAAAGTTCATGACTAGAAAACTACATAAAACCTAGTGATCTCATAAGATTGTAATATAAACTTTCTCTCTTTTTTGTACCAGAAACTAACCAATTGTTTCATCCAATAAGTGTTTAATAATTATTTACTACGGAAAAGTGAATTTTTTTATAAAGGTCATGTAGAGGATTGACATTAATATCTACTAAATCTTAACTCTTCACTACTTGCCAAGCACTGTTCTAATGCTATGGATTTACTAATTGAATCCTCACAACAACCATTTGAGGTATTACACTATCCTCTTTTTACGGCTGCAAAAACTGGGACCCAAAGATATTAAGAAGTCCACATAACTAATAAATGGAAAGGCCAGAATTTGAATACCAATGGAATGATCATGTATCATAACTTCATTCATTATAGATATGCCAGTCCTTTCATATAGTTTTTACTGGTCATCTTTTTTCTAATGATGTGTTTATTCTCACATGGTGAAAGTAAAAAAGGGAGCAGGAAAAATTATCTCAGCATCTGGATCACTGTCTGCTAGCTCCTTTGACAAACTTCATTAATCTTTCAAAATCTTCCTCCTGGGTATAGGATTTTTCAATTAACTAACATGAATACAGAGAAGTGTCTTGACTAAATGAAGTTTATTTATACCTGCAGTGTTGCAAAGCAGTATGGCAAGATGATCTTTAACATCAATAAACTCTAATCCCACAAAATAAAATATCATATCTACTAAGAAAGACCTTTTACAAACAAAAGTTGTCACTTTCCTTTGTTTCTAACAAAAAAGACTGAACTGGTAATTACCTGTCTACTTCAAAAATCTATTTTAAAGAAATAATCAGAATTATGGACAAAGATTATGTAAAGTATATCATTTATAGTTGTAAAAATTCAAAATTATCTAAATGCCCCCATAGGAGGGTAAGGGTTAAATAAGGAATTGTGGATCTATAAATAGATTTTCATCTATCCATTGAAAATCATGTTTTGAAAAACAGTCAATGTCATCAAAAATCATTATATAATATTGGGGGGAAAGTATCCCAATACATACAAAAAATGAATTAGGAGCCTACATTCCAAAATATCATCAATGATTATACCTTGATTGTGTGATGATAGGTGATTTTAATATTCTTTTTAATGTTTCTGTTTTCCAAATAATCTAAAAATATACATACTAAGACTTTTGTAATAAAAAATCTATATTTTAATAGAATTTCACAGTTGCTTTTTGAATAATAGGATGATATTTATACCTCATATATTTTCTGGAAATAATGAGTATATGTATGGAGTATTTTATGCAAACATATTTTAACATGCTATTTCATTTAATTGTTAAAAGAAAACTATGGGTTTTCCACTTCCAGCCCAGATCAAATGACATATATTGGACTCACCCTCCTGCCTGAACCAAAAAACTGGGTAAAATACATGAAATACTGTTTTTTTAAGACACTAGATATCAGGCAATGAAGGATATTGATCCCTGAGGGATAGGACTCAAATGAGGTTATCCCTTAAATTTTCTCAGCTTAGTGCCTTGAGAGGTTTCCCAGCCATGACACAGGGTGGGTAGGAGGAACCCAGGTGAAAGACAATAATTTCCTGAGGTGAAAACATGGATTTGTGAGTCCAGGGCATACAAAACTTCACAGGACAGAGCACTTTAAAAATGCTACACAGGGCTTCCCTGGTGGCGCAGTGGTTGAGAGTCTGCCTGCCGATGCAGGGGATGCGGGTTCGTGCCCCGGTCCGGGAGGATCCCACATGCCGCGGAGCGGCTGGGCCCGTGAGCCACGGCCGCTGAGCCTGCGCATCCGGAGCCTGTGCTCCGCAACGGGAGAAGCCACAACAGTGAGAGGCCCGCGTACCGCAAAAAAAAAAAAAAAAGCTACACAGAGCAGGAACTCTACAGACCTACAGTGTGTGAGAAAACTCCCTAAGACCTAAGAAGGATTATAAGGGACAGTACCAAACTCACACAAGGTTGGATACTGCCTGTTCTGATGAGTCAAGCTGGAAAAACATCATAATTTATAGGGCATTGGAAGGAGTACTCATAAGGATTATTTCCTCAGTAGTGGAGGAAAATTAGCCCTGAACTAAATGCTGAACTTAATGCTCCTCTATCTCCATACAACAAATCTTAAAAGCAAGACCAAAAGGATGAAACAGTTTCAAGTAATTTTTTTGCACTCCAGAACACAACTTAATAATATTTACAGTGATACAAAAATGTTCAGCACACAATGAGGTAGCATCTACAATATCTGGAATCAATTTTTTTAAATAATAATGGCCTGCAAATAGCCAGAGAAAAGAACTCATAATGAGGAGAAAAATTACTTAATCAAAACTGACCCAGAACTGATACAAATGTTAGAATTAACAAAGACATTAAAACAGTTATAATAACTGCATTCCACTTGTTCAAAATATTAAATAGGAAAATAGGAAATAATTAAAAGACTCAAAGTGAACTTATAGACATGAAAACTACAGTATTGATAAGAAAAATACACTGGATGGGATAATTGGCAGATTAGAAAGTAAAGACATAGCAACAAAACTATTCCTAATGAAACACACAGAGGAAAAATGAATTAAAAAGAGTGAGCACAGAGTCAGTAAGCTGTGGGAAAAATTCACATGACCTGATATACACATAATAGGAGTCTCAAAGCAAAAGACAGAGAGGGAGAGTTATAAAAAATTTCCCTCCAAAATGTCCAAAGTTTTCTAATTTTTTTGAAAATATCAATCCATAAATGCAGTCAATTCAGTGAAACTCAAGCACGAGAAATATGGAGAAAACTACACAACGCACAAAATCTGATAAAGAGAGGTTAAAGCAGTCAGAGAAAAATTACATACAGAAGAACAAAGAAAAAGATGGTAGCAGATTGCTCATCATAAACAATGCAAGACATGATTACATGAGTAGAGTTTATTATTTGAATATCTTGGAAATATAATTGAGAAAACAATGTGTTATGGGGTTTATAATATACACAAAAGTAAAATTTATGACAAAAATAGCACAAAGGTCAGGATGGGATGAGTGGAACTATTCAATTGTAAGTTTCTTATATTCTACGTAAGGTGGTCTAATATCACTTGAAGATAACCAGTGACAAGTTAAATATGTATATATAAACCTATAAATCCTAGTGCAAACACTAAAATAAAAAAGAATTATAGCTAATAAGCCAAAATAAATTAATACATAATGTTTACTTATTCAAAAAGAAGGAAAATTAGCAAAAAAAATAGAGGGAACAATAAAAAAATATCAAGATGAAAAATTTAAACTTGATTGAAACAATAATTACAGTAAAAATAAATGTTCTAAGTGCCTCAATTAAAAGGCAAAGATCCATGAAAATGATAAAAAATGTAGCAAGATTGATCAGGTACAAATAAGAAAAACTCATATTAACTATATCAGTATTGAGAGAAGTCACATCCACAACAAATTCTACAGATATTAAATGAATAATAAGTGAATATCATGAACATTGTATCAATAAATTCAACAAATTAACTCAAGTGATTTAAACACCCCCCAATTAAAAGACAAAAATTGTTAAATTGGATTTTTTAAAGCAAAACCCAACACACATCTTATGTATAAGAAACTCAGTTGAATATAAATAAATTAAAAGTAAATTTAAAAATAGATACCTTTTCAAAAGAAAAATGAAATGGCTATATTAACATCAGAAAAAATATACTTCAGAACAAAGAAAGATATCAAAAAGCACACAAATATTTGGAAACTAATATACACTTTAAAATAATCCATAGGTTAACAAAGAAATTAAAAGGGAAATTAGAAATTATTTTGAATTGAATGAAACATCAAAATCGTGGGATGCTGCTGAAGCACTATCTAGAGAGAAATTTATAGCACTAAACTCCTATATCAGAAAAAAAGGGTTTTAACCAACTGTCTCAACCTCTACTTAAGAAATTGGAGAAACAGATAAAATAGATGAAAAGAAAGAAGATGAAATATAACAATGAACAGTGTGGAAAATAAATAAAATGGAACAAAATGACAAAGAAAAACCAATGAAACTAAAAGCTGGTTCTTTGAGAAGGTAGATAAAATTGATTAACCTATAGGTAAGCTGATCAGGATGAGGTGAGAGAGAGAGAGAACAAATTCTCAGTATCAGGAATAAAAGAGGTAACATTACCATAAATCTACAAATATAACAAGAATAACAAGAAAGTGTTACAAAAATCATTTGGCCAATATATTTACAACTTTGATAACATAGACAAATTTCTTGAAATAAACTATACAAACGGACTCAAGAAGAAATAGATAACAAGTAATTCTATATCTATTAAATAAACTGTATTTGTAGTGAAAAACTTTCCAAAAAGAAAACTCCAGACCCACAAGTCTTCACTGGTATATTCTACCAAATATTTAATGAGGAAATAATATCAATTCTATACAAACTCTTCCAGAAAATCAAAGAGGAGGCAAAACTTCTAGAGTCTATGAGACCAACTTTTCCCTGATAACAAAACCTGCCAAGGATATCACAAGAAAATGAAACTGCAAAAAATACCCACCATGAACATAGATGCAAAAATTTTAAACACAATATTAGCAAATCAAATATAATAATAATATGTAAAGGATAATACATCATAATGGGGACATCCCTGGTGATCCAGTGGTTAAGATTTCACACTTCCAATGCAAAGGGCACAGGTTTGATCCCTGGTCAGGGAACTAAAATCCCACATGCAGCGTGGTGTGGCCAAGAAAATATAAAAATAAAAAATAAATAAACAGCTGTTTAAAAAATATACATCATAATGAAATAGTTGTCCCAGGAATGCAAGGTTGGTTTCACTTTCGAAAACCAATCAATGTAATTCATCACATTAAACTATTTTTTTAATCCATATGATTATCTGTGGTAAGCCAATATGATGCTCCCCATGATCTGACCTCAAGAAATTCACCTCTGTGTGTAACCCCCTGACTTTGAGTGTGAGTAGGATCTGTGACTTGTTTCTGATGAATAGAAATATAGCAAAGGTGAAAGGATGGATGTGATTATTACAGGTGATTACATCACATACGATTGTAATATCAGTATTGCTGAAAGACACTCTTCCCTGCAGGCTTCAAAGGAGCAAACTGTCATGTTGTGTGCTGCCATATGAAGAGGGCCATACAGAAAGCTGCTGAAAGTAGCTTCCATCCAACAGTCAGCAAGAAACTGAAGCCACCAGTCCTCCAACCTGCATGAAAATGAATGCTTCCAGCAAACATTTAAGTTTGGATCTGAATTTGAATACAGATCTTTCCTGAATCATGCTTCACATCAGACTGCAGCCCTGCCAATACCTTGACTGCAGTCTTGTGAGAGCCTGAAGCAGGACATTAAGCTTAGTAAGCGCTATCTGTGCTCCTGATTCACCAAAATTGTGAGAAAATAGATATGTGTTGTTCTAAGTCACTAACTTTGTGGTAATATTGTTAGACAGTAATAGATAAATAAAGCATTATCTCAATAGATGCAGGCAAATCATTTGATGAAAACCCAACACAATTGCTGATGCTTAAAATCTCAGCAAATTAAGAATAGAAAGCAATTTCTTCAACCTGGTAAAGGGTATCAACACAACACCTACAGATAGCATCATTCTCAATGGTGAAACACTGAAAAACAAGACTGTCCACTCTCATCACTTCTATTTAAGATTTTATTGGAAGTTCTACCCACTGCAAGAAGACAAGAAAAGAAATAAATGGCATCCAGATAGAAAAGGAAGAAGTAAAACTGTCTTTATTAACAATCAACATGATCATCAATATACACACAATACCACTTACATTATCATTCATAAAATGAAATGGATTTCAGTATAAATCTAATAAAATACAAACAAAATCTACATGAGGAAAACTATAAAACTCTGATAAAATTAATCAAAGAGAGACAATCCCCATTTATGAATAGGAAGACTTAATATTGCCAAAATGTCAGTTCTTCCAGGCATAATCTATAAATTCAATGCAATCCTACTCAGAATCTCAGCAAGTTATTTTGTGGCCATCAACAAACTGACTCCAAAGTTTACATGGAAAAGCAAAAGACCCATAATAACTACAATAGTATTGAAAGAGAAGAACAAAGTTGGAAGACTGACACTACCTGACTTCAAGACTTACTATAATGCTACAGGAATCAGGATAGGATGGTATTAGCAAAAGAATAGACAAAATAGGTCAATGGAACAGAAAAGAGAGCCCAGAAATAAACACATAGATCCACACAGGTATAGTCATAATATCAGTCAACTGTGACAAAGGAACAAAGGCAATAAAATGGAGTAAATATAACCTTTCAACAAATGGTACAGGAAGAACTGGACATCCATATGCATATATATATATATATAGACATAGACTCTAAACACAGGCTTTAAACTCTTTGCAAAAATTAACTTAAAATGGATCTACACCTAAATGTAAAACACAAAACTATAAAAATTCAAAAAGATAGTGTAGGAGAAAACCTAGATGGCCTGGGTATGGCAATGGCTTTTTAGATACACCAAAGGCAAGATTAATAAAAGAAGAAAATTAGTAAGCTAAACTTTGTTAATATTAAAAGCCTCTGATATGAAAAATGCAGTCTCAAGAAAATGACAAGACACTACAGACTGGAAGAAAATATTTGCTAAAGACATATCTGATAAAGGATTGTTGTCCAAAATATACAAAGAACTCTTAAAAGTCAACAATAAGATAAACCCAGGCACCTGTGGTCACCTAATCTATGACAAAAGAGGCCAGAATATACAATGGAGCAAAAACAGCCTCTTCAGTAAGTGGTGCTGGGAAAACTGGACAGCTACATGTAAAAGAATGAAATTAGAACACTCCCTAACACCATACACAAATATAAACTCACAATGGATTAAAGACCTAATTGTAAGGCCAGACACTCTAAGACTCTTAGAAGAAAACATAGGCAGAACACTCTTTGACATAAATCTCAGCAAGATCTTTTTCGACCCACCTCCTAGAGAAATGGAAATAAAACCAAAAATAAACAAATGGGACTTAATGAAACTTAAAAGCTTTTGCACAGCAATGGAAACTATAAACAAGACGAAAAGACAGCCCTCAGAGTGGGAGAAAATATTTGCAAACAAAGCAACTGACAAAGGATTAATCCCCAAATTATACAAATAGCTCATGCAGCTCAATATCAAAAAAACAAGCAACCCAATCAAAAATTGGGTGGAGGACCTAAATAGACATTTCACCAAAAAAGACATACAGATGGCAAACAAACACATGGAAAGATGCTCAACATCACTAATTATTAAAGAAATGCAAATCAAAACTACAATGAGGTATCACCTCACACCAGTCAGAATGGCCATGATCAAAAAGTCTACAAACAATAAATGCTGGAGAAGATATGGAGAGAAGGGAACGCTCTTGCACTGTTGGTGGGAATATAAATTGATGCAGCCACTATGGAGAACAATATGGAGGTTTCTTAAGAAACTAAAAATAGAGCTACCATATCCAGTTATCCCACTTCTGGGCATATATCCAGAGAAAAACATAGTTCGAAAGGATATATGCACCTCAATGTTCATTGCAGCGCTATTTACAATAGCCAAGCCATGAAAGCAACCTAAATGTCCATTGACAGAGGAATTAATAAAGAAGATGTGGTACACATATACAATGAAATATTACTCAGCCATTAAAAAAATGAAATAATGCCATTTGCAGCAACATGGATGGACCTGGAGATTATCATAGTAAGTGAAGTAAGTCAGACAGAGAAAGACAAATGTCATATGACAAAATTTACATGCAGAATCTAAAAAAAAAAGATAAAAATGAACTTATTTGCAAAACAGAAACAGACTCACAGACTTATGGTTACCAGGGGGTAAGGCTGAGAGGGAGAGACAGATGAGGAGTTTGGGACTGACATGTACACACCGTTGTATTTAAAATAGATAACCAACAAAGACCTACTGTATCGCACAGGGAACTCTGCTCAATACTCTGTAATAACTTAAATGGGAAGAGAATTTGAAAAAGAATAGATACATGTATATGTATAACTGAATCACTTTGCTGTACAACTGAAACTAACACAATATTGTTAATCAACTCTAATCCAATATAAAATAAAAATTTTAATAAATAAATTTAAAAATTATTAATTAAAAAAATAATGACACACCACTGTACACCTAATAGAATAGGTAAAATCAAAAACTCTGACAACATCATTGCCATTGAGGATGTGGAGCAACAGGAACTCTCATTCATTGCTGGTGGGAGTGCAAAATGGTACAGCCTCTTTGGAAGACAGTTTGGCAGTTTCTTACAAAACTAAACATACAGTAGTTGCCACTTTCACAGGGGATATGTTCCAAGACGTCCAGTGAATGTCTGAAACTGTGGATAGTACTGAACCCTAAATATAACATGTTTTTTCCTATACATATGTATCTATGATAGTTTATAAATTAGGTACAGCATGAGATTGACAACAGCTAATAATAAGATAGAATGATAATAATATACTGCAATAAAAGTTATATGAATTTGGTCTCTCTCTCTCTCTCTCTCTTCCTCTCTCTGAAAATATCTTATTGTACAAAGTTAATGCCTTTTTCATCATAACTAAGCACTTATCATGGATTGTGGCCATAACTTTTGCAGCTTGAGGTGCAAAAGCAAAACTAGCATGAATTATTTTTCCTTCTTCACCATTTCATGAGTAGAAGATTTGTTCTTACCAGAGATCTTAGCAACCTCAGCATACAATTTTTTTTCTTTCCCAAGAAAGAAGCTATATCATAAAGGCCATGAATATTATGGTTAGTACCAATAAGAAGCCATTGAGAGATCTTAAAAAGGAGAATGAAATACTGATATTTTTGCTTTAGAAATATCATTTTTGACTATGTCATGTGGAACAGATAGGGAGGGTAGGATTGGAGGCAAGGTGACAATGAGTTAAAAGGTTTTTCATAGTGGATATATGAAGAAAGTGACAGTATAATTGATGAGGAAAATTTTAACAATATGACAAGACTTAGTCACTGTGTGTGTGGGACAGGGTGTGAAGGAAACAATGTAGGCAAGGATGATAACAGGTTTCTAATTTGGGGAAATAAAGAGTGGCATTGTCTCTAAACTGAGATAGGGAACACAAAATGAAGAGCTGGTTTGGGAACAAAGATCATTTGCAGCCTCACTGAATTTGAAATGTCTTCAACACACCTAAGTGGAGAGATATCCAGTAGTCAGTGGACATGTGAATTGGAAACGCAGGGATATATCTGACAATCATCAATACATACAATGTACTTAAAACCATAAAAATATATGAGAAAGCCCTGGAAGAATGTGTATGGTTAGAAGAAAAGCTGGTAAACAAACCTCAAGAATATATGACTAAGAACTAAGGAGGAGGAAACTCATTTTTAATCATCTGATTCCTAAAGTTTTGAACTTAAAAACTGCCACTATTTTGTTAAGCTACCAAAGACAGATATTATGTCTTATGTGCTTATGTTTGATTATTATTTTTAATTTATTATAAAATATGTCAGAGATTGCATGATTATACTATTTTTTATCCATTTTCCAGTCAAGTATATGTTTGCCATTACAAACCATGCCACTATGAACATTCTTGTACATGTCTCCTTGGGCACAAACACAGGACTTTCCTTAGGGTATATACATAGAAGTTGGGAACATAAGCAAAAGTTTCCTTAGGGTATATATCTAGATATAGACTTTCTAGGTCAAAGGTGTATTGGTCAATGTTCAATTGTAGGAGACAGAAATAAACAAGTATTTTAAGGAGAGAAGTACACAACATAGAATATTAAGTGCTTGCAAAATCAATGAAGGGGCTAAAGGAGTGGGCTTCAGACCTCCCAAAATGACTCAGAACAAAGCCACCAAATGAACCCACCAGAACTTCACCTTGGCTACAATCAGGAAGGTAGAAAGTCAGGAAGACACTACTGGAACTGTTGAGTTGAGGAATAAACCACTACCGCTGTGATCCCGGGATCAAGAAACCATAGCCTCTGAACTACAACTATCTGTCAACTCTGATGAAACTAGTGACTTGACATTCACTGTTACTGTAAGAAAAACAAAAACAAAAACGATGTCTGTATGACTGCCTGCTGACCAAAACAGAAGTTCAGGACTTGCCCCCATATCATTTCTATTCTCTGAGTATTTCCCAACTGTATTTAATTGACAGAACCTAATGTGCTTCTGGTGTTCTAACTTCATGAGAGTCTGAGAAACGTTGATTTTAGCTCTCAAACTTTAACAGAACAGCACAGTAGACCAACATGGGAAGGAATGCTGGGGCACCTTCACTGTATCCACCGCATAGTATCTGTGCACCTTATACTTGGCCACACACTGTGAAATAGATCTCTGTCTTAGTTAACTCTGGATGCCATGACAAAATATAATAGATTCGGTGGTTTAAATGACAGAAATTTATTTTTTACAGTTCTGGAGAATGCGAATTCAAAGATCAGGGTGCTAGCCTATTTAGTTCCTGGAGTGAGAGCTCTCTTTCTGGCTTGCAGACAGCCCCCTTCTTGCTGTGACCTCATATAACAGAGCTGTTGTATCGCCTCCTCTTCTTTTACGGACTCTAATCTCATCATGGGACCGAGGGGATGGGGGAAGAGGGGGAATCCTCACCATCTCATGTAAATCTAATTACCTCCAAAAGGCCCTACTTCCAAATACCATCACATTGGGGATTAGAGCTAAAACATATGAATTTGGAGGAACACATTCAGTCCTTAACAATTTCCTGTGTGGTTTTATTAATATGTATTCTCACCACTAGTGTATGAGTGTATCCACTGTTCAACATCCTCTCCTATGATTAGTATTTTCAAAGGTTATTGTTTTTTTCATTTTTATCAATGTAATACGTGCAAAACTGTATCTCATTCTGGTTTTAATTTGCAGTTTTTGATTACTAGTTAGGCTGAACATATTTTCACTTGTTTGTTGGACATTTTAATTTCCTTTTAAGTTTAGATATCTTGTTTTTTCTTTATATTGAGGTGTTACTCTTTTCTGTAATGATTTATGGGAGGTCTTTGTAAATTCTGCATCCTAATCCTCTCCTGGCTATAAGCATTGAAATTATCTTCTAGTATATGGCTTATACTTTTACTTTTCTGTTGTTACGTATGGCATCTCTTTGCGATATACTTTTTTACATTTTAATTTTTATGTAGTCAAACAATTTTTTTCTCTTTATAATTTGTTCTTTTTGGGTTCAATTCATTATACTCCTCTCCTTAGAACTATTAAAAAATACTTTAATAGTTCCAAACATATAACCTTATAACTTCTTAAAGTTCTAGAGATTTAATTTGCACAGTAGGTTTTATTAATCTTCTGATATTAACTTGTGGGTATGGTGAGAGATAGGAATCTAATATATATTTTATTCCTTATGGGTCATCATTGTTTGCACACCATTTTTTCCAACTAGATCAACTTTCCCTACTGTTGGAAATGCCACACCTGTCATATGTCAAGTTTCTAGGTCTGATTCTGAGATCTCTATTCTGTCAACTGGTCTATCCCAGTACTGCACAAAACTGTCTTGATAGCTTGATAATTTTCCTTACCTTAGAGTCTATTTTGTCTGATTTTTATATACCAGCTTCATTTTTTAAATAATTGTCTGTTGTACATTTTTATTCTTTCACTTCCATTTTTTCTGTGTATGTTTAAATATGTGCTCTTTTAAAAAATAACATATAGTTAGATTTTTAAAAAATTCAATGTCTGACAATTTCTTTTTCAACTGTCATGTTAATCCATTCACATTTATTGTGATCGTAGATGTTGCTGAACCCGAGTTTGTGTGCCTGATGTACAGTGAGGCCAAACAAACTGAAACTTTGGAGTTTGGAACAGAGAAAGGTTTATTGCAAAGGCCAGGCAAGGAGAATGGGTGGCTTGTGCCCAAAAGAGCGGAACTCCCTAGCAGTTTTTGAAGAAGAGTTTTTAAAGGCAAAATTTGGGGTGAGGGCCAGGACACAGGATGTGTGACCTTCTTCTGATTGGTTAGTGGTGAGGTAACAAGGTGATGTCCCCAGAATCTCACCCTTCTGGTTCCAACCAGTCTGAGGTCAATTGCTTGTGGTCAGCACGCAGTCACTATCCTTTACCTGGGTGGGGGTGGTCTGTAGAACAACTCAAAGATATGCATCAGATTGTTATCTATATCCCTTCGGGAGGAACTAGGAGTCCTATGGCTCTATTTTCCTATTAACTGCTTGAACCTGCTTTTTGGAACTCAGGGAAGGCCTAAGAGACTAAAGCCTTTTTTCCCTACAAACAAGAAACAGGGGACACAGAGGGGCTTTTGTACTCTGGAGAACCTTGCAGGGTCCTGCTCACTTTCGATGCCCTCCCCTTTTCTTTGATACTCCTCAATCTGGAGGGGAACAGGTGTGGGACAAAAAAGGGAATCATGTTTTGGATAGAGAGGTTAATCATAAACTCGGCAGAGGAACTCAGTTTTAGGGGGACTCAGTTTCATAGATATATTTGGATATATCTATGTCTTACTTTATTCTTTCTATTTGCTTTATTTCTATACTTTGGTATTTTTCATTTCCTGACTTCTTTTGGATTCATCAGCTTTATTTTTTATTATAATTACAGTTATTCCATCCCCCTCCTTGTTTGGGAGTTATTCCCTCAATTTTTATTATATTAGTATTTACAATCCTCTTTAAGCAGATTGACATGTGTAACTGATTATTAAAATGAGACTCTTTCTCTCCTGGAGTATCAGCTGTCCTGGAGTATCAAGACCACAACCAATAGATGCAAGTGGCCTCCATATGAAAAAACAAATAAGTTACATCATTTGTGAATAACTTGCAAAGTTGGTGAACCAAAACTTGTTGTGCTACCTCATAGGCTACCTCCAGGCCATATGAGAGAACACTGAAGATTCATGGGAGGCAGATTAGAATTGGAAAGCTTATTGGAAGATGTCTTTGCAGTGCTGTTCACTTTTTCTTTGCCCTATCTCCACCAAGCCAAGAGAGACGGAATTGGGAGATGCTCAGAGGAACACTTGGAAAAGTAACTTGTACTACTTGGAGTTTGGGGGTCACAAAGCTGCTGGAATCTGACTCCCTCCTGGAGACATCTAAAGGTGGGTACTGTGTGGATCCACCTTGACAGCAGGGCAAGTGAAGTGGGCTGTGGTGCAGCAAGCTGTCACTTGGCCTCCTGGATCTGTGGAGAACCAGACAGGCACTGTTTTTAAACAAACTTCTCTTACACAAGACACCCAAGAGTGACAAAGTACCCCAACAGAGAAAAATCTGTGTAGGATGAACTACCAGAAGGCAGAGCTTGGAGGGAGCAACATAATGCACACATGGAGAGAGCTTTTCCCATATTAGGGCATGAGGAGGAGTTTCTCAATGAGGAGGGGTCCCTGAGAGACCCACAAAAAAGCCACATTAGAGAAGGAGTCAACATATATGTGTCTGTTACACAGAAGGCCCAATACCTGAGTAAACATTGGAACCTGAAAAACACTGGAACTAAAATCTAAAATGTGATAATAAATGTTTTATTACGCTAAAAGGCATCAATCACTCTAGCCAACATGAAAAATATGGCAAAGTTCATTGGAATCTAGTACTCCAACTATTTCTTGCTTTTGTCTTTGTCCTAGTTATCTTATTAAGGGTGTACCCATAAGCTATAAACATCAAATATTCTACAGATGATATGCAGGAAATTGTCTGTTTGTCAGTATATTTGTAAAGGTTCTGTCAAGACACAGGACTTAAGTCTGAAAGCTTTATCTCCCTCTTACAAATTTTGGTCCCTCTCTCAGTAGAGGATTTGCTTGCCAGCCTGCACATGAACTTCTCTGCCTGTTCCTGCTGTTTGACTCTTTAGTCAAATACCCTAATACCTCTGTTCATTGCTCAGAAACAAGTCCTTAATTGGCCAATTTACCCTATAATAATAAAGCTGATGTTGGGAAAGATTATTATAGCCGATAGCCAAGAGCTGACTGCATCTTTATTTTAATTATTAGTGTGATTGTGGGCTGCAAATACTGAATAAAATAAACAGGTAACTAAATAGATGCTTTTTAAAAAGCCCTCCATTTCCTCTGTATTTCTTAAATCGCTAATGGATTCTTTGATTTTCAACATGAAGAATATCCAAAGAGCGGAGAACACATGATGCTCCCTACCGCTACACACTTTTAGAAATTAAATGTGTACCCCTGCATCATTTGGCTGAGTCACTGATGGAGGTGGGGGGGAGGAGAGTGCAAATTGTGTGGCCACCACGAGCAGCAGCCATTACCAGCCAGTCACCATCTCTGCCAAAGCTCTGTTTCTTCTTTAAGACTCTTTTCTGAAATCTGAAACTCAATTGACATTTGCTAAAGTGTAAAGCTTTCACTAAGCTTTGGCTCAATTTTAGTGTGAAGTCTAAATCTCCAAATTATGTGTGGATCTAGGCTAGATTCCAGCTTCTTATATTCTATCTCTATCCATCCTCAAGAATCTTCCTCACTACCACCATCTCCTTATGGGGGAAACCCATTGGCTTGACTTATTCCTTCTTGTCTAATGTACAAGAGCCAGGTGGCCTTCTTCCCAGACTTAATCCGTTTGCCAATTCTTTCTGTCATCTTTTGAAGAGGACAAAAATAGGGGAATCCTTTCTTCTTGCAACTTTGGAAATGTTTGGGTTATTTTTATAAGAAGGTCAGAGTGAAGATATCTGGGATCTCTAAATTTTCTGTCAATCTGCTGATTGTCCCTGTAATTATTTGGAATCAAGCCCTACAACAGCAGTGTATCTTTGATAAAATTTTAAAACTAACAATGTAACTAGTTTTTGAAGTTTCACTTATATTTAAAACATTAAATTTGAAAAAGAGCTCCAACCAAGTATAAACTAAAAAATTTTCAAAACTGTTTTTATTCTCCTAACTTGTGTGATTTGTAATGAGTGAAGATTAGAAAAAAATTAAAAATTATTACTTTAAATTGTGCCTACCACCCAAGAACAGCATTAAAACAAAATAGACACAAAATGTCAGCATTAATTATGACACTGTGATTCTGATTGGTGACAATTTCAGGCAGGTATGTTAAACAAAACCAAAACAATTTTCATTTAAAAAATTATTTTTCCTTTTAAGTACAAATAAAATTTTATTTTATAGAAAAAGGGTAATGCTATGCAATTTTGAAACACAGCTGATATATATTTGGCACTTAATAAAACTTAAAACTTTGTAATAAAGGAATAATTATTTGAGCTTTGATGTTTTAAAAAAAGTTTTTTTAATGGAAGAGTAAAATACTAACACAATGAGGTTCTCCTCCCAGAAATTTGCTGGGAGATTTGATTGCCATCAACAAATCAAAGATTCAGTCAAAATCCCTCTTTCTGCTTCCAAAGAAAACAATTGTCTAAAATGTTTCTATAATTCTCAAATTGAGCTAACTGCTTCTCTGCTCTGCTTTGCTTATCTAACTGGGTCTGAGTCACACTTCCTCTTTTTCATTTTCCAAACCCTTAAGGCTGACTGGTGTTTCAGGCAAGGAGAGGTCATGCCACGGTAACAAAAAAATCCTTCCTCAGGTCACAGGTCAGGACTGGCACAGTTCTCCATGTGATAACTCAAAGATCTAGATGTCTTTCGTCTTATAGCCATGTAATCCAGAACATGCAGGCTCTAAGGTCACCACAGCAGGAAGATACAAGGAAGAGGTGGCTTACGGGCTCTACATCCTGCAAGGGGTACACTCACACTTCATTGGCTAGAACCAACATAGGCAAGGAAGGCTGGGAAGTGTGCATGGGCAGTAGGTAGGCGCTAACCATTTCTGACACAAACGTGAACTTCTGCAACTACACTTCCTCTTCTTACCTGAGATTTTCTAATGCTACAGTTTTGCTCACTATCAAAGAACAGTATGTATGAGGGGATAGGGGGGTGGCTTTATTCCAATCTTAGCATCTCTTGCTCTTGGAGTACATTCAATTTCCCAGTAACTTGGTAAGACAGTTTTTAGTAAATGTTTATTCTTTCAGGATAATTTGGGTGGGACTGAAGACAGGGATGGGGTAAGTATCTTGTCAGTAGAAGCCTGGCTGCCTCTTTTTGTCATGGACAAAGAGAATGGCATGTGGGGTTCAGGCATAGAGGGGCTCTTTTAATTTATGTAAAGAGTTTGTCCTGTGAGTCTAGCTCTATGGCTGTGGGAAAGTTAAAAAAGAAAAAGTCCTGACGTATCCATTCAGGATGCACCACGGTAAGTCTACTGCATGTTATTACTTGCCAACATATATTTTTCATGTTTTAATAAATCACGAAACTGCCTCTGACTCACTTGGAAAAAGTAGAAAATAGTTATCATGCTCTGTCAGAGGATGAATTCTCATCATCCAGCCTAGCGACCAGCTTAAGCAGAAATGAATATGAAATTGCCAATACAGTACTGGAGGAAATGTGTACTTGTCTATTAAAAATGTCTTCACATCATGCAAGCAGCACACACAACCACCAATGGATGATATTTAGCCTGAGCTAAAATAGATGTCAGTCCAAAATGGAGAGAATACAGAGAGAAAACAACAGTAGCAACACAACAACAAAATGGCTACAGGGTGAGACCATGATATTCCCTAAGCAGGTTAGGCCAGGTGGTTTACCTATGCAGATAATCATCATTGGGGACTTTGGTTCACATCTAAAAGATGAGCAAATTGATAAAGAATAAATCATAGTGAGGAAGGCCCTCCTGCTACATGTAAAAGAACCCATGTAATCCACTGGGCTGCAGGAATCGCATTAAGTAACAACCCTGAAAGATGTTTCAAAATACACTATGGCATCTAGCTAGTTAGTTTAGTTTGGTTAGCACTGGAATTCTTAATGGAATCCAAAAGGATAAAGTGATTAAACACACACACACACACACACACACACACACACACACACACAAACAGGAAAGGTTATACATCTAAACTTAGTGGTTCTCAAGCAAGGGTGATTTTTCTCCCCTAGGGGACATATGGCAATCTCTGGACATATTTTGGTTGTCCAAACTGTATGGATGGGCTTCCCTGGTGGCGCAGTGGTTGAGAGTCCACTTGCCGATGCAGGGGACACGGGTTCGTGCCCCGGTCCGGGAAGATCCCACATGCCGCGGAGCGGCTGGGCCCGTGAGCCATGGTCGCTGAGCCTGCGCGTCCGGAGCCTGTGCTCCGCAACGGGAGAGGCCACAACAGTGAGAGGCCCGCGTACCGCAAAAAAAAAAAAAAAAAAAAAACTGTATGGATGCTCCTGGAACGTAGTGAGTAGAGGCCAACACATCTGCTAAACATCCAATGATATGCAGTACAGCCTCCCATAGCAAAGAATTATCCCATTCAAAATTTCAGTAGTGCTACTGTTGAAAAACCTCGATGTATACATTAATAATGGTTTCTCAGGGTAATAGAATTAATAGTTACGGTTGTTTCTTCTTTGTGCTTTTCTATATTCTGGATTATTTACAGAAGTAGATGTTTGTTTTGTATTGTTTTGTTTTAATCAGGGTAAAAGACAATTCCATTTGGGAAAAAAAAGAACAATTATTTTAACATATTTGAATTACTTTGACTGAATTTAAATCTAGAGACACTTTATTCAGAAAATCTTGGGAACATTAATTGTTATAGATAGATGATAGATAGATAAATAAATAGATAGATTTCTATTATGTGACTTTCCAATTCCAATGAATTTGTATTGTCTCCACTCTTATAGCCGTTCCCCAACTTTTCAGAATTGCATTTGTATAATTCTAAAACTGAATTTCTGGGCCTCCCTGGTGGCACAGTGATTGAGAATCTGCCTGCCAATGCAGGGGACACGGGTTCGAGCCCTGGTCTGAGAAGATCCCACATGCCGCGGTGCAACTAAGCCCATGCACCACAACTGCTGAGCCTGCGCTCTAGAGCCCATGAGCCACAATTACTGAAGCCCGGGTGCCTAGAGCCGCTGCTCCGCAACAAAAGAAGCCACCACAATGAGAAGCCTGCGCACCGCAACAAAGAGTAACGTCCGCTCACCACAACTAGAGAAAAGCCCGTGCGCAGCAACGAAGACCCAATGCAACCAAAAATAAATAAATAAATTTATAAAAAATAAAAAAATAATAAAACTGAATCTCCTATTCATTATTCTTACAATAAGCCCACAATGTGGAAAGAATTCAAGTGTCAAGTGGTGGCTGGCTAGATCAGTAATTGGGAAAGACAATTCCTCATAACCTAACCATCTTGAACATTGTAGGGTATCTATTATCTCTGTCCCCCAGCCACTGAAATGCTAGTGGGGTCCCTTCCATTCAGTCATGTAACAATAAAAAATGCCCAAATACATTTCTATATAAGCGAACCCAGCTGAGAACTGCTTGACTAGGTGGTTTCTGATGATTTCTTCCAATTTTATGAGTCTTTGATCTCCCACATTACCAATAGAAAACCTCTCCTAATTCTTTCATTTCAATTAGACATGTTCCTCCAGTAGAGACATCAAGTTTCTCAGACTTCTCATGTTGAAGGAATGTCATTTAATAGATATACTTGGGTTTTGATAAATTAAACCAAAGCAAATTCAAGAGAAAAAACAAAAGGTGATAACATAAAGGTCTAAGTGCAACCAGTGAACTAAATGTTTATTAATAAGTGTTGATTTAGTATGATTGCTAAGAGAATTTTCATAAATTTGACATTTCTCTTTACTGTTACTATCTTGAATTTCTGCCTGATTGCCTCTAATTTTCAAGTTCTAAAGTAATTGTTATAAATAGCCAAAATTTCTTAATCTCCATGTGATATTTTCATACAATTGATCAGGTACATTATTGTCCAAAGAGTTACTTTCAGCAATACTGCTATAGGATATCATAACTAATTATTTTCTTCTATCTGAGTAGAATACAGCATCTAAAACAAATTTCATATTTCAAAATTTTACTTTTTACAAAACATTAAGATACATTTTTATTCCATGAGGAGGATATATTTTTTAGACAAATTGTAACTGCATAGATATTTAATGACCTTGAATTTATTTTATTAAGGTACAATAAAATCCTTTCCAAGCTCATCTTTTTCACATGTCAGCTGACATGTAGGGGAAGCAGTGAAAGGCAAAAGGAAATTTGAGCACCTAAATTGAGGAACTAGATGTATACTGAGCTGAGATTAGGAGGGGACCAGCTTAAGCTACAGTTTCAAGCAAAAGGGAAAAAAAAGAAATTGAGAAATGGTTCTTAAAAGAATGGACTAGGAAGCAATGAAGTTGCTATTTAAGTCAATAGCAGTGGCACACTAGATTATTAGGAAGTTAATTTGATTTTAATTCAAAAATACTTGTGGTGTTAGGACTGAAGTCCACAGTTTTCAGAGGCATATAATTTAAATTCTTTTAAAGTTATAACATATAGGACAGAAGCTATGAATAATTTAAGAAAAAATTACTTGTTTCTTGGAATTAGAAATACTTTTACTGAGGACTGTACAGTAGCCTTTCTTTTTTTTAACTTTTTATTATGGGAAAATTCAAATATAAGCAATAGTAGAGCATTTGTATGATGAACCCTCATGTATGTATTATCTAATTTCAACCATTATCATCACAAGCCAATCTTGCTCTTAGACTATGTTTTAATTTTGGCTAATGCCTGTCTTACTGGATAAATTTAGGAGCAGCCTTCCCAGAAATCCTGAACAAAGCCAGGATAATGTCTAGATTTTCTCTAAAGAATAACTTCAGAAAGATTAAGACTCCAGATAAAGACATCAAATTTCACACACCCATCTACTTTTTATTTCTCAAAAAACTCCACCAGAACGACAGCAAGTAGATTTTTTTTAGCATTATTCCACAATAATTTGGAGCACAGGAACAAGGACAACAGCAATAAGGTTTGGAAGCTGGAACAGGTGGAAGAGGCGTATACAACTGAATCCTAAATGGGATCTTGGCAAAGCTGAAAGCCAATCCCACTTACATCTCTGAGTCTCTGAAGAGTTTTAGGGAAGGAAATCTCAAAATCCCAGAATGCCAACAGCCATCCTTCATCTCCACACAGGTGAATGAAGGATCATTCTCTGCAGAATCTGAGCAATCTAAGGTAAAAACCCTAAAGATGGAGATGTCAGTGTCTTCACAACTAAACTGTTCAGCCACATCATCTTACAGCAAAGCACGTAGATGGTTAACTTCCCTCATAGTTTCAGAGTTTCCAATCAGAGCTTTTCAACCCCCACTTCTGAATATGAAACAACTGAGTAGTACCAGGCATCTGAGAAAAAACAACCAACATGAGAAACTGAGATCAAAATAATCAAACAGGAAAAACAGTTTGGAGTAAAAATGGATACAGAGTAGAGAGAATGCATTAAAAAAAAAAACATCATCAATATCCTCAGAGAGTCAAAAGAAGGTATCAAAACCATGAAATAAAAATAGACTATTGTTTTTTTAATAAGCATTTTTAGAGCAAAAAGAGAGTTATTGGAAATGAAAATAACATATGATAATAGAGATGCAAAGCTCAGATAACACTGAATAATACATAGGCCATAAATGGAATCAAAAAACTTAAAAATAAAAAAAATAAATGTGAAATAGGAGAAAAAAGATAAGAAAATGAGAGGATTAGTCTAGGCAATCCAAACTCCAAATGATAGAAAGAAAAGAACAGAGAACACTGAGAGAAAAATCATCCAGGGAAATAATAAAAGAAAATTTCTCAGAACTGATTGAGAAGCCCACCAAGTGCCAGCAAAAATGGCAAAAATACAGCCATCCCACAGTACATCGCCATGAAATTTCCAAACACCAAAGACAAGATCTTAAAAGTTTCTGGGGGAGGGGGAAGAAAGAGTTTATACACAAAGAAACAGGAATCAGAGTAGCCTTGGATTCTACACAGCAGTATTCCAGTAACTTACAGATTACTATACAGGGCAGCTCTGGATAAAATTCCCTAGTCTTAATAATATAAACACTGAAATCTGCTCCAACCAGAACTATAATATAGCTATTCTGAGAGGATGAGAGTTAAGTAGGATGAGAGAGAAAGAGAGAGCTATGGAAATAAGGGAAGACAGAGTTAAACCTTCCTTTTCCATAGCAGGGAGTCAGTAGATAATGCCAAAAAACCCGAAAAATCAAAAAGTAACAATATAAGCATGTTAGTTAGAAACAGGAGGTTAATACCACACACACACACACACACACACACACACACACACACACACACACACTCCAGATAGACAGAGAGATAAACAGATAGATATTTAAAAAGATGTGAAAGTGATTTCTCTGAGGAGGGGAAAATGGATGAAGGAAGGAAGAGGAAGACTAATGTTTTTTCATATCAAATCTTTTTTATTGTGAGGTGGATGGACCTAGAGTCTATCATGCAGAGTGAAGTAAGTCAGAAAGAGAAAAACAAATACTGTATGCTGACACATATATATGGAATCTAAAAAAAAAAAAAGGTTCTGAAGAACCTAGGGGCAGGACAGGAATAAAGACGCAGATGTAGAGAATGGACTTGAGGACACCGGGAGGGGGAAGGATAAGAAGTGAGAGAGTGACATGGACATATATACACTACCAAATGTAAAATAGATAGCTAGTGGGAAGCAGCTGCATGGCACAGGGAGATCAGCTCGGTGCTTTGTGACCACCTAGAGGGGTAGGATAGGGAGGGTGGGAGGGAGACGCAAGAGGGAGGAGATATGGGGATATATGTATATGTATAGCTGATTCACTTTGTTATAAAGCAGAAACTAACACACCATTGTAAAGCAATTATACCCCAATAAAGATGTTTTTTAAAAAAATGCAAAAATAAATAAATAAATAAATAATTTTACTTATTGAATTAATTTATTTGATTCTTAAAATTATTTATTTGTTTACATTTGAGGCGTCTATAATTTTGATTAAAATTTTTAAACTGCAACATTAACTTAAAAAAATAAAGCCTTGTCCAATGTTTTTGTGTTACTCTAAGTTGATATTTGTGTAAATTTCATTTGGATATACTCCTCGTATAATCAAAACACCCCATTTTCTAACACTTCCAAGTAGCCAGCGTTTCTCTGTGTGTGTGAGAAAGCTGCCACAAGGCTAATTTGAGAACAAGCTTTGACAAAAGTTATGAAAGTGAAACAGAAAACAACTGACCCACATAGTGTTCATTATGTCTACTGAGCACACAGATATTTAATTAGCTAAATGTGCTGACAAAGTAAGACCTTCCTGATGGCTCAACAGTTTTGCATCAGAAGATCCTACAAAACACTGAGATAGTTAAATTGTTGGATTGCTTACAGTCAGGTTCTTATATCTATGTATGCTCTGTCTCAGGAGCAGCTAAAGAGCAAGATAGAGCTTTAAAAACCACTAACAGGCATTCATGAGATGATAATTTTCAGCCACTAGAGACTTAACACGAAAGGATAGCAGTGACCTGGCCACAACCCTACTCTGGGTTATGTGCTGAATGAGAAGCAGATATCTGAACCTTTGTGGTTAACTCATGTCAAATCATTTATTTCCTCTACCTAATTTTTAAATTACCAACATATTACTAGTAGATCTAACCATCTCCATGTATACCAAGACCCACACCCTCATTCTCCCCTGCCACCATCACCACCACCACCACAAAATACTAAAAATATAGACATTTGGAGATGAGTAAACTGTGATATAAGTCATAGGGAAAATAATGTATTGAAAAGCATGGCTGCTTCTACTTGGATCCCCCATTTTGCAATATGTCTGAGGTGACATGAGAACAGTGTGTTTTTTAAAATAGATTAATGTTTGAATATTTATTGAGTGCACATACTAAATCATAAATATGCACAGAGAAACTTCCTTCTACATACTTCAAAAGAAATGCAAAGGTGTCTAGATGAGTTAAAAAGCAGGGCACAAAAATAACAATAGAGAGCTTCCCTGGTGGCACAGTGGTTAAGAATCCACCTGCCAATGCAGGGGACACGGGTTCAAGCCCTGATCTGGGGAGATCCCACATGCTGTGGAGCAACTAAGCCCATGCACCGCAACTACTGAGACCGTGTGCTACAACTACTGAAGCCTGTGTGCCTAGAGCCCGTGCTCTGCAACAAGAGATGCCACCGCAATGAGAAGCCCACGCACCACAACTAGAGAAAGCCATCATGCAGCCACGAAGACCCAATGCAGCCGAAAATAAATTAATTAAATAAATATATTTTTAAGTTATTTTAAAAAAAGTAACAATAGAATACTTTATTATTTCTTTCACCAGACATTCCAATCATTAATGTTATACTGGAAAACATTAATCATCCTAAACTGTATCTTTATGTTAATATTTAAGTTAATACAATCAAAATCACTTCAAATAGTTTACAATTTATGTAGTTCTCTTATGACTGGTTTAATCTCCTTTAATTTTTTTTTTTTTTTTTTTTTTTTTTTTTTTTTTTTTTTTCTTTTTGCTGTACGCGGGCCTCTCACTGCTGTGGCTTCTCCCATTGCGGAGCACAGGCTACAGACGCGCAGGCTCAGCGGCCACGGCTCACGGGCCCAGCCGCTCCGCGGTACGTGGGATCTTCCCGGACCGGGGCACGAACCCACGTCCCCTGCATCGGCAGGCGGACTCTCAACCACTGCGCCACCAGGGAAGCCCAATCTCCTTTAATTTTTTAGACTATTGCAAGCTCTGAGCAATCAACAGTAAAAAAAAAGAAATGAAATAAAGTTGTTTCAGAGTGCATCCCTTTTAATTCTTTCATGGCTTGTTTTTCAAAAGGTAGTAAGCTATGTTCATCTAGTTAAGCCTCATTAGTTTACCATTTATCTGTGTGATAAAAGTCACGTCTGTGGTTTAATGTATATTTCTAACTTCCTCATCATTTAAAAATTGTAACAGTCAGGGTTACAACTGGGGTGGCCAAATTATCTGACACTGGATGGGGAGAGTTCTAGGTTTTTTTATTTCTTTAGGTTCAAGTAAACCAGGGATAGTCAAAGAACCCATACAGGCTCTGAAGAGTTACACTTTCACTTGACAAATGCTCACAAACTAGTCTTTTCTATAATTTATTTTGTAGCTCTGTCCAGATGTAGTAAGGGGAATACAGTTGATCAATAAAATATCTTTATTGATCACTTATATAGATTATATCAATCCTCACCTGTTTTCCATTGTTCTTCTAAGATTTCTGGCAGAAGTTCAGCAATATCGTTTTCAAGTGTCCTGTTTCCTGAAATAAAATTTGTCTGGATCAAGACACTTAAATAGTGTAGACTGCTGAAGATCTCAGACACTACATAGAGGACATTTCAGAGGAGCAATGAAGCTAAATCATTATGCACAAACTCTTGTCAACCATTAGTTGAAGGCTTTTCACAAGGAGATTAACTCTCAATTTGTCTTGCCTGCCCCTCATAGGCTGAGAAGTCTTCACCTCTTCAAAGAATTTGGGTTTCAATTCCCTTTCACTAATATTTGTTCTACTCTTTTTATTCAAGGTAAAGATAGTTTTTCTCAACATAGAAGATAGAAGCAATATTGGTTCTGTTTCTTCAGCATTGGAACATACATTTCTCCTATTTTTATTTTTCTTCCTTTAGCTCCGAAGACAGCCATTTAGGCTGTCTACAACAATTTTCATACACCTTAGTTTATTCTCTATTTTATAGTTATTTGGTTTATTCATATTCATCCTTACCTGCTGCTCCTCAGTTCTTATTTTGCTAGGTTATTTCTAAATCTGACTCAATCTGAGAACACCCATCTTAGGTGGGTTTCCACTAGAAGACCTTGAGCAAGGTTATGAGTGAAAGGTCTTCTTAGGAAGCACCCATAGGAGATGGACTAGATGAGACAGGGAAAGGAAGTAATTCAATACAAGGCATGTTACAAAGCAGGATGCCACTGTGGACAACAGAGGATTAGTTCTGCTGAGAAACTTGGGAAGCTTCATAGAGTCCACCTCAGAGGACCAAGAAAGCTCACTTAATATGCACACTCTTGTCAACAATTAGTGAAGGCTTCTACCAAATAAATTAATTCTAAAAATTGTCTGGGCTGCCTATTGCAGGCCAAGAACTCTCCACCTTCCTCAAAAAAAGTCTTAGGCAAAGAGTTGCAGGTACTTTCAGTAGGAAGCTCTTGGGTCAGTTCTGCAACCATGGGAACTGTATGAGTTTGGTGGATATAGCAAGGATACTGACAGCATCTGCTTCTACACACCAAGATGACTAATACCTCTCTTTATAAAACATCCATTTTTATTTTAATGAGATCATTCTCTATATCATTGTTAGAATGTGTTTTTGAAACTCCAAATCCTATTAAGCCATCCTCTATTATATCGTCAGATCACAGAAGCCCACTATATTTCCTTCCATTTTTGAAAGCCATATCTTTAGTGTTGATGGTAAGCACCTGAGTGAGTCAATTACTCCTTTCTCTCATTACTCAAGCATGATGATGCCACCGCTTCACAGCTTCAGCTAGTGGACAAGGGTCTCAGTATCCTCATCCTTAAGTAATATTAATATTTATTTGAATTAAGATAACAGTAAATTTATTTATTAGGTTGCAAAGATCAAGGAGGTTAATATAAGTAAAATATTTACCATTGTTCTTATAAAATAGTAAAGACACTAGTGTTAGTTATTATATTATTATTACTATTATTACTGTTAATTGCTGATTTCTCTAAACACTTCTTTAACTTCCACTTTTTCCTTCTTAATCAAAGTTACCCTGAAAAGTAGCCCCCTTCATCTTTAAAACATTCTAGGACAGGGTTTCTCAACTTCAGCACTATTAATATTTGGAGTTGAGTTAATTTTTGAAGTGGGGAATTGTCCTATACATTGTAAGGTATTCAGCAATATCCTTGGCCTCTACTTACTATATTCCAGTAGCACCCTTGCCACAAGCTATGGCAACTAAAATTGTCTTTGGACATAGTCAAATATCCACTGGGGTTGGGGATCAAATTGTTAGGAGAAAAATAGTACATGACATATAAAAAATAGTCAATAAATATTTGTTGAAAGAAAGAAAAAATGAAAAGAAAAACAAAGAGTGAAGGAGGAAAGAGGGAAGAGGGGGGGAAGAGGAGCGGGAAAGCAGGAGTCAAGGAGGAAAGAGAGAAAAAGAGAGGGATGTCCTGCAACAAATGGGAAGAATTTATCCTAAGTACTGATTTTCACTGAATGAAAATATCAGTAGATGATCTGACAGCTAAAGTCCCCCAAAGCTGCCACCATATATTGCCCCTATGCCAGTTTTATAATCAGATTCAGGGATATAAAACCCATGTTCTTGACCTGTACATGCAGTCTTCTGTTACTTACATCATTTTCCCGCTTTTACTCTGTATACAAATGTTCTCCAATTTGCCTCAACCTTCAGGTTCATGAGTTTTTATGACAGGTGAATGTTGTTTTAACAAATGACAATACTTGATCTCTTCTGCTGAGAGCTCTATTATTTTTGAACATTCTATACCTGGCCCTATCCAACATGGTAGCCACTAGCCAGTAGACATAGTATGAAAAACATAACATAAAAAGCTGATTAATAATTTTTATTTGATTACC
The DNA here is from genome assembly GCF_964270905.1 of Leucopleurus acutus. Taxonomy (NCBI): domain Eukaryota; kingdom Metazoa; phylum Chordata; class Mammalia; order Artiodactyla; family Delphinidae; genus Leucopleurus; species Leucopleurus acutus. Next base: position 99,517,777 of record NC_139143.1, on the reverse strand, counting down.
TGTTGAAATGATAGTCTTTTGAATATATTAAGTTAAATAAAATATATTGCTAATATTAACTCACTTGTGTCTTTTTACTTTTTTTTTTTTTTTTTTTTTTTTTTGCGGTATGCGGGCCTCTCACTGTTGTGGCCTCTCCTGTTGCGGAGCACTGGCTCCGGACGTGCAGGCTCAGCGTCCATGGCTCACAGGTCTAGCCGCTCCGCGGCATGTGGGATCTTCCCGGACCGGGGCACGAACCCGTGTCCCTTGCATCGGCAGGTGAACTCTCAACCACTGCGCCACCAGGGAAGCCCTTACTTTATTAATGTGTGTCCAGAATTAGCCAAATTGTGAAGTTGAGGGCACATTCCTCCAGACTGCTGACTGCGCCCAAGACTTCTGACACAAAGTGTGCCCAAGACTTTCTTACATCAACTGCAAGGAGTTAGAGTCCAACTAAAAAGTTAGAGGGAAAACTGCTCTCACTTCAAGCACTAACTGCCAGTTCAAGGAGTTTCCAAAACTACACTCGGTTTTGATAATTCACTAAAAGGAGTCACAGAACACACTGAAGGCTATTATACTCAGTTATTCTTTTACTATAGGGAAAGGATAGAAAGTGAAATCAACATTAAGAGGGCAGAGTCTAGGACAGTTCCAAAAGCAAAGCTTCCATTGGTTGTTGTCACAGGATGTATGGCAATCCACAGAGAGCATTGCCAACCAGAGGAGCTCACTCAAGCTTTGGCGTACAGAGTAGCCAGCCTCCACTCTGAGACTATGAGGTGCGGCTGGTCCCATCTTAAGATCTGATGTGGCCAGCCCCCACCCTAAACAAAGACATAGATGGTATGACATCAGGTATTACATAGATAACTCCTACAAGCAAGGACAAAAGCTAAACCTCTCTTGGGGTAAAGCCAGTGTGGCTACACTATTAATGTGACTACCAGACAATGTTAAATTACATATGTGGCTCACTTTATAGGTCTATTAGACAGTACTTATCTATATCTTCCCATTACCAAAATTCTTGTAGTCTATCCTACTATAGTAAATCTCAGTAATATCATTAGATTCCTATAACTAAGCTGTGCCATCTTCTGTCATCTTAAGTTTTGGGGGGTTTTGTTTTTGTTTTTATTGTTTGTTTGTTTTTGCATTTTCAGTATGACCTATTGGGAACTTTCTCCATTGTTATTCCTCTTTCTAGGATAACTGAATATATTTACATGCTTTAGAATCCCTGATTTATTTTCAGCTGATCAACCTGACAGATCTCTTAGTAAAATAATTTTACCTTGGAGCTCCATTTTTTCCCATAATGAGCTCATTGTTTTGGCACTCTTAAACCATCATCAGGAAAATGCTGACATCATCTAGCAACCAAGTTCTTGATTGAATATATTCTCCTTTCTCCTCCATGAAGAAAGAGAAACCCAGTTCTTCACAGATCCTAGATATGCTCTCTAGGTTTTTCTCAGAAGTTTTATTCATCCTTTAAAAATAGTAAAATCGGAATCATGTTCAATAACTTTCACCAAGTCTCCTGTGTAACTGCTCCAAAGACAAAGTTCTCTTCCCAGTTAGCCATTTCAGGAACACATATAACTCTCTCTAGATCAATACTTGTTGATTGGATATAAAATTTGGAGTTTAGAGTTCCGGGAAGATGGCGGAAGAGTAAGACGCGGAGATCACCTTCCTCTCCACAGATACACCAGAAATACATCTATGCGTGGAACAACTCCTACGGAGCACCTACTGAACGCTGGCAGAAGACCTCAGACCTCCCAAAAGGCAAGGAACCCCCCACGTACCTGGTTAGGGCAAAAGAAAAAACTAAACAGAGACAAAAGAATAGGGACGGGTCCTGCACCAGCGGGAGAGAGCTGTGAAGGAGGAAAAGTGTCCACACACTAGGAGCCCCTTCGCGGGTGGAGACTTCGGGAGGCGGAGTGGGGGAGCTTGGGAGCCGCGGAGGAGAGCACAGCAACAGGGGTGCGGAGAGCAAAGCGGAGAGATTCCAGCGCAGAGGATCGGGCCGACCGGCACTCACCAGCCGAGAGGCTTGTCTGCTCGACCGCCGGGGCGGGCGGGACTGGGAGCTGAGGCTCCGGCTTTTGTCGGAGCGCCGGGAGAGTACTGAGGTTGGCGGCGTGAACACAGCCTGCAGGGCGTTGGTGCGCCGCGGCTGGCCGGGAGAGAGTCTGGGGAGGGGTCTGGACCTGCCGAAGAGGCAAGAGACTTTTACGTCCCTCTTTGTTTCCTGGTGCACGAGGAGGGGGGATTGGGAACGCTGCTTGGGAGAGCTCCGGAGACGGGCGCGAGCCGCGGCTAAGAGTGCGGAGCCCAGAGACGGACATGGGACGCTAAGGCCGCTGCTGCCGCCGCCAGGAGGCCTGTGTGCGAGCGCAGGTCACTAGCCACACGCCCTTCCGGGGAGCCTGTGCAGCCCGCCGCTGCCGGGGTCCCGGGATCCGGGGACGGCTCCCCCGGGAGAGCGCACGGCGCGCCTCAGGCTGCAGCGTCACGCCGGCCTCTGCCGCTGCAGGCCCGCCCTGCACTCCGTGACCCTCCCTACCCCCCGGCCTGGGTGAGCCAGAGCCTCCGAATCAGCGGCTCCTTTAACCCCGTCCTGTCTGAGCAAAGAACAGATGCCCTCCAGCGACTTACACGCACAGGCGGGGCCAAATCCAAAGCTGAGCCCCTGGGAGCTGTGAGAACAAAGAAGAGAAAGGGAAATCTCTTCCAGCAGCCTCAGAAGCAGCGGATTAAAGCTCCACAATCAACTTGATATACCCTGCATCTGTGGAATACCTGAATAGACAACGAATCATCCCAAATTAAGGAGCCCTGTGGATGAAAGGCTCTTGGTGCTGCAGCCAGGACTCAGTGCTGTGCCTCTGAGGTGGGAGAGCCAACTTCACAAGAGGCCTCCCAGCTGCACATAATATCAAACAGCAAAAATCTCCGAGAGATCTCCATCTCAACGCCAGCACCCAGCTTCACTCAACGACCAGCAAGCTACAGTGCTGGACATCCTATGCCAAACAACTAGCAAGACAGGAACACAACCCCACCCATTAGCAGAGAGGCTGCCCAAAATCATAATAAGTCTACAGACACCCCAAAACACACCACCAGACGTGGACCTGCCCACCAGAAAGACAAGATCCAGTCTCATACACCAGAACACAGGCACTAGTACCCTCCACCAGGAAGCCTACACAACCCACTGAACCAACCTTAGCCACTGGGGACAGACTCAAAAAACAACAGGAACTACGAACCTTCAGCCTGCAAAAAAAAAAAAAAGGAGACCCCAAACACAGTAAGATAAGCAAAATGAGAAGACAGAAAAACACACAGCAGATGAAGGAGCAAGATAAAAACCCACCAGACCTAACAAATGAAGAGGAAATAGGCAGTCTACCTGAAAAAGAATTCAGAATAATGATAGTAAGGTTGATCCGAAATCTTGGAGATAGAATGGACAATAGAATGGACAAATTGCAAGAATCAGTTAACAAGGACCTAGAAGAACTAAAGATGAAACAAGCAACGATGAACAACACAATAAATGAAATTAAAAGTACTCTAGATGGGATCAATAGCAGAATAACTGAGGCAGAAGAACGGATAAGTGACCTGGAAGATAAAATAGTGGAAATAACTACTGCAGAGCAGAATAAAGAAAAAAGAATGAAAAGAACTGAGGACAGTCTCAGAGACCTCTGGGACAACATTAAATGCACCAACATTCGAATTATAGGGGTTCCAGAAGAAGAAGAGAAAAAGAAAGGGACTGAGAAAATATTTGAAGAGATTATAGTTGAAAACTTCCCTAATATGGGAAAGGAAATAGTTAATCAAGTCCAGGAAGCACAGAGAGTCCCATACAGGATAAATCCAAGGAGAAATACGCCAAGACACATATTAATCAAACTGTCAAAAATTAAATACAAAGAAAACATATTAAAAGCAGCAAGGGAAAAACAACAAATAACACACAAGGGAATCCCCATAAGGTTAACAGCTGATCTTTCAGCAGAAACTCTGCAAGCCAGAAGGGAGTGGCAGGACATATTGAAAGTGTTGAAGGAGAAAAACCTGCAACCAAGATTACTCTACCCAGCAAGGATCTCATTCAGATTTGATGGAGAAATTAAAACCTTTACAGACAAGCAAAAGCTGAGAGAGTTCAGCACCACCAAACCAGCTCTACAACAACTGCTAAAGGAACTTCTCTAGGCAAGAAACACAAAAGAAGGAAAGGACCTACAATAACAAACCCAAAACAATGAAGAAAATGGGAATAGGAACACACATATCGATAATTACCTTAAATGTAAATGGACTAAATGCTCCCACCAAAAGACACAGATTGGCTGAATGGATACAAAAACAAGACCCATATATTTGCTGTCTACAAGAGACCCACTTCAGACCTAGAGATACATACAGACTGAAAGTAAGGGGATGGAAACAGGTATTTCATGCAAGTGGAAACCAAAAGAAAGCTGGAGTAGCAATTCTCATATCAGACAAAATAGACTTTAAAACAAAGACTATTAGAAGAGACAAAGAAGGACACTACATAATGATCAAGGGATCAATCCAAGAGGAAGATATAACAATTGTAAATATTTATGCACCCAACATAGGTGCACCTCAATACATAAGGCAAATACTGACAACCATAAAAGGGGAAATCGACAGTAACACATTCATAGTAGGGGACTTTAACACCCCACTTTCACCAATGGACAGATCATCCAAAATGAAAATAAATAAGGAAACACAAGCTTTAAATGATACATTAAACGAGATGGAGTTAATTGATATTTATAGGACATTCCATCCAAAAACAACAGAATACACATTTTTCTCAAGTGCTCATGGAACATTCTCCAGGATAGATCATATCTTGGGTCACAAATCAAGCCTTGGTAAATTTAAGAAAATTGAAATTGTATCAAGTATCTTTTCTGACCACAACGCCATGAGACTAGATATCAATTACAGGAAAAGATCTGTAAAAAATACAAACACATGGAGGCTAAACAATCCACTACTTAATAACCAAGAGATCACTGAAGAAATCAAAGAGGAAATCAAAAAATACCTAGAAACAAATGACAATGGAGACACAACGACCCAAAACCTGTGGGATGCAGCAAAAGCAGTTCTAAGGGGGAAGTTTATAGCAATACAAGCCCACCTTAAGAAGCAGGAAGCATCTCGAATAAACAACCTAACCTTGCACCTCAAGCAATTAGAGAAAGAAGAACAAAAAAACCCCAAAGCTGGCAGAAGGAAAGAAATCATAAAAATCAGATCAGAAATAAATGAAAAAGAAATGAAGGAAACAATAGCAAAGATCAATAAAACTAAAAGCTGGTTCTTTGAGAAGATAAACAAAATAGATAAACCACTAGCCAGACTCATCAAGAAAAAAAGGGAGAAGACCCAAATCAATAGAATTAGAAATGAAAAAGGAGAGGTAACAACTGACACTGCAGAAATAAAAGAGATCATGAGAGATTACTACAAGCAACTCTATGCCAATAAAATGGACAATCTGGAAGAAATGGACAAATTCTTAGAGAGGCACAACCTGCCAAGACTGAATCAGGAAGAAATAGAAAATATGAACAGACCAATCACAAGCACTGAAATTGAAACTGTGATTAAAAATCTTCCAACAAAGAAAAGCCCAGGACCAGATGGCTTCACAGGCAAATTCTATCAAACATTTAGAGAAGAGCTAACACCTATCCTTCTCAAACTCTTCCAAAATATAGCGGAGGGAGGAACACTCCCAAACTCCTTCTACGAGGCCACCATCACCTTGATACCAAAACCAGACAAGGATGTCACAAAGAAAGAAAACTACAGGCCAATATCACTGATGAACATAGATGCAAAAATCCTCAACAAAATACTAGCAAACAGAATCCAACAGCACATTAAAAAGATCATACACCATGATCAAGTGGGGTTTATTCCAGGAATGCAAGGATTCTTCAATATACGCAAATCTATCAATGTGATAAACCATATTAACAATCTGAAGGAGAAAAACCATATGATCATCTCAATAGATGCAGAGAAAGCTTTTGACAAAATTCAACACCCATTTATGATAAAAACCCTGCAGAAAGTAGGCATAGAGGGAACTTTCCTCAACATAATAAAGGCCATATATGACAAGCCCACAGCAAACATCATCCTCAATGGTGAAAAACTGAAAGCATTTCCACTAAGATCAGGAACAAGACAAGGTTGCCCACTCTCACCACTCTTATTCAACATAGTTTTGGAAGTTTTAGCCACAGCAATCAGAGAAGAAAAGGAAATAAAAGGAATCCAAATCGGAAAAGAAGAAGTAAAGCTGTCACTGTTTGCAGATGACATGATCCTATACATAGAGAACCCTAAAGATGCTACCAGAAAACTACTAGAGCTAATCAATGAATTTGGTAAAGTGGCAGGATACAAAATTAATGCACAGAAATCTCTGGCATTCCTATATACTAATGATGAAAAATCTGCAAGTGAAATCAAGAAAACACTCCCATTTACCATTGCAACAAAAAGAATAAAATATCTAGGAATAAACCTACCTAAGGAGACAAAAGATCTGTATGCAGAAAATTATAAGACACTGATGAAAGAAATTAAAGATGATACAAATAGATGGAGAGATATACCATGTTCTTGGATTGGAAGAATCAACATTGTGAAAATGACTCTACTACCGAAAGCAATCTATAGATTCAATGCAATCCCTATCAAACTACCACTGGCATTTTTCACAGAACTAGAACAAAAAATTTCGCAATTTGTATGGAAACACAAAAGACCCCGAATAGCCAAAGCAATCTTGAGAACGAAAGAAGGAACTGGAGGAATCAGGCTCCCAGACTTCAGACTATACTACAAAGCTACAGTTATCAAGACGGTATGGTACTGGCACAAAAACAGAAAGATAGATCAATGGAACAGGATAGAAAGCCCAGAGATAAACCCACGCACATATGGTCACCTTATCTTTGACAAAGGAGGCAGAAATGTACAGTGGAGAAAGGACAGCCTATTCAATAAGTGGTGCTGGGAAAACTGGACAGCTACATGTAAAAGTATGAAATTAGATCACTCCCTAACACCGTACACAAAAATAAGCTCAAAATGGATTAAAGACCTAAATGTAAGGCCAGAAACTATCAAACTCTTAGAGGAAAACATAGGCAGAACACTCTATGACATAAATCACAGCAAGGTCCTTTTTGACCCACCTCCTAGAGAAATGGAAATAAAAAGAAGAGTAAACAAATGGGACCTAATGAAACTTAAAAGCTTTTGCGCAGCAAAGGAAACCATAAAGAAGACCAAAAGACAACCCTCAGAATGGGAGAAAATATTTGCAAATGAAGCAACCGACAAAGGATTAATCTCCAAAATTTACAAGCAGCTCATGCAGCTCAATAACAAACAACCCAATCCAAAAATGGGCAGAAGACCTAAATAGACATTTCTCCAAAGAAGATATACAGCGTGCCAACAAACACATGAAAGAATGCTCAACATCACTAATCATGAGAGAAATGCAAATCAAAACTACAATGAGATATCATCTCACACCAGTCAGAATGGCCATCATCAAAAAATCTAGAAACAATAAATGCTGGAGAGGGTGTGGAGAAAAGGGAACCCTCTTACACTGTTGGTGGGAATGTAAATTGATACAGCCACTGTGGAGAATAGTATGGAGGTTCCTTAAAAAGCTACAAATAGAACTACCATATGACCCAGCAATCCCACTACTGGGCATATACCCTGAGAAAACCATAATTCAAAAAGAGTCATGTACCAAAATGTTCATTGCAGCTCTATTTACAATAGCCCAGAGATGGAAACAACCTAAGTGTCCATCATCGGATGAATGGATAAAGAAGATGTGGCACATATATACAATGGAATATTACTCAGCCATAAAAAGAGACGAAATTGAGCTATTTGTAATGAGGTGGATAGACCTAGAGTCTGTCATACGGAGTGAAGTAAGTCAGAAAGAGAGAGACAAATACCGTATGCTAACACATATATATGGAATTTAAAAAAAAAAAATGTCATGAAAAACCTAGGGGTGAAACAGGAATAAAGACACAGACTTACTAGAGAATGGACTTGAGGCTATGGGGAGGGGGAAGGGTAAACGGTGACAAAGCGATAAAGAGACATGGACATATATACACTACCAAACGTAAGGTAGATAGCTAGTGGGAAGCAGCCGCATAGCACAGGGAGATCAGCTCGGTGCTTTGTGACCGCCTGGAGGGGTGGGATAGGGAGGGTGGGAGGGAGGGAGACGCAAGCGGGAAGAGATATGGGAATATATGTATATATATAACTGATTCATTTTGTTGTGAAGCTGAAACTAACATACCATTGTAAAGCAATTATACTCCAATAAAGATGTTAAAAAAAAAATTTGGAGTTTATTCACCATTTATTCAATACCTGTGGTATGATATTAAGCAAGAGTGATAAAAAGACAAGAGAAAATTTTCTGCTGTCAATGAACTCTTAGTCTCTAATGGAAACTTGACCAAAAAAAAAAAAAAAAACAAAACCCTAACATGGTCAGTGCATTTTAAGATCATGACAGCAACCTGAAGACAGACCAAGAACTAAGCTGCTCAGTCTACAGACTATGGATTCCCTGAGGCATTTATTTCACACTATTATTAATCTACACCTTGTCAGAAGAAAAAGAAAATTATTAGTTTTAATAAGACCTCAATTAAGAAATATCCATTCTTAAAGAATGCATGCTGCAGCAATGGGTTAAAGCAACACAATTAGCTATGTCTTTGCAACTGGGATTTTTAAATCCTGGCTCTTATGAGGTGAAAATGGGCCATTAATTATATTTAGTTTTGGTTCATCTTCTTATATTACTCCATTCTGTCATGGGCATATACCAATTAAAATGTATGCACACTGTTTTTATGAACACATTAAGTGGAGATGACAATCACTAATGTAAAACCAAAACAACTAAGTTGTTCTGCTGTGCTTAGCTCTGGAGGTGGGCACTGTATGAGATTCTGCAGCTCAAGCAGTTCTGTTGATGGCTTCCTGTCCCTGGAAAAACCACTGAGGATGACTCTAATAGATGTTACATTTGCACATATGTTGTTGGTTGCCCCTTCCTTCACACTTATTCTACCTTAGCTGACTTTGAACATCTGTCATAATTTGGTGAATAATAGTAAATACTCTTATGCAATATGTGATGCTACAAGGCACAAACAACTGAAAATTCATTATGCAGCTGAGTTTGGGGAAATACTCACACAGTATCGGGGACCACCTCATTGTAGCCATCTTGGACCAGATGAGGAGTTAAGAAAGCTGAGTCCTGACCTAATAATTCTCCTCCCTTACTGAAAATCTTATGGAAATTTCTTAACTTTTCTGCTTCAATCATTCATCTGAAGAGAACAATTATATCTGTTTTGGTTACTTCACAGTGATTATAAACAATAAGTGAAAGGTTTTTTTAAAGTATGTTAAAAAGATTTTAGTCGGGGCTTCCCTGGTGGCGCAGTGGTTGAAAGTCCGCCTGCCGATGCAGGGGGACACGAGTTCGTGCCCCGGTCCGGGAGGATCCCACATGCCGCGGAGCGGCTGGGCCCGTGAGCCATGGCCGCTGAGCCTGCGCGTCCGGAGCCTGTGCTCCGCAACGGGAGAGGCCACAGCAGTGAGAGGCCCGCGTTAACAAAGATTTTAGTCTCTCACAAGTCTGTACAAAAAACAGTTTCCTTAAGGTTTTATTGACCACAGCCTTGTTTTTAATTTCCTTAAATGAGATGGTTTTTCCATACTACCACACAATAATCGGTGCCTTTCAGGGAACAGGTTTGAAATTTCTATTAGTAGTTCATAAGCCTGAAGTTGTCTTCTGAAACAGAAGTCATGATGCTTTTATCACCCATCAAAGGATATTAAGGCAGCAGTTAAGAATCTTCTCAACTGTGCATGATAATCAGGGAAATCTCAGAGATTTGGCTGCAAGTAGATACCACAAACTGTTTCAGGAAACTTTTTATGTTTCTTCTTTCTTGTCAACAGGTGGTTGTACTTTTTCCTTCATTACTAAAGCATTCCCTGACTAATAGCTATATTACCATCAAGTGGTAAAATAATCATCTTCTACCATTATCCAATGCCCACGGATGTGCTTTCTGTTGTTGACTCATTGCAAATTAACTCAATGGTGCTGAGATTAATCACCCAGACCTCTTTAACTCTATTTAGAAAAATAGGGACTCCTTGGGTTTCTGTCATTGGCACCATGAGGAACCCAACATAGCCTTTACATCATTTATAGTTCTCTGTAATTGCCTTAATAGTTCTAATTAGTATACTGGATTTTGTTTTCTAGAGCTTGCTTATTTTTAATGGTTTGCTCTCTTGTTAAACGGTCTAAATGACTTTCCATCAAGACCAACTGCCAACAGAGGCAGACTGCATATCAGTAAAAAGACTTCTAATCTCAGAATTTTTTTCCCCATGATTTTAAGTTCAAATATTTAGTGTTGAGCTTTCACCAATTACAAGCAAATAAGCTGCATTAGTAGTGAAATCTCAAATCTCTTAAGAACATACTTTGTATGATTTTAAGATTAAATATTTAGAAGTGAACTTTCAGCAATCTAAGGTAAATGTGCCCTGTTAAAAATTAAAATGTCTAATGTTCGTTCAAGAGATATTTTCCAAATACAGTCAAAATATTAAATAATAATAATATACATAAAAGCACTTCAAAGTGCTTTCATAAGCATTATTCATACTAATCAATCTTAAATGTTTCAATAAATGGTGGAATATACATCCTTTAAAGATTCTTATGTAGAGATAAATATTTTCTTTATGTTTATTTTTAATGAACATTTTTACAGTTCTTTACAAACTGGGTAAAATGTGGTGGGAATTCTGATGATTTACTTAAAGGAAATCATTTGATTCCGTATGTTGCTACAGAAAAATAACAATCAAAAAGATCTTGGAAGATAGTCAGTGGGAAGGAATCATACCATCTATCAAGATATGATATATGGTTACTTTATTTTAAAAAAAAGATAAATCAAAAGCTGCTCTCCATAGATCAGATATTTGGGGAAATAGTAAAGTAAAGGAAGAGAACCCAGAAGTGTTTATACATTACAAACTCAACACACTCAACTGACAAATGTTTCTGGAGTGTTCATTAGGTGCCACGCTGTTTTAGATCGTGGAGATACATCAGTGAACAAAAAATAATCTCTAATAGATTGTAAATTACATTCTAGTGGAAGAGACAGCAATAAACAAATACATACATATAAAATAAAGCTTGAGGTAGTCCTATGTTCATGAACAAGAGGAAGATACAGGGCTGCAGAGAGGAGACACTCTTTTAGAAAGGCCACCCAGAAAAGACCCAAGAAAATAAGAGATGAAAAGACATCTGACCGAAGTAAGGGAGAGAGACATGTGGATACCTGGGGTCAGTGCATTCTGGGACAAGGAAACTAGTGCCAATGCCCTTATGGCAGAGTGTTCAGCAGAGTCAAGGAACAGAATTGAGGCACCTGTCACTAGAATACAATGCAAAATCCCTCTTTTATTAGAGTTCATGTTATAATGACTTAGATTTCCACACCCTGGTTTGAAATGCCTAGTGCCCAACACAATGCAAAAAGAGAAAAAGCTTTCAACAAAATGCATAAACACACTGAGTAAAAATCAATATGATCAATATGTGGACTACACTTATGTTAAGGGAAAAAAACACAACTGTGATTTATAAAACAAAAACAAAAGCACTGTTGATTTTTTCTGATGCCCTAGAAAGTTATTTAATTATATTTTCTCTGTCAAATTAAAAATCTAATTTACATTCCACATGAAAGTGAAAAAAATGCTTACAAATCCAATTACTCCTTGTGGGGAATTAGAATACAGACCACACAATCTGATAAAACTGGACTTTCATTCTTAAACTCCCTTAGGCATTATTAATAAAGATGCTCTCTTTTTTTTTTTTAAGATGCTCTCTTTTGAGGTATGTGTTTTATAATAACAGATAAAAGGCCCTCACCATATATTTTTGCCATTGGAATTTCCATAATCCTGGATTTTATGAAATTAAACCACTTTTATTTCGCTTTTTTAATATTTTAGTTTACATAAGTGTTTGCTATTTCTATAATAATTTATACAAATTTATTCTGGCATGGGGGATGGGTAGATAGATAACTGCTAGATGGATTAAAGTATGTATGCATGAATTTTATGAATATATTAATTGGGAATGATAATTACTTATTCAAAACCAAAATAATTAAGATATTTTTTATGTTTTCTGCTCTGGAGGTTAGTTTTTTATGAGATTTTCTCTGTCATATAATCTAAACTATATTTATCAATAAAGTGAGAAGAAAACAAACAAACAAAAATCTACTACTTAAGAGTAGAGCATAGATATTATGTAATTCTGGCTCTGCCACTTACTAGCTGTGTGACTTAAGCAAGTTACTCAACTTCCCTGAGGCTTAGCATTCTCTTCTGTAAAACCAAAATAATAATTTCTTATTGTTTTAATCATACACTATCAAAATCCATGGCACAGTACCAGGGATTTAATAAGATGCTTAAAGCTTAGCACCTATTTTATAAGTAGTAGTAGGTTTTTATTATCATCATTACTATTACTAATCAATTATGTCTCACTTTGTTGGTGGCAGTACAAACAGTCTATGTCCCAGGTGAAACTGTAATATGTACTTGACCCTGCCAGGATCTACTGGCTACTTTACAGAAAGACTTGCTCAATCTTGCACTCTTAACTTACCATACGGCAGATGGCAATCTGTGATAACATGACTCCTGGGAGTTATGCTATGTTGCTACACCATTGATAGTGAAAAACAATGGCCAATACCTGCAGAATTATAAGCTCAGTGAAGGAAAATATGGAAAAGGTTATTCTCACAACATTTTGGTATAAGGATTCTATTATAACATAAAGGAAATTTTACTTACTTAATGCCCCTGTCCAGCCAATGTTAGCTGTATACTTTTATGACCCACCTTTGAGAAAATCACATTAACAAAACGTATAATTATAAATTATATAACACTTCTCAAAGAACATTTATTAATCAAAATAGCACTAAAAACAATAATACATATATGCACAAAGCCCAGGATAGACATAGGAATTAAATATATGTTAAAGGTGGCATCTCAAATCCATGGGGGGAAAGAGGCTGTCCAAAGAAAGTTTCTGAGCCAACTTGGTAACTGTCTAGAATAAACTGAAGTTGGTTCAGTACTTCACAGAGAAAAACAGGATAAATTTCCTATTTTTCAGGAAGCAGCCCATACATTTAGTGTAACACTCTGCTTTCCCAGAGTCCCCAGGGCCATCAACATGGGGTCAAGACACAGCATATTCTGAATAAGATCACCCCCACTCCATTCAAGATCAAGAGACTAAAGCAACATCTACTAGGACTTCTAACTCCTTAACCAGAAACTCACCCTCCACCCCTCTCCAGTTTAAACTCTTAAGTCCTGAAGAGGATCTCTGCCTTAAATACACTCAGGGACTTACTTCATTAGGCCCTTTATCCCTGTATATGGCCATCACCACACTCTTAGTTAGAACAGCTACACTCTAATCACAATAAGAATCCCTACATTATCTTTTCTGTCTCATTTTCCCAAGCCATCGGATTGCTGAAATTTTTCCACTCTATCCTCTGAAATTCATGGTTCCATTATCAGAAAAATCATCTTCCCTTCACCTTCTTGAAATATGGCTCTCCCCTGTGGACACTACTTTCCCTGAAGCTCTTTCAAGTGGCAGCTGTTTATTCACCTCTAACCCCAGTGTCACTGAGCTGTAAATGAGGTAGATGTCAGCCTTGGTCCTCATTGCTGCTTTCAGACCATTCTCTCCCTAAAAAAAACAAAAAAACAAAAAAAAAAAAACAGCTTTGAATAGATTGTCACCAGATTATGTCACTAAGTATTCCCTATTTTTGCTGACATATCAAATGTTCTGGACCATTTCCCCTAATTTCTCAAAAATTTCAGCCCCTGAGTCACTGTCTCGCTCTCCACATACTACTCTTTCCTTCTTTTACAACGATTCAATAAACATGTTATAGTAGTTTGCTAGGACTGCCATAACAAAATACAAGAACTGGGTAGCTTAGTAAGTAGAAATTTATTTTCTCACAGTTCTGGAGGCTGAAAGTCCAAGATCAAGGTGCTTACAGATTGATTTCCTCTGAGACCTCTCTCTTGGCTTACAGATGGTCGCCCTCTTGCTGCCCCTTTCACATGTTTTTTTCTCTATGCACAAACTCTCTGATGTCTATGTCCTAATCTCCTCTTTTAATAAGGACACCAGTCAGATTTGATTAGCGCCCACCCTGTTGACCTCATTTTAACTTAATTATCTCTTTAAAGAACCTACATCCAAGTTTAGTCACATTCTGAGGTTCTAAGTGTTAAGGCTTCAATATATGAATTTTGGGGAAAAACAGTTCAGCCCATAACACATGTGGATGATCCATTTTATACTCTGTCTTTTCTTTTTCCTTGCTTTCACCTCTTTTAACGATCCTGTCATGAAACATATATCCTTTAAATATATATGTCAAATTATGCCATTTACCCTATCTGAGCCACCCACTCTCAAGATTACACAGAAGCTTTGTTATAGCTGCAACTCTTTTATTACCTCAATATATTGCTTCCCATCCTCTGGTGATTCCCCTTTCCAGCCTAATTCTAAAATATCTTGGTCTCAGTAATTCTTCAACCCCAGTAAAAAGGATGCTATTACCTTTGCCCTGCCCTTCGATGTCCCGATTCCACTCTTCAGCCTGCTCCAATTATTCAGTGCCTCTACCCCTTCTCCCAGTTCATTGAACTAATTTGGAAATGCCATAACCCTGGTTAAATCCAACTCTCACCATTCTGTACCTACATTCTTAAAGCTGAACAAAACTAGTCTAACTTTAAATCCATGACCATGAACCTCAAGTGGGCCCTTAGTACTACCAGCACACTTATGGTTCTTGTATATTCACTCCCCCACACTCCAAGATGACCATAACACCTATTCTCTCTTCCAAACCTCCAACACTTCCTCACTCTTAAAGCCCTTGCTACTTACTTCACTGAGATAATTAAAGGTTCAAAAGATCCGGCACCATGATATCTATGTACCTGTGTCCATCTAGACCCAGGTAGAGTCTGTCTGCCTTCCTACTGGCATAGATAAACCATCTATCTTTATAATCTAAAGCCAGTCCCCCTACTTGTAAACTAGGTCCCACCTCTCTCACCTAAGTGAGGACATTAGTTACCATTTTCTGCCACTATCTCTTTTATCATCAAACTCTTGTTCCCTTCTGTACAATCTCCATCAGCATACACACAAGCGATTATTTATCCCAAATTAAAACAATAATTTTTTAAACTTTCTCTCAGCCTCACTTTCTCCACCAGCTACGATCTCATTTCTTTCCTCCTTCTTAACAAAACTCCTTGAGATTTCTCTAAACTGTCATTAATTTCTCTCTCCCCATCTCTTTTAAACCTACTCAGATCAGGTTTTCATCCCAACCACTTTATCAAAACTGCTCTTAACAAGGTCACCAAAGATTTTCATACTGCTAAACCTTGTGGTCAATTCTCAGTCTTCATCTTCCTTGATGACTACTATCAGCAACATTTGACTCATTATCTTTATTGGGGTTCAAGGATACTATACGTCTTGTTTTCTTCCAAACTTAATGGTCATTCCTTGTCAACTTCTTTTGCTAGTTCTTTCCCTTCTTCTCAAAATAGTAATAATGAAGTGCCCAGGTTAGAGTCCTTGGTCTTCTTCTCTCTATGCTTATTCACTTGTCTCATCATCCAATCTCATTGTGCTTATTCAACATCACCACTCAGATGCCTGTTAAAAAACTAAAACAAAACAAGTCTATACTGAACTTGAACAGATATTGTATCTGTGCCCCACCACACAAAAATTTCTCCACCCATAGCATTTCCATTTAGGTTGATGATAACTCCAATCTTCCAAGGTCAGGAAAGTCATTAAGTCATCCTTATATCCTCTTTTTCTTGTCCTTGTATCCGATCCATGAGGAAATTCTTCTGGCAAATCCAACAGACTGTATCAATGTGACCACACTTCACCATCTCTGCTATTCTTACCCTATTCTCAGGCTTCATCATATCTTTCTTGGAATTTTGCAGTTGATTTCTAACTGGTCTGTTTCTTTCCACCCCTGCTCTCCTGTAATTTATTCTCAACACAGCAGTCAAAGTTACTGTTTTAAAACATGTCATGTTTGTCCCTCCTCCACTCAAAACTCAGCAATGATCCTTCATTTCACTTAAAATAAAATCCAAAGTCTTTATAAGGGTCTAGAGAGCTTTAGATGATCTGATCCCTGTTGTGTCTCTGGTTTCCCTTCCAACTATTCTCCTCATTCATTGTACTCCAGTCTCATGGCTTCTTGCTCTTTCTCAGGCATGCTCTTAACTTAGGGTCTCAACCTAGAATGTTCTCCCAGAGATTTGCATGAAAGTCACTCACTTCCCTCCTGGCTTTACTCAGATGTTACCTTCTCAATGAGGTCTGCAACAATCACCTTATTTAAAATTGCAACTTATGCCTGCCACTTGGTATTCCAGTTCCCCTTAACACACTTTATCTTAATTTTAATAGCATTCATCACTTTCTGTCATACTATATAATTTATGTATTATGTTGTTTTGGGAGTTTTTTGTTTTGGTTTGTTTTTTTTAAATCTATCTCCTTCCCCTAGAGTGTAAACTCCACAATGGCAAGGATATTTGTCTTGATCAGTGATACATCCCAAGTACTTAAAATAGTTCCTAGTACATGAGAGACACTCAACAAATGTGTTCAATGAATGAATGAACAAATCAAACAAAAATTTAAATGTTAAAAAGATGAAATTATCAAATGCTGGAATAAAATTGTATGTTGGGTGGGGGGTTGGTGGGTAGGTGGGGTGTATAGAAAAGCCCTTTTTATTGTATCTCAAAACCTTAGATCCATAAAAAGATAAATAAGTTGAATAAATTAAAAATTTTAAAAATCTTTTGCCCAACAAGACACCCTAAGCTAAGGCAAATCTCAAATCACTAGAAACAACCTTTATCTGTGATTTTCATATCACAGTAAAGGTTAATCCTTGTAATATATAACTAGAAATTGATAAGAAGAAAATCTAACCACCCAACAGAAAAATAGGTTAAGGCTAGGAACATACAATTCACACATAAATGGAAATATAATGGCTTTTAACCATATGAAAAGATGCCCAACTGCTCTCATAATACAAATTAAAACTACCCTGGGATACTGTATTTACCCATCAGACTGATAAAATCCAAAAGCATTTTATGGACGAGCTCACAAATTGCTGTTGAAAGTATAAACTGGTATAACTTCTTTGGAAGGCAATTTACCAATATCTGACAAAATCACAAGTGAATAGACCTTCTGACCTAATAATTCCGTTTCTGGGAATTTATTCTATATGAATCTATTTGCATGTGTATGACATGAGGTCTGTAAAAGGTTTATTCATTGCAATACAGCATGCCCTAGTAAAATGCTAAAAACAAGACAAGTGTTCATCAGTAAGACTTTGGTTAAATAAATGATGATCTCTCCATCAAATGAAATACTATTCAATTGTATAACAGAATGTGGCACTCTATATTTTGATGGTGAAAACTCCGAGATATAATATTAAGTGATACTGCAACAAGAAGAACAATGGTATCTTGTGTTTAAAAAACAGAGTAATAAGAATATACATAAACATCGGCATTTGCTTACATGTATAAAAACAAACAGTAGAAGGATATATAAGAAATTAATCAAAGTAGTTGGAGTAAGGAGGTAGGGACTGAGAAAAAGAGAGGAAAAGGTAAGACTAAGACTTTTCATAGTGTATCTTTCTGCATTTTGTACATTATTTTTGAACTATGATATTGTATTATCTATCCTAACAACCACATGTTAAAAAATAGTTGCAGAAAAATCTCCTAAGAAAATCATATCAGTACTACATCATTGAAACACCAACTAACTTCATTTTATAAGCACCTTGACTAAACACTTTATGTATACCAAATATGAAAACAGAGAAAAAGAACGTTTCTTCATTTTGACTCCAGGAAGGCTGTGGTGAGGGAGGAGCAGGGACTGGTTAAGAATTCATTACTGTTATTTATTGCATACTGAAGGCCTGCAAACATGTCAGGAATCCAAATAAAACAAGGCAAGAAACAGTATTAGCATCAGAGACAACCACTGGCAGTGAGAAGTACCACTTGCAGAATGAATAAACAGGTGTATAGCCACTTGAAGTTTAATCTCCACATACTAGGAATGAACAGATAAATAAAAGAGAAGACTTCCCACTGAGACCAAGAAAAATTTGACCACAGAGCAGTAATGCAGCACTGTTGTTGAAATAACAATCAAGATAGTGGGTAATGAAAACAGGAGGAAAACATAAAAACCGGAGGCAATCCTCCTTATATTTAGCATCTATTAGTTCCTTTCTATGTACAGTTCAAGGCCCTCAGATGAAGAGAGACCTCCATGCCAATGCTCCCACCTTTGGGTCCAAAAGTGGTGAGTACCACTTTTGGTACTTTGAAAGATCAAAGGATTTTGAAAGATCAAAGGAGTGTAACCAAATGAACTAAAAGTAAAATTGAAGACATGTAAGAATGAATGGAATTGGGAGTATTCTGCCCAAAGAAAAGAAAGGTAAGAGAAAAGGGGAGTAGAATCAGCATCAATAAGAACACATTTGATTACCAACCATTTCAGACATTGGGAATCAGAGAATAAAAATAAAACACAAATACACCCTCCAGGGAGCTTAGGAGATAGGACATACACATTAAAACCAAGTGTATAAACATGTTGCTTGAGAGTCAATCCAGCACAGAAATATATTTTATTATAGAATGCTATGTCAGTACTAAAAATGTTAGGCAATTTCATATAAAAATCTGGATTTTCAGCTTCTTTTCAAAAACTGGGGCACAGAGGATTGCCAAGTGTTGAGAGAAGGAACTGTTTCAGGTACACTTCAGGGATGTATTTTACACTGAGAAAAGAGGGAGCATCATGTGAGAGAAACTACCAGGGGCTTGGGGCCTACAAAGCTTAGAACAAGATGAAGTACAGTGTTGAGGCATATAGGAGTCAGCTTGGGATGCCATAACAAAATACCATGGGCTGGGCCGCTTAAACAACAGAAATTTATTCTCTTAAAATTCTGGAGGCTGGAAGTCTGAGATCAGGGTGCCATGATGGTCAGGTTCTGGTGAGAGCTCTTTTCCTGGCTTGTACATGGCCCCCTTCTTGCTGAGAACCCACAAGGGGGAGAGATAGCTATCTCTTTTCTCTCTCCCTCTTCTTATAAAGCCATTAATCCCACCATGAGAGCCCCACGACCCTCATGACCAAATCAAAGCCTATTTACCTCCCAGAGTCCCCATCTCCAACTACCATTACATGTGGGGTAGGGGTAAGGCTTCAACATACGAATCTGTGGGGTGGGGGGGAAACAAACATTCTGTCCATACAAGGGGCCAAAGTAAACCATTTTCTGGGTAAGAAATGCATGTTAATGGAAGCCTGGTTGGAAGAGATATGATTTTTCAATTATCTCTTTTCACTCTTTTGTATTTTAAATTCAGTGTACTTAAAAATCTTTCTCCACTCAAAACCTCACTCTCTAACTTACAAATATTACATCCCCAAAATCCCATCTTAAAATCCTTCTAGAAAAGGTAATGTATATTCCATTCCATACCAATTACAGACATAAAACCATGAGGTCAGTTTCACAAAGAACATAAGAAAATTTGTCTTGCTAATTTATGTTTACCTTTCATGAAAAAATAAATATTTTTAGTGAGCAGAGATTTAGAATCTGGTCAATAATTTGATATACAAAATTAATTAATTAACTTAGTGATGGTAAATTCAGTCAAATGAGGTCACAAGTTTTACTTTAAAATTAATTACCTGTACACCTTCTTTAACAATATGGAAGCATTTCATTTATTTTTCAAAACAGCTGTTAACTACTTAATTTTTTTAAACATGCTGCTAAAAACCTTCTTTTGCCCATAAATTCACCATATTTACATTGCTATTATTCCCCACTTCAGCTCCTTCTTTTGAAAGCAGGTGGCTTGTATTTCATAATTAGCAAATACTAAAATAGATCATCAAAATGCAACTTTGTCAAGCTCCTAAAAGAAAGAATTTATATCAGAATATGGTCCAATCCATATCGGTGATAGCGCTGATAAAAGTCAGCTCTATACAGAGGTGTTGCTCTCTCATAGCTTTGCATACCCAACTCTCCCTTCACAGGTCCTTAATGTCCTCATCTCTAAAGCTGGGTCTGGAACCAGGGTTAGCTCTGAAAATGCAGGAGAACGATTTGTCTTTCCTATGTTAGCCCAAAGGAGACCTCATAATCTACGTGAACCACTCTGTAGATTTGAGAGCCACTTATCTGCCATAGCTCTACCACTTACTAGCTCTTTGGCGGCTTACTCTCTCTGAACATCACTTCCTTAATCTTCAAAAGTGACACAATAATAATGCCTGTTGCCTAGAATTATTATAAATTAAATTCTTAGTACAGTGTTCTACAAAAAGAAAGCACTTAATGCAGGCCAAAGAAGAGACAGATTACATGAATTTAGTCTCTCTCTTTCCTGAAACCATATCGTAATAGAATTGGTTTGTTTTGTTTTAAGACACAAAGCCACAAGGACAAGGAGAACAGAAGAACAGAGAAAGGTAAGAAAAGTTTAGAAGTCAGAAAAGCAAATGATAACTGACTAATGGGAACTGACAGCAGACCCGGGAAGGTAAAATGCAAAGCAGGTAATGAGGGAAGTGAGAAGCAGCCCCATTTAACACATATAACTGTGCCCCCCACACCCCACCCCTGCCTAAGGTATAGGTGAAAATAAAGCCAAAATACGAAGATTGATGAAAAGTCTTTGTAAGAACCAGTTATCCCACCATTAAAAAACCAGATCACCTGTGTGATGGTTTCTCCCCAGAAGACATTTACATCCTTAATGCTGAGACTTCAGGCTTCTTACCCTTGTACTTCACAAAAGTGGAAAGCCAGGCCTATAAATAACCTGTCAAGAGACTGGAAGAGCTTTCTCAGAAGAATCTGACCTCTACCTTGAAAGATAGGGACCAAAACAAACAAAAATGGAAAAGGCTTCTCAGAAGAAACAGAAACTATGCAGGAAGAAGAAATTTTCAAGATATTACTAAGACCCTCAGTAATATAATAAAAAATAA
The DNA here is from genome assembly GCF_964270905.1 of Leucopleurus acutus. Classification (NCBI taxonomy): domain Eukaryota; kingdom Metazoa; phylum Chordata; class Mammalia; order Artiodactyla; family Delphinidae; genus Leucopleurus; species Leucopleurus acutus. The sequence continues at coordinate 99,496,311 of NC_139143.1, read as the reverse complement.
TGCATCTGTGAAAAAGAGAACAGAACTCTATTTAAAAAAAAAAAAAAAAGGAGCATCAGGAAACAAAAGAGAGCTTTCTGGTCTCCTCTCTAGACAATAAACACAGTAGTTAAAGCATGAGTATGCCCCTTGATAAAGATTTCCTAAATCAGCAATGCCACATGAGTGTTTTGGGCTCTGACATCCAGGTTTCACATCCTTTCTTTATATGCATCCTCCCTAACTCCCTGTTCTGATTTAGATATCCCCTATCTGTGCATTCAACATGCCCTGTGCATACATCTTTCACAGCACATACACAATGTACCTTAATTTCTGTTTGTTTGTCTATCTTCCATACGAGGGTGTGAAGTTTCTCCAGGGAAGGGACTGGATATCACCAACACATAGCATAGTCTCTGGCATATTAGTAGGTGCTCAATAAATTTTTTTAGTGGATAAATAACTGGATGGGAGAACTGCTGTCACACCAGGTTGGTATGTCCCCAGGACTGATCATTCCAAAAGCCCATTATCAGTTTTGCTAGACTCGCATACTAAACTCAGACATGCCACTTAACAGAGAGAAAAAACCAGAAAAGTGTTTGAGTAGAGGAAGAAGGGATGAATGGGATCCTCCTTTCAGTAAAGAATGCCAATTTGAACAGATAATATCTAATTATATACCAAAAACACCCAACTCTATGGAGCACCTATAGAATTATGCTTCCAGTTGCAAAGGCAACTACTCTATTACTATAGTTAAACACCAAATAATCCATTTAACAGTGGTCATATTTGAAGTTATTTTCTTCTTTTTCCTTCTGACTTTTCTGATGTTTTTTACAGTGCAAAGGTATTACTTGGATAATAAAAACTAATTGTACATGAATAAAATATATAAAATAATATGAATTCAAATCAATGCTGAAATATATTTAAAAATTCTCACCTGTTTATGAAATGTACTTTGACCCAACAATGCATAGGATTCACTACGTTTGCCCTGGCTCCTCTCAGATCTACAGAACAAATAACTATGCAAGTGAGACCCAGACATGCCTATTTCTTACAAGCTACACAGATGGTTCTGATGCTCAGGCGGGTCTGCGAGTCACCATTTATAGAACACATGAAGGCTCCTTAGAGATGTATGATCTTAAGCCAAGAACTAGGACTCCACCAAGTAACTGCGTTCAGTGACTTCACTCATAACTTGTAAGTGGCAAAGTCATCATTAGTTGAGTAAGAAGAGGGGTGGAAGGAGATACATAAAGAATAGGATTTCTTGGGGTGACTACTGAGCACCGTTTAATCCAGATCCAAAGTATCTATTAAGCGAAGACAATGGGTAAGATAGGATTTATCAGGCTTATTTCAAGTTTATCTTGCTCTTCTATATTTCTAACTGCTAAGCAGTAATTTCTTAGAGGATTACCTCCATTAAAAACCCATCCTCGGGTCTTCCCTGGTGGCTCAGTGGTTGAGAGTCCGCCTGCCGATGCAGGGGACGCGGGTTCATGCCCCGATCCGGGAAGATCCCACATGCCGCGGAGCGGCTGGGCCCGTGAGCCATGGCCGCTGAGCCTGTGCGTCCGGAGCCTATGCTCCGCAACGGGAGAGGCCACGGCAGTAAGAGGCCCACGTACTGCAAAAGAACCCAAAAAAACAACAACAAAAAAAATCCTCATCCTTTTTGCTAGCAATTCTTTCCAAAGTATATAAAAACCTATTTCAGTTTTTAAGAAGCTAATCAAATGGATATTCGAGTTCATTTGCTTGGTGTCCTTTGCTAAGAGTTGACACTCAAATAAGGGCTTATAGCATATGCATTTGCGCTACTAACCATGTCCGCTAACCATTTATCTTCCTTTGTTTTTTCTAAACTGAAAAGCTAAAATTCTGTTAGTCTGTCACTTTATTTTTATTCACTATATTACATTCAAATAGCATCACTATTATATTAATGTAATAGATGATCTCTGTAATTGAATGTGAATACTATCACTTTGTACCCTTCTAGAGTTATTAATTACCGTGTATTCATTGTATTTTCAAATATGGCTGCACAGTAAATAATACAACATAAAGAGGCTTTAACCTATTCCCAAAGTGCATGTATGACAAGGATATAAAGCCAGTGGTGTATTAACTTAAAAAATAGATCAACCTTATCTTGTAAAAAGAAGATAAAAGGTAGTTCTGTCATTAAAGACAACCATGCTTGAGGCTGTAAACCATACTTGAGAATATAAAGACAAGCCTGGAAACGTGTTATATTTTGCTTCCTGTCCTTGAAGAAAGTCAACTCAATGGACATTTTAAAAACAAACAAACAAAAAAACAGATTCAATCATTCAGGTATTTCCTCATGTTGACTAGGCTGAGAAAGCATAAATTCAACAATAAAAACAACAATAATTATAGTATCATTTTATAGCACTTTACAGAGAGCTTTAATATACGTGAAGGTGAAAATTAATTGAATTCTTAAGTATGGCCATTACGCTATCCAGATATCCTAAGGCATATACGTGGAAAACCTAATGGTATTCATCCGAAGAGTAACACAGTAGTACCTCAAACCAGCAAGAAAATTCAGAGTGAAAATTAAATACCTGCAGAGCCATGTAGGGAAGATATTTGAATAATACAAGAATTATCCTCAAGTTTTTGAGAAAGGGACTCAGCATTATCTGCCAACCGTAGACAAAGCTGGGTTAAAGGACTACCAAGTAGATTTTGAGCTCTTTGTATTGATGCTGGTCTGCACCCTCTGGAGTTTCCCCTGGTGAAATCTGAAACTGGCCCTGCCACATGGAGGACAAAGAGAGACTGAAGAGAGGCAGACCACTGCAGATTGGTAGGCAGCAGGTTAAAAGGCAAGGGAACTTATGTAAGTGGCTCGTCTTGGGCGGCCACAAGATGAGTAGATCTCCACACCTGCCAGGCAGAATCTTAAGGTTTATACAGAGACTTTAATGGGGTTCAGTCACATACACAGTCCAGATGGTCTCAACAATACTTTACTCTCTTAAGGCTTCATCCATGAAATGGCTCCGGCTATGGGAATGGTGGGCAAAATATACATTTCAAGGACAGGAGAGGGGTGAGGAGCCTCCAATCGCCCGAATCCAGCTTACAGGTCAACAGGCGGTCACATCCTCTCGATGACCTCCTCCAACACTCCATCCCTCGTAACCGGCTCTTACAATTTCACACACACCCCTCTTCTGTAACGTGCCCTGAGTGGTCAGCAAAGGGTTTCACCAGCAGGAAGGTAGCTCATTTGGCGGCTCTCTGGCTGCATTGGAGGCAGATTCCACAGCAGCCACATGGGCACATGCAAGAGAAAACACAGAAAAAGGTAATGTTTCTCAAACTAAGTAACAGTTTTTTCCACCAAGAGGCCCATGATCTGAACCTGATTTATTAAGTCCCATAGGCTGGAGGTCAGATCCCTCATAACATTCACTTGTGTATTCATGTGATTTAATAAAGATGATGCCTTATCAGACTCATCAAGTATGAACACACAACATTCTATTTGGATAATGGCACAGGTGCTTCCTTTTGAGACTGTAATAATGTCCAAGGCCATCCAATTTAGGAGGACAGCATTTCTCATTAGAGATATTTCATTGTTCAATAAAGACAGGCTTTGTCGGCTATCATTTAAGGCTTGCTGGGTGAATTCAGTAAGGGTTTCTATGTGTGCTATAATATCCTCCAGGCCAACAAACGGAACAAAGACGGCAGCCAAGTGATTGTACCAGTGGAAAACAGAATGTGCCCATCTAGCCTTGAGGAGAGGGGGTTTGACAATTTTTGTTACTTTGGGGTGGATTCTCCCCTGTGCCCAGGGAAGACCTAGATAGAGCACAGTGGCCCAACCACCCAGGTGAAAGCCATGGCCAAAGATTTGCACCACACAGCCACTGGGTTCCATTTGGGTTCCCCAACGAATACCTGGCGGTCACAACCAATGATTGCCAAACCAGTCACTATCCTTTCATGTGACAGCATGACTACACAGTTTTGGTGATATCCATTCCATATTCCTGGTACAATTGGGTTGGTTCTGTTTAGAGTGATTCATCTGTTCCCAACATAGGGGTGCCTGGGTTCAAATGTCCATGACCCAGGGTGAGCCACATGAACCCATCCCAAATCTGAGTGTAACCACCTACAGCTCTAGTGATGGTAGTTTTAGGACCCTTCTGGTCAGCAGAGTGATGGGCTGCCTGTGTAGTCCGATTGACAGAAAAAGAATACCCATGCCAAGTGTTACTGATATTCAAGCCACAGGTCAGGTCTCTGGATGAAGTATTGGTTGATACTTGATTGGTTGATCAAGTATTGCCAGATGAATTAAGAGTACTAGTCCTAACTTGTTCTACCTTAATATACTGCTTTAGGGCCTTCTAATTCTCTGCCTGGAGTGGCAGTGCCCACTATGGTAATCCTGATGAGCTAAAGAAGGGCAGCTTCCCACAATACCCAACAGTTGGATTGATTCCTTTGTCAGGCATACTAGTGGGCCCACTGTAAAAAGGTATTTCCATTAGGTGTCCATCCTGTGGCCAGACAACAGAATAGCAGCAGAAGCCTAAGGCCAAAATGACAGATTTAGTAGAAACTTGTATGGGAAGATCTTCCCCTTTTAAGATTTACACTTGTGGACTAATCCTTAGATGTTAATGTGACTGCAGCTTTAAGAATTTGACCTGGTTGTACATACCATACCTGTTGGCCAGAGGAGGCAGCCCCATCAGGCATGAGGAGACGGGCTTGGTGTGGGATGTGCCAGATCGGGACTCTCATTTTTCCCCCTCTTTCAATGGTACATGTTCCATTCCAGGTATAGTATGTTTCAATAGGTCCAGCTTGCAGCAAGACAATAGGATCCCAGTGGAGATTGCGTAGTTCCTCCTCACCCAGAGGTATGAAGTAATTCACACATCCCAGTGGAACTTCCCATTGCCAAGGATAATGTCTTTCCCAGGCATGATGGAGCTTTGTGCTCTCAGCAGCACAGCACAAAAACCACAAGAGAACCAAGGCAATAATTGTCTTCAAGACGTCCAAACCTTTATGGCATTGGGTATTTGGCAAGGATTCCCAATCTGGCATATGGGGCAATATGCCCTATAAGTTGATCTTTCAAATGTATTAAAGCCTGGGATAGTACTTTAGTCCACCAGACCAAGGCAGTTTTACCTATTAGTAATTTAATTTGCTGGTTTACTATTTCATTTTTCCTTTCTACTAACATAGCAGCTTGCAGGTTATAGGAGAGGTGGAACTTCCATTCAGTGTCATAGTCTTCTGCCTAGTCCTGCATATCATGACCTTTGAAATGTGACTATTCCACGGGAGTATCCATATGGTACTCAGCTTCTCTGATCCCCTAATGGTTGCAGCCTGGTTTGCATGGTGACAGGGGAAAACTTGAGTTAGGCCAGATGAAGTGTCCACACAAACCAGGGCATATTTAGAACCCTCAGTCAGAGGAAGGAGGCCAATATAATCAAAATTTGCCAATCCCTCACCATTTGGGAACTCCAGTGAATGGCCCCAAACTCTTTGGTAGTTGCCTTGGTTATTGTTTAGAACACACAGGACATACTGTTAGTACATGAAACAAGCCACTGCATTTCAAAGGCAATTGGGCATCCTTGACAATATGTCATCACACCCAGGCACTAGAGTGGCCACTCTTTCTATGCATCCAACCTGCTGTATCGGCTGAAGGGTCAGTTGTTAGGGATTATACTGGAGCAAGGGCATCAGCTTCCTGATTGCCAAGGGAGTGTCAGTGCCTTATGAGACAGGATGTGGAAGACAGTGAGGACTACTTCAGGTTCTTGCAGGCAAACCCAAATGCTCTCCATACATCCTGACCCCACAAGGGCTTATTCACAATCATCCACCCCTTGGCTTCCCATTGTCCAAGCCATAGACAGGGGTTGGCATACAGGGTGCTCCCCTGCTGCAAACAGGCATGCCATTAAGTCAACGTGGGAGTTTAAGCCATGGCAGAGATGGGTCAATGGAACATATTCTCAACCTATCTCTTGAGAGAAAGGGAAGTTCTTACTATGATATGTTGTTCCTTCATAGGAGGCTCTGCCTGGAGGAGTACTGTGTACACTGCTAGGAGTGTTGCTCTATGGGGGGGGGGTCTATCAGGTTTCTGTCCCCTTCTAGAGCTGAAACCAAAACCTAGGGGTACCCTCTTCTGTTGTTATTGCCACAGTGCCCAACCCATACCTTCCTAAGTCACAGATACATCTAACAACTCAAATGGTAGCCCTGCTTGGAAGATGCCCAGAACTTTTATCTGTTTTATTAGTATTTTTGCCTTCTCAAAGGTGACTTGTTGCTCTGATTCCCAGTTCCACATGTGCCCTTTCTTTAGCAGGCAGTATAAGGGATGGAGGCAGTCAGCACAGGAGGGAGTAAAAGTCTTCCAAACCTCCCACATCTACAAAGGCTTGCATTGCATGCTCTTAGGGATTGGATAGGCTTGCATCTTGTCAATCAGAGCTTCTGGGACAATACACATCTTACCTGACCATATGGCTCCCAAAAACTTTATGGTAGTGTCTGGGCCTTTACTTTTTTGAGGGTTCACCACCTATCCTGTAGGTTGAGCCCTCCTACCTTTGCAAATGGCACGCTAAGTTCTCCAACTTCTTATCCTGCTCTCCCATCTTGTCTGCCAGCCCCGAAGCTAGTAGAGTAGTGGACAACCACACATCCTTCTCTAACCACAGCTCTTCTTCCTGCTTTCTAACTCAAGCTTCAGCCTCTAGTTGGGCTTCAGTGGCCAGCAACCTGTCCACAGTAGAGGTCAGCCCCCTGCACGGCCATTCGCTCCCCTTTTTTGCCACAGTAGCTGTACATTCTGTACACACACGCAGTCCACAATCATCTAACATATGGGCCACCCCTTCCCATACAGAGGTCAATGGCGATCTCTGGATTTCCCCTTGGGATGTCTCTTTTTCATGGCTCATTTCTTTGGTCTCCTGGTTGGCTCACCAACTGTTGGTTCCTAAACCTGGGAGCTACCCTGGTGAAACCTGAAACTAGCCTCCTACACAGAGAGTGAGGAGAGACCAAAGAATCAGGCAGATGAATCCAAATTGGTCATTGGCAGGTTTAATAAGCAAGGGAATTCACATACAAGGCTTGTCTTAGGTGGCCACAAGGTGAGTGGATCTCCATACCTGTCTGCCAAAATCTTAAACTTTATCTAAAGGCTTTAATGGGGTTCAGTCATGTACACAGTACAGATGGTCTCAACCTTACTTTCTTAAAACTACATCCTGGATATTGCTCTGACTATGGGAACAATGGGCAGAACATACATTCCAAGTGCAGGAGAGAGTATAAGGAGCCTCTGATTGCCCAAGTCCAGCTTATGGGTCAACAGTCAGTAAAGTCCTTTGAATGACCTCCTCCAACAATTGTGAGCTCCTTATGATGAACAAAGAGACTGCTTCCTCCTCTCTTTCTTAAAGCCCAGCACAGTGCTAGATATGTAGGAGCTCAACAATATTAAGTGAATAAACCAAATAATATTCTTTTTCTTTAAACTGAACTTCACTCTATTTTTTCTTTTTATTGAAGTATAGTTGATTTACAATATTATTAAATCAATTAAGGTTCTTATATACAGTCAGTCTACTACAGCTTCACTTACAATTCCCACACCACAACTCTTCTGAGTAAAACACAGGCAGATATTAGATAAAAATATGATGTCTAACTTGCTTTTTTCCTTTGATATATAGAAATAGAGAAGCTGCAGAACAGAGATGGAAGAAATGAGAAGCTCGGGTACCTCCTCTATGCAAAGTCATCCATAGGTATAGTATAGTATGATCCATTGTGGCTTTAGAGGGAGCTGAGAACTGAACACTATACAGCAATATAAGTGAAGGAAGTACTGCTATGTGCAATCACATGGATCAATTTCAACACACATATATAGAGCAAAATAATCTAGACCTATGACAAGTCAGCCTCTTTTTGCTTATTTTCTGATCTCTAAAGGGATTAATAATAATACCTACTACAGAGGTTTTATGAAAATCGAGTTGTCTCTGGTACATAGTAAGCAGGAAATAAATGTTAATTGTCATCAAAATAATTAATATTGTGCCTATATGTATGATGCTACACTAAACTGTGGGAAGATAAAGGAAATTGGTTCCTGTCTAAAAGGAATTTACAATCCAGTAGAAAAGATAAATAAGTGATGGACATAACTATGTGCCTTGGTTTTCCAAACTGAGAAAATAGGGATACTGATAACCACCTCATACGTTCTGAGAATTAGAGATTATTCCCTAAAATATAAACTCCATAAAAGCAGAGACATTTGTCACTGAATGTTTTATGGTATTATCAGGATACTTACCTTGGGAAAGGGAAAAAGTACAGGACTGGAGGGACACAGGTACAGTTATGACACTGGTAATGTTTTATGTCTTGATCTGGGTAATGGTGCTACAATGATCATTCATTCTGTATGTATATTTGTATTAGTCAGCTTTGTTTTTTGCTGCAGTAACAAATAACACCAATATCTCAGTAGCTTGCAACAACAAAAGTTTTTTGTTTCTTACTTCCATTACATGAGAGCTGCAGTCTACTGGGTTCATTTAGGCTCAGCTCAGCTTGGCTTCATTCCAGGAGTCTTCTCTTCTTGGACCCAGCCTAAAAAAGTAGCCACTACATACACTATATGTGGTATGATTTTTTTTTCACATGGCAGGGTTCAGAAACTCAAGGGTGACTAAGGCAAACTGTGCTGTATTAAAATCTTTGGCTCAGATATGGTGTACAGCTTGTTTAAAACTGTTTCTGATCTATTTGATCTGGTCATCTCCCCATGCCATGAGCCATACCCACAGTTCTCTGAGACACAGAATAATTTTAAGATATTTTGCGATATCTATCAAACTTTAGTGGGAATACACCCTTGGTCTCTTTACCCGGAGCTATATTCTTCAGCTGAAAGCGTTATTTAACAGATGTAATTGAAATCCCAAATCAGTTGATTTTGAATTAATCAAAAAGGAGATTATCCTGGGGAGGTGAGAGGCAAGGAAATTATTTGGAATAGGACCCTCCCTGAGATAAAACAACTTCTTCTACTAGTCTTGAAGAAGTAAGCTGCAAGTGTTGTGAGAGAGCCTGGGAAATGACCCTGTGGCAGGGAACTGCCAGCAGCTTCTAGGAGCTAAAATACCCTCCATCTGACAATCAGGAAAAGAGGGAAACCTCAGTCCTATGGCTGCAAGGAACAGCAACCACATGACTGGGAGAGAATCCCAAGCTCCAGAAAGGACTAAAGCCAGGCAGACACCCTGATTACAACCTTGCAGAGGTTCTGGGGAGGCAGTGCCTGAACTCCTGACCCACAGACACCATGAGATAAAAAATGTTTGTTGTTTTAAGTGGCTAAATTTGTAGTAATTTGTTTTACAGCAGTTGGAAAAATAATAGACCTTCCATTCCATAGTCTCTACATGGCCTCACACTGGTCCTAGCAGTCTTCAGATTGTCTAGTGCAGTGGTTCTCAAGTTTCAGTGTTCTTGGAATCTCCTGAAGGACTGTTAGAATAAAGACTGCAGAACCCCAACCTCAGAGATTCTAATTCGTTAGTTACAGATTGGGGTTCATGACTGTGTGATTCTAACAGTTTCCCAGGTGATGCCGATACTGTTGGTCTAGAAACTACACTTTGAGCATCACAGGTCTACCATGACTACATTACTTCTATGCACTTTAAATGCCCTCAGTTGCAAAATGCTATGAGAACATAAGCATCTGATACAAGCAAATGGCTGGCTTCCTTTCATATTAAAGGTTTTCATAAAAGAAACAAAAAAAAAAAAGAGAGAGGAAGATCTTATTAAATGTTACTCATTAACCGCAATACCTGATTTTCATTAAACTACCTGATTCTTATTACTCCTGGAGCAGGTGTGCAAATGCTTATTTCCATAGATGCACCAATACATTACTTTTCCCATATTATAATTTACGTTCCTGTTTTTCTGTACTATTTTCAATATAGTGGCCTGATTTATAGCAGAAATTGTTAAAATGTCATAACCAATATTTACACTTGAAATTGTTAAAATGCCATATTCAATACACTAAGAGGGCTCAGTAAATTTAAACTGAATCACTAATTATGGATTAAATTCATAATATCCCTGTTGTCACTATTGAAACAATTCAATACACACATTTTTTAAAAGAATTACAACTACTTATAATAATATCATCAGGGAGTTATGAATTTGCTATTCATCTGTTTTAGTATTAGGTTTAATATTTGGGCCAATATACCATGGATCTAAAAGACACTACACACATCAAGAGAGTAACATATACCTAGGCTTTTTATGTTTGATGTTCCAATTTGTTTAAATACAAAAATCACCACCTTTTGTGTTCATTTTCTATAAAGGATTTTTTTTTGACAGAAGTGCCTCTTTCTATGCTGGCAGCTTCTAAGTAACTGCACCATGGCAAGAACTGCATCATTTAATGAATATTCATGTCAAAGAGATATTTATAACATTGTTCGTCATTGTTCCTTTACCCTTTCCCAACACACACTTTGAGAATTATAATTAATTCTTGAAATTCTAAAGGAACTACCTTCAACTCTTATACTAGGCTTTTTTTTTTTAACATCTTTATTGGAGTATAATTGCTTTACCACGTTGTGTTAGTTTCTGCTGTATAACAAAGTGAATCAGCTATATGTATACATATATCCCCATATCTCCTCCCTCTGAAAAGACAACCCTCAGAATGGGAGAAAATGTTTGCAAATGAAGCAACTGACAAAGGCTTAATCTCCAAAATTTACAAGCAGCTCATGCAGCTCAATAACAAAAAAACAACCCAATCCAAAAATGGGCAGAAGACCTAAATAGATATTTCTCCAAAAAGATATACAGATTGCCAACAAGCACATGAAAGGATGCTCAACATCACTAATCATTAGAGAAATGCAGATCAAAACTACAATGAGGTATCACCTCACACCCATCAGAATGGCCATCAACAAAATATCTACAAACAATAAATGCTGGTAGGGTGTGCAGAAAAGGGAACCCTCTTGCACTGTTGGTGGGAATGTAAATTGATACAGCCACTATGGAGAATAGTATGGAGGTTCCTTAAAAAACTAAAAATAGAACTACCATACGACCCAGGAATCCCACTACTGGGCATATACCCTGAGAAAACCATAATTCAAAAAGAGTCAAGTACCACAACGTTCATTGCAGCTCTATATACTAGGCTTTAAAACACACTTTTAAACAACAGACCTTCAAATTAAAGAGAAAAAGAAATTAGAAATAAGTATTTGTAGGAGGAAATCACATCAGGACCCAAGGTAAAATAATACAAGAAAGAAAGTTGATAGTTAAAAGCAGTATAGGGCTTACCTGGTGGTGCAGTGGTTGAGAGTCCGCCTGCCGATGCAAGGGACACGGGTTCGTGCCCCGGTCCGGGAAGATCCCACATGCCGCAGAGTGGCTGGGCCTGTGAGCCATGGCCGCTGAGCCTACCGCAAAAAAAAAAAAAAAAAAAAAAAAGCAGTATAATACTTTACTTAAGTAAAAACAGAAACAAAAAAATAAGATTAATAGATAACATAACATTAATACAAAAATATAAGCTCTTTAGGGGTAAGGATTTCTTTTTTTTTTTTTTTTTTTTTTTCTTTTTTGCGTTACGCAGGCCTCTCACTGTTGTGGCCTCTCCCGTTGCTGAGCACAGGCTCCAGACGCGCAGGCCCAGCGTCCATGGCTCGCGGGCCCGGCCGCTCCGCGGCATGTGAGATCTCCCCGGACCGGGGCACAAACCCGTGTCCCCTGCATCGGCAGGCGGACTCTCAACCACTGCGCCACCAGGGAAGCCCCATGGGTAAGGATTTTTGTCTTTTTGTTTATTGATATGTCCCCTGTTTCTAGAATACTTAGTGCAGAGTAGAAATCCAGAATGTTTGTTGAATAAATGAATGATTGGATAAATGCATGAATGTGTGTGATGCAGAAATCGACCATGGTTCTCACAGTCATACAAAACACATCTATGATCCTGTGTGTACTCAGGACTGCCAATCTGGAATGTGCAAATGGTTCAGATTCCAGCACAATATGCTAGATTCTTAATATAAAAGTGAGAAATAAAAAAATCTTGGCGTTCAAATGTCCATTGTCTAGCATGGAAAAGCCATATGTACAAATAGCTCTGGTACAAGAGGATGAGTGAAAAAAGTCATATATAAGGATTGTTGGGCCACAGACTGGTTGAAAAGCTACCAAAAAATGATAACATTTGAGGACTACCTAAAAAGATAAGTGAGAGGCAAAGCAGTACCATACTCAAAGCAAAGTTACAAAAATATCAAAGTTTACACTGTTTTTGGAGAATAACTTTTAACTGTAAACTGTAGCAAGGAATATATATATATATATATATATATAGAGAGAGAGAGAGAGAGAGAGAGAGAGAGAGAGAGAGTATACTTAACTGAAACAAGTTTTATGAAGTAATACCTTTATTCATTTTGTGTATTTGATATTTTCTATTCTATTTTTTTTAATGCTGGTGAAGGTGTATTAAATCAATTTCAAGATCCATTTGTTTGAAAAACTATGGGTTTTCACATTGAATAGATGTGGTGAGTAGACCACTGGCATGAAACCACAAAGAACACTGCCAGCACAGCTCCAATTCTTCTCCCATCCAGGTGGTTAGCTGCTGAGCTGCAATGCTTAGAGAAGGACTACAATCTGGTCTCCTTCTTACTTAAAACACTCAGTGTGGTAGAAAAGATGAGTAAAGAAATCGCTCTCCGTATCAAGCCAGAGTGCAGGAAAGGAAAGTGCCACAGGCCATTTTCTCTCTAATCTGGACATAAAATTAGGGCTTACCATTATTCTATCTAAAAGGGTTATGAGAGTTTGGAAAGGGAATGATCTCACATCTGGGATTATCCTAAATTTGATCTATATCTGGATTTATCTCAGAGTTTACCAGAGTCAAATTGTCACACTGCACTACAAAAAGCAAAACTCTCTTCTCCTTCCCCTATGAATAACAATTTAATTGCTTCCACAACAGTCTTCATTGAAGACTATTAAACACTCTGTACATGTCAGGCTCTGTTCTAGTGCTAGGAACTACAATAATGGGGAAACAAAAGTCCAAGTCTCCTGGAGTTTATATTTTACAAAAAACAAATAGACAAATTACATACACTCAGCTAATAATAAAAGCTATGAAGGAAATAAACAGTGTCTTGAGTTAGAAAATAGTATTTAAAGTAGCCAGGGAAGGACCTTCTTAGGCCGTAATATTTAAGTTGAGGCCTGACAGATGAGGAGCCACTGAAGTGAAGTGCTAAGAAGAAAAACAATCTTGGACTCCCCTGGTGGCGCAGTGGTTGAGTCCGCCTGCCGATGCAGGGGACGCGGGTTCATGCCCTGGTCCAGGAAGATCCCACATACCGCGGAGCTGCTGGGCCTGTGAGCCATGGCCGCTGAGCCTGAGCATCCGGAGCCTGTGCTCCACAACGGGAGAGGCCACAACAGTGAGAGGCCCGCGTACCACAAAAAAAAAGAAAAAGAAAAACAATCTTCCAGGTCCTGGAAGAGCGTATGTATAGACTTAAGACAGAAAAAAGGTGGAAGGCCTGTATATATTGAGCCCAACAGGGAGCTGGGAAGAGAAGTATGAGATAAGCTGGGAAGTTACTTGAAGTTACTGGATTGTTTCAGTAACTGGAAGAAGAAGTTACTGGAGAATAACATGGTCCAATTTAGATTTTTAAAAACTCATTCTTGTAGCTCTGTGGAGAATGGATTAGACAGGAGTATGATTAGAAGTTGAGAGATCTCTTAGGAGACTGATTTCCATACAAGCAAAAATGGGAAATTAGACTAGGTGTAGGCAGTGGATAAGGAGAAAAGAAGATGGACTCAGATATATTTGGAAGTAGAACCAACAAAACTTATATTCAGATATTTCTTTAAAAAGACCACAAGTCAGTGAATTGGAAATAGGGTAGAGGAGTCAATGCATTTAAAAGAGGGAGGAAAAGATTTTGAGGACAGAAAGAATGGGAGAAGTATACACTAATCAACAGCCTAGAAGTAATATATTGAAGCAGTCACATTTTCAACTCTAATCCCATGTCCTGCTCTGGGCCTCTATTTTCTGAAAACAAGATATCAAACTGGGCAGAGAGGAAATGCTCTGAGGATTTTTAGCCTTAAATGGCTGAGCCCAGGCCACCGAAAAAAGATAATTTACCCAATGAAAATAATGGAGCAAGATTTAACTAAAATCATTAAGAACATTTCTCACTCTGGCTGCACAAACTCCCTGGGTAGCTTTTAAAACTATATGCGCAAGCTCCACTGGAGTGGCTCTGATTTAATTAGTTTGAAGTGGGACACAGGCATAGGTATTTTTTAAAAGCTCCACAGAGGATTCTTATGAGCAGCCAGAAAGCCCTGAGTTAGAAGTACAGCTGAGGATGTCAGGTCAATCAGCCTATTTCATTCAATGACAGATTAATAGAGAGAATGGGGTGAAGGAACTTTTCCCCCAGGTAAGGAATACAGGCTCATTGGTTTAAAAGACATAGTTTGAGACTACAAGAAAATAAAAGTCAATTTTCTTCGTGTGATTTTTTTAAGCTGGGAGAAAATTTTTTCTCACCTTACTTGTGAAGAACACAGACACCCATATAGACATCACATGTATTTTAAAATGTATTTTATTTCTACTATGAACAACCAAGAGGAAAGAGATTAGCAGCTGATAGTTGACTGAAAGGAAAATGAAAGAGGAAGAGGGGAGTACCAATCTCGCCCAGACAAGGAGACACACAGGAAAAAATGAGTTGACGCAGAGAAGTGATCACAGGGGATGAAGGATTCAGTTACCTCTGGGGGAAAAAAAATAATTGGTTACCAGAATACACCTGGCAATGGGTTTCACTGTATCACACCACTGTTGCTTTTCAACTGCTCCTTGGTTTGAACCTTTCCAAGATTTAACTCTTGAATGAGCCACAGAATTACCAGAGCAGGACTAAGAGCCAAGTAACCATTCTGCTAAAATAGAGACAAGAAACTTAATTTTTCAACTGCATTGAAGATTCTTTGTTTCTGGTGAATGGGTAACTGAAGGCAAGCGTAGTTATATAGCTTGCCCTAATCATTCCATTTATTTGTGGTCTCACTGGAATCCGAACCAGGGTTTTACACTGTTGGGTTTTTACTTTGTTCCATTTACACCTTTGCATCCTAACTCCCCTGAAAACTTTGTTCCATTTACACCTTTGCATCCTAACTCCCCTGAAAACAGAGAAGAAAAACATGTAGTGCAATTTCCAAATCTCCACGTTTGGAGAGCTCTAAGAGTTGTAACTGTCCAGATGAGGCGGTAGTGTATACAGTGCCGCCCAGATAATTCTGTGTAATAAAAAATCTGGGACTTGAGTAGACATGACAGAACATGGATTTATTAGTTTTAAGTGGGCGTGTCCACTTCAGGAAGGGAGTGAAAGCAAAAGAGAATCGAGGATCTAAGGGAGGGAGGAGGAACGTAAAGAATCATAGAATATGGGTGCGGGGTGGTGGGAAAGGGATTCCACGACACCAAAGCAGCAGGTAAAAAAGCAGAGTTCAGGTCAGAGGCATCTGGCGGGCACTCGCCCGGTGCCCCGCCAAAAGCGGGCGGCACGAGCGCGCACTACAAATACCAGAAGCCCCCGCTTCCTAGAGCTCCCGCCGCGTCGCGCAACGCACGCTGGGAGCCGGCCCGAGCCGCCAAGATGTCGCAGCCCAAGAGAAGAAAGCTTGAGTCGGGGGGCGGCGGCGAAGGAGGGGAGGGAACTGAAGAGGAAGATGGCGGAGAGCTGGAGGTGGTCCTGCCACGACCCCGGAGGACTAGGCGGGAGCGAGACCAGCTGTACTACCAGTGCTACTCGGATGTATCGGTCCACGAGGAGATGATTGCCGACCGCGTCCGCACCGATGCCTACCGCCTGGGCATTCTGCGGAACTGGGCAGCGCTGCGGGGCAAGACCGTGCTGGACGTGGGCGCGGGCACCGGCATTCTCAGCGTCTTCTGTGCCCAGGCCGGGGCCCGGCGCGTGTACGCGGTGGAGGCCAGCGACATCTGGCAACAGGCCCGGGAGGTGGTGCGGCTCAACGGGCTGGAGGACCGGGTGCACGTCCTGCCGGGGCCAGTGGAGACGGTGGAGTTGCCGGAGCAGGTGGATGCCATCGTGAGCGAGTGGATGGGCTGCGGACTCCTGCACGAGTCCATGCTGAGCTCTGTGCTCCACGCGCGGACCAAGTGGCTGAAGGAGGGCGGTCTTCTACTGCCGGCTTCCGCCGAGCTCTTCGTGGCGCCCATCAGCGACCAGATGCTGGAGTTGCGCCTAAGCTTCTGGAGCCAGATGAAGCAACTCTACGGTGTGGACATGAGCTGCCTGGAGAGCTTCGCCACGCGCTGCCTCATGGGCCACTCAGAAATCGTGGTGCAAGGCCTGTCCGGCGAGGATGTGCTGGCCCGGCCGCAGTGCTTTGCTCAGCTGGAGCTGGCCCGCGCCGGCCTGGAGCAGGAGCTGGAAGCGGGGGTGGGTGGGCGCTTCCGCTTCAGCTGCTACGGCTCGGCTCACATGCACGGCTTTGCCATCTGGTTCCAGGTGACCTTCCCCGGAGGGGACTCGGAGAAACCCCTGGTGCTGTCCACCTCGCCTTTTCACCCAGTCACGCACTGGAAGCAGGCACTCCTCTACCTGAACGAGCCTGTGCAAGTGGAGCAAGATACGGACGTTTCCGGAGAGATCACGCTGCTGCCCTCTCAGGACAACCACCGTCACCTACGCGTGCTGCTGCGCTACAAAGTGGGCGACCAGGAGGAAAAGACCAAAGACTTTGCCATGGAGGACTGAGCGTGGCTTTCTCTCCCAGCTACCTCCCGAGGCGGCCAGACCTGCGCGGTAGAGGCGGAGGGGGGTCGGAGGAGAAAGGGAAATCTCACGTGCAAGTAGGGGACATTATCTTCCGTCTCCCTTTCCCCTTAGGGCTCCTGGGGAGGGAGAATAACTACAGTCTCCCTTCGAGGAGATTCTTCTGGCGATATTTATTAAAAAGTGATTTCGATCCCCCTCAACGACCGAAACAGCGTGTTTATTAATGGCCCTTTAAGCCTCAAAAGCACGTAGTACCAAGCACTTGTATTTCTTTTGTTTCATGCAAAAAAGGGGGAAAAAAGGAAGAAAATGTCAGTTTGTGAAGGCTCCATGCACATCCCAGACACCTCACACCCTAAGTCTAAAACCAGGGAGGGGGTAAAGGGGTTTATAATTAGACTCCATAAATCTCCAATATGACTAATATCTCTCCTGAGCCATATTCCCTCTCTTCCCAGGTGCCTCTAGGCTACGGTATTTCTTTCTCATTGTTTTTTAAAGAAATTTTACTACTGGTAACGTGGGAGAGGAGAATGAGGACAAAGTTTAAATAACACTTCCTTAGCGTGCTAAAGTTGATGAACACCTTACTGCATTAAGTGAAGTTTTATTTCACTTAATGGAGTAAGGTGTTCGTCAACTTTAGCACCCTAAGGAATTGTACAGCACACCTAAGAAATCTAGAAGGTACATTTAGGAGAAAAAGACCTGAAAGATGGTGAAGTAGTATGGATGTTTTAATTGTCTTTACTCTTAAGATTTAACCAAGAAAATGTTCCATAATAAAATTTTTGTGTACTGCTTAAAAATAAGCTGATACAGGAGGTTTCTTCTGATCCTGACCCAAGGGCTTATTTATCATCATGGGTGAATTATTTAAGCTTACTAAATTAGGGAAAATATTTTCTCAGCTAGAAAATTAAACTCCCTCATTCAGAGGGATCATGTGATTTGGCCTACTTTCATCAAGTGAAAGTTTTTTAGTGTTTTTTGGGGGTTTGTTTTTTTCTTATTAGCTCAGCTTAATGTGAAAGTTGAATTTAGGAAAATCATTTGTAATGAAGTGTGAGTCATGTTATCACATTTATTTTTACCAATGTTTCCCTCCTTATCAATGTGGCAAATAAAGCATTGGCATTCGCTCTATTTTTATAGATGAAGTAAGTCTTGTGTACTGTTTGAGTTATAGATTTCACCCTTTTTAATATTGTTCTTAAAAACCGTGTTACAGCCCCTACAGAATATAGCTTAAGGATAATTCAACTATGCTTAATGTATGTTTTCTTCATACTAGTAGCTTTTGTATGCTAGTAGAAAACAGGTGTGAAAAACTGGTCTTCTGAAGTACTCTAACGTAGTTCTGTTATTTTAACTGAGTTTTCTCCTTTATTCATTGCTTATTAAAATATTCAAGTATTACAACTAATTTTCTAAAATTTGGTATCAACACATGAGATCTACCATTATGAAGGGAAACATACATGTACAAAATCATCAACTTTACAAGATCCTTGAATAGCAAGTAATACATTTATAGTTGTCACCATGTTGATGTTAGGATAGTTAGCTCATGTAAATGGTACAGTCATAGCAAGCTAGGCCTGGTTTAAGCTAGAGGTATAAATTACTTCCTTATGTTAGGGTCAACTGTATTTTAAGTTGAATATTTATTTAGCATTTTAGTGTACAGTTTTGAGTAGATTTCTGGTGTTTGTTGTAGCTTCCTATAACAATCCCTTTGCTGTATGGGTACAGTATTGCCAGTATAAGCACACAAAGGGAATACCAGTTAAAACTTTGGGTAACTGTAGAAGTAAAAGGTAAGTATTTCATAATTACACAGAATTTAAAATTCTTATTGTTTCCCCAAAGTAAGATGGATTGTCATAAAAATACAGCTAAAGCCATTAGTCATGTGGCAACATAACACAGTGGTTAAAATCTTGGACTCTGGAGCCAGACAGCTCATGCTGGAATCTAGGCTCCACCACTCTGTGTGACTGGGCAAAATACTTAACCTCTGTTTCTTCTCCAGTGCTGTCATGCAAATGGTGTAACAGTCATACGTGCCCTATAGAAATGTGAGGATACTATGAGTTAATACATGCAAGCACATAGTGCCTGGTACATACTAAGATCTCAATAACTTCTTGCTGTTGTAATTGCGGGAAAGTAATATGCAAACCTGGAGCATCTGGACACATAGAAAATGTGATTCAGAATAAATTAGTCAACGTTTTGATTTTTTTACAGGTGTTGTTTGACAGTACGAGCATGGCCGTATATGACGAGCAATGTATGACACTGGATACCAGATGACCCAAAGGAGCCTAAGCCCTGAAGTGAGGATTCTTCCAGAAGGATGTGGTTGTGAGATGCACCAACATTCAGGCACTGTCCAAGCTCTGTATGAACTGGTACTGATTGCTTAGGGTCATTTGGGTCACAGGAAGAAACTACCAGCCCTAAGGAGAGAAAAACATGGTGAAGTCCTACCTGCTTTCCTCAAAGAGCTTACATTTATTTAGCACTGTGAAACTTTCCAGATATTTTCATTAACTCACTGGACCAATGGACATTTTATTCGGTATACAATATAATAGTCATTGTGATAAGTGCTTAGGATATAAACCAGTAAAACATAGTTTCTCCTTCAAATAGGTATGTTCACAGGATAAACCAGAAAGTAAAATAAACAAAAAATAATGGGCAAAAGACTGGGTGGTGTAGGTGTTAGGGAGGGCAAGTAATTATCTTCACCTTACATACTAGGAAAAAAGAGTTACACAGATTTTGAAGGATTTAGCCTAAGGTTATGTAACTAC
Source organism: Leucopleurus acutus (assembly GCF_964270905.1). Lineage (NCBI taxonomy): Eukaryota > Metazoa > Chordata > Mammalia > Artiodactyla > Delphinidae > Leucopleurus > Leucopleurus acutus. The sequence continues at coordinate 99,476,462 of NC_139143.1, read as the reverse complement.
TTCTTGACAGTTTAACACGAGTCTTTCGATTCCTAACCCACAAAAGACCCCTTAGATTAAGGAAGTCTCCCTGGAGACCTGTCTCACAGGCCTCAAAGAGCCACCACCTTCAGTATATAGGATCTTCACGTTGACAAATACTAGGCACTCACGAAGCATTCCCTGTTCCCATTCCCCTAACAGAACTAATCAAATGTGGCACTTTCTGAGGCTCCCCCAGGGGACTGAATCCTCAACATAGTAGCAAAGGTAGACAAACTCTGCCATTCTACTTGGTACTTGATGCTGGACAGCAGAGAGACATCTGCCCAGGCAGTCATTCATTTAATGGTTTAATAAACACCAACTAACAGTTAAGTAAGCAGATCCTACTCTCAAAAAACTGGGGTATGGTGGGGAGTAGAATTACCTACATCAATAATCTGCATTCATTCTTTATACTGGAAAGATTTCATTCCAACTAAATCTTACCCCTGCTGAAGCAAGGATAGGAAGCCAGCCCTCTTATCAATTTCATTCTTAAAATTTCGCCCAAGTGCAAAAATACTCCTTATCATCACGTAGATTATGAGCTCCTCAGAGAAAAATTTCTCTATGGTGTTAGTTCCAAAAATAAATCTATGTCCTCTATATAACTGGTTTATTTCAGCTAACGGACACAATATTTTGGGTAGATGACCCTTCTCACACTGGCTACTAGAAAGTTGAGCCAAATTTATAGTTCACTTGCGCTTTTTGTTTTTACCTTTATATCTGGCTTCATTTCCATAACCCAGTTTTTTCTTGATTTGTCCCTCTCAATAAATGTTTTGTTGGAATTTAGGTATCTTTGTTCTCTTCTAATACTTTCTGGCATTAAGATATTTTCCTCCTTTTTGGAATACCTGCAGTAGTTCTAAGGGTGAGGAGGTTGGAGCAAAGGCCAGAGGACCCTGATGTACGCCCTCTTTATTTTCTGTGAAATGTGATATCCAAAGTTATTCATATGGATGGAAAGCTGATTGGATCTCATCCTTTTAGCCAACCTACAGCATTTTACACTTTGTAGAATCAAGATTTCTGAATGTGTGACAAACTCAGACATGTAGAAAATCTTGAGGAAACCTTGAATATTCTGCAGCTCTTTGTAAGCCTAGAACAGGCCCTAATTGCATCTTAAAGACAACCGTAGAGTTGTAGATTGCCAGACCCCTTCCAAAAGCATGTGAAAATAGTTTAAGGTGATGATAAAGAGGAAGGAAGGACATAATGAGACTATTTCTCATATATCATATGTGCTTGTAGGGAAAGATTTGAAACAAAGCATCTAAACCTAACAAAACACAAAGAGAATTTTCATAAAAATTCAGATATCAACAGTAGCATTGGAATTGTGCTCTTTGGAGAGCTTTGATAATTAAATTCATCATTATTGATAGTAATAACTTTGGGGAAAGACTGGTGAGATTTCAGTTGGATAGCTTTTTAACTCTAAAAACGATCACTTAGAAATTTAGAATACATAGATAGAACTGGGGGCGGGGAGGGCAGAATTCCTCCTTCTCTTTCTATAAGCTGTCCCCTGCAAGGAAAGGAAGGACAGAAAAAGGAAAGTGAGATGGAAAGAAATCCTCCCCACACATTTTTAAATACTTTACAGGCATTCCTGCAGTCGCGTGATATATGTATTTGTAAAAACCTTCACATTCTGCAATATTATACACTAAAAATAAGGAAAAATTAGGTTGGGTGGACCATCACAATCTATGAAATTTTGTAACGAAGAGCACTAAGAACACTAATTCTAATAAAAATAGTAGCAGTTTAAAAAGATGTTAACCCTAATAAATAAACATTGCAGTAAATAAGACAGCTTGATGAAAGAGCGTAAGGAAGAGTTACAGAGACAAAACAATTGCACAAAGATGGGGAGAAGGCTTAATAAACCTTTCTAGGACATAGAGCATGTGGCTGAACAGAGCCAAGAGGAAGAATGTAGGGTGTGACATATTCCTCTGGCTAGCTGCATTTACTTGGGTATGTGTACTTTGTGTTCTGTGGGTGCTACCTGGTGGTGTTAAATATTAATGATGGGAATGGTCACATATGAATCAATCAACTTCCACATTATGTTTTGACATTGTTCCTCTTCTTACCAATATAATATGAGTTCATTATTTTACAAAAACATGCACTGTAGCACAACATTCTGTCCTTTGTTTGATTTCCAGAAATTATAAAGTACTTCAAAATTCCATTGGGTTTATGGATCTTTTCAATGTGGGTTTTTTTAAGGAAAATGGAATGGAGTGGAAGACTTACAGGTGGCTGTAACCACCCTTTAGCATGAATCTATTTATTTTATTATTTTGGTCACCAGGAAAGATTCAACAGGAAAGGGGAATAGAAATTCTGGCCTGTGTAGAGTGGAAGGAAAATAGTTGAGTATTCAGAAGGTGGTTAGATAGTGGGATTGAGGATAATCAGTATTTTTCTAGAGCCAAAGGTAGCATAAAAAATACCTTGGGGTCAAAGAGACCTGAAAGTTAGGAGAGAAGCACTTAAATAAAGGTTAGGATTCCCATGCATACACTTTGCCTACATCACAATATCCTTAGGGTAAGCTTTTCTGAAGTCATGGGCTCAGAACATAACTAAGATTATTTTGATCGATTAAAAATAATTGCTTATTTTGTTACCTGTCCTTAATCTCTCCTTTAAGCTTAGATTCTAAACTTATTCAAAGACTCTTCTATGTAAGAACTTCCTAATCGTCTCAAATTTATGGACAACCCCTTCCAACCTCCATTATCTCAAGTGATGTGCAGCTTAGTAATGGGTGGTATGGAGTGGGGTGACATTAGACCTTTTTTAAAAAAACACTTGCAGCTTTGCTCTTGGTGAAACTATTATATTTAAGGATAAAATGCAGGGCTTCCCTGGTGGCGCAGTGGTTGAGAGTCCGCCTGCCGATGCAGAGGACAGGGGTTCGTGCCCCGGTCCGGGAAGATCCCACATGCCTGCGGAGCGGCTGGGCCCGTGAGCCATGGCCGCTGAGCCTGCGCGTCCGGAGCCTGTGCTCCGCAACGGGAGAGGCCACAACAGTGAGAGCGCTGCGTACCACAAAAAACAAAAACAAAAAACAACAAAGTGCAGAGTTTTAACTTTAACTTATATATGATGTTAGAGAAAGGATTAAGAACCCCAAATGGTAAAAAAAAAATTCATCTTATGCATTCACTGGAGCCAGAGTTTTACCAGGAATTTCTATAAAGATAACAGCATTCACTAGAGCTAGACTTTTACCAAGAATTTCTGTAAAGATAACAAACTCCTTATTTTAATGCAAACTCACTCTACCATTATTTATCATCTGGTGAATTATAAAAATAGGAAACATTTAAATGGTTAAGTATATACAGTAAAATAATTAAAAAGAGGATTTGGAAAATCCACAGACTAAATACACAGTTCCTGAAGGACTGAGAATTTACCCTAGTTAGAATAATTAGGGGAAAACAGAGAGAGAATGACAGCAATTACAACAAGGGGAATTTTATATGAAATAAAATTAGAAACTAGCAGGAAATGTACAGTTTGTAATAAACAGAATTCAATATTAGCTAGCTGTGCTTAAACCCCAACCAGGGGAATTTCATAGAGCCCATACATTATTATAAAATAGGTTCACATATAAATTAATTCCATGGTCTTGGGTCCAAGAAAAAATAGGCTTCAGGATGGTGCTCTATGTAGTTAGAAGACAGAACAATTGAGTTGCTCTGAGCAATAAGATAAGATTCTTAAAAGTAAAACTAGACCAATAAAGGATGTGGTCATTGCACCACCCCCATAAATAGCGATGTTATTCAAGACATTAAAATGATATATTATTCGGTGCTAAAATACGTGATATGGTTGTTAGGGAGATATAATTTTTCATTTTTTGATTCATTATCTGATTTATACCAGATGTTAAAGCATTCATAGGAACACATAGTGAAAGTAGCATATGCTGAAACTTTATGCCAAATGATATTCTAATGCACCAGCTACACGTCTCAGCATGTAGAATGTTTTTATGCAATAATGGCATATTAATCATAGTATGCAAAATCCCATTAAAATCAATGATGTATTAACCTTGTTTACTTCATATGAGTCATACATAATAAAATAATGTTCTGTAAAGAGTGGCTTTCATACCGAGGAAAACTTCATTTCATAAATTTTCATGTAAAAGAAACTTCTTTTGTCAGACATGCCACCGCATACATAGAGATAAATAGTCATGATACATCAAGCATCTTTATTAGTTTTTAAATAATTATTGAGTGCCTAACATGCTAAATACACTTTAGGTACATTATTTTATTTACTCCTTGAAATAGCTCTGTAAAGTAGTTCTATTATCAATCCCATCTTATAGATGAGAAAACAAAGCATGGAGTTGGGTGAATTGCCCAAGGCCACATGGAGAGTAAGTGGCAGAGCTTGGAACTCATCACCTAAACTCTGAGCATCTAAACTACTACACTATATATCCTGTCCATGATGCCTGTGTCCTCAAGAGTTAAGGTGACTTCAGTAGGCACTTAAAATAGACTCGTCATTGTCTTAGACTGGGATCTTGTAAAAGTGTTTATCAGGAAGTATTCCCAGAAAATGCTAGAAGGACAGCTGGGAAGCAGGACTAGGAAGGGAAGGAGATCTGGCTAACATGTGATATTAAGCCAAGTCCCAAGAAAGGGAACTTTGTCTCAATCCTGCAGAGATGCTCTGGAGACAGCATAGGTTACACATGCTGCTCCCTTATTAGGGACATGTGTGACCTATGCTGTCTCCAGAGCATCTCTGCAACATTCAAACCTTTTCACCCATCAGACGTTGGCTAATGACTGACCTTAGAGGGACATAAATTCCTAGGCACTTCCCAGCTCTCATGTGGGCAGGCATAACTGTTTCCACAGCCTAAGGGCGGTCCCCCAGCTAAGGGTCGACAGTGCAAAAGGTTAAGAGTCAAAGTTCTGGGGGAGCAGATGTACCCAAAAAAAAGGGAAAGGATACAAAGCCACAAAAAGTAGAATAAGTGGATTACTGATAGGATATTGCTATTGTCATAAATATCAATTCTAAGATTCCTTTACATTCTAAATAATTAAGACACATTTATTTTATGTCCCTGTTTATCATCAGATTTTTTAAAACTGCATGAATGAAATACAAATATATTTAGAAGGAAAACGTTGATCTCCCATTCCTCCTGGTTTAGAATGTATCTTTCTACTATGTAGACTCATACACATATTTATGTAGTTTTTTTACAAATATGTAGACATATTATTCATATTACTCCAAAAATTATTTTAGGTCAAAATATATATCCTGAATATTCCTTGAAGTCAGACATGTATAAATAACTTAGTAAGAGTAAATAAAAATGTATGGTATACATAATCTGTAATTTATTCAACCAATTTTCTATTGATAAATAGTTGTTTGCAATTCTTTGCTACTACAAATTATACTTACCCTTCTTTCTATTCTCTTCCTAAGTGATCTTATCCAGTCTCATTACTTTAAATAGTGTACAATCTATATGCTGATGACTCCCCAATTTATATTGTCATCCCTGACATTTCTACTGAGTTTCAGACTCATATATTCAACGGCTCAATTGTCATCTCCACTTGGACATAACAGGCATAACCTAACATAACCAAGTATTTTAAATATAATATATGTATAATATATAATTATATACATAATTTTACTATATGTGTATATATCTCTAAGCAGCATATTCTTAAGTTTTGCTTGTTTGTTTTTTCAGAACCGCTATATATTTATCGGATGTAGTTTTTAAATAGCCAGAACCTCGCACTACCCTCTATCCAACTTTATCTTTAGTCGAGTTGATATGCTCCCTGAAAACATGATAACAGCATAGATCATCACATCAGATCATGATCATCAGTGAGTGTTTATTAATGCTTATTATATGAGAGTACTATTTTTGGTTTTGGTATATCAAGAAGCATAGGACAGGGCTTCCCTGGTGGCGCAGTGGTTGAGAGTCCGCCTGCCGATGCAGGGGACACGGGTTCGTGCCCCGGTCCGGGAAGATCCCACATGCCGCGGAGCAGCTAGGCCCGTGAGCCATGGCCGCTGAGCCTGCGCGTCCAGAGCCTGTGCTCCGCAACGGGAGAGGCCATAACAGTGACAGGCCCACGTACCACAAAAAAAAAAAAAAAGCATAGGACAAGGTCCCTATCCTGAAAGAGCTGTGTCTGAAGTGGAAAGCAAGCATCTCAACTTCTTAAAGACAACTAGTATGATAATATAACATACTTTCAATAACAAATGAATCACAGAGACAATTGCTATTATAAGAGTTTGGTCACTGCACAATGGGAGAATCAGAGCTTCTCACTGAAAATGGAGGAATGGAACCACATCTTGCTGATTCACAATCATGGCAAGATCTCCCTGAGGGACTTTCCACCCAGAACATTCTTTCATTAGACTGCATGTTCCACTCTCTCTCTCTCAGTTCTCTTCTCAAGTGTCACCTCAGAGTAGCTTTCCTTGATTACCATGATGAAAAGAATCCTCTTTTCTACCACAGATACCATTTTCCCCTTGTTATCTGAAATTCAGTTGTTTACTTGTGTGTAGTCTTTCTCACAACATAACATTCACAAGCGATGAAATCTTGTCTGTCTCGTTCATCATTGTCTATACATTGCCTGAAACATTATCTGGCACAAAGTAGGTATCCAATAAATATTTGTTGAGTAAAGGGACCTTGTAAATCAAATGGAACTTACATAAGAGGACAGAGTAGCCATTCTAGGCAAGGACAATGGCTTGAGAAACAAGTGCTCCTTAGAGAGTTATTTGCAAACATGATCCATCAATGGCTTTCTACTGTCTACACGGAAATTTTAGTAATACCGGGGATACTGATAATTACACTAATGGACAGTGCAAATGATTCAGCTTGACACTATTAGAATAATTCCTAGCCAGTTTATAGCCATTGAGCCTTCTCCTAGGTCTCCCAATTTTTCCTGAGCACACAGAATAAAGCTTGTCAGAGGAAGTTGGTTGAATCTCTAGAAATAAAATTTTGCAAGGCATTAGACAAATGAAAGTGTTGATAGGACTTTCAGAATGATTGGCTTTTTGGTTTTTCAGGATTTCTATGAACAAAAGAGAAAGACTAAAATTTATGACAAAGAATGAAAATAAAACCAAGGTCTACTTTGTTAAAGATGATGAAAACTTTTTTTCCAAGACTATATTTTGACAAGTTTAGTCAGATTTCTCCCCAGCTACTGTTTGACGAGTATCTGCCAGTCTTCTCTTCCCCACCAGGCCTCAGTGGACAAGATCCTACAAAACTGCCAAAAGGCCACTGAAGGAATTACAGACTGCTGTGCTCTTCATTCACTGCCATCATCCATGCTGCCCAGTCTATGCCATGAGATCACCCCTGATCTTGTCCATTTGCATTAGCGTGAGTCTGCATTTCTTCCTTTGAGGAAGGAAAGGAGCAGGATCTTCTCAATTACTGCTCTGAGTGGGTAAAGCTCATAAAAGATATGCTTTATGAGAGACTACAGTAAGAGGCAGCAACCACAGAGTGAGGCTACATACCAATATATTTTGATAGGATTTTACTAAGAACCATTTTGAAAAAAATTCATCTATTTTAATAGTATATATTTTTTTCATCAAGAAAGCAATGCAAGGTGATCACAGCAAATTTCAAACATGAGAAAAAATAACATATTACCCATAGTTTCACCCCCTAGAGTATTTTCCATTCCAACTTTTACATATGCCTGTTTTTGAACTTTATAAAAATAGCATCCTGCTGTCTTCTACAACTTTTAATTTACTTAATTGTCACACCACATGTTTATCTTCCAAATAGCACTATTACCACTTGAAATTATTTTATTCATTTCTTTACTTCTATATTGATTTTCTCCAAATAAAAATCTATATTTTATAGAGAACAAAATTATTTTCTCTTATGCACTCAAGAAATTAATTAATAAATAAATGTCAAATTAATATCCTTATAAATATCACCTCATATACTGGTATTTTCATATCTTTAGGATAGATTTCCCTAAGTATTTTGCTTATTTTCAATTCTAACAAATTCTGGTAGATTGCTTTATGAAAGGTTGTCATAATACAGATTCCCACCAAAAATATCTCAAAAAGTCTGTTTCTTGATACCCTCACTCACCTAGATTTTATTGATCTTGTTTTTTTAATCTTATGGCTAAAAATGCTAGCTTCTTATGTTTAATTTTATTACCCTAACTTCTAGCAGTTGAGAATCTTTCCTTATATTCATTGGTCCTTTGCATTTCATTTTCTGTGAATTTACTGTTTATTTTACCCATTTTCCTATTGAATTTTACAGGTATTGGGAGAATCTTTGTTAATTAGGAGTAGTCTATCATATATGTTATAATTCATTCATTTAATTTACTTTACTTCATTCATTTGGGGTCACTCAGAACTTTTCCATTTTAATGAATCCAAATCTAGTAGTTTTATAAATGCTTCTGAGTTTCTTTTCTGACTAAGAAGATTTTTCCAAATTGAAAATTGGGGAAATACTCCCAAATTATCTTTTATTTTCATTATTTAATTTAAAAATTTAGATATTTAATTCCTATTTAATTTGTTTTGTTTTTTTCCAACTTCAAATAAGAATTGTTTTATTTTCAATGTAAAAGCATAGAATGCACTTAATGCTACCAGAGTTCACTTTTAGCGTAAGTTGGATCAATGCTTTTCATAAAATATCTCAGCATTTCAGAAGTATGAAAAAGTATAAGTTTAATAATAGATTACATGGGAGAAAGAGGGAAAGCTACATAAAAGAAAATGCATGGAGAACAGCAGTAGATAGATTTTCAACAAAAAGAAAGGGAGAGAGAGAGTTTGGAAAGTCAAAAAGTGCCCAGAAGATAGATACAGAAGAGTCAAAATGTCTGAGAAATAAAAGAATCTAACAATATGACCAGCAGTGTAAGCAAAATTTATCATTATTAATACTTTAGATTCAAAAAGTATTGTTTTGTATCAGTTATTTTCCTGCCTAAGCCAACTCTGATGCAGTCTTTTCAATGATGGGTAATTGTTTCTAAGATACACTATTCTCTTAAATTAAAAGATTGGTTATATTCTTAATGCTTGTATTTATTATTATTTATTCTCAATATTAACAAACATTTTATTTTAAAATGTACAATTTTTAATATTGTAAAATTTATTTTAAAATTTAAAAATTTATTTTAAAATTTATGAATACTGTTTTTAAACTTCAGATGTTTACAAATTTTTAAAAGTTTCAAGATAGCCCTGAAAAAAGAAAATATTAGATAATTGATCCAAATAATATGCAGTATTAATTTCCAGAAAGAAAACATTAAAATATAGCTGAATTCATGTTTAAATGGTATGGATAAATGCATCCTGTGGGCCTTATTTCTGCACACATAAAGGTTTCTTTCAGTGAAATTATAACCAAGAATGAAATTCTCCAAACAAAATGGGACGAGTATTTTGATACTGAGTCATTTGGGTTATGTTTCCAATGCCATTGTTTTAAATATATAGAAAAATTACTTTTTTATGATATCAGATTTCTCTATATTCGACTGGAATACTTTTGTCACTACAAGGAAGAATCCATGAGCAAATTTCCCCTAATGTGAAAGTTTCTTTCTAGGATTAAATTTGATCATCAAGGAATTTACGCATTGGGGTCCATTTTGCATTCAACTAATTTGCCCTCTTAATCAAATATACATACATGTGTACACACACAGACTTTGTAGAAATACTTGAAACAGACCCAGAAGGTAACATCTGCTGGGTAAATGTGATTCAGTTCCTGAGAAATATGGTGATATCATCCCACTAAGCATCATGCAATTCCTGGCTCCTTTCCTTTGCTCATGCTGCCACCCTTGCCTGTCTAGAATGCCCATCTTGTCCCTTTTCCTTTGCATGTCCAACCTTTAAGATTCTGCTTCAGTTCCACCTCCCATTCTATTTCCTTTTCTTCCCTGATGGAAGGAATCTCTTCACAATCTCTCATTATACTTTACCTGCTTCACTCTTTGGGGTCTTACCTGTGTCTGCTTTCGTGTAGTTCTGTTGTTCTGGAGGGCAAAGAACTTTCCTTATTCATCTTTACATGCTGCACCTTGCCTAGGATATAATATTTGATTGTTTTTATTCTATAACACTCTCTGTTTCTTCCTGTTGCTCATAAGGGAAGAGTGTTTTTGTACTTTAAGGCACAGTTCCTGGCTTAACTGATTTTACAAAGGGCTTAGATGAACTTGGCATCCCATATGTTAGAAAATTCTATTACTAAAAGGAAATCAAAATACTGTATCCCAAAGAGAAGATGGTATATTTTTAATTGAACAATAACTTTGAGACTAAGTTCTGTCTGGCAAAAAAATATATATATATCTATTTATAAAATAAAATTGAACATGTTACTGTTCCTCAAATAAAACCTTAACCAATTTACAACAAGTTTTACTGGGAAGAAATTCATCCAAAACTGCAATGCATAAGCCAAGTTCTGCTATAATGTGTTAAAATTGCTTCAGTATAATGTTTGTGGTCCATCCATATCTAGTCTATCCATTTGAAATGTAACGTTATTATAAAGTGTAATTATTTCCAGAAACCTTAAAATAGGAAGTGTTTTTAATTAAACATTTGTCTCACAATATATTAAATGTAGGTCACTTTATCTCAGAAATATTAGGCAATATTTTAACTAGATCTTGACAAAAATGCATTAAATCTATTTTTTAAAATGTTTTATTACTTGCAAGTTTCAACCTGATGTGACTTGAAAATAGCCAAGTTATAAACCCCTGAAAATTGGAGTTTATAATGGAAATACTGACAGACCCTTAACTTTTAGGACGAATGTGCTGCTATAATAACATTTGCTGTTGCCGCCTGAGTCAGTGTTGCAACATGACTGGGGTGCTAGATGTGGTATTTCAAATATGAAACTGGTTGAATACTTGCTGAGATATTCTCCCATTTCTAAAATTTTAGAAAACTCATTTCTTGTTTTGGGAACACCTTTTATCTCAAAAGTTATTGTAATGAACAAGATGGAGGCCGTATTTTCTACTTCCTACAATATCTCCTTGATTAGCTCATCTTCCCCCATGGCTGGTTTCCACAAAGGCTTCCTGTCTCAGTATATTGCACCTCTATCCACCAGTTAGTTATTCAAACCAGAAAATTAGAGGTCAGTCTTAACTCATATGACATCTTTGGCACATTTGATTGGCTATAAATACTAAGGGCTTTACTCCCAAAATATATTTTGAAACCATTTTTTTTTAATTTATTTTTGGCTGTTTCGGGTCTTAGTTGCGGCAGGCACGCGGGATTCTTGTTGAGGCATGCGGTATCTTTCCTTGCAGTGCGCGGGCTCTTCGTTGTGGTGCGTGCGCTTCTCTCTAGCTGTGGTGCGCGGGTTTGCTCTTCTCTAGTTGTGGTGCGCAGGCTCCAGGGCACGTGGGCTCTGTAGTTTGTGGCACGCGGGCTTAGTTGCCCCGAGGCATGTGGGATCTTAGTTCCCTGACTAGGAATCAAACCCACGTCCCCCGCACTGCAAGGCAGATTCTTTACCACTGGTGAAGAAAAGTTCTTAATATTTATAGAATTCCAGCAAATAAAGCAGTAGAAATGATAGAATGAGAAAATCATCATTTCGCAACCCACAATGAAATAATAGATCTCTGCAATGATTATCCATAGTTGCTCAAACCAGGGTGGGAGTGGTTAATGGAGAATTTTATATTGAAGGAATCAGGCTGACATGCTCAGAATCAAATGTACTAAGCACTAAAATTGGGAAAACCAGTTACTATGTGTCTTAAAACATGATGAAAGCAACAGGAAGCTTACTTGCCTAAAATATTGAATCTGAATCTAGTCAGCCCTCTAGATTTATGGAAAGTAAAGGGAATGAAGGAATAAGTTAATACCATGAAGAAGCAACCAGCCAAATCCAGAATCTGAGACGTCTACAGAAAAACAATGGGCTAATTTCTCCAACAAATCAATGTTGTATGAAAGGCAGTGATGATGGGGAGGGGTGGTTTTATAGACTAAAAGAGTCTTAAGAGACTCTTGCAACTGAATGCAATATGAGTACCTAACTGGATCTGATTCAAGGGAACCATTTGTAAAAATCATATTTGAGGCAATAGGGAAATTCAAATATGAATTGTATCAAAAATATTAAGAAATTATTGTTTACTTTTTAGGTATGAAAATGGCAATTAGGTTATTTCAAAAAAATGTTCTTATCAGAGAAATATAATGAAGTATTTGTGGGTGAACTGACATGATACATGGGTTTTGCTTTAAAATACTCCAGGAAAATAAAAGAAGTGAAAGAAGGAAGAAGATCAACATATACTGTTAAGTGTTTTACCAGGGTGATGAGTACACAGGGTTCATTATACTATTTCCTTTATTTTGTGTATATTTGAGATTTTCCCTAAAAGATCATTTTTAGAAGGTCATTTAGGTTCCACAGAAAAGAAAGACAGTAACTTGGCAAAGGTGGCCATAGTGAAATATACATATTTGAGATATATTTAAATTAATAGGAATTGTTAATTAATTGGAGGAAGAGGTGAAGGAAAAAAGAGAAATCAATGGTGATTCCTTGGTTTTTGGTTTGAGAAACTGCATAAATAATAGTGCCATTTACTGAATTAGTTTAGACTACAGAGAAGCAGGTTTGGGGATGGATTAAAAACCCAATTTAATTTCCGACACTGAGACCTGTATTAGTTTTCTATGGGTGCTGTAACAAATTGCCACATACTTAGCATCTTAAAGCAACACAATGTATTCTCTTACAGTTCTGAAGGTTAGAAGCCCAAAATCAGTCTCACTAAGCTAAAGTCAAAGTGTCAGCAGGGCTGATTCCTTCTGGAGGCTCCAAGGGACAATCTGTTTCCTTTCCTTCTCCAGTTTCTAGAGGCTGTCCTCACTCCTTGGCTCCCTCTTTTCTCCTTCTGCCTCCATGGTCATATCACCTTCTCTGGCTTTGACCTTCTTTTCTCCCTTTTATAAGGACCATTTTGATGACATCGGGCCTACCAGGATAATAATCCAGGATAAGATCCTTCATTTAGTCTCACCTGCAAAGTTCCTTTTGCCATGTAAGGTAACATATTCACAGTTCTGAGGATTAGGACATAGACATTTTGGGGGGCCATTATTCAGCCCATCTCAAGGTCTAATATATCTGAAGTGCCTGTTAGGTATCCTAATAGAAGAGTCTGTTGGATAGTTAGATATGAATGTAGATATCAAAAGAGAGAACTGAGAGTCTAAATTTGGGAGTCAAGCATACAGGTATGACTTAAAACCAAGTAATGTTTGAGTCTGAGGAGTTCCAAATTTAGAGGATGGACATCCCAGATGACTTGAGAGTGAAGAGTTCAGAAAGCTAGGCAAGCATTACAATCAGAAAGCTAGTTTATGTAGTATGGAGAACTGTGTTGATGTGGCTGAGAGGTCAAACATACGAAAAGTATTCATTGCATTTGACATCATAAATAAACTTAGTAAACTTTACAAGAGGAGTTCCAACTTAGCTGAAGTGGAGTGAATTAAAGAATGAAATGGATCCAGTGAATAAAGACAATGTATTTGCAAAGCTTCACTGTGAAGAGCAGTGATATGTGAGGTTTATAGGATGATTTGGGGTGAAAAAAGAGGTGTTTTCTCTTTCCTAAGAGAGGAGATAAGAGAACATGCTTGATGTTGATAGAAATGATCTAGTAGAAAGGGAAATATTGATAATGAAGGAGGAAAACAGAAGGAGGGAAATCCTTGAAAGGTGACAATGCAGATCCACAGCAAAGGAGGAAGACTTTCATGGGAGAAGAGAACTTCTCTGGGCGTAAAGAAGGGAAGGCAGGCCAGATGCACACAAGTAGAGGCTGGCAGGTCAGTTTATGGAGTTATCATGAGGCATATCTGCTGTGATAGCTCTTTTATCTTAGTCATGAGAGTTGCAAGTGGAGTGGGGGAGACTGTTGGTGAGGGAGGGTCTGAGAATTTTTCCACGAAGAGAAACTGTGAAATTCCTTTTAAAGGACCAATTTGCCCCTGAGAAAAAAAGGGGAGTGGGGTGGGAGGAAGCCTTCCCCTGTGATAAGGTGGATTGGGGGGGCAGTTTCATAATTCTGATATTTATAAACACATTATTTTAGTATGATAATTAAATTATAGTCAAATATAATAAACTAATTGAATAGAAGAGAATATTTCCTTTGTGGTGATACAATAGGACTTATGTTGCCTGCTTGAAATTCACCACTGCAGTATGGATTTAAATGTTCAACATCTTTGAATGAGTTGTTATGAAGTATACTTAAAAGTATGTAAAAATGCTAGACTCTCTCTGTAGCCCTAGATGAGCATTGTCCCTAAGCGGTGACATTAGTTAACATCCTAAAACCCCATAAAAGTAGCTGTTTTATCCCAATTAAAGTAGGACAGTCATTTCAACAGTCTTGCTTTCCAGACAGAATAGTATTTTACGCATCTTCTCCCAAGCCATAAGCAAATGATATTTCAATGGCTGAAAGCTCAAGACTGCCTAGATTCAAACTCTTCTCACACAAGTATCAGAAAGGCAAAAATGTATTGTTCCTGGGCTAAAAATCCTTCATCTCCATCTTGAGGTTTAGGACTTTGGGTTGTAAGTGACAGCAATGAAGAAATGGTGTATTTAAACTCTTTTGAGGGATATCAACCTTTGGGAGTATCTTTCAATGCAGAACCACAGTTTTATCATAGAACGGGTATGTGTCTCAGTCTGTTCCCTTTGGAAGGAATGAGAGGTATGAAATAGTTATCATAGAAAAAGAAATGACTTTACTGGGAAAGCATAATAGGATTGTTTGTTAAAATACAATCAGTTCTCAGAATGGGAGAAAATACTTGCAAATGAAGCAACTGACAAAGAACTAATGTCAAAAATTTAGAAGCAGCCCATGCAGCTCAATATCAAAAAAACAAACAACCTAATCCAAAGATGGGCAGAAGACCTAAATAGACATTTATCCAAAGAAGATATACAGGTTGCCAACAAACACATGAAAGGATGCTCAACATCATGAATCATTAGAGAAATGGAAATCAAAACTACAATGAGCTATCATCTCACACTGGTCAGAATGGCCATCATCAAAAAATCTACAAACAATAAATGCTGGAGAGGGGGTGGAGAAAAAGGAACCCTCTTGTACTGTTGTTGGGAATGTAAATTGATACAGCCACTATGGAGAACAGTATGGAGGATCCTTAAAAAACTAAAAATAGAACTACCATATAACCCAGCAATCCCACTATTGGGCATATACCCTGAAAAAACCATAATTCAAAAAGAGTCATGTACCACAGTGTTCACTGCAGCTCTATTTACAATAGCCAGGACATGGAAGCAAACCTAAGTGTCCACCGACAGATGAATGGATAAGGAAGATGTGGCACATATATACAATGGAATATTACTGAGCCATAAAAAGAAATGAAATTGAGTTATTTGTAGTGAGGTGGATGGACCTAGACTCTGTCATACAGAATGAAGTAAGTCAGAAAGAGAAAAACAGATACCATATGCTAAGACATATATATGGAATCTTAAAAAAAAAAAAGGTTATGAAGAACCTAGGGACAGGACAGGAATAAAGAGGTAGATATAGAGAATGTACTTGAGGACACAGGGAGGGGGAAGGGTAAGCTGGGACAAAGTGAGAGAGTGGCATGGACTTATATATACTACCAAATGTAAAATAGATGGCTAGTGGGAAGAAGCCACATACCACAGGGAGATCAGCTTGGTGCTTTGTGACCTCCTAGAGGGGTGGGATGAGGAGAGTGGGAGGGAGATGCAAGAGGGAGGAGATATGAGGATATATATATATATATATATATATATATATATATATATATATATGTATGTATAGCTGATTCACTTTGTTATAAAGCAGAAACTAATACACCATTGTAAAGCAATTATACTCCAATAAAGATGTTAAAAAAATAAAAAATAAAGATAGAGCCAAATGGATTTCCTGACAGAATAAAAGTGGCATGAGACAGAGGGAAAAAAAAAAAAATAATACAGTTAGGTTGCAGTTTTCAAGAAACATTTTTGTTGCTTTAATTAGATTCACACAAATAATCTGCATTCTTGATTTGATCCAGGAAATAACTTTATTCAAGAGTATTAGCAAACTACCCCTAAGGGATAAAGAAAATTGTTTCTAGAAGTGGTTAATATCAACTACATATTGATTTTTTACTAAGTTTGTTTTAATAAGATAATACCTGGCTATATCTCTAAATTCTAGATGTGCTCTACTGTGGTTGCCTGTGTACCACAAATGACACCATTAATATTTTGCAATGCAAAGCTCTTCCATAAATTAAAAAAAATAAATTATTCCTACAATATTTCCTTGAGGAGAAACCAAGTTTACTATTCCCATTTTCTGAAAATGAAAGTAAAGCATAGACATTAAAAAGTACTATCCCCAAATCTATCAGATGTCTTTGACTGACAGTTTAATTATTATGCCACAAAATTTGAATGGTTAAGCATAAAAATGTACAGTAAGTAGAGCATTTAGGAAATCATTGAATGGAAGCTCTAATTCCACCTGCTTTATCTTTGAATTCACTTCAGCAAGACTCAATTCAGTTAAACAAGCAAGGACTGAAGTTTTCGACTATGATTAAAGCATCTAAACTTTGTAAGAAGGCAAAAATATCAATTAAATGATCATTTGAAACCTAGACCCAAGACATACTAGGGTAATTCAGTAGGTAGTTGTGTTTTTAAATTAAAAATGATGGATTGCTATCTACGTTGATGCTGTTAGACTAAACATTTTTATTGCTGTTGTTGTTCTTGTTTTGCTAGTGATAATGATAAGTCTCTGATTCATTGATTTTCAGTGCAACAGACAGAATTGTTCAAAATTCTTGTCTCATTCAAGAAAAAAATAACTATAACTACATGTTTCATATTTGGCTCTGAATTAGGTAATCAGCAGTCATTACCTTCCCAGTGGGGTTCCTTCCTCCTATACTTCCTTTTTTTTAAACATCTTTGTTGGAGTATAATTGCTTTACAATGGTGTGTTAGTTTCTGCTTTTTAACAAAGTGAATCAGTTATACATATATATATATGTCCACATATGTCTTCCGTCTTGTGTCTCCCTCCCTCCCAAACTTCCTATCCCACCCCTCTACGTGGTCACAAAGCACCGAGCTGAACTCCCCGTGCTATGTGGCTGCTTCCCACTAGCCATCTATTTTATGTTTAGTAGTGTATATATCTCCATGCCACTCTCTCACTTTGTCCCAGCTTACGCTTCCCCTCCCCATATCCTCAAGTCCATTCTGTAGTAGGTCTGTGTCTTTATTCCTGTCTTGACCCTAGGATATTCATGACCATTTTTTTTTTTACATTCCATATATATGTGTTAGCATATGGTATTTATGTTTCTCTTTCTGACTTACTTCACTATGTATGACAGACTCTAGGTCCATCCATCTCACTACAAATAACTCAGTTTCGTTTCTTTTTATGGCTGAGTAATATTCCATTGTATATATGTACCACATCTTCTTTCTCCATTCATCTGTTGATGGACACTTATGTTGTTTCCATGTCCTTGTTATTGTAAATAGAGCTGCAGTGAACATTTTCGTACATGACTTTTTTTGAATTAAAGTTTTCTCAGGGTATATGCCCAATAATGGGATTGCTGGTTCGTATTGTAGTTCTATTTTTAGTTTTTTAAGGAACTTCCATACTGTTCTCCATAGTGGCTGTATCAATTTATATCCCCAACAACAGTACAAGAGGGTTCCCTTTTCTCCATGCCGTCTCCAGCATTTATTGTTTCTAGATTTTTTGATGATGGCCATTCTGACCAGTGTGAGATGATAGCTCATTGTAGTTTTGATTTCCATTTCTCTAATGATTAATGATGTTGAGCATTCTTTCATATGTTTGTTGGCAATCTGTATATCTTCTTTGGAGAAACTTAGGTACTTCTGCCCATTTTTGGATTGGGTTGTTTGTTTTTTTGATATTGAGCTGCATGAGCTGCTTGTAAATTTTGGAGATTAATTCTTTGTCAGTTGCTTCATTTGCAAATATTTTCTCCAATTCTGAGGGGTGTCTTTATGTCTTGTTGATGGTTTCCTTTGCTGTGAAAAAGCTTTTAAGTTTCATTAGGTCCTATTTGTTTATTTTTGTTTTTATTTCCATATCTCTAGGAGGTGGGTCAAAAAGAATCTTGCTGTGATTTATGTCACAGAGTGTTCTTCCTATGTTTTCCTCTAAGAGTTTGATAATGTCTGGCCTTACATTTAGGTCTTTAATCCATTTCAAGTTTACTTCTGTGTATGGTGTTAAGGAGTGTTCTAATTCCATTCTTTTAAATGTAGCTGTTCAGTTTTCCCAGCAGCACTTATTGAAGAGGCTGTCCTTTCTCCACTGTATTTTCTTGCCTCCTTTATCAAAGATAAGGTGACCATTTGTGCGTCAGTTTATCACTGAGCTTTCTATCCTGTTCCATTGATCCATATTTCTGTTTTTGTGCCACTACCATATTGTCTTGATTACTGTAGCTTTGTAGTATAGTCTGAAGTCAGGGAGCCTGATTCCTCCAGCTCCATTTTTCTTTCTGAAGATTGCTTTGGCTATCCGGGGTCTTTTGTGTTTCCATACAAATTGTAAATTTTTTTGTTCTAGTTCTGTGAAAAATGCCAGTGGTAGTTTGATAGGGATTGCACTGAATCTGTAGATTGCTTTGGGTAGTAGACTCATTTTCACAATGTTGATTCTTCCAATCCAAGAACATGGTATATCTCTCCATCTATTTGTATCATCTTTAATTTCTTTCATCAGTGTCTTATAATTTTCTGCATACAGGTCTTTGGTCTCCTTAGGTGGGTTTATTCCTAGATATTTTATTCTTTATGTTGCAGTGGTAAATGGGAGTGTTTTCTTGATTTCACTTTCAGATTTTTCATCATTAGTGTATAGGAATGCAAGAGATTTCTGTGCATTAATTTTGTATCCTGCTAATTTACCAAATTCATTGATTAGCTCTAATAGTTTTCTGGTAGCATCTTTAGGATTCTCTATGTATAGTATCATGTCATCTGCAAACAATGACAGCTTTACTTCTTCTTTTCTGATTTGGATTCCTTTTATTTCCTTTTCTTCTCTGTTTGCTGTGGCTAAAATTTCTAAAACTATGTTGAATAAGAGTGGTGAGAGTGAGCAACCTTGTCTTGTTCCTGATCTTAGTGGAAATGCTT
Organism: Leucopleurus acutus; assembly: GCF_964270905.1. Classification (NCBI taxonomy): domain Eukaryota; kingdom Metazoa; phylum Chordata; class Mammalia; order Artiodactyla; family Delphinidae; genus Leucopleurus; species Leucopleurus acutus. The sequence goes on along the minus strand of NC_139143.1, from coordinate 99,457,027 downwards.
TCAGTTTTTCACCATTGAGGACGATGTTGGCTGTGGGTTTGTCATATGTGGCCTTTATTATGTTGAGGAAAGTTCCCTCTATGCCTACTTTCTGCAGGGCTTTTATCATAAATGCGTGTTGAATTTTGTTGAAAGCTGTTTCTGCATCTATTGAGATGATCATATGGTTTTCCTCCTTCAATTTGTTAATATGGTGTATCACATTGATTGATTTGCGTATATTGAAGAATCCTTGCATTCCTGGGATAAACGCCACTTGATCATGGTGTATGATCCTTTTAATGTGCTGTTGGATTCTGTTTGCTAGTATTTTGTTGAGGATTTTTGCACCTATATTCATCAGTAATATTGGCCTGTAGTTTTCTTTTTTTGTGACATCTTGGTCTGGTTTTGGTATCAGGGTGTTGGGGCCTCATAGAATGAGTTTGGGAGTGCTCCTCCCTCTGCTATTTTTGAAGAGTTTGAGAAGGACGGGTGTTAGCTCTTCTCTAAATGTTTGATAGAATTCACCTGTGAAGCCATCTGGTCCTGGGCTTTTGTTTGTTGGATGATTTTTAATCACAGTTTCAATTTCAGTGCTTGTGATTGGTCTGTTCATATTTTCTATTTCTTCCTGGTTCAGTCTTGGAAGGTTGTGCATTTCTAAGAATATGTCTGTTTCTTCCAGGTTGTCCATTTTATTTGCATAGGTTGCTTGTAGTAATCTCTCATGATCCTTTTTATTTCTGCAGTGTCAGTTTTTCCTTCTCCTTTTTCATTTCTAATTCTATTGATTTGAGTCTTCTACCTTTTTTTCTTGATGAGTCTGGCTAATGGTTTATCAATTTTGTTTATCTTCTCAAAGAACCAGCATTTAGTTTTATTGATCTTTGCTATCATTTCCTTCATTTCTTTTTCATTTATTTCTGATCTGATCTTTATGATTTCCTTCCTTCTGCTAACTTTGGGTGTTTTTTGTTCTTCTTTCTCTAATCACTTTAGGTGTAAGCTTAGGTTGTTTACTTGAGATCTTTCTTGTTTCTTCAGGTAGGAATGTATTGCTATAAATTTCCCTCTTAGAACTGCTTTTGCTGCACCTCATAGGTTTTGGGTTGTCGTGTTTTCATTGTTATTTGTTTCTAGGTATTTTTTTGATTTCCTCTTTGATTTCTTCAGTGATCTCTTGGTTATTAAGTAGTGGATTGTTTAGCCTCCATGTGTTTGTATTTTTTACAGATTTTTTCCTGTAATGGATATCTAGTCTCATAGCATTGTGGTCGGAAAAGATACCTGATACAATTTCAATTTTCTTAAATTTACCAAGGCTTGATTTGTGACCCAAGATATGATCTATCCTGGAAAATGTTCCATGAGTACATGAGAACAAAGTGTAATCTGATGTTTTTGGATGGACTGTCCTATAAATATCAATTAAGTACATCTTATTTAATGTATCATTTAAAGCTTGTGTTTCCTTATTTATTTTCACTTTTGATGATCTGGTCATTGGTGTAAGTGGGTTGTTAAAGTCCCCTACTATGAATGTGTTACTGTTGATTTCCCCTTTTATGGCTGTTAGCATTTGCCTTATATATTCAGATGCTCCTAAGTTGAGTGCATAAATATTTACAATTGTTATATCTTCTTCTTGGATTGATCTGTTGATCAGTATGTAGTTTCCTTCTTTTTCTCTTGTAATAGTCTTTGTTTTAAAGTCTATTTTGTCTGATATGAGAATTGCTACTCCAGCTTTCTTTTGATTTCCATTTGCATGGAATACATTTTTCCTTCCCCTCACTTTCAGTGTGTATGTATCGTAGGTCTGAGGTGGTTCTCTTGTAGGCAGCATATATATGGGTCTTATTTTTGTATCTATTCAGCCAGTCTATGTCTTTTGGTTGGAGCATTTAATCCATTTACTTTTAAGTTAATTATTGATATGTATGTTCCTATTACCATTTTCTTAATTGTTTTCAGTTTGATATTGTAGGTCTTTTCCTTCTCCTGTATTTCATGCCTAGAGAAGTTCCTTTAGAATTTGTTTTAAAGCTGGTTTGGTGATGCTGAATTCTCTTAGATTTTGCTTGTCTGGAAAGGTTTTAATTTCTCCATCAAATCTGAATGAGATCCTTGCTGGGTAGAGTAATCTTGGTTGTAGGTTTTTCTCCTTCATCACTTTAAATATGTCCTGCTACTCCCTTATGGTTTGCAGAGTTTCTGCTGAAAGATCAGCTGTTAACCTTATGGGGATTCCCTTTTGTGTTATTTGTTGTTTTTCCCTTTCTGTTTTTAATATTTTTTCTTTGTATTTAACTTTTGATAGTTTGATTAATATGTGTCTTGGCGTGTTTCTCCCTGGATTTATCCTGTATGGGACTCTCTGCACTTCCTGGACTTGATTAACTGTTTCCTTTCCCATATTAGGGAAGTTTTCAACTATAATCTCTTCAAATATTTTCTCAGTCCCTTTCCTTTTCTCTTCTTCTTCTGGGACCCATATAATTTGAATGTTGGTGCGTTTAATGTTGTCCCAGATGTCTCTGAGACTGTCCTCAATTCTTTTCATTCTTTTTTCTTTATTCTGCTCTGTAGTAGTTTTTTCCACTATTTTATGTACCAGTTCACTTATCTATTCTTCTGCTTCAGTTATTCTGCTATTGATCCCTTCTAGAGAATTTTTAGTTTCATTGATTGTGCTGTTCATCACTGTTTGCTCCTTAGTTCTTCTAGGTCCTTTTTAAACGTTTCTTGTATTTTCTCCATTCTATTTCCAAGATTTTGGATCATCTTTACTATCATTATTCTGAATTCTTTTTCAGGTAGACTGCCTATTTCCTCTTCATTTGTTAGATCTGGTGGGTTTTTACCTTGCTCCTTCATCTGCTGTGTGTTTCTCTTTCTTCTCATGTTGCTTAACTTACTGTGTTTGGTGTCTCATTTTCACAGGCTGCAGGTTCGTAGTTTCTGTTGTTTTTGGTGTCTGTCCCCAGTGGCTAAGGTTGCTTCAGTGAGTTGTGTAGGATTCCTGGTGGAGGGGAGTAGTGCCTGTGTCTGGTGGATGAAGCTGGATCATCTCTTTCTGGTGAGTAGGTCCACGCCTGTTGGTGGGTTTTGGGGTGTCTGTGGCCTTAATTATGATTTTAGGCAACCTCTCTGCTAATGGATCGTGTTGTGTTCCTGTCTTGCTAGTTGTTTGGTATAGGGTGTCCAGAACTGTAGCTTGTTGGTCGTTGAGTGGAGCTGGGTCTTGGCGTTGAGATGGAGATCTCTGGGAGATTTTCACCATTTGATATTACGTGGAGCTGGGAGGTCTGTTGTGGACCAGTGTCCTGAACTTGGCTCTCCCACCTTAGAGGCACAGCCCTGACGCCTGGCTGGAGCACCAAGAGCCTGTCATCCACACAGATCAGAATAAAAGGGAGGAAAAAAAAAGAAGATAAAATGAAATAAAATAAAATAAAGTTATTGAATTAAAAAATAATTATTAGGAAAATAATATTTTTAAGTAATAAAAAAAAGAGAGAGAGAAAGAAGAGAGCAACCAAACCAAAAAGCCAATCCACCAGTGATAACAAGTGTTAAAAACTATACTAAAACAAAAACAAATGGACAGAGAGAACCCTAGGACAAATGGTAAAAGCAAAGCTATACAGACAAAATCACACACAGAAACATACACATACACTCTCACAAAAAGAGGAAAAGGGAAAAAATAATATATATATATATCTCGTTGCTCCCAAAGTCCACCTCCTCAATTTGGGATGATTCGTTGTCTATTCAGGTATTACACAGATGCAGGGTACATCAAGATGATTGTGGAGATTTAATCCGCTGCTCCTGAGGCTGCTGGGAGAGATTTCCCTTTCTCTTCTTTGTTCGCACAGCTACTGGGGTTCAGCTTTGGATTTGGACCCGCCTCTGCGTGTAGGTCGCCTGAGGGCATCTGTTCTTCGCTCAGACAGGATGGGGTTAAAGGAGCAGCTTATTCGGGGACTCTGGCTCACTCAGGCCAGGGGAAGGGAGGGGCACGGACGCAGGGCGAGCCTGCGGCGGCAGACGCTGGCGTGACGTTGCAGCAGCCTGAGGCGCGCCCTGTGTTCTCCTAGGGAAGTTGTCCCTGGATTACGGGACCCTGGCAGTGGCGGCGGCACAGCCTCCCGGGAGGGGAGGTGTGGGTAGTGACCTGTGCTCACACACAGGCTTCTTGGTGGCGGCAGCAGCAGCCCTAGTGTCTCATGCCCGTCTCTGGGGTCTGCGCTGATAGCCGCGGCTCGCGCCCGTCTCTGGAGCTCCTTTAAGCGGCGCTCTTAATCCCCTCTCCTCGCGCACCAGGAAACAAAGAGGCAAGAAAAAGTCTCTTGCCTCTTCGGCAGGTCCAGACTTTTCTCCGGACTCCCTCCCGGCTAGCTGTGGCGCACTAGCCCCCTTCAGGCTGTGTTCACGTGCCAGTCCTCTCCCTGGGATCCGACTGAAGCCCGAGCCTCAGCTCCCAGCCCCCGCCTTCGCCGGTGGATGAGCAGACGAGCCTCTCGGACTGGTGAGTGCTGGTCGGCACCAATCATCTGTGCGGGAATCTCTCCACTTTGCCCTCCACACCCTTGTGGCTGCGTGCTCCTCTGCGGCTCCGAGGCTTCCCCCCTCTGCCACCCGCAGTCTCCGCCCGTGAAGGGGCTTCCTAGTGTGTGGAAACTTTTCCTCCGTCACAGCTCCCTCCCACTGGTGCAGGTCCCGTACCTATTCTTTTTTCTCTGTTTTTTCTTTTGCCCTACCCAGGTACGTGGGGAGTTCTTGCCTTTTGGGAGGTCTGAGGTCTTTTGCCAGCGTTCAGTAGGTGTTCTGTAGGAGTTGTTCCACATGTAAATGTATTTCTGATGTATTTGTGGGGAGGAAGGTGATCTCCACGTCTTACTCTTCCACCATCTTGAAGCTCCCTCCCCTCCTATACTTCTTGATATAACTAGTTCTGTTTAGATATGTTCAACTACATAGTTGCTAATTGAAGGTTGATGCTTATTCTTATGCTATTTTGGTATGTTCCTAATTACTTAAAACTGTTTCTTAGATGTACCAGTACTCAGTAAAAATTAATTTTGAGTTACTTAACTCTAACCTTTCTGAATTATAGAACTGTTACATTAAGAGGGAAGAGTTTGGTTGACTGAGTAGGCAGTTATGCCATTTAAGGACCCAAAGGAGATTGGAAGTGATGTTCTAAACAGGACAGTTGAAGGGAAAAAAAGAAAGAAAGAAAAGAAACTGATCACTTTTAGAGAAAATAATTGGATTACAAGTCCTTTTCCAATATTAGAGAGTGTCATGCCTTTGCTGGAAAATAGGCCTACAAGGTAACCTTACAGTACAAAGTGATGCTTTCCAGAAGTCCAAATGTCAAAGTCATTGGCTAAATAACCAAAAAGAAGAAGCTATTGGCATTGGAGAGGAAAGATGACAATTCAAAGGAGTCGGACCAGAGAGGCACTCTCCTGGCCACTTTAGTGATTCAGTGCATTCAGTAGAGTTCCAGGAAAGGTCTAAGACAGCCCAGAAGCAAATGCAGCCCAAGGGGAAAATAACAGCATCAAAGTGTAGCTTTTGCACACGAAGACTGCCCAAGTGTACAAAATATCAACTAATAATTTTTACCGGAAATGTCTTCATTGTTTTGAATTCCTACCATGTGCGAAGCATAGAGTTAAGTGGTTAAGGGCTAAGGAAAAAAACTGAACAAATCAGGCAAGGTCTCTGCCTTGCTGGGCAGCAAATCCTTCCTGAAAAGGATCTGGGAAGGATATCTATCTTTGGGTCTACAAACACAAAAGTATACAAGTCTGTGTTCAAATGTTACTTCACTGGAGACCTACCCAGTCCACTCTATTAAAATAGAACTTCACCCCTCTACCTGATAGTATATTGTATAGAATAGCTATTAGTCTATTGTTTGCTTCCCCACCAGGACAAGGCACCATAGCAGCAAAGATGTTGTCTGGTTTACCACTTTATCATCAGGACTACAGTCATGCCTATACATAGCAAGCTCTCAATAAATATTTGTTGGATGAATGCGTGAATAATTAAAGAATTGAGCTTGTTTGCATTTTTGTCTATTGTAGTCAAGTTTGGGAGGAACATTCTTATAATTTTTTTAGTCTAATTGTCTAACTTTCTTCAGATAAATTCTTAGAAGCAAACTGTTAGGTGTGCATATTTTTAAAGACTTTGATAGAATGCCAAGTTATTATTCTGAAAAGAAATTTGAATTTATATTCCTCCAGTGTAGGACAATCCTCTTTTCTTATAACTTTCCATAAAAGGGCATCATCAATTTTGTTAACTTGTATGAATTTTGTGGGTAGAAAAGATTGCAGTGGTGTTTTATTTTGAATTTATTTGTTTATTAGGTGGTGCTAGTTTCATACAATTGTTGATTGACATTTCTTCTTCTTTTGAGAATTGTTGTTACAATTGGCTTATCCCATTATTCAGATCAGTCTTTACCTTTTTTCATTGTTTTGTAAGAGTGCTTTATGTATTAGAAATACTTATCCTTTGTCACATGTGTTACAAAATATTTTTAACCACTTTATCATTTGTTGTTCAGCCTTCTTTATTATGGGAATTTGGCAGTAAAATTTTTCATTTTTATGTCATCCAAACAATCAAAATTGTTCTTTAGAGTTTGCACCTGTGGTGGATTAAAAATTGCCAAAAATCCTTTGCAACGTCTCTCATCAAGAAGCAGGGTTTCCTTTGCCACTTCTTGAAACTAGCAGATCTTGTGAATTTCTGTGACTAATAGAATGAGGCTGTAGTGACCTTGTGCAAATTTCTGAAGCAAATTCTCTGCAGTTTCTGCTTTTGCCTCTTTGAATCCCTGAGGCCACTATACTGTGAAGAAGTCCAGTCTAGCCATCTTGAAGATAAGAGAACAGTCATCCCATTTCCCCTAGCTGAACCCAGACACCTTTGGACCCATGATCTGATCACAGCCACATGAGTTAATCCAGCCAAGATCAGCATAAGAACCACCTAGCTAATCCACAGAATCATAAAAAATAATAAATCATTATTTAAATTCAGTAAGTTTTAGGGTAATTTGTTACACAGCAGTAAATAACTGATGTGATGGCTTTGGATTATCCTCAGCTAATTATTTTCCAGCTTATATTATAGAAATATATATCTAAATTTTATTTTAGTATATTATTTTAATTTTTACATTTTTATCTTCAAGTACAAATTATTTTTAATGCAACATATGAGGCAGTATTTCAACATAACTTTTTTTTTACATCTTTATTGGAGTATAATTGCTTCACAATGTTGTGTTAGTTTCTGCTGTACAATGAAGTGAATCAGCTATATGTATACATATATCTGCATATCCCCTCCCTCTTGAGCCTCCCTCCCACCCTCTCTGTTCCACCCCTCTAGGTTGTCAGAAAGCATCTCAACATAGCTATAAAATTGTCTCCAAATCATATATTGAATATCATATTTATCTCACTCATTTGTAATGCCACCATGCCAAAATTCCCAAAATTTGGATTTATTTGGTAACTGTTTAAGCTTTCCATTTTTCTATTTATTTATCACTGGTCCAGTATTACACTTTTAATAAATGCAGCTTTATATGTTTGTGGGTTTTTTTTGAAAAATGACTATTTTTTTAGAGCAGTTTGAGACTCATACTTAAATGAAAGGAAGGTACAGAGATTTCCCATATACTCCCTTCTCCCACACATGCATAGCCTCCCTATTACCAACGTTACTCACCAGAATAGTACATCTATTATAATTGATGAACCTACATTGACAAATCATAATCACCCAAAGTTCATGGTCTGCATTACAGTTCACTCTTGGTTTTCTAAATTTTTGGGGTTTGGACAAATGGATAACGACAGGTAGCTATCATTAAAATATCATAGAGAGTAATTTCACTGTCCTAAAAATCTTCTGGGCTCTACTTTTTCATCTTCTCTCCCCTACCCATGACTTTACAAAAATTGACCTTTTCACTGTTTTAATAATTTTGTCTTTTCCAGAATGTCATATAGCTGAAATCATACAGTATGTAGAATCTTCAGATTGTTTTCTCTCACTTAGTAATATGCATTTAAGATTCTTTTATGTCATTTCTTGGCTTAACAACTCATTTATTTTTTAGCACCAAATAATATTTAATTGTCTGGATGTACCAAAGTTTATTAATCCATTCACCTACTGAAGGACATCTTGGTTACGTCCAAATTTTGGCAATTATGAATAAAAACAGCTATAAACATTCATTTGCAGGTTTTTATGAACATAAATTTCGATTCCTCTAGGCAAATAGCAAGGTTTAGTTTAGTTTTGTAAGAAACTGCCAACTATCTTCCAAAATAGCTGTAGCATTTTGCATTCCCATCAGTGATATGTATTAGAGTTTCTGTTGCTCCGCATCCTCGCTAACATTTGCTATTGTCAGTGTTCCAGATTTTGGTCATTCTAATAGGTGTGTAGTGGTATCTCATTGTTGTTTTAATTTGCATTTCCCTAATGACATATTATGTGGAAAATCTTTTCATATGCTTATTTGCCATCTGTTTATCTCCTTTGGTGAGGTGTCAATAAAGGTGTTTGACCCATTTTTTTTAATCAAATTGTTGGTTGTCTTATTGTTGAGCTTTAAGAGTTTTTTGTATATTTTGGATAACAGTCCTGTAAATATTTCCTCCTAGTCTGTGGCTCTTCTCATTCTCTTGACAGTGTCCTTTGTGGAGTAGAAGTTGTTATTTTAATGAAGTCTCATTTATCAATTATTTATTTCATGGATTGTGCTTTTGATGTTGTATCTAGAAAGCTACTGCCATATCTAAGGTCATCTAGGTTCTCTCCTGTGTTATCTTCTGGGAGTTTTATAGTTTTATGTTTTACATTTAGGTCTATGATACATTTTGAGTTAATTTTTGTGAAGAATGTAAGATCTGTAGCTAGATTCATTTGTTTTGCATGTGTGTCTAGGTGTTCCAGCACCATTTGTTGAAAAGACTATCTTTGCTTCATTGTATTGCTTTTGCTCTTTAATCAATGATCAGTTGACTAAATTTATGCGGGTCTGCTTTTAGGCTCTGTATTCTGTTTCACTGACCTGTTTGTTCTTTTGCCAATACCACACTATCTTGATTACTGTAGCTTCATATTAAGTCTTGAAGGTGGATAGTATCAGTCCTCTAACTTCGTTCTTCTTCAGTCTAGTGTTGGCTATTTGGGGTCTTTAGCATCTCCATATAAACTCTAGAATCAGTTTGTTGATATCCAAAAAATAATTTTTTGTAATCTTGATTCAGATAGGATTAAATCTATAGAGCAAGTTGTATATATATGTCTTACATATCTAGTGGTTGTTAGAGTTCGCTCAGCTTAGGACCTTTTATCCTTCTTCTTCTCCTTCATCTTCATCTTCTCCTTCTCCTCTCCCTCTCCCCCTCCTCCTCCTCCCTCTGAGTCTTAAAATTAATGGTTCCTGTGCTTTGTTTGGCTCAATCACTTGTCAGTCCCCAAATGTTTTCTTTTTAAGTCCAAACAGTTTTAAATTCAAATAGTTTCAGATCAGGAGATTTCACTTAAAAATATGGAATTTTGACTTGGACGATCTGGCAATACTGGCCTATGTTGTCCTTGATAGCAATCAATTCAGGTGAAGATGAATAGCAGGCATTTCTATCTCCAAGCCAGACCTCTTTTGTAAGCTATAGATCATACATCCAACTGTTTACTGACATTAACTCATCCATAGAAATTGCTTTTCTGGTTTCCACTATTGCTAAGGAGAAGTCAGGACAAACTTTTCTCATTCTTTTGCAAGTAACCTTCTTGCCTTCCTTGAATAGCTGGAGGAATTTTTCTTTACAGAGCATACATGCGCAACACTAAATCCCATGGCACTCAATTTTTAATGAAAAGATTTCTTTATCATCTTTATCATGATCAAGAAAAGATTTCCTTTATCATGATCTCTTTATCATCCCTACCTTCAGGTTTGTTTCCAAAATAGGAAATGTTACTGGGATTTTTCCAGATTTACTTCACTAACTTTCTAAAACACTGAATCACTCCTTTTGGAAGAATTATTTAATGTCAACTTACAATGTCTACTTTCAGTTTTGTTCAGTTTATACTGTTCCTGAAACATATTCCATGTAGTTTGTGTAATAAGTTTGAAACTAAACCCTAGTCTCAAGTTTCTAGCCTATTTTATTCATTTTGGTACATTTCAGCGGTCTGGGCCTTCTCTTATTCCTACATCTTTCCTGGAAATGTCTTCATCAAATATTTGATGTGCATGTTACATGGTGCGTGGTTTATTAAACATCTTAATATTACTTTACAGCAAGAGGGCTTGCTTTTTTTGCTTCAGACATTCCCTTTTCAAAGATAGGGAATATGCCACCTGTAAGCATTCAATAAAACTAATTACCTAGGAATTTATGAGCAATTTATTGATGGGCTTGCTACCTGAATAAATACTTCGTGTTTATGGTTATTCAGTATAGTTATTTTGTCCCTTTATCTCTTCCTTAACCTACAAGTCAACAAACAATACACTTTTAATCTTGTATTTATCCTGAACATTCTAAGAACTCCTACTTAAAATTTTTTCTTTAATAGGTAGAGTGACTTTTCTGAGGCAGTTGTAAGGTATATCAGTCACAGGTATCTAGAGAAACAGAACCAACAGGATATATGTTTATAGATTTATCTTTACCTGCCTATCTATCTATCATCTATACAGAAAGAAAGAGAGAGGAGAGATTTATTTTAAGGAGTTGGCTCATGCAATTGTGGAGGCTTAGCAAGTCCAAAATCTAATGGGGTAAGCAGACAGGTTGGAGACTCAGGGAAGAGATGCAGAATTCCTTCTTGCTTAGAGGGAGGTCAGCCTTTGTTCTGTTAAAGGCTGCAGCTGATTGGATGAGGGCCATTCACTTTATGAAAGGTATTTGACTTCACTCAAAGTCTACCAACTTAAATGTTGATCTCATCCAAAAAACACTTTCACAGAAAACATCCAGAATAGCGTTCACCCAGGTTTCTGGCCACTGTGGCCCAACCAAGATGACACACAAAATTAGCCATCACAGAAGATACTTTCTGGAGGTGTTCATATTTATAAAAGTAGGTTATATGGTACATTTGGGTTATTGGAAAAGATCTATCCTTTGGTGAGCCATCTGTTTGTTTACTGTTAATGTGAACTGACTGGAATCATAGCTATTTTAAACCAGCATTATCACAACACATTACAGGAACTGCATATGCTGAAAAAAAACTGGGCAGTAAAACATATTGATGAAGAGTTATTGACAGCTTTTGTCCAGACGTGCATTTGCAAAAACAGTGAGTCCATATTTTTGCAACAGGCTTTCTTATCACAAGCCTGCATAGGACATAGTATGTGTACAGTCTAAGCTCAGAAAAAACATGAGCTGAATATGCAAGTGTTGTTCCAGTGTTCACAGATAGCATCTGGATAAATAGATCCATATTTTGTTACAGATATACAGAAAGGAGGATGCATACTTTTGTGGCAAGCATTTGCTTGGCGTACTATAATATTTTTTGTTAAAATGCTTACTTTACATGCCTGGGGGGGGTTTTCCCAAAAGGAATAGAGGAAAATAAGTATTTTTCTTCTAGAAATATTTAACTACTACATATTTCTGTCTTTATTATTAATTCTTTTTTCAGTTTTGTTTTGTTTGGGGTGTAACTCCACAGATATAGAATATTTTCTAACCACATAACATTCTGCACTTAGCAGCAATACCTTGAAATATTCTTAATTTATTTCATAAATCTGCACTCAGGGATGAACAACGCCATAACTTGGTACTGCATAAGTTAAATCACTAATTTCCCCTCTATGTAATACAATTATCCTCTAATTGACTGATATAAATTTCTACTTACTACCAATAGAATCACTACTGGTTCAGGTTTATTCACCATTTTTTGCAAAATAATTACAATTAAAAAATAAAAATCATTTCTGTGCTCATGCCACTTTTTGTCCTGAAAAAGTGCTCATCTTTCTTTCAAGCCCTGCTTAAAACTATTCCTCTTTCCCCTAAAAAAACCTCGGAGTGATTCTGCCTCTAATGGTTCCAGCTCAGGACCTCTCCCTTAGGGCTTGCAGATGTGCTGTGACATCGTATATGTGTGCAGTGGTGTGCACACAGGGTGGCATGACCACATACAGAATTGTGTCATGAATGACCATTACTCTTGCCAGGCATTCAGAGTGAAGGTGGGTGTCTCATAAAAGAAAGATTTTCTTTAAGGCTCAGGAGATTCAAGCAGCGTAGTCTCTGGGTGCTAACCCTGAGATGCTCTTGTTTGACTGAAAGCTGAGTGGATGGTAGACCAAGACTCAGCCTCTGGGAGGTCCTTCAACATCTTATTCAGTAGTTCTTCATTATGTCCACCCATCAAGTTTTTATTTCTCTTCTCACTTCTTGAAAATTTTACTGGAATTAGTTGCTCAACTTTAGGCATCTCCTCTACTGACCACCCCATCTCCAAAACCACAAATGTGTTTCTCACCCCTGAAGTTCTTCCTGTGGTTCATGCCCCATGTATTCTGCCCTCACCACTTTAAATAGAAAAACAAGCTTATCTGAAACAGTCCCAGAATAACAAAGAAAAGGAGGAAAAACAGAAGTGTTAATTTCCCATATTAAAAGATATTAAATATTCTTGTTCTCTTACAGTGTTTATGTAGGGAAATCAACATTGTAAGAGAACAAGAATCAGCTTATCTTCTCATCCCCTCTATTACCTGGTCAGGCAATGAGATTCTGGCAGGGTTGCCTGTTCTGAGCTCTGGATGGGATGGGATAGTTTCTCTGAGAAAACTGTTTGGGCCGGAGGAAAAGGATGGCATCTCTCCCTACAGTGATGAAGGAGCAGAAGCAGTCTGCTCTCAATTCCTATTGGACTTATGTGCCATTATGAAAGACAGAGAGAGGGAAAGGGAAGGGGATAGGTAGGAATGGAAGGAAGGAAGGAAGGGAGGGAGGGATGGAGGAAGGGAAGAAGGGAGGAAAAAAAGGAGGGAGGGGGGACTTCCCTGGTAGCGCAGTGGTTAAGAATCCACCTGTCAATGCAGGGGACACGGGTTTGATCCCTGATCCAGGAAGATCCCACATGCCGCATAGCAACTAAGCCCGTGCACCACAACTACTGAACCTGAGCTCTAGAGCCCTTGAGCCACAACTACTGAGCCTGAGTGCCACAAGTACTGAAGCCTGCACGCCTAGAGCCCGTGCTCTGCAACAAGACAAGCCACCACAATGAGAAGCCCACGCACCGCAACGGAAGTCCCACTCGCCGCAACTAGAGAAAGCCCACATGCAGCAACAAAGACCCAACCTAGCCAAAAATAAATTAATTAGTTAATTTAAGAAAAGAATAAACTTATAAAAAAAAAGGATGGAATAAAGAAAGAAAAGAGAATGAAAGAAATGAAATAAAAACAGGAAGAAAATATTATGTATCCCAGGTTGAAGAATCCCTTTCTTTTCTTTGTGTCAGGAGATCTTGTACACTCTGAAGACTTCCAGCCCGGGCAGTATTCTGATCATTCCCAAATCTCCATTACCAGCCTGTCAAGGACTATGAAGAGTTTGTGATTTTACCCTGTTTACAAGCTCACAAGTTAGCATACCAGTTTCATGGATGCTGGCAGAAGACTCTTGGATCAGAAACAAAGGACTTTATTACTCACAGCACAACAAGGTGAGTATGCTTCATGTTCACGCCAGTTCCCTTTTCCCACCTAAATCCATGGGACACTGTTTAGAGGCCCAGGCAGATGCTGTGGGTGCAGTGGATTTGCACTATAACTAAGAAACCCAAGCTTAGGAAACCCCAAACTTTTATAATGGGCTGCAAGCAAACCTGACCAAACTGTGCTCCAAGGGGAGACATTTTCTTTATCATACTCTAAAGTAAAAAAAACACACCCTGTACTCCAGAGTGAGACACTGTCTCTAAATTCCAGGCTGTTCCCTATAACAACATCCTTGAAAAGATATTAAAAGCTGTCAATATCTCTGCCTTAAAGATGCAGAATGCTACAGATCCACGGAGAAGGCTCTCCCAATAAAGCCCAGCTCTCTTGTCTGAATTCCAGGCTCACATATACAGCTTCTACCACCACCAGGATGTCAGAAAGGCATCTCAAACTCAGATTGCCAGGAGCAAACTCCCCCATAACTCTACTGCCCATTTCCTTTCTCTTTTAGTGAATAACAACTCATTTAGCCCATCCTGAGCCCAGAGTCATCCTAGATGCTATTCTTCCTTCACCCACTCCTGGCTAATCAGTCACCAAGTTCACTCAATTCAGTCTCATTCATATCTTTATACCCACCCACTCTCCTTCGTACTCATGGCCCTGTCTTAGCTCAGGTCCTTAACATCTCTCCCCTGGCTGTTAAAATCCTACTGGTATCCTATCATTCCAGGCCATTCCCCACACTCACATCAAGCAATTTTTAATGCTGTTGCCTATAAAATAAAATGTAAACTCCTATATTACATAGGAGTTGCATTCTGGCCCCCACCTGCTTTGCTTTTCAGTCTTTTCTCTCCTCTAATTGCATTTATTTATTTGACTGTCTGACTCCTTCTAATAAAATACAAACCCCTCAATTTCAGAGACTCTCACTTATGTGACTTTGATCCTTCCAAGAAGACAATGAACACTAAATAAATCTTTACTAGATAATTATTTATCTAGTCTAGTCACTGTCTAGTCATTTATCTTTGTCTACTATGTACAAAGTTCTATAGATGTATACTTCTTATTTCTGGTGTTGGTGTATTTCACTTACATGTGCAGACAATTTTGGACAGACAAAACACAATTTTAGATCAACTATTTTGTTAAAACTTTAAAACCTTCAAGGCAAGAGATAATTTATTTTTCAGCACCTCCCTTGCCAAAGGGGGTGTTTGGTACATAATGTTTACTAGACAACCAATTATTTTTACTAGCAAACTGACTACATATATATGGGTTTTGTGACTGTTTTTTAACTTAAATCAGGGTTTCTCAGTCTTGGCACTATTCACATATCCTTGGCTGGATAATTCCTTGTTGTGGGGGCCATCCTATGCATTGTAGGATGTTTAATAGCATTTCTGATTCCTACCCACTAGGTCCCAGTCGTACCTCCCCAATCCAATTTTGACACCCAAAATTGCCTCCAGACATTGCCAGATGGCCCTGCAGGACAAAAATGCCCCTGGTTTGTGAGTCACTGATTTAGTACCACTGCTTGGCACTTTTTATCTCTCTAAAAAGAATTCACATGGAGTGAAAATTGTGCACAGATTTCTCTAAAACTAATTTTTAAGAATTACTAGAAAAATACATTCCAGCAAGAAAACAGTTCACGGGAGTAAAAATGGGATAAGATGTCTCACAGAACATACATGTTAATAAATGAAATATTATTTATTATATAGACAAAACCAGTGAAGAGTATGATGCTTCAGAAACTATCTTGTGGTAAACCACATGGACCATATTAACCATGGCTGTCTTTCTTAAACCCATAGAAAAGGTTTATACCTTCTCCCCTTTTGTAGAGTAATCTAGCTGTATATCTAGGGTGATGTTTTTTTCTTATTTAGAACATTGTTTTTCTTGACTCAAAATTCTTATGGCGTTCTTATTGCCATAATCAATGTTTATTTATTGTAATGCTAATAAACGTTTGTAAGTTTGGTTGATCTTTTCCAGTAGGATGGTTCAAGAATAATTTTAACACTTGAAGTTTGCAAAGGGATTGTCATCATATTGTCAAATTTTTCATGGTATTTTGAATAAACATCTTTAAATTTGCTGCGATATTATGCTCTAGAAAATGAGTGTTCTGCAATAATAGCTTTTCATTTGGGTTATGAGTCTTAATATTCACTTACAGCATCAACTAGTAGTTTCAAATATGCCATTATGAGCCATTTGGAATTTTAAAAGCATTCATAAATAAATGCATAGCAGAATAGTTCTAATTTGTTGGATAAGTAATGTAGATTTAAAAAATTAAAATAAAATAATATCAAAATGCATACACAGTTTGGTTAAATAGAGTAAGTGTATTTTGAGTCATTGAAATACATTCTTCATCATATTGAGTGAGGCTTTCAGAAGTGTTGCTTTTGCATTATAACACATAGCAAATAGTACACTAGAATAACAAATGCCAGCAATAAAAGTGAAGATTTTAAATAAAAAGAGAATGTCACTTTACCTTTTTCATGAAGAGTGAAAATCTAAAACCTGTTGCCATTTGGTTTTTAAGAAGTCTTATTTATGAAAGGCATGAAGCAAAAAATATACAAAGGAATCAGAAATTTTTTATTACTTTTTATTCAGCATGCATAGTATTTGGAAAGAATCAAATTAGATCACATAGACTGAAAATTAATTGAGTATAGCAATTATAGCTACTATATCTTTAATTTCTTATATATTCAGAGACTTTATAACAGAAGAAATATCAAATACATTTATTTTCCAAAAAATGTCAATCCACCTCCCCTCCTCCCACAATTCAAAATCTGAAATCTGTGGGAACCACTCTGCTACATTTCTTTGCCCAGATTTTCATGGTGCTTTTCAGGGTGTGTAAACGCTTTACTTCTGTGCCAGGTGTGACCATGGAAATCTGTGTCCAGAATCTGAGCCTCCCTTGGCCTGGCCCTAGTACGCTGGTACAAATGGAAAACAAAACTCCTTTACTGGTATAGCAATTCCTGTGTCCTCCTAGGCTCAGAGTCTGGCCTCCTTCATCATCCTCTCAGATGCTCACTTCCACTTCCTCCCCTTCCTGAGAAGCCCCATCTCCTTCTCTAACAAAAGCTTCAGATAGATCTTTAAAATAGCTATTAATTATCACTGAGGCAAGAGAAGCAAAAACCAAGAGCCTTAGCTCCTCTTCCATTCTTACTATTCTCTTCTAACAGTGAGAATAAATCAATATTTTAATAGGCTTATAAATTATATATATATATCCTCTACCCATGTTTCTTTAATCATCACAAAACCCTTGCAACACATATTGCCACTTCACAGACACAGAGTGACACCGAAAAAGTCTAGTTATCTTTTCCAAGGTCACAAAACTAGAATAGTCAGAGCTGGAACTGAAGCCCAACTCTGTGTGATTCAAGGCCCTCAAACTCTGTAAAAGTTTCAGATGGAATGGAGGAGTCAATGAAGGACAAGGCACTATTACTGAATTTAACTGTAGATGATTACAGAACAATAATTTCAATCCAATGTTTGGTGTCTATGGTAGGTAGAATAATGGGCCCACAAAGATGCCTATGTCCTAATCCCCTGAACCTGTCAATATGTTAAGCGACAAGGCAAAACGGAATTAAGATTGCTAATAGGATTAAGGTTGCTAATCAGCTGACCTAAAACACGGAGATTATCCTGGATTATCCAGGCAGACCCAATGAAATTGTAAGAGTCCTTAAATATGGACAAGGGAAGAAGCAGAGTGAATATGAGTGATGTAACATGAGAAGAACTCAACTGGCCATTGCTGGCTGTGATGATGGAAGGGAGCAACAAACCAAGGAATGCAGGCAGGCTTTCGAAGCTAGAAAAGGCAAGAAACGAGAAGCTCTGCCAGAGTACCCAGAAAGGAATGCGGTTCTGATGACTTTTATTTTGGCCCAGTGAACTCTACACTTCTGAACTCCATAACTGTAATTTAATACATTTGTGCTGTTTTTAACCACTAAGTTTGTGGTGATTTGCTACAGCAGCCATAGAAAACTGTTCTAGTATCTATATCAATTTTAAGTTTTTAGAACACTCTAACAATTAGCAAACAGTAAACCAGAAAAAGATCAAAGAAATCAGCATTCCATTATCATTAAGAAATTCTCAGCCCAAGGATATATTAAAAGATATAAATTCAAAGTTTTCTTTCCTTACATTTATTCAGGCTTATAATTATTCAATCAACAATGATTTCTGGGACAGCTACAATTGACTTGGTGTTGAAGAGATGGTGGGAGGCAAAATAGACCAAGTTTCTGTCCCTCATAGATTTATGATCAGAATAGTCTAAAAAATTGATTCATTGGGTGTTCACTTTATATCCAAATCAGTCAAGTGGAATTTCAAAGAAGTTCAGAGTCAAGTCAGCGGTGGATCAAGAGTAGATGATGTGGAGTCAGGCTCAGCCCCAGGCCTCTTTTGTTTCAACCCTGTTGACGGAAGAGCAGCCATGCTCTTGTTTGCTCTTTTCCAAAATCATTGTCCAATCTCTTCCTTCTTCCTCAAAACTCACCATGCGGTGGATTTAGTCTTGACAGCCTCACCTCTTCCTTGCTGCCTCAATTTTTCTTTAAATACTTTTACTGCTAACCACTGAAGAAAAATAGGCAATTGCAGAAGAGGCCGGGGGAAGATGGCAGAAGAGTAGGACTGAGAGATCACCTTCCTCCCCACAGATACACCAGAAATACATCTACACGTGGAACAACTCCTACAGAACACCTACTGAACGCTGGCAGAAGACCTCAGACCTCCCAAAAGGCAAGAAACTCCCCACGTACCTGGGTAGGGCAAAAGAAAAAAGAATAAACAGAGACAAAGAATAGGGATGGGACCTGCACCAGTGGGAGGGAGCTGTGATGGAGGAAAGGTTTCCACACACTAGGAAGCCCCTTCGCAGGCAGAGACTGCGGGTGGCAGAGGGGGGGAAGCTTCAGAGCCGCGGAGGAGCGCGCAGCAACAGGGGTGCGGTAGGCAAAGCGGAGAGATTCCTGCACAGAGGATCGGTGCCGACCAGCACTCACTAGCCCGAGAGGCTTGTCTGCCCCCCTGGCGGGGCAGGTGGGGCTGCGAGCTGAGGCTCGGGCTTCGGTTGGCGTGCAGGGAGAAGACTGGCAGTGTGAACACAGCCTGAAGGGGTTAGTGCACCACGACTAGCCGGGAGGGAGTCCAGGAAAAAGACTTGCTGAAGAGGCAAGAGACTTTTTCTTGCCTCTTTGTTTCCTGGTGCGCAAGGAGAGGGGATTAAGAGCGCTGCTTAAAGGAGCTCCAGAGACGGG
Organism: Leucopleurus acutus; assembly: GCF_964270905.1. NCBI lineage: Eukaryota > Metazoa > Chordata > Mammalia > Artiodactyla > Delphinidae > Leucopleurus > Leucopleurus acutus. Next base: position 99,437,917 of record NC_139143.1, on the reverse strand, counting down.
CGCGAGCCGCGGCTAACAGCGCGGACCCCAGAGACGGGCATGAGTTGCTAAGGCTGCTGCTGCCGCCACCAAGAAGCCTGTGTGCGAGCACAGGTCACTAATCCCACCACCCCTCCCGGGAGCCTGTGCAGCCCGCCACTGCCAGGGTCCCGTGATCCAGGGACAACTTCCCCGGGAGAACGCACGGCACACCTCGGGCTGGTACAATGTCCCGCCAGCCTCTGCAGCCGCAACCTCGCCCCGCACTCTGTGCCCCTCCCTCCCCAGGGCCTGAGTGAGCCAGAGCCCCTGAAGCAGCTGCTCCTTTAACCCCGTCCTGTCTGAGCAAAAAACAGACACCTTTCAGCGACCTACACGCAAAGACGGGGCCAAATCCAAAGCTGAACTCCGGGAGTTGTGCGAACAAAGAAGAAAAGGGAAATCTCTCCCAGCAGCCTCAGGAGCAGCGGATTAAATCTCCACAATCATCTTGATGTACCCTGCATCTGTGGAATACCTGAATAGAAAACGAATCATCCCAAATTGAGGAGGTGGACGTTGAGAGCAAGATATATTATTTTTTTCCCCTTTTCCTCTTTTTGTGTGTGTATGTGTATGCTTCTGTGTGAGATTTTGTCTGTATAGCTTAGCTTTCACCATTTGTCCAAGGGTTGTATCCGTACATTTTCTTTGTTTTTAATTTTTTAAAAAAATTTTTCTTAATAATTATTTTTTATTTTAATAACATTATTTTCTTTTATCTTACTTTATTTTATTTTCTTTTATCCTCTTTCTTTCTCTCTATCTTTCTACCTTTTCTCCTTTTTATTCTGAGCCATGTGGATCAAAGGCTCTTGGTGCTGAAGCCAGGAGTCAGTGCTGTGCCTCTGAGGTGGGAGAGCCAACTTCAACACTGGTCCACAAGAGACCTCCCAGCTCCATGTAATATAAAACAGCAAAATCTCCCACAGATCTCCATCTCAACAGCAACAATCAGCTACACTCAACGACCAGCAAGCTACAGTGCTGGACAACCTATGCCAAACAACAAGCAAGACAGGAACACAACCCCACCCATTAGGAGAGAGGCTGCCTAAAATCACAATAAGTCCACAGATACCCCAAAAGACACCACCAGACGTGGACCTGCCCACCAGAAAGACAAGATCCAGCCTCATCCACCACAACACAGGCACTAGTCCCCTCCACCAGGAAGCCTACACAACCCACTGAAACAACTTTAGCCACTGGGGACAGACACCAAAAACAACGGGAACTATGAACCTGCAGGCTACAAAAAGGAGACCCCAAACAGTAAGATAAGCAAAATGAGAAGACACGGAAACACACAGCAAACGAAGGAGCAAGAAAAAAATCCACCAGACCTAACTAATGTAGAGGAAATAGGCAGTCTACCTGGAAAAGAATTCAGAATAATGATAGTAAAGATGATCCAAAATCTTGGAAATAGAGTAGAGAAAATGCAAGAAACATTTAACAAGTACCTAGACAAACTAAAGATGAAACAAGCAATGATGAACAGCACAATAAATGAAATTAAAAATACTCTAGAAGGGATCAATAGCAGAATAACTGAGGCAGAAGAATGGGTAAGTGACCTGAGAGATAAAATAGTGGAAATAATTACTGCAGAGAAGAATAAAGAAAAAAGAATGAAAAGAACTGAGGACAGTCTCAGAGACCTCCGGGACAACATTAAACACACCAACATTCGAATTATAGGGGTTCCAGAAGAAGCAGAGAAAAAGAAAGGGACCGAGAAAATATGTGAAGACGTTGTATTGAAAACTTCCCTAATATGGGAAAGGAAATAGTTAATCAAGTCCAGGAAGCACAAAGAGTCCCATAGAGGATAAATCCAAGGAGAAATACACCAAGACACATATTAATCAAACTGTCAAAAATTAAATACACAGAAAACATATTGAAAGCAGAAAGGGAAAAACAACAAATAACACACAAGGGAATCCCCATAAGGTTAACAGCTGATCTTTCAGCAGAAACTCTGCAAGCTAGAAGGGACTGGCTGGACATATTTAAAGTGATGAAGGAGAAAAATTTATAACCAAGATTACCCTACCCAGCAAGGATCTCATTCAGATTTGATGGAGAAATTAAAACATTCACAGACAAGCAAAAGCTGAGAGAGTTCAGCACCACCAAACCAGCTTTACAACAAATGCTAAAGGATCTTCGCTAGGCAAGAAACACAAGAGAAGGAAAAGACCTACAATAACAAACCCAAAACAATTAAGGAAATGGGAATAGGAACATACATATCGATAATTACCTTAAATGTAAATGGATTAAATACTCCCACCAAAAGACACAGACTGGATGAATGGATACAAAAACAAGACCCATATATATGCTGTCTACAAGAGACCCGCTTCAGACCTAGAGGCACATACAGACTGAAAATGAGGGGATAGAAAAAGATATTCCATGCAAATGGAAACCAAAAGAAAGCTGGAGTAACAATTCTCATATCAGACAAAATAGACTTTAAAATAAAGACTATTCAAACAGACAAAGAACGACACTACATAATGATCAAGGAATCGATCCAAGAAGAAGATATAACAATTGTAAATATCTGTGCACCCAACATAGGAGCACCACAATACATAAGGGAAATACTAACAGCCATAAAAGGGGAAATCGACAGTAACAAATTCATAATAGGGGACGTTAACACCCCACTTTCACCAATGGACAGATCATCCAAAATTAAAATAAATAAGGAAACACAAGCTTTACATGAGACATTAAACAAGATGGACTTAATTGATATTTATATGACATTCCATCCAAAAACAACAGAATACACATTTTCTCAAGTGCTCATGGAACATTTTCCAGGACAGATCATATCTTGGGTCACAAATAAAGCCCTGGTATATTTCAGAAAATTGAAATTGTATCAAATATCTTTTCCAAACACAACGCTATGAGACTAGATATCAATTACAGGAAAAGGTCTGTAAAGAATACAAACACATGGAGGCTAAACAATACACTGCTTAATAACGAAGTGATCACTGAAGAAATCAAAGAGGAAATTTAAAAATACTTAGAAACAAATGACAATGGACACATGACAACCCAAAACCTATGGGATGCAGCAAAAGCAGTTTTCAGAGGGAAGTTTATAGCAATACAATCCTACCTTAAGAAACAGGAAACATCTCACGTAAACAACCTAACCTTGCACCTCAAGCAATTAGAGAAAGAAGAACAAAAAAATCCCAAAGTTAGCAGAAGGAAAGAAATCATAAAAATCAGGGCAGAAATAAATGAAAAAGAAATGAAGGAAACAATAGCAAAGATTAATAAAACTAAAAGCTGGTTCTTTGAGAAGATAAACAAAATTGATAAACCATTAGCCAGACTCATCAAGAAAAAAAGGGAGAAGACTCAAATCAATAGAATTAGAAATGAAAAGGGAGAAGTAACAACCAACACTGCAGAAATACAAAAGATCATGAGAGATTACTACAAGCATCACTATGCCAATAAAGTGGACAACCTGGAAGAAATGGACAAATTCTTAGAAATGCACAACCTGCCAAGACTGAATCAGGAAGAAATAGAAAATATGAACAAACCAATCACAAGCACTGAACTTGAAACTGTGATTAAAAATCTTCCAACAAACAAAAGCCCAGGACCAGATGGCTTCACAGGCGAATTCTATCAAACATTTATAGAAGAGCTAACACCTATCCTTCTCAAACTCTTCGAAAATATAGCAGAGGGAGGAACACTCCCAAACTCATTCTACATGGCCACCATCATGCTGATACCAAAACCAGACAAGGATGTCACAAAGAGAAAACTACAGGCCAATGTCACTGATGAACATAGATGCAAACATCCTCAAGAAAATACTAGCAAACAGAATCCAACAGCACACTAAGATGATCATACACCATGATCAAGTGGGGTTTATTCCAGGAATGCAAGGATTCTTCAATATACGCAAATCAATCAATGTGATACACCGTATTAACAAATTGAAGGAGAAAAACCATATGGTCATCTCAATAGATGTACAGAAATCTTTCAACAAAATTCAACGCCCTTATATGATAAAAACTCTCCAGAAAGTAGGCATAGAGGGAACTTTCCTCAACATAATAAAGGCCTATATGACAAGCCCACAGCCAACATCATCCTCAATGGTGAAAAACTGAAAGCATTTCCAGTAAGATCAGAACAAGAAAAGGTTGCCCACTCTCACCACTCTTATTCAACATAGTTTTGGAAGTTTTAGCCACAGCAATCAAAGAAGAAAAGGAAATAAAAGGAATCCAAATCGGAAAAGAAGAAGTAAAGCTGTCACTGTTTGCAGATGACATGCTACTATACATAGAGAATCCTAAAGATGCTACTAGAAAACTACTAGAGCTAATCAATGAATTTGGTAAATTAGCAGGATACAAAATTAATGCACAGAAATCTGTGGCATTCCTATACATTAATGATGAAAAATATGAAAGTGAAAGCAAGAAAACACTCCTATTTACCACTGCAACATAAAGAATAAAATATCTAGGAATAAACCTACCTAAGGAGATAAAAGACCTGTATGCAGAAAATTATAAGACACTGATGAAAGAAATTAAAGATGATACAAATAGATGGAGAGATATACCATGTTCTTAGATTGGAAGAATCAACATTGTGAAAATGACTCTACTACACAAAGTGATCTACAGATTCAATGCAATCCTTATCAAACTACCACTGGCATTTTTCACAGAACTAGAACAAAAAATTTCACAATTTGTATGGAAACACAAAAGACCCCGAATAGCCAAAGCAATCTTGAGAACGAAAAATGGAGCTGGAGGAAGCAGGCTCCCTGACTTCACACTATACTACAAAGCTACAATAATCAAGACATTATGGTACTGGCACAAAAACAGAAACATAGATCAATGGAACAGGATAGAAAGCCCAGAGATAAACCCATGCACATATGGTCACCTTATCTTTGATAAAGGAGGCAGGAATGTGCAGTGGAGAAAGGACAGCCTCTTCAATAAGTGGTGCTGGGAAAACTGGACAGGTACATGTAAAAGTATGAGATTAAATCACTCTGTAACACCATACACAAAAATAAACTCAAAATAGATGAAAGACCTAAATGTAAGGACAGACACCATCAAACTCTTAGAGGAGAACATAGGCAGAACACTCTATGACATAAATCTCAGCAAGGTCCTTTTTGACCCACCTCCTAAAGAAATGGAAATAAAAACAAAAGTAATCTTATGGGACCTAATGAAACTTCAAAGCTTTTGCACAGCAAAGGAAACCATAAACAAGACCAAAAGACAACCCTCAGAATGGGAGAAAATATTTGCAAATGAAGCAACTGACAAAGGATTAATCTCCAAAATTACAAGCAGCTCGTGCAGCTCAATAACAACAAGACAAACAACCCAATCCAAAAATGGGCAGAAGACCTAATTAGACATTTCTCCAAAGAAGATATACAGATTGCCCACAAACACATGAAAGGATGCTCAACATCACTAATCATTAGAGAAATGCAATTCAGAACTACAATGAGATATCATCTCACACCAGTCAGAATGGCCATCATCAAAAAATCTAGAAACAATAAATGCTGGAGAGGGTGAGGAGAAAAGGGAACACTCTTGCACTGCTGGTGGGAATGTGAATTGGTACAGCCACTATGGAGAACAGTATGGAGGTTCCTTAAAAAACTACACGTAGAACTACCATATGACCCAGCAATCCCACTACCAGGCATATACCCTGAGAAAACCATAATTCAAAAAGAGTCATGTACCAAAATATTCATTGCAGCTTTATTTACAATAGCCAGGAGATGGAAACAACCTAAGTGTCCATCATTGGATGAATGGATAAAGAAAATGTGGCACATATATACAATGGAATATTATTCTGCCATAAAAAGAAACCAAATTGAGTTATTTGTAGTGAGGTGGATGGACCCAGAATCTGTCGTACAGAGTGAAGTAAGTCAGAAAGAGAAAGACAAATACCGTATGCTAACACATATATATGGAATCTAAGGGAAAAAAAATGTCATGAAGAACCTAGGGGTAAGACAGGAATAAAGACACAGACCTACTAGAGAATGGACTTGAGGATATGGGGAGGGGGAAGTGTAAGCTGTGACAAAGTGAGAGAGTGGCATGGACATATATACACTACCAAACGTAAAATAGATAGCTAGTGGGAAGCAGCCGCATAGCACAGGGAGATCAACTCGGTGCTTTGTGACCACCTAGAGGGGTGGGATAGCGAGGGTGGGAGGGAGGAGGATGCAAGAGGGAAGAGATATGGGAACATATGTATAACTGTTTCACTTCGTTATAAAGCAGAAACTAACACATCATTGTAAAGCAATTATACTCCAATAAAGATGTAAAAAAAAAAAAAAGGCCATTGCAATAACATCAACAACAAACGTAAGAGATCAGTTTTAAAGCCTGTCATGTTCTTACCTCAGAGACTTTGACTCATTTTCTGTAAGTGAAAGCATTCCCCTGTTTTTTCTGAGAGGTGTTCAGACAGTAACTGGAGATATAATTAAGACCTAAATGTGGATTCACGGTAGAGCAAAGGCTACCCGTTTGACCTCAAGTGTACATTTGTGTTTCTGAGGCTCTCCCATGAGATGACACCCAATTCACTAGGGTTCCCAATAATTACACCCTTTGGACATTTCCCCTGTACCACACATCATTAAAGGGCAATTCTAAGAGGGCTTTGTCAATAAAGTTTTTTTTCAAACTTATTTTGACTACAATCTAGAGAAAGAAGTAAATTTTAATTTGTGATCATAGGCACTCATAATTGAAACAAAAGTTTCACAAAAATGCATATTCCTTATACTGAACAATGAACTCTGATTTTTAAAATTCTATTTCTTCTTCCTTTTTTTGATTGCTGGCTGAATGACAACCTGAAGCTTTCAAAACGCTGCAGTGAGCTATCATGAGGAATTGGTTACACAATGTGACAAGTATAGCCATCACATCAGAAATTCTGGAGATGAGTCCAGGTTCCAACACCTTCTTAGCTGGGTGAGTTAATTCTAGCTACTTAATGTCGCTGATTGTGCTTCCTATTATCTAATTTGTGGTGGTTAATATTTCAGAAGAGAGTGGCTATGTCCCAAGGATTAAATAATATAATGTACAATGTTAGCTCTGTGAGGGCACACTTTTCATGTATTTTGTTCATTGAAGTGTGCAGTGGTGTACTAAAGTCAGCTCTCAGAGCTCACAAGAGCTGATTCTGTACTTTTCCCAACTCCTCATTCAGTGACATCTGTTGCTAATTTGAAATCAACTATCACAGGAGTATTTACACCAGAGAAAACCGCAAGTGCTACCCATCAAATGGTTCCCCGCCCCAGCCATTATTAAACATTTACTAGCACATTCCTGCATGTATTCCAAGCACCTAAAATAGTGCCTGATCCCGTGGCTGTTAGTAAATATTCATCAAATGAATAAATGGAGAGATGAACATAAAACATTTCATAACAACAACTGATATCACCATCAGGAAATATATGTTAATAGAATTGCCTTGGGGACTGCTCTGTTGAAAGAAGAGCCACCTAAGGAACTGCCTTTAAGGAGGATCTTGCCAATCAGATAAATGGTGCAGAATGGTCTTATTCCCTGTTCTGTCACTGCAGAACCAATGAGTTGAACGGTGATTTTTTTTTAAGCCATTGTGATTTCCTTTGTAGCTTTCCCCTCTATTCTCACCTTTACCTCAGCTGCAAGTGACTAATTCCTAAAATGTCAAAAATCAAATTATGCTGCATAACAGACAAATCCTGTATATAATTTGTACACATTTTCTTCCAATAGTGATGATGAAGAGGTGGGAAGTTTGCAACCCAATGTTAACACTTTAACGGAGAATGATGGAGAAATAAAGACCATTTCCTTTAAGCAATGTATATTTTCTGATTAAAAATAAAACAGAAAATAACAACAAATATTTCCTTCCCACATATTGTCACCTTCACCAAGTCTCCAGGGTAAGAGGGGGTGTCCGTCTCTTATGGGCTTCCATGGCATAACGCATGGGCTTGAGTGTATATACTGTATATTTATCACATACAGCACAATATAATTGCCTACAATTACTTGTCTCCCCCAACGTGAACAACTGCAGTTTAATGACTTTCTTTTGTTTACAATTTGACACTCAAAGTAATGATTGTAGCTTCCAGAATACCTGGCACATAATAGAAGTTAGTAGTGTTTACAAAATAATACATTCATGAGTTAATGAATAGTTCTTTGTATCTTAAAGATAAACATGAGAATTTGGAAAAACTAAACAACTAACAAAAAAAAGATAATGAATGAAGCTTACTTTTTTGAGCCCAAACCAATGATTATTGCCCTTCAGATTTAATGATGAGATGCCTGATGGACACTCACTATTTGGCTTCTCTTCCATGGCAGGAGGGAGTACAAGGATTCCATGTGGAAGTTAACTCTGGGGGAAAAGCTCAAACACAAATGAGTAGAAATGGGAATCTCTTCAACATTTATTGCATAGCCAATAACTCTACTAAACAGATACCAAGTTGAGTTGCTTTAGAATCTCTACTGAAGAATTATGTCTACTTGCTTAAATCTCAAAGATTCAGTAATGTTTGACTATTTCTCATTCAGGAAGTAGTTATACCCATTTTTATCATTTGAATATATTTCATTCAGGGATTGTTTATACTCCTTTATATTTAAACATAATTAGATATTATCAATAAAAAGTTCAATCATGTATATTCTCACCAACATGTAGAGATTAAATCACAAAATAAATAACTGAACAAAACATAACACTAAATTTCACACAGCTGAACTGGTTTACTTGCCTCTGCAATTGCTTGAATAGATGTTTAAAAAAGCATAATTTTCTGTGCCCCTTGGTTTCTGCCAAATCATAGCAGCCAACAGTCACAGTAAATCAATGCATATTCTTTCTCTAAGTCCTTTAGGTGCTTTTGAATTGTAATAAATGCAACTCTCCACTTCAGTGAGCTGGGCTGTTGTCCAAGAGAAAGGAAAATCTTGAATTTAGAATCTTGGCTTACCCACTGCTCAGCAAGACGTTCCAAATTTTGATGAAGATTCAACTAACCAATGCATGTAAATAATGAAACTGAGCTTGTTTTCATTGGACAAGACACACCATACTCAGTTTGGGAGAGAATTCTTTTTTGTCTTGTTAGAGCTCAGGCTGTTGTGCCATTACTTGGACAAGCCTTTAACATGTACTATGTGTCTTTGGATAGGTATTTCCTATTGTTGCTATGGTGATTTCTAAAGTTTTTATTTCCAGATTCAGTAATATTTTGTGTAATAACTATGAACTTAGAAAATACAATATACTCTCTGGTATAGTTATATCCCCATCAGAAAGCTGAACCTAAAGATCACTTGGGCACATGGGCAGGGGATTCCATAAATAGGCCCAGGGGTTTTTTTGTTGTTGTTGTTCTAAGAGGTTTTTTTCTACATACTAACAATTTTTATCAGAGATTTTTAGATCAATTAGGTTTTTTTGTTTGTTTGTTTGTTTTTGTTTTTTCTTTTTTTGCGGTACGCGGGCCTCTCACTGCTGTGCCCTCTCCCATTGTGGAGCACAGGCTCTGGACGCGCAGGCCCAGCGGCCATGGCTCACGGGCCCAGCTGCTCCGCGGCATGTGGGATCTTCCCGGACCGAGGCACGAACCCTTGTGCCCTGCATCGGCAGGTGGACTCTCAACCACTGCGCCACCAGGGAAGCCCTAGATCAATTAGTTTTTAATTTTCATTCATTTGATATAATAATTTTGGACTTGTGAAACATTGTATGAGACTTAGAAGTTTAATTATTATCTTAAAATTATAGTTAACATTCATAGAGATAATTAAACAGTAAATGCTTTATCATAAAACTCCCTATAATTTTTCCTATAAAAGAAAAACTTGGGGCTTTCCCGGTGGCGCAGTGGTTAAGAGCCCACCTGCCAATGCAGGGGACATGGGTTCAAGCCCTGGTCTGGGAAAATCCCACATGCTGCGGAGCAGCTAAGCCCATGCTCCGCAGCTACTGAGCCTGTGCTCTAAGCCCACGCTCTATAGCCCACAAGCCACAACTACTGAGCCCACGTGCCACAACTACTGAAGCCCGCATGCCTAGAGCCCGTACTCCACAACAAAAGAAGCCACCACAATGAGAGGCCCATGCACCGCAACAGAGACCCAATGCAACCAAATATAAATAATAAATAAATAAATTTTTTTAAAAAGAAACTTTATCTCTTTGTGTTGAACTACTAAAACAACTGATACAAAACTTAATTAAAGTTTAAAACATGATAGATATGTAGAGGTGGGGATGATTGGAGGGGAAGTTGAGAACTGGATGTCAGTCCATGAAAACAAACACTTTCATTTCCAGTTTCAAAACACTATGCCCTGAGATTTATTTTAGAAGATAAAAAGAAAAAGAAGAATGGAGCCTGTTTTTTCCGTGACTGTCTCTGATTCTCAGCAGCTAGTGAGGACAGAGTTAAAAAATCCTGAGGGGCAAGGACTGTGTTCTACTTTTTTCCTTCCCCTAGAATCTCTCATTCATCCATTTGAATATTGATTGAATGTCTGGCCCTCTTTTCAACACTGACAATACTGTGGTGCACTGCGTTTTCCAACAATGGCAGCAGCACCCTCTCCCATCCCACAGGTGTTCCTACAATGTGACCTGGCTACTATTCTATCAGGAGGTGGAGTCTGATTCTTCTCCTCTTCAACTGGGCTGGTCTTAGAACTCGCTCATAACCAACAGAAGGCAGTAGAAATGAAAGAGCATGGATTTTGAGGCCAGTTCATCAAAAGCCATGCATCTTCTCCCTAGTTCTCTTGAAACTCTTGATCTCAGGGAAGTCTGACTACCCTGAGGCTGCCTGGTGGAGACACCGTGTGTAGGCACTCAGTCGGCTGAGCTCAGTCTTCCTGCCATTCTCATCAAAACATCAGATGTTGAATGAAGCCATCTTGGATCTTCCAGACGAGCTGGTCTTAGTCAATGCTACAAAGAGCAGAAAACTGTCCAGACACACCCTGCTTAGATTTCTGACCTACAAAATTGTAACATAATAAAATGGTTATTGGTGTAAGCCACTAGATTTGGGGATTACTATGCACCAATATATTATATAACTAATAATAATAATGGCTAGCATCTACTGAGCTCTTCTTATGTCTTAGGCACTTCTTTAATCCTCAGGTAAGTACTAACATTATCTCTGTTTTCTGGAGAAACCAAAATAAACTGGCTCAAGATCACGGAGCCGGGAAGAGATGAAGCTACAATTGAAATGCAAGACCTGTATTCTGAACTGCTATGATCTATGAAGTCCCTGCCCTCAAGGAGCTCATAATCCAGTGGAGAAATAGATTCATAAATAATTACCATAAAATATGACAAGTATCATAATATGCACTCACAAGATGCCATAAGAATTTAGAAAAGAGAAAATATAATTATTTTTGGAGTGAGGAGGAGATGGGGGAGAATACAAATGACTCAAAAAGACTTTGAAGAGGAAATAGAATTTGATCATGTACAGATCTGGTGCTTGAGAGAGAGAAGAGCATTAGCCTTCTTTCTTCTTTCTCCTCTCTCTCTCTCTCTTTCTCTCAATGGCAGGTAAATAAGGCTGAAACAAGAAAGAGTAACAGGACAGAAGAAAAAATTTGAGGAGGCAAGTCAGGAAAGGTTAACATGGACCATTTCATTCCATGCTAAAGCTTTTGTATTTTTTTCCTATAAGTGATAAGAAATCATTGGAGAAATTTTGATGAGGGAAGTAGCAAAAGAAAACCTGCATTTTTACAATATAATTCTGGTTGCAGTGTGAAAGATGAATTGAATTGAATTTAGAAATAGGTACTCAAATACATATTTTATATGAAATAATGTATTCAAATGGTAATTTTGTTTCTCCCTCTCTTTCTCTACTGCCTTAGGCAATTTGCCTTATCATTCACAGCAAATGCAGAATATACAAATCAATACAAAAAATTAGTAATAATAGTAACTAATATTTATTGAACACTTATCATATGTGTTGTCATTTAATCCTAACAATGAACTACAATGGAAGTATTATCATTATCTCCTTTTTATAGAAGAGGAAACTGAGGCAGAGCTTATCCAAGATAATATAGCTATTTGGTAGCAGAGCTGGGCTTCAAGCCAAGGCAGTCCTTTCCCACTGATAAAAGTTCTGAAGCAGGGTTCAGTGATGGCAGATCCAGAAGCAGGTATTTTCACCCCAATTTAGTAATAGGTGAATATGGGGTCATGGATAAGATACCAAAGTATAAAGAGAAAGGGAACTTAGCCAAAACAAAAAGTTAAGGAAAGGCTTTCTGGAAATTATTATACATGAATGAATTTCAGAAGATTAATTTCTTTCTTTAAGCAGTCATTCATTTATTCATCAAATATTTTAGAGTGCCTATGGTGCCAGACACCCTGCCAAGAGAATAAGATAATTATTTTTCCCACCTGCAACATAAATTGTAGCATGGAAAGTTAATAAACAAATAATCACAAGGTTAAAGAATGTTATAAAAGGAGAAGTACAGGGTTCCACATAAACTCATCAAAAAGGGATCCTCACCTAATCTGGGAAGGTAAGGTTTAAACCAAGTACCAAAGGGCGCATAAGAGTTATTCAAGTGAAATGGGAGAACATGATGTAGGAAGAGTATTCCAGGCAGAGGGAAAACCACGATGGCAGGCAGAGAGGTGGGAAAGCACAAGGACTGAAAGACATTGAGTTTGACAACGAAGAGTGATGAGCAGAACTGTAAGTGTGATAGGCAGGACTCAATCCATGAAGAGTTTAATGGTATTATATAGACCTTGGTACCATTTGAAGGCATATAAAAATTTGATTTAGGATTTATTAAATTCACTCTGACCACTGCGTACAGACTGAATTGAAAGGTGGAAGTGTGGAAAGAGTGGGGAACATGGATACAGTATATTTAAATATATCTTGGAAATATAATTAGGATGTGGTGATTGATTACATATCAAGATTGGAAAAGGAGAGGGCAATTTAAAGGACAGCTCATCCATTTATAGATTGTATGATTGGATAGATGGTAGTACCCAAATGGAACATTACAGAAAACTGAAAGGAGTGGGTGAGGGAGAGGGATTGGTGTGTGGGAGTAGGGGATTGGAGAGATCATGAGTTCAGTTTGGACAACCCTAGTTTGAGGTGCCTGTGAACTCACCAAGGTGAGAGTTAATATCTAGTTGGATATATGGAGTTAGGAGTGATGTCTGGACTGAAGATACAGATTTGAAAATTTCTGGCAAATAGATATGTGGTAAATGAAGTTATGAAATTGATTGGGGAGGGAGAGTAGAGTGACAAGAGAAGGAAAGAACATTTCCGAGTTGAGTGTGTTATGAGACAAAGGAGATGAGAAATTTCCTGGAGAGTTAGAAACTGAAAAAGATAGTATTTTGAGGTGAAAGAATTGGTTCATAATATCATTTTGCCGACATGAGAAAATGTAAAGCAAAAATTAAAAGTTTTGAATTTGGCCCTGTAGGGCGACATTAGTTTAGAGTGGAGTGTTAAGGATGCCACAGTAGGAAGGGAATCTCTGAAGAAATTTGGCTGTGAAGGATACAAGACAGTAATTAGGGTGAGATATGGCTTCAATGAGGTATTTTATTGTTTATTATTTGTTTTTTTAATTTTTGGCCACACCCCAAGACTTGTGGGATCTTAGTTCCCCGACCAAGGATCGAACCAGGGCCCTCCGCAGTAAACACACCGAATCCTAACCACTGGACTGTCAGGGAATTCCCTATTGTTTGTTTCTATTTTCTTTTTGATTTGTTTTGTTTTCCAGTGGAAGATTCCAGGTAGTGTCTAGGCAGGTGTCAGAGTTCACAGAGCAGAGAAAGGTGCTTGTATGTCAAGTCCTGTTCCCTCCACCAAGAAAAAAGAGTTGTTTCAAAGTATGAGATCAAAGAGATAAAAGAGATCACAAAGATCAAAATTTGCTTAGAAGGTGAGAACATGACCAGAAAATATATTGCTGCAATAATTTTGAGAAATCTTTCCCAGAGGCATTTTTTTTCATTACTTCATATAAATCTGTGGTCATTTCGTATAGCCATTAATTCTTCCTGTGAGAGTTGTGGTTCTTAATGCGGTTAATAGCTCTAATGTTTACTTAGAGTAGATGCCAGTTCAACACTATGTACCTTAAATGTGCCCAATGAAAATACATTTTTAAGTCTGTATCTCTCCGATGTCCACATTTACTCATGTCCACATTTTAAACAAGAATTTGTCTTCTAAAAATAATGATAGATTCTTGGTTTGTAAAAACACTAAGAACACAGGCTTCTAACTTCCTTTATTAAAATTCAATGCTTGATATGTGATAGAAGACAGATAAGATTTCTCACTGGAAAATTAACAACAAAAATAAATCCCTAGGTAGATCACTGTTGGCCCCCTCCCCTCCTCTCTCTGAAACAGGGAAAAGCATCTCTGGCCAACACCAGGATGGTAGAGGCAAAACAGAGTTCAAACCCATATGTGGTGTGGAGGACCTGAAAATAAGTGTAGGCAGACTTTCCATCTCCTGGGCATGTCTTCCACCCACAGTTTTTTCCTACTTCCACCCCTACAACACCAGAGAGGTCCTGGTGGGGTCGGTACAAACATCAGGTAACTTTGTTGTCCATTGTTGAAAGAACAGATAATTAAATATGGTATACATACACTATAAAATACCATGCAACAGTCAGAAACAATGAATTAGACGTGCATTCATAAACGTGGATGGACATGAATATATTACTGCATTTTAAAAAGTGTAAGAAACCAAAGGAGAACTATAATCTATGGTACAATACCATTTACATAAATTTTTTTTTCAAATATTCAAAACAATATTCCATCAGGATAGAATATATAAATGTACATAACCTTAAACAAAATGGAGTGTTTTGGGTAGAGGAAGGGGCAAAAGAGGAAAAGGACTAGTGATTGTTGAAGAAAGGGATAATTAATTAAAATAAAATAAAATGAGGACTGATGATAGTGTGCCATGAACCTAGACCTGTGATTAAAACGAGTCTCCGTACAGCCATCCAAAAAAGATAACAGACAGTATAGCCAAAAACAAATGTAAAAAATTATATATGAAAATGCAAGTAGGTTTATAGTTAATGTGATTGCAGATTGAAAATGACCCAAATGTAAATTTATAAGGAGGTAGGCTTTCTGCTACTGAGCGATTTCAGATGAAGAACAAAATCAGCAGCCATTCCCCCAGGCTATTATCAATTCATCAAACTCTCCCTAGTAGTTCCAAAAGGCACATAGTGAAAAGGGTCATCGAGGGTACAATATAAGATATTGAATGAAGTGATCCTTTGGTGAAAGAACAGGAAATGTGGGAGAAGGGTTAAAAAAATCTCAGTAGGCTAGTAAAATTCTCAAGAGATGGATCAATTTTGTCAAGCTAGTTTTGAGATTGCTTTCATATATTGTAAAATACTTTTGAGAGAAAAAGACCTAAAGACGTTACCAATTAATAAATACAGAAAATCTACATACTGGAAAATTTTATTAAATTAATATTTTATGCTTCTGTTGAATGTCAACCTTGACCAAAATGATGCCATGACTTTGAGTACAACAAAAGAAGGTTAAAAACGCCCTTCACATGGAAGTTTTATATTCCGACAGCACAAAGGAATGAAATACTTTCTCATCTGAAATAGCAGTTGTCTGGGAGGTTCTTTTATTCTTTCATTGACACATAGTAAATTAAGTCTTTTGAACAGTAATGCAATTGGGAACTTTAAAGATAATTATGAAACATAAAATATGTCAGTCTTCTCAAATGTAGTTGGAATATGAGTTTTCATCTCTCTCCTTCAAGAGCATTAGTATGTTTGTCTATACGCATAATTTTTAAAAAAATGTATCATGTCAATATATACCAAGAAAAAAATGTCTAGTAAGTGTGTAGAGAAAAATAAAATGTTTGTTTTTATAAATATTTAATAAAAGTTATACCTGAAATATATTGCTGACTCATGAGCAAAAATATCTCTTAAATTATTGATATAACGTAGCAAAAATAATAATGTAGAGAAATGATATCCTATAATGAAATAAGGTTGATCACTGGCCCTAGAATAAATGTAGGGATTCAGTTCTCTCCTGAATGTCTTGGAGGTCACAGGCAACACAGATGGACAAGTGTGTCTATCTGTCCCCTTCTTAAAATCTCAGCAGCTAAACTGATTGCAGTACAGCACGACTGGTACCTGAACCAGAAATCCTTATAGTATATGTAGTATCCATGAGGTTCCCATCAGTCCTATCCAGTTTACAGAATTTAAGAAAGAACTTGTGATTCACACCAGCAGCTTGAGAATAGGTAATGAATGCCTCAACTTCAGTTGAAAAGAGTAAATTTTCATGAAGATTCATATAGGTAATCTGTATATTGCTATAATTTCAATTATAATTCACCCTCAGATTAGACTTTTCTCATCTCCTCTGTTATCTGAAGCCACATTCCACAATCAATCTGTTATCAAAAGAGATATTACTCTGATTTAGAGGTGTTGATACTCAGAAGTACATTTCTTCCCCCTTAAAAGTTCTTGATACATTAAGGACATCAACATTTAAGCAATCAACATTTGACAATGCCCACCTGGGCCAAAATGTTATCAGTCTCTTATTATCAGGGCTCCTATTCGGTGCCAAAATTGTCTTCCCTGGTATTCACCATCATTACAAAAGTTGAACACCAAGACTACATGGATCCTACATAACACACATGGAAATTCCCAACTACAACTATATCCTAAACCACAAAGACAATTATGCAATGCTCTAAAATAAAAGAGGATGTATAATCTCACCAAGAAGGCTGATCAAACATGTGAATCACATTTGAAACATCCAAAACAGACCCATAATTATAATTTAAATACCTGATTTTTAAACATCTCCAACATAAAGGAATTTTTGTATGCCAATTTAAATATTTCAAACACAGAATAGACAGTATACTATTAAATGACACATGCTCAGAATAATGTGCTCCCTTCAGGGTTACAAAGTCAAGGCAGTTTTCACCAAATGAGAAATCAAGGGTATCCATTTTGAGCAATTTTATGGAGGATGACGAGGGCCACCCTCCTTGGGTATATGAGCTCTCTCTTTTCTCAAAGCATGAATGCATCACACAGGTTTAATGTGAGAAAACACCTTCTTAAAGTTACAACCTGGTGAAGCTGAACGAAGAGCTGTGCTTTAATTCTAATTTTGCTAGTAATTAGTTGCGTGTGAGGTTGGAAAAAAATTCAACTCTGTAGCCCTCAGTTTACAAATTTATAAACTAAGAAATTTATATTAGATGATTTCTAATGTCCTTTGTACCTCTCATTTTTATCTTAGTTTCCATATTGTAAATTAAATTTAATAATTTTTTTATTTATGTAATAAATGTATCAAATATTTAGAGAATGCTAGGTAAGTATATGCTACATATTGAACTATAAAGCCAAAGACCCCACAACATACATTTTATACATCAATCCAAACACCCATATAAAGTGTTAGATGCTATATTAGCAGCATAGAAAAAATGTTCTAAAGAGGAAGAAATAATTAATTCTTTGTGGGAAAATAATCTCAGTGAAAGTATTGAGTTAAACCTTGAAGGATGAGTTATTCTCTGCAGGTTGGAGTGGACAAATATGCCCTCTCCAATTCCCTTCAACTACTATGATTCCAAAAAAATTATTTAGATCTTGACCATCAAGTATTGAACAAAACAATATGATAATTACTAGAAATAATCAAAGTCTTATATATACCACAATGTTAAAAGTTATAAAATTGAAATTATAAAGTCACCAGATCACCACAAATGTAATCAAAAGATGAGGTCATTGAACATTTAAACTCCTTTTCATTCGAATTTAGTCAGCACTTGGGGTGGCAAGTGACAGAAACCCAACTTGAACAATATTATGCAATAGGAGGAATGCTGCTAGACCTTAGAGGCAGCGGAAGTCCAAGGATAGAACAACAGAATCTTCCCACATTCTCAAAATTGCTAATCTTGGCTTCATTCTCTTCGTCTGACTTCTTCCATTTCAAAGAAACCATAGCTGCCATAGCTCAACTTACTCCCTCCTCTCCTCACACCACTGGAAAGGGGAAAGGTGCATAACTCAGAAGGACAGAAAGTATTGGACAAGCCAAATAATTGTTACCATGTAAACTGCTGCTATAACATCTTACTCTGAAAATCATTTTGGGAACAAGAATGGAGAAAATAGTTAGATGAAAAAAATGAAAGGAATAAACATATGTCTAAGGGTAGGAAAGAAAAACAAGGGCAACTAGAACAAACTTACAGATAACTCAAAAGAAAATACTTGTCTCTTTTTTTTTTTTACATATTTATTGGAGTATAATTGCTTTACAATGGTGTGTTAGTTTCCGCTTTATAACAAAGTGAATAGGTTATATATACACATATGTTCCCATATCTCTTCCCTCTTGCGTCTCCCTCCTTCCCACCCCTCCAGGCGGTCACAAAGCACCGAGCTGATCTCCCTGTGCTATGCAGCTGCTTCCGACTAGCTATCTACCTTACGTTTGGTAGTGTATATATGTCCATGCCTCTCTCTCGCTTTGTCACAGCTTACCCTTCCCCCTCCCCATATCCTCAAGTCCATTCTCTAGTAGGTCTGTGTCTTTATTCCTGTCTTACCCTTAGGTGCTTCATGACATTTTTTTTCCTAAAATTCCATATATATGTGTTAGCATACGGTATTTGTCTTTCTCTTTCTGACTTACTTTACTCTGTATGACAGACTCTAGGTCTATCCACCTCATTACAAATAGCTCAATGACTTTTCTTTTTATGGCTGAGTAATATTCCATTGTATTTATGTGCCACATCTTCTTTATCCATTCATCCAATGATGGACATTTAGGTTGTTTCCATCTCCGGGCTATTGTAAATAGAGCTGCAATGAACATTTTGGTACATGACTCTTTTTGAATTATGGTTTTCTCAGGGTATATGCCCAGTAGTGGGATTGGTGGGTCATATGGTAGTTCTACGTGTAGTTTTTTAAGGAACCTCCATACTGTTCTCCATATTGGCTGTATCAATTTACATTCCCACCAACAGTGCAAGAGGGTTCCCTTTTCTCCACATCCTCTCCCACATTTATTGTTTCTAGATTTTTTGATGATGGCCATTCTGACTGGTGTGAGATGATATCTCATTGTACTTTTGATTTGCATTTCTCTAATGATTAATGATGTTGAGTATTCTTTCATGTATTTGTTGGCAGTCTGTATATCTTCTTTGGAGAAATGTCTCTTTAGGTCTTCTGCCCATTTTTGGATTGGGTTGTTTGTTTTTTGCTATTGAGCTACATGAGCTGCTTATAAATTTTGGAGATTAAACCTTTGTCAGTTGCTTCATTTGCAAATATTTTCTCCCATTCTGAGGGTTGTCTTTTGGTCTTGTTTATGGTTTCCTTTGCTGTGCAAAAGCTTTGAAGTTTCATTAGGTCCCATTTGTTTATTTTTGTTTCCATTTCTTTAGGAGGTGGGTCAAAAAGGATCTTGCTGTGATTTATGTTATAGAGTGTTCTGCCTATGTTTTCCTCTAAGAGTTTGATAGTTTCTGGCCTTGCATTTAGGTCTTTAATCCATTTTGAGCTTATTTTTGTGTATGGTGTTAGGGAGTCATCTAATCTCATACTTTTACATGTACCTGTCCAGTTTTCCCAGCACCACTTATTGAAGAGGCTGTCCTTTCTCCACTGTACATTCCTGCCTCCTTTATCAAATATAAGATGACCATATGTGCATGGGTTTATCTCTGGGCTTTCTATCCTGTTCCATTGATCTATATTTCTGTTTTTGTGCTAGTACCATACTGTCTTGATTATTGTAGCTTTGTAGTATAGTGTGAAGTCAGGGAGCCTGATTCCTCCAGCTCCGTTTTTCGTTCTCAAGATTGCTTTGGCTATTCGGAGTTTTTTGTGTTTCCATACAAATTGTGAAATTTTTTGTTCTAGTTCTGTGAAAAATGCCAGTGGTAGTTTGATAAGGATTGCATTGAATCTGTAGATCACTTTGGGTAGTAGAGTCATTTACCCAATGTTGATTCTTTCAATCCAAGAACATGGTATAACTCTCCATCTATTTGTATCATCTTTAATTTCTTTCATCAGTGTCTTATAATTTTCTACATCAGGTCTTTTGTCTCCTTAGGTAGGTTTATTCCTAGGTATTTTATTATTTTTGTCGCAATGGTAAATGGTAGTGTTATCTTGATTTCACTTTCATATTTTTCATCATTAGTGTATAGGAATGCAAGAGATTTCTGTGCATTAATTTTGTATCCTGCTACTTTATGAAATTCATTGATTAGTTCTAGTAGTTTTCTGGTAGCATCTTTAGGATTCTCTATGTATAGTGTCATGTCATCTGCAAACAGTGACAGCTTTACTTCTTTTCCGATTTGGATTCCTTTTATTTCCTTTTCTTCTTTGATTGCTGTGGCTAAAACTTCCAAAACTATGTTGAATAAGAGTGGTGAGAGTGGGCAACCTTGTCTTGTTCCTGATCTTAGTGGAAATGTTTTCAGTTTTTCACCATTGAGAATGTTGTTGGCTGTGGGTTTGTCATACATGGCCTTTATTATGTTGAGGAAAGTTCCCTCTATGCCTACTTTCTGCAGGGCTTTTATCATAAATCGGTGTTGAATTTTGTCAAAAGCTTTCTCTGCATCTATTGAGAAGGTTATATGGTTTTTCTCCTTCAATTTATTAATATGGAGTATCACGTTGGTTGATTTGCGTTTATTGAAGAATCCTTGCATTCCTGGAATAAACCCCACTTGATCATGGTGTATGATCGTCTTAATGTGCTATTGGATTCTGTTTGGTAGTATTTTCTTGAGGATGTTTGCATCTATGTTCATCAGTGATATTGGCCTGTAGTTTTCTTTCTTTGTGACATCCTTGTCTGGTTTTGGTATCAGGGAGATGGTGACCTCGTAGAATGCGTTTGGGAGTGTTCCTCGCTCTGCTATATTTTCGAAGAGTTTGAGAAGGATAGGTGTTAGCTCTTCTCTAAATGTTTGATAGAATTCGCCTGTGAAGCCATCTGGTCCTGGGCTTTTGTTTGTTGGAAGATTTTTAATCACAGTTTCAAGTTCAGTGCTTGTGATTGGTTTGTTCATATTTTCTATTTCTTCCTGATTCAGTCTTGGCAGGTTGTGCATTTCTAAGAATTCCTCCATTTCTTCCAGGTTGTCCATTTTATTGGCATAGAGTTGCTTGTAGTATTCTCTCATGATCTTTTGTATTTCTGCAGTGTTGGTTGTTACTTCTCCTTTTTCATTTCTAATTCTATTGATTTGAGTTTTCTCTCATTTGTTCTTGATGAGTCTGGCTAATGGTTTATCAATTTTCTTTATCTTCTCAAAGAACCAGCTTTTAGTTTTATTGATCTTTGCTATTGTTTCCTTCATTTCTCTTACATTTATTTTTGATCTGATTTTTATGATTTCTTTCCTTCTGCTAACTTTGGGTTTTTTTTTTCTTCTTTCTCTAATTGCTTTAGGTACAAGGTTAGGTTGTTTATTCGAGATGTTTCCTGTTTCTTAAGGTAGGATTGTATTGCTATAAACTTCCCTCTTAGAACTGCTTTAGCTGCATCCCATAGATTGTAGGTCATCCTGTCTCCATTGTCATTTGTTTCCAGGTATTTTTAAATTTCCTCTTTGTTTTCTTCAGTGATCACTTCGTTATTAAGCAGTGTATTGTTTAGCCTCCATGTGTTTGTATTTTTTTACAGATCTTCTCCTGTAATTGATATCTAGTCTCACAGCATTGTGGCCAGAAAAGATACTTGGTATAATTTCAATTTTCTTAAATTTACCAAGGCTTGATTTGTGACCCAGGATATGATCTATCCTGGAGAATGTTCCATGAGCACTTGAGAAAATGTGTATTCTGTTGTTTTTGGATGGACTGTCCTATAAATATCAATTAAGTCCATCTTGTTTAATGTATCATTTAAAGCTTGTGTTTCCTTATTTATTTTCATTTTGGATGATCTGTCCATTGGTGAAAGTGGGGTGTTAAAGTCCCCTACTATGAATGTGTTACTGTCGATTTCCCCTTTTATGGCTGTTAGCATTTGCCTTATGTATTGAGGTGCTCCTATGTTGGGTACATAAATATTTACAATTGTTATATCTTCTTCTTGCATCGATTCCTTGATCATTATGTAGTGTCCTTCTTTGTCTGTTCTAATAGTCTTTATTTTAAAGTCTATTTTTTCTGATACGAGAATTGCTATTCCAGCTTTCTTTTGGTTTCCATTTGCAGGAAGTATCTTTTTCCATCCCCTTACTTTCAGTCTGTATGTATCTCTAGGTCTGAAGTGGGTCTCTTGTAGACAGCATATATATGGGTCTTATTTTTGTATCCATTCAGCCAATCTGTGTCTTTTGGTGGGAGCATTTAGTCCATTTACATTTAAGGTAATTATTGATATGTATGTTCCTGTTCCCATTTTCTTAATTGTTTTGGGTTTGTTATTGTAGGTATTTTCCTTCTCTTGTGTTTCTTGCCTAGAGAAGTTCCTTTAGCAGTTGTTGTAGAGCTGGTTTGGTGGTGCTGAACTCTCTCAGCTTTTGCTTGTCTGTGAATGTTTTAATTTCTCCATCAAATCTGAATGAGATCCTTGCTGGGTAGAGTAATCTTGGTTGTAGGTTTTTCCCCTTCATCACTTTAAATATGTCCTGCCACTCCCTTCTGGCTTGCAGAGTTTCTGCTGAAAGATCAGCTGTTAACCTTATGAGGATTCCCTTGTGTGTTATTCGTTGTTTTTCCCTTGCTGCTTTTAGTATGTTTTCTGTGTATTTAATTTTTGACAGTTTCATTAATATGTGTCTTGGCATATTTCTCCTTGGATTTATCTTGTATGGTACTCTCTTTGCTTCCTGGATTTGATTAACTATTTCCTTTCCCATCTTAGTGAAGTTTTCAACTATAATCTCTTCAAATATTTTCTCAGTCCCTTTCTGTTTCTCTTCTTCTTCTGGAACCCCTATAATTCGAATGTTGGTGTGTTTAATGTTGTCCCAGAGGTCTCTGTGACCGTCCTCAGTTCTTTTCATTCTTTTTTCTTTATTCTGCTCTGCAGTAGTTATTTCCACTATTTTATCTTCCAGGTCACTTATCCGTTCTTCTGCCTCAGTTTTTCTGCTATTGATCCCATCTAGAGCATTTTAAATTTCTTTTATTGTGTTCTTCATCATTGCTTGTTTCATCCTTAATTCTTCTAGGTCCTTATTAAATGCTTCTTGCATTTTGTCTATTTCTAAGATTTTGGATCATCTTTACTATCATTATTCAGAAATCCTTTTCAGGTAGACTGTCTATTTCCTCTTCATTTGTTAGGTCTGGTGGGGTTTATCTTGCTCCTTCATCTGCTGTGTTTTTCTGTCTTCTCATTTTGCTTGTCTTACTGTGTTTGGGGTCTCCTTTTTGCAGGCTGCAGGTTCGTAGTTCCCACTGTTTTTGATGTCTGTCTCCAGTGGCTAAGGTTGTTTCAGTGGGTTGTGTAGGCTTCCTGGTGGAGGGGACTACTGCCTGTGTTGTGGTGGATGAGGCTGGATCTTGTCTCTCTAGTGTGCAGGTTCACGTCTGGTGGTGTGTTTTGTGGTGTCCGTGGACTTATTATGATTTTAGGCAGCCTCTCTGCTAATGGTTGGGGTTGTGTTCCTGTCTTGCTAGTTGTTAGGCATAGGATGTCCAGCACTGTAGCTTGCTGGTCGTTGAATGAAGCTGGGTGCTTGTGTTGAGATGGAGATCTCTGGGAGATTTTCGCCTTTTGATATTATGTGGAGCTGGGAGGTCTCTTGTGGACCTGTGTCCTGAAGTTGGCTCTCCCACCTCAGAGGCACAGCACTGACTCCTGGCTGCAGCACCAAGAGCTTTCATCCACACGGCTCAGAATACAAGGGAGAAAAATTAGAAAGAAAGAATTAGTAGAAGTAGAAAGAAAGAAAGAAAGAAAGAAAGAAAGAAAGAAAGGAGGGAGTGAGGGACAGAGGGAGGAAGAAAGGAAGGAAGGAGGTAAGAAGGGAAAAATTGAAAGAAAGAAGATAAAGTAAAATAAAATAAAGTAAGATAAAATATAATAAAGTTATTAAAATAAAAAAATAATTATTAAGAAAAAAATTGAAAAGAAAAAATGGACGGATAGAATCCTAGGACAAATGGTGGAATCAAAGCTATAAAGACAAAATCTCACACAGAAGCATACACATACACACTCACAAAGAGAGGAAAAGGGGAAAAAACCATAAATCTTGCTCCCAAAGTCCACCTCCTTAATTTGGGATGATTCGTTGTCTATTCATGTATTCCACAGATGCAGCGTACATCAAGTTGATTGTGGAGCTTTAATCCGCTGCTTCTGAGGCTGCTGGGAGAGATTTCCTTTTCTCTTCTTTGTTCTCACAGCTCCGAGGGGCTCAGCTTTGGATTTTTCCCCGCCTCTGCATGTAGGTCACCAGAGGGCGTCTGTTCTTCGCTCAGACAAGATGGGGTTAAAGGAGTCGCTGATTCGGGGGCTCTGGCTCACTCAGGCCGGGGGGAGGGAGGGGCACGGAGTGCTGGGCGAGCCTGCGGCGGCAGAGGCTGGCGTGACATTGCAGCTAACTGAGGCACACCGTGCGTTCTCCCGGGTAAGTTGTCCCTGGATACCGGGACCCTGGCAGTGGCGGGCTGCACAGGCTCCCAGGAAGGGGGGTGTGGATAGTGACCTGTGCTCGCACACAGGCTTTTTGGTAGTAGCAGCAGCAGCCTTAGCGTCTCATGCCTATCTCTGGGGTCCACACTTTTAGCCGCGGCTCGCGCCCATCTCTGGAGCTCCTTTAAGCAGCGGTCTTAATCCCCTCTCCTCGCGTACCAGGAAACAAAGAGGGAAGAAAAAGTCTCTTGCCTCTTCGGCAGGTCCAGACTTTTCTCCGGACTCCCTCCCAGCTAGCCGTTGCGCAGTAACCCCCTACAGGCTGTGTTCACGCTGCCAACCCCAGTCCTCTCCCGGCGCCATGACCCTTGAAGCCCGAGCCTCAACTCCCAGCCCCGCCCACCGCAGCGGTGAGCAGACAAGCCTCTCCAGCTGGTGAGTGCCGGTCGGCCCTGATCCTCTGTGCTGTAATCTCTCCCCTTTGTCCTCCGCACCCCTGTGGCTGCACTCTCCTCCGCGGCTCCAAAGCTTCCCCCTCCGCCACCCGCAGTCTCCACCCGCGAAGGGGCTTCCTAGTGTGTGGAGACCTTTCCTCCTTCACAGCTCCCTCCCACTGGTGCAGGTCCCATCCGTATCCTTTCGCCTCTGTTTATTCTTTTTTCTTTTGCCCTACCCAGGTACGTGGGGGGTTTCTTACCTTTTGGGAGATCTGAGGTCTTCTGCCAGCATTCAGTAGGCGTTCTGTAGGAGTTGTTCCACGTGTAGATGTACTTCTGGTGTATCTGTGGGGAGGAAGGTGATCTCCGCGTCTTACTCTTCCGCCATCTTCCCGGAAGCCATGCCTCACTTTTGTTTGCAACAGTCAGCAAACGCTTTTTCGAATCCCCAAATTCTCCACACCTCCTACCTTTCGCGCCGCCCTAGTCTCGAAGCTCCTGCCACTCAATACTTGTCTTCTATATTGTGGCAGTTGAAGAAACATCACTGTATTTTTTCTTTGATAATTTAAATATATTAGGATCACACATGTACTCACAGTACAATTCAAATCTTTTCCTCTGGGGCCACTCTTACTGGTGTAGGGTAGGGAAAGGATGGAGGAAAATAAATCAAATATTAACTTCAGTTTAGAGCTTCGCCCAGTTACATAATTCATATATAATTTACATATTATAGATTACATTATTTAGTATACTGTAACTTTTAGGTAGAGTCCATCTTCTCTTGGATAAAATTGTTCAGAGACTCCTCTCTGCTTCTCTTCCTTAAATGTTGTCTGGGTACATGGTTGGAGTTGGAGGAGAGAGAAGGGTTATATGGCTTTTATATCTTTGTGGATTTGGTAGGGGAGATAAGACTTAGTGCCTGAATGCTGGTCCAGCTTGGGACCTTCCCACAGGGATATACTGGCCCTGCTGATGTTTTGGGACTCAGTTTCTGACTGCTGTTCATGGCTTGGTCTCTCTGGCTTGCCTGGGACCCTGGGAGTCCTGCCTGCCTATTTCAATATCGGTGTGGTTTCTACCAACTGAAGGCACTTTGGGTCCACCAGAGCCTTCCTCTAGCCTGGACTGGCAGTTCTGCAGCCCCTGCCTCTGCTGGAGGTTGATCTGCCCCTGAGATGGTAGGTTTCCTGGCAAGCCAGCTGGCTCTCAAATCGGTATTCATGCCACTGGGGAATGCTACCTCCCAAACATCCATGTGGTGTGCTCTCACCTCTCCTTCAGGTTTTTACTCAAATGTCACGTTTCAGTGAAGCCTCTGTGAAATCACATCCCCACAACACTTCCTGTTCCCCTTCCTGCTTAGCATTCATTGCCATCTTATATGTAATATATTTTATTTATTTTTTGTTGAATGTGTGTCTTTCTCCCACTAGAATATAAGTTCCTTGAGGGTAGGGATTTTTGTCTTTGTTTAATATTGTATATTCAGTGTCTAGAGCATAGCCTAGCCTAACATTTTAAGAAATGAATAGACAAATAGAAACTAAGAAATGCTTCAGAGTTCTAACACACCCATTCTCTCTGTGTAACTGTACTAACTAGTCTAGTTCCTGGCACATAGTAGGTGAATTAATAAATGGGATTATCATCAATTTGTCCCTTAGTCCTATATGAGTCAGCTGATATGGTCCCTCAGCTAGCCCCAGGGTCCATTTCCAATGTTTGCTTTCATTCCTTAACTATCATTGATGATTCTTCTTCCAGGCTTTTGATTCTGATTTAATTGTCTATGCCTGATGTAGCATCCCTCCTTGTATCATGCCCTTGAAGATTCTGTATCTGTCTTTTACCTCTGCCCCAGTCCAACCTCCCTAACTCCTTGCCTGCTCAAAAGAGGAATTACCATCTAGACAGTGTTTCACTATTCTTTCCTGGTTTTAGGCTGTTAGATTATCAGCTGATTATCTTTATACTTAATTCCCAATGTCCCTGTTCATCTCATTTGGACCCTCAGGGAACAAGGAACTGATCTGACCCAATCAAATTTCTTTATGTAGTCATGCTGTATCTAAAATTGTGGGTCCTTGCTCCATTAAAAGACCGACCTATTATGGATCTAAATTCTGTAAGCATACCATGAATATTGCAAGGTTATTTAAGTTTGCAACTTTAAAAATAGCAAACAATAAATCAAAGCTAATTTTTCAGGAGGAGAATAATGTATGCACTACAGTTTTATAACAATTAGTGTAACTATGTACACATTTTTGTACTATTGAGCTCATTCATAAGAAGTCTTTAAACTTGTTATGGAAATAACATACCAACGTGGACTAGGAGTGTAGTAACATGTTACGTAAAAAATGTGAACGAACTTTATGGCCAACCCAATATTTAGCATACAGTATGTATTCGAAGCTGTAAAGAGAAAATATGACTCAATGAACTCTATTTCCTGCCTCCCCTCAAATATATTTTATTTAGTTTTAATTGGAATTAATTACTAATTACTAATGAAATTAAGCAACTTTTCTTATGTTTATTTCCTATGTTGTTTCTTCTTCTGTGAAATATCAGGTCCTGTCTTTTCCATTTTTCTATTAGGTTGCTTATCTTCCCCTCCACCCCAGCTTTATTGAGGTATAAATAACAAAGTTGGATATATTTAAAGTGTACAACATTATGACTTGATATATGTATATACACTGTGAAATGATTACCACAATCAAGTTAATTAAAATGTAATTAAGGGCTTCCCTGGTGGCGCCGTGGTTGAGAGTCCGCCTGCCGATGCAGGGCACATGGGTTCGTGCCCCGATCCGGGAGGGTCCCACATGCCGCGGAGCGGCTGGGCCCGTGAGCCATGCCGCTGAGCCTGCGCGTCTGGAGTCTGTGCTCCACAACGGGAGAGGCCACAACACTGAGAGGACCGTGTACCGCAAAAAAAAAAAAAAAAAAAAAATGTAATTAATATTTTAAAAAGTTAAAAAAGAAAAAGAACAACAACAAAAATAATAGCAAACATTTAATGAGCTTTTCTTATGTGCCAGACACTGTGCTAAGCGTTTTCTATACATAATTTTATTTTCACAAAATTTTATAACTAGAGACTACTGTTTCAGCCCCATTTTATAGATAAAGAAACTAAGATTCAGAGAAGCCAAGATATTTTCCCAAGATCACACATTTAGTAAGTAACAAAAGTGAACTTCGTGGCCAATTGTGTTTGTCATCAAGGCTTATGTTCTGAAGGACCACACTAAATAGCCTTTATGATTCATGGCTACTAAAGAGGAATTTTACCACAAATGATTTATCAAATAAATGAACTGTGTAAATTCAGAACCAAGCATTAATTTAAAACAAATTACCAAAAAAAAGAAAAAAAATCCACCATTTTTCTCACTCAGAAATATCTTATTATTTGGTAAATTCTCAGATGAATACTGAGATCATAAATAAACAAATGGATTTCAATGAGGCAGAAATACCTTTTTTTCCCTTTTATACCAATAACATCTTTACTCATCTTTTATGCTATATTGCATTCATAGTCCACTGATTAGAAAAGCAAACAACACAAAACTGTTTCTCTAACACCCCTTTTTATACCCCTTTACATAATGACCAGCTATTAAGCCACCAGGCTATATGTATTTTATTTGGCAATGGTTAAAATTCTCACTAGTAGCTTAAATACATGCAGTGGCAACTGACTGATAATAATGTGCTAGCCCACATTAGCACTTGCAACCCACTCTCAAGTTGTTTACTAGGCTTCATAATATTCTAATTACCAATATGGTCAGGGACAAAATGCTGTTTTTGTTGTATTTTCTCTCCCTTTTTACATAGCTTGGCATGGGTAAGCTGTGAAATGTATTAGAAAACAATGTTTCTAATAATTTTAGTTCAAAATATGTTTTAGATTTTTCATGCTGAGAAACTTACCTTCTGAATTCTTAAAACTGCTAAGATGAACTGAATGCTTGGAATTCGCCTGTAATCTTTTTCTGTAATCTCTAAAATGAGGGAAATCTTCAGAACAAAAATTGCTTTACGACTCAAGCCCCTTCCTTACTCAGTGTTTATGTTACCGACCCTCCCGAGTTGGTCTGCAACAAGGGTCCTTCTGACCAGTGTGTTCTCGCCAATAGAATGGAGACCAAGTTTGGTTCAGAAGCAAAGGAAAGCTTTATTTTTTGATCAGATATTGGAAAGGGCCTGTTGCCCTATAGATGCATCGTCTCCGGAAAGGCTCTGGGCAGGGCTGTTTTGTCAGCTGGGGAAAGGGACGGAGTTCTCAAGGGTCTGGTGCAGCTGTGCTGCTCCCAGAGCTGCAGGGTCTCTGTACATGGCCTGCCGCTGCCATCTTGAATTGAGGTGTCAAGCACAGTGCTTTTGCACACGGCCCCACCAAGCTGAAGTGCCGGCCACAGCCTTTCTGCACACGGTATGCTGCCGCCATCTTGAATTGAGGCGTCGTGCACAGCTCCTTTCCACACAATCTCTGCAAGGCTCTCCAACTTGGGGTGAAGGGCACCGCTGTTCTGTGCTGGGACCTCTAATCCAACGTGTGAGGTGCAAGGCCTCTGCACATGGCCCCCTCAAGGCAAGTGAAACTAGACATAGCACAAAAGAAGAGTTTAGACTTTATCACCTAGATTCCATCTTATTTTTCCTGGGGATCCCAGTGGGCTTTGTTGGTGACATTTACATGGGACATAATTTCTGTGGCCTCATAAGTGAATGTTTTATTCCTAAAATAGGCTAGGCTGAGAAGATGGTCAGTGGAAGATAAAAGTTAGAGGCATAAATTACGGCTGCCCCAGGGACTCCAGCCACTGCAGTTTACAGCTAAATTTCCGCCATGTCAAATCACTCAAGCATTGTTACAAAGTCTATATACACACTCTTGCCTTCTCTTTCAGCAAATAGGGTCTTTCATGCCTCTTTCAGTGCTGCAACTACTTTTGTCAACAGCCAAAGCAGCTCACCACTGTGAAAATAACTTGGAGTAAAAACCAGCCAACCAAATAAAAAATATATTTGTTCCTCAAAATTGAAGTGGGAAGGAAAATACCTGGGGGATATAATATTCAAAAAAATATGGTAAGGAGACTTGTAAAATAATGCTGTAAGTCTTGTTGGAAATATCCTTCTAGAGTTTGAAATTCCTTTAGGATGGAAGCATTCTGACATCCTTTGACGATAAATACTTGAATGAATCTTTCAGAAGCCATTGTGTTTTGACAAGAAGAAAGTGAGGAGAAAGGGGCTGAATATTTTATTTTATGATTCTAAGTATAAATGTTTCTCAAGCTACATGCTTTCTGGCATCCAGCATTCAACTGGTAATTCATGACATTATTTTAATCATAGTTAGGCTATGATTGATTGAAATGATTAAAAGAGCCTGTTAGTGAAAAGAGAGGTGGAATGTGGAATACACCTCCTGGTTTGAAAACAGAAAGCCTTAGAAACCCCAAAAATAAGGTGTTTGAAATTTGAACATTGAAGTGTTAAATAACAAAAATAAGTTGTTTTCATGAATTCTGAGATAAAATTAGGATATTTATGAAGTGACTGGGAAGCTGAGATAATGTTAGGTGGCCTTATTTATTTATCATAATCATAGATAAAGTTCTGAAACAAGGGCCACGAGGCATGTTAAAAGCATACTTCATCCTCTGTGCATGAGGCAGTCACATTACCTTTGCTGGGCTAACTCTGTATGTCTCACTATTTACCGACACTGCAAAATGTAGGTGAATATTCATTATATTAGTGAGATTTTGAGAAGTGTTATGTACCTTATCAGAGTAATTACATGATATCACAAAGTAGGTCACATCCTTATTTCTGTTTAGAGATCTAAAAATTTCATTTTAAACAGTTTCTGCAAAAAACTGTCTCTTAAACAATTTCTCCAAGGCCAAAGATAGTACAAAACATTTTATCAGAGAGAGAGACATTCTCCAAGATTTTCAATTTTGATTTTTTTCCCTTCTATTGAATGATCATCTTTCCTGGTTCCTTCCATAGATTACCTCACACAAGCAATCCCCAGTACAAAATAGATTGTCCTAGAGGACCTATCGCAGCCATTTGTCTGAGACACAGAAATCATTTTCCTAAGATTTGGCGCTATTGGACTAATTAGACCTACCCAAGCTACAGTGCCTATTTAGCAAACAAAGTAGCAGGCCTATTTAGGTTAATGTACACTGTTTCATTGAAAAACATGTACAAGTTCCTACTGGGAAAACATCTTTTCTGACCTTAGTGATAATTACTCCAAAAGCCATTTTCCAAAAGCACGTCTCATCTTCTCCGGTGGCTTAAGGATTTGATTTTTATTAGAAAGTAACACTTTAATTTCTTTTTAGTCATTTGCATTTATACTTTGTGTCAGTCAGGGTCCAATCAAAAAAAGGAGAACCATCAGAAAACTATAGATTATAGAGATAGATAGATGGATAAACAGATATATAGTTTTGTTATAAGGGTTGACCTTATGAATTTAAAAGCTTAAGTTGGTTAAACAGTCTCTGTAAGGCAGTTGACTTTTGTGCCAGATGCTAGAACATTGTGTTGTGTAGTAGTGGTCTAGTTCCTCTTAACAGTCAGGATCAAACACACCAGCCAGAGGAATAATCCTCTTCTTTGCCTGTTGAGTCAGAGGAATAAGGAAACCAAAGTGTCCAGGCAGAAGTTTCAACTACCAGTTGAATGGAATTATTTTTGTGTGCCCAGCAGAGCCTAAAGTCACGAAGACGGGGAATAAAAAATGTTTTTTGCTAGTAGATCACTTAGGGTAATAGTGAAAGGAATCACTCTTGTTTCTACCATTTGATTCCTGGACCCAGGAATCCTGGTTATAGGAGAACAGCAAGACTGGATGCTGATTTAGAGCATATACCACATCCAAGAAGGCATTTCACTAGTCTCTCAAGGTGTTGCCACCCCCCTAGCACACGTTTTCAAATAGCTATTACATCAATCAAGCCAGCTGCTTCATGATGACAGGGAACACATTAAGACCCAGGAATTCCATGAGCATGAACCCACTGCTATACTTCATTTTTTTGTGAAATAAATTACTTGGTCAGAAGTGATGCTGTGTGGAATACCATTAGGGTGGGTTAAGGCATCCTGAAGTCTATAGCTGATAGTTTTGTCAGGAGCATTAGGGAAGACAAATCCATATCCAGAGGAAGTATCTAGTTTAAAAGAGATAAGTGCTGCCCTTTTCATGATAGATGTATCCCAATGTAAATAACCTGCTGTAGCTGGATGATTCCACCTTGAGAATAGTATCACTTGCAGGGGCTTATGTTGGTCTCTCCTGCAGTTCTCTGCTAAAACCAGGCACTCAGCAGTGGGTGTGGCCAGATTAGCCTTGTTGAGAGGAAGTCCATGATGCTGAGCCCATGTATAACCTCCATTTCTGCTGTCATGACCATTAATTCGTGAGCCCACTAAGCAATGACAGGAGTGGCTGAAGAAGTATGGATCGCCATACAGAATGGGTCATACCTGATTACAAAAATCATTCTCTGCTACAGTCACTCTTTGATGAGCCTTCACATGGAACACAAATCATCAAACTCTCTGCCTATTTGGAATGGTTTCCCACATACCTTTTCCTCAGACCTCCTCACAACCAATTTTCCAATTATGTTCCTTTAAGTCTCTGACCATCCAGTCAAACCATTGGCTGTAGTTCATAAATTGCATAGATTGATACATTGTATCATCCCTTCTTCCAGGAAAAATGAACAACCAGGAGCACTGCTTGAAGTTCTACCTACTAGGAGGGTTTTTTTCCACTACAGTTCTTCAGGGCCATCCCAGAGTAGGGCTGTTCTGCTGCAGCTGTTTTCTTTTGGGTCGTGCCTGCATGTCACATAGTACCATCTATAAAACAAGCCCAAGATTTTTCTTCCTCAGTCAAATGGTCAGATGAAATTCCCTATGAGCCCATCATACATGTACAGAGAGAGAAGGTAATGTAGCAGGAGTAGAGAGAATGGGCGTCTGCATCATTAGGGACAGTAGGGACAACAGGCATCTGGGTTCATGTAATTTACGTGTGCCTTCAAGAACTTCTTGGACAAGATCTTGTATGTACTAGCTCCATCTGATGATGGAGTATAGTTGCACACACCCAGATTCACGGTTTGGTGAACCAGGCAGTTCATGAGCCACATGCAGTTCATGATGGGCAGTTCAAATCACATGGTAAGTTGATGGTCCATGGTCAAATGGTCAGTCTCTACTGAAGACCTGTAGTAATCAAAAAGCTGTTTCTTAAAAGAGAAGTTATCACCAGAGAAGAGCATGGCTTTGTTCCCAAATTCTAAGGATATGTACTGTGATAAAGTTCTGCTGAAAGCTTTAAATAGCATCCCTATATACATCAAATACCGTTGGATCTGCTGGACCATACGTCCTAAGTGGCAGAGCAACTTCCATGGCAGTCTCGACCTGTTGCAGAGCCTTCTCTTGTTTTGTGTTTCACTCAAAACTGGCAGCTTGGGCTTCCCTGGTGGCGCAGTGGTTGAGAGTCTGCCTACCGATGCAGGGGGCACGGATTCGTGCCCCGGTTCAGGAGGATCCCACATGCCGCGGAGCGGCTGGGCCTGTGAGCCATGGCCGCTGAGCCTGCGCATCCGGAGCCTGTACTCCGCAACGGGAAAGGCCACGACAGTGAGAGGCCCGCACACCGCAAAAAACAAAAAACAAAAAACAAAAAAAACTGGCAGCTTTTTGGATCACTCAATAAAGGGCTCAGAGTAGCATGCCCAAATGACGTATATGGTACTTCAAAATCCAAATCACCATTGGGTGATATGCCACTTTCTTAGTGGCCAGATGCAGCAAATTTCCTTCACCTTGCAGGAGATCATTTGACATGCCCCAAGCCGTTGCATCTTTAGAAATTTTGCCAAGGTGACAGTCCTCTGAATTTTTATGAGTTTCATTCCCCACCCTTTCATATGCAAGTCTCTTACCAACTTGTCTAGATAATTGCTACTTTCTGCTTACCAGAACATAATATGCTCAATGTAATAGACCGACCCAATGACCTGTGGAAGGAAAAGGTGAGTCATATTCCTATAGACTAAATTATGACATAGGGCTGAAATATTGGTATATCACTCAGATAGGACAGTGAAGGTATATCGCTGGCCTTGTCGGTTGCAAGGAAACTACTTCTCTACTGGTCTTTACTACCAGGTATAGAGAAAAAAGAAAATTTACCAAGTCAATAGCTGTATACGAGGTGCCAGGATGTGCTGGTTTGCTCCAGAAAAAGAGAAGAATAATCTGCAACAGCAGCTGCAGTTGGAGTCACCATCTGATTGAGTTTACAATAATCCACTGTCATTCTCCAAAATCCATCATTCTTCTTCTACACAGACTGAATAGGCAAGTTGAATGGAAGTCATCATCCCTGTGTCTTTGAAGTTTTCGACTGTGGCAGTAATCTTCAAAATGTCTCCAGAAATGCAGCATTACCTTTGTTTTACCATTTTCATAAGTAGAGGCCATTATAATGGCTTCCATTTGGCCTTTCCTATCATAATAGCTCTAACTCCTCAGGTCGGAGAACAATTGTGGGGATTCTTCCCATCACTAAGTACGTGTATTCCAATTATGCATTCTAGAACAAGGATAATAATCACAGAGTTGGTTTGCACTCACCCAAGCCCTATCGTGAAAAGGTTCTGAGCCAAGCTTTAGAGATTACATTACCTCCATAAAATCCAGTACTAATTGGTGAACCACAGTGGTGGTTTAAATCTATGGGAATCAGTATTAATTCTGAGCCAGTTTCCATTAATATCCAAAAAGTCTGATTATTTTCCCTTCACAATTTATAGTCACACTAAAAAATGGCCACAGATCCCTTTGGGGGAGTTCTGGGGAAAAGAGTACCAGTATAAAATGTTGGCAGTGTATCATAGTCTTTTCTCAAGGGGACCAGGCCTCCCCTTCATTCAAAAGGCTCTTGTTGTGTGAACTGGCTTAAGTCTGGGAATTGATGGAGGATTTATGACTCTGTTTTTGTAACTCAAGTCAGATTTCTGTTCACTAGACCTAGAACTATTCCACTTGTAAAGATTAAGTAACCTGGCCAATGCCAAGGATCTCTGTGAGTCAGGCTATTCTGGTGACTGCATTGGTTCCAGTGTCCATTATAGTAACCATGTAACATTAGTAACATTAGTTTTTGGAGATTAAGTGTTGCAACTTGGTCTCAGTAATACCATCATCCCTACTGTATTTCAGGAACCCAGTTTTGTGGGAGTAATTCTAACTGTATGGAGAAGAGCTACCACAAAGCTCTTCAAGGATGCCAGGGAGCCCCTTACTAAGTTATTTCTCATAACTGCATGAAAAGGATGTCTTCTGAACACTCTAAAAGATCTTAGATAAGAAAAACACTTTAGTATTCCAATCACTCTAGGCCTTTGGATTCCTTACTCTACAGAATTTCAAGGAAGTTATGGCATTTTAACTTCTTTGGTATGGGCTATTTTGGATCCACACTTCAACAAAACTACAAAAAAAAAAAGGGCCATTCCTAGCTCCTCTGCTTAAAACATTAAATCTAGAATCTCTCCTTAGGGGGCCTATAGAAATATTTTAGGCCAGGTACAACTTTATATTTCTTCTACCTTGATCCCACACGTATAAGATCTATTCCTTCACACTCTCTAGATTTCTGTTAAATTAGCAAATCATGCAATTCTCTTGGTGAATATTGTACCTGATCACGTCATGATTTGTTCCATACCCTTGGGGCCTGCTGGGACTTGAGTCTGCTCAAGTACCATACCCTTGTACCATACCCTTGGGGCCTGCTGTACATCTGGAAGGGTAGCAAGGGTAGTTCCCAAGGATGATAAGCAGTGCCTTGCAAGATAACTCTATTAGAGGAGGCCATTACAGATTCTTCAAGAAAAGGAAGACTAACCTACCCAGCATTTTTTTTTGCCTGTGGAAGCAGTCCTTCCACCTCTCAGCACTGCTTTATACTCTTTACTTCCTACCAACTGTCAAAAATCTCTTCAGAAAGTTTCTGATGGAACACTTCTCCTCAGGGTATATGGGGGCTTTATAATGTGTCAGATTGGCTAGCCTAAACTATATTTCTCAAAATTCTCTTTCCTATACGTTTCCAATCACAATGGTCTTGAGAAAAATTCTTCTGCAAGATTTGGAGGATGTAGATGGTACGGCAGCCACTTTGTAGTTCACACAGCACAGATGTGCTTATGCACCATGTTGGCACGAGGCAGCAGTGGTGCCTGCAAGTGCTCCAACTATCCTGGATCCTCCTTCGGCTTCTCTGACTCCTGGGTCAAGTGTGTGTGTCAAGTTTCATAACGAAGTGTTCATGCTTCTGCAGGACACCCACACTACCAGTCAGAGGCAACAAGAACCAGACGTGAAACTTGCCCTCATGAGTTCTGCTCATGCTTATGGGTTCCAGCTTATCCTTGTTCTTCCTCACTTTATATCCATCTCCCCTTCCTGACTCTACCTGGACTATGGACTTAAGGTTCCAACACCAAATGTGAAGAATAAGCCTCACAGAGATTGCTTAACTAACTCTAGCTCCCGCAATCGCATGAGATCAATTCCCTGTAACAAATTATCATTTATCATCTATCTATCTATCTATCTATCTATCTATCTATCTATCTATCTATCTATCTATCTATGTCTATCTGTCTGTCTGTATCTATCTACTGCCTATTTATATCTCTTAGTGATTCTGTTTCTCTGATGATATCCTGACTGATACAAAATTTGGTACTGGAAATGGGATGGTTCCACATAAACAAAATCTTAAAGATGAATTCTTTATGTTGGTTCTGGGTTTTCTGGAGTTGGTTCTCTGATGTGATTAAATTTAAAGACATTAATGATCTTGTATCCCATGATAAAGTGGGCCCTAGTGATCTATGGCATGCATAGACAATATAGGCAACACAGTGACTCAATTTATAATGTTTAAATACCTGTAATCAAGTGCCTTTAGAAGTGAAGGTTCTGTGTGAACTGGTATTTTCAGCCTTAAAATATTATAGTAAAAATACAGAGTATAATGGTGTTGGTTAGTTGCTTTTTACTGTGCTGGAGAACTTGAAGCAAGAAGATAATTAGCTCACAATGCTTTAAATTTTCATCTCAAGGTCCTCATAAAGGACTTGAAAGCCTGTATGAATACTGTGAAGAAAACTCTTATTTCCTATAAAGGAAACTCTTATTTCCTATAGGAAACTCTTATTTCCTATAAAACTCTTATTTCCTATCTTTCCATCAAGATATCTGAAATCCAAACCCAAAGTCGAATCCTGTAGGTGGATAAACTATAATACAAATTGAATTCCCAACCATGAAGAGTCTCTTTTTTTTAAGTTATGACATTGATTGGGAAGGAATGAGATCCTGAAAAGTAAGATGGAACATGTGGGCAGATTCTGATGACCCAATCTCTTAAAATCTTTTGAGATTTCTTTGCCAGTGGAAGCAGCCTTTCCACCCCTCAGCACTGCTATATATCCTTAACTGGGATACAGGTGACTAAGAGGGTATAATGATAAATAGTAAATATTATTAATGGAGAAACTAATCAGCATAAGAGATTCTATAGAAATTTATCTACCTTATTATACTATATTGACTTCTGATTTCCTTTATTGATATCTTACCAAAAATGATGCTCTTTGTTTCTTTTCTGTGGATTCTGGTAAAGATTTCTTTTTTTCTTATGGAAAGTAGATGTAGGTGGGCTATGTGATTCCTGTGGTTAAAAATTCAGGGTTTGGCTTCTGCCTCTTTCATTCCTTTGAGATATTCCTACATAACTACTTCTTCATTTGCAAAAGCAATAATAGGCTTATCTATATATCATAGAATTTCTGAGTTTATTAAACATATA
This sequence comes from Leucopleurus acutus, assembly GCF_964270905.1. Classification (NCBI taxonomy): domain Eukaryota; kingdom Metazoa; phylum Chordata; class Mammalia; order Artiodactyla; family Delphinidae; genus Leucopleurus; species Leucopleurus acutus. The sequence goes on along the minus strand of NC_139143.1, from coordinate 99,399,609 downwards.
ATGGTGGGCTTCCCTGGTGGTGCAGTTGTTGAGAGTCCGCGTGCCGATGCAGGGGACACGGGTTCGTGCTCCGGTCCGGGAAGATCTCACATGCCACGGAGCGGCTGGGCCCGTGAGCCATGGCCGCTGAGCCTGCGCATCCGGAGCCTGTGCTCCGCAACGGGAGAGGCCACAACAGTGAGAGGCCCGCGTACCGCAAAAAACAACAACAACAACAAAACATACAATGGTTACAAAGTGTCATATCAATACTTAAAAGTTGAATCAATCACTAAGTATAACTAAATAATAATTGAAAAGTAAATTAACAATAATTATGGCCAGATTATTATGTTCCTATAGTATTATTTATGGTTTTCATTTCCATGGTAGATTATAAAATTGAAATGTTTTTACACTACTAATATCTTTACTGATAACATTAGTTTAAAAATTTTTATTTAGAGAAATTAAATTTTCTAAATCATTTGCATTTTTGGTAGAGAAAATAACCATGCTACTGTCTCAGTTATGAACTTCCACTTAGAAATTGCCAGTCGCATGCTGCATTTTCTTTCCCCTCACTCACATGAACTTTTTTTCTCTCCAACTCTAACTGAAATACTAACTAGCATTTACTGAGTAATGTTTATGTGGCAAGCATATGGCTTATTGATGTAACCCTCCAAAATTTGAAAGTGGGGAGTTCTATTGTGTACCTATTATTTTAGTATGACAGTATTTTCAAATACCACCTCCATCTTGTGGAAGGGTGGAGAGTAAAGAACAGAAAAATAGAGAAGTAGTTAATTACAGGAAAAACAGGGAACCAGAAAAGCACATAGTAAGGACACCTAGCCAACCTTGATGAGTCAGAAAAGGTTTCCAGAGGAAGTGAGACGTGAAGAATGTTTTGGTATTAGGAGAAGGTAAGTTGGGAGATAAGAGAAGGACATTCTATAGAGAGAAAATAGTTTATAGAAAGCTTGCAGGTGAAAAATTAAAAATTTGCAAGAAGCTACAAATAATTAAGCTGGCTCAGAGTATAGATCATGAGTATATGAGTGGCAATATGTGACAATGGAAAAGTAAGCAGAGTTCTTCTAAAGGACAGAACAAAGCTTGAGTGATTATACTCTATCCTGAAAACAAGAAGGAGCCACTAAAATCTACTGAACACAAGAGGGCCTGAGTTATTTTAGGAAAATTACTCTGGATCCCTTTATAGGATGAAATGGAAGAAAAGACTAGTGGCAGATGGACCAGTTCAGAGATGAAAGGTGATTGTGACCTAAACTAAGGCATTGACAATGACCTCAAGAAGAAGTGACTGGGTCAAAGGACATTGAACTAGTAGACTTTCCAAGTCTTAATACACTGATTAGATGAGAGGAAGAGGTGAAATTCAGGATGGTGCTCAATTTTCTTACATCAGCAACTTGGTTGGATGGCGGTGCCTATCACGGAGTTAGGGGGAAAAGGAAACAGCACCCCTTGCATTAGGTATTATTACACCCATTTCAGAAATAAAGCCCAAAGATTTAGATAAATCCCAAAGTCACAAACCTAGTAGGTGGTACAGTCAGTAGGATTTGACTCCTGACTTCTGAGTCCATGCTGTTAGTAGGTGCTTTGACATGCTTTCCACATCCCCTTTTGGGATTGAAGAATTTATTCTCCCAGCTGTTGGGAGTGCTGCCAGCTGACAAGCCCCTCCAGGAAATGAACTACACCAGTGATTCTCAAACTATGATCTTTAGACCGGCAGTATCAGCATCAATTGGGAACTTGTTAGATATGCAAGTTCTCAGGCCACATTCCAGACCTAATCAGAAACGCTGGCAGTAGGACCCAAGAGTCTGTTTTATTAAGCTCTTCTGGGTTCTGATTCTGATATCTGCTAAAGTTTGAGAGACACTGACCTATGTTAATGAGAATTGCCTTGACAGACTTCTGCTCCTTCCTACCCCTTTGTCCAAATTTGAAACAACTCTGAAGACCCTCAGTACTCCCCAGTCTCAGTACTCCCCATGGGCCAGTTGAAGCCTTTCTTGAGAGAGCATTGTATTGCAGCCCAACTTCTGCCTCTGCCCAGGTATGTTTGCTTTCTTTTGCCAGCGGTGTTTAACCTGCATGTTAATCTTCACTTCATATTTTGCCTCCTTAGGAACCTCACCTGCAATGGTTGATACCAGGAGTGACCAGAGATTGTAGACACTGAGATGGGATATTGGAGCTTGACCACCTGCCAGTCCCCTGATCACGAGGACCCTGTTACTGATGGTAGATGGAGCTCCTGGAAAAAGGTAGCAGTGAAATTGTTCGAATGCTCACTGGTAGAAAATGGAGTTGGTATAAAGGAAGAAGTAAATGCACTAGTCGTGCAGTATGTCAGGTATTTGAGAAATATTAATTATTATTATAATTATAAAGATAATAGAATTATTTGGTTTTTGATGGGGCAACTGATGCTTTGGAAAAAGTAATAAAAGGTTGAACAATTAAGGGGTAGCTTTGAAAACCTGAAGTCCTCTTTGATGGCATGTAAAGAGACTCTCATCTCTTGGAGCTGGATGACAAAAAATGCTGAGAACTAGGCTCCACATTTAATTTTAAAAGTAGCAGAGCTCCAAAGAAGGCTGAATTCTCAACATAAGCAAGTCTGTTATGTCAAAGTTAGGACCTTAACTGGAAAAGAATGGGATCTTGAGATGTTGGATGCATTTGAAAAATTTAAATCCCCAATTTCCAGTGAACTCTTGGGATCTGCAGAAGTTGCCCACTTTTATTTATCGGAGGATAGCATACTCACACTGCTTGATGGTGACGTAGAAGCCCATGCATTTTAGGACAACACATGCTCCCTCCAGAACTACTGCCCTCCAGAACGATAATTAATGTGAAAATCACACATAATCAAACACAACCTGGCTAGGGAAGTACTAGGTCTAAGAGACAAAGGAGGAAAAGGACTATCAAAGGAGATGGATACAGGACCTAGTCAACATGTACCAGAGGAACTAGGAGAGTGTATTTGGAAACAGATGTTAAGAATGCTGGATCAAGAGAAACAGAATATAAAGTTAAATAAGGAAGAATGTATTGATGTGGGATCAGTTTCCTGGGATACAGGATTTAACATCCTATTAAGGACCCTCAGGAAGAATGCTAACATGCTTGGCATGTTAGAAATGGCCCACACTAAAGAGAAGTAGAAAGGTGAAAATTGCCACGGCAATTGGTAGAGGAAGGAAGCAAGGGCTCAACTAAGTGAGCATACGGGAATGGATATATTACAAAATCTAAAAGCCCACTCACCACCTATGTTCTGAGATACTCCAGAAGGAATGAACCTGTGAGAGGGCCTTTAGCATTATGAGAAGTTCAGTGGAGCCTCTCCTTTATAAGCCAGGGCTGGAGATGTTGTTACAGAACTAGACTCTCAAATGGCAATGCAAAGATAGGATCTTAAAATGGTAAATGTAAAGTGGTGGATTTCCTAGGTTGCATATTACTAGCTCACTCTGAGGTCAAGGCTTTCATAAGCCAGTATTCACTACTATAAATATTTGGTTAGTTAGAGTTCAGTTAGTCAGTTAATTAAATACTTCTGCGCTAGTTGTAAATAGCCATTGTAGTCAGCACGCTGAAACTCTCAACTGCCAAGGTCCACCTCCACACAAGTAAAGGTTGAATTTTTGGCACAGCGTTCAGCAGGAGCCCATGCTGATTCTGGCTGATAAGGGCCTAGGCCATACTGCTTGTTTAGCATTGTGATATTCTGAAAGGTCTTAATTCATGAAACCCATTAGGAAGATTTGAAGAAAATGCTTAAATATTCCTTTTATTGCATATATTATGTGTGTTTATATGTATCAACTCTTTTTAAAATTACATAACACCTTTGTTTGTATTATGATGTATTTACAATATTTATTTGAAAGGAAGTATACCAGGATGGTATGGAGCCATAGAGTTGTGGAGAAAGTGGGGCAGAGGATGTAATGAAAAAAATAGATAACATGTTCGTTGGTTACAAGCTATGTTGAGAATATCACATAAGCAATGTTTGATTATCTACTTTACTTACATTAATTCACAACTAAGAAACAGTTCTGTTTTTGCTAAACCTTACAGTTTTATATTAGGGCCTCCCTTTGAATCTAAAATACTTTTAAGCTTTCAATAAAATATGTATTTAAATCCCTTCATTTGCTGACCTATTATTGAAAATCATTGTAAGCAATAAAAACACTTTTTAATAATTCTCTGAAATCAAACAAAACCTAGCCAAATATTCCCCAAAGTGTGAAACAACAAAGGCAATAGATGAAAATGAATAAGTGATGCTGTCTGGAATTTTAGCTTAATTTTTTGCAGTTACTCAAATATTAATAACTTGAGATCTGATCTTTTTAAACATGCAGAATCTACTTAAGCCTTTAAAAAATAAAAAGCTAAACAGAGACTTAGCCCTCACACTATAGGGAGTAAGCCCAATTTGGTAGAAGGAACTAGACAATTGCAAGACATTTTAGGATTGTTATTTCTATGCATTCCTAGAGACTATGTCCTAAGTGGGGTTACTGTAGGGAAATTGACTCTGCATGGATACTGGACTGCATGCGAGCTGTTTTATAACCTAGTCAGACACTAACAGGTATTTTCAAGTGAGTGAATCAGGATGGTGGGCCTCTTACTACAGGTTTGAATAGACAGAAGCAAAATGTAAATCAACTAAAAGCAGGGACTGTTTTATTGTCAGTTACGGGAGAATTTTAAAAAGCTGAGAAACAAGCATTGAATTCTTAAATAGAAAATGATTATAATTTTTTGCTTTTCAAAGTATGAAATAGGGAGCAAAAAATCTTCAAAACTACACTTGGTTACTGAAACTTAAGCTGCTATCCTACTGTTAGAAGTTTGAATAGGAGGCATACAAATATGGTTTTTAAAATAAAAACTATGGTAGTAGTGTACCTCAGCTTGACTTTTTTCCTAGTTGGAATCTGCTATGTGCCTTATTTCCTTTATCTGTACAATGGGGATTATAATAGTAACTACATCATAAATAAATGCCAAAAGCAGAAATTATCACCTGGTAGGTGGTAAGTGCTAAATAAATAATAGCTATTGTTATTGTGTTAAATATTGTTATTTTGTCAAATGGGAAGCTATAGTACTTTCAGCAGAGAGCTTTGCTACCTCGTAGACAAAACAGGCATTTATGATCTTGGAACTTAACTAATTTTTATAAAACTCACTCTTTGAGGGAAATGTATTCTTTGTCCCAAACAACCTATTTATAACAGTTGGGGCATACATGCGCATTTTAGTTGGAAGCAGTCTGAATCAGGCAGTATGTGATGAGTGTCCAAGGAGAGCTGCATATATCTAACATTTTCTATATTAGGCCTTATCCTTGGAAAGTGGTTCAGATGGCACAATGCCCACACTTCTTACCTTTCTTAACTCAGTAAGGAGGACAAGAGGCAAAGGGTTGTGAGATTAGTCTGGCTAGGTAGGCTGGTGCTAGATCATATCTTTGTTTACAGGTCATGTTAAGATTTTCCTTTTTTCATCCCAAGAAAAAATAGAAACCCACCAAAAGTGTTAAGCAGAACATGACATATGATTAGGTACGTTTATAAGAAGATTGCGCTGGCTGGCATGTAGAGGATGCGTTGGCGGGAGGCAAGGAGTTTGGGCAAATGTCAATGCAAAAGACTGAAAGGTGGTTATTGCAATGGTCTGGTGCAAATAGTTGAGTCAGTTGTGATTGTAGCAGAGATTTTCCTTCGGAATAGGGAATGAAAATCCAGGCTATTGTACTAACACATTTGACAATGTTTCTACATTTGTTAAGGTAGAGGAATTGTAGTTACCACACACTGTAACTGTGAAGATTAAAAGTAACTTTGACACAGAGAAGCAACAAGGCCACACAGCTAGATCGTGATAGTGCCAAGGTTAAAATCAAGCTATCTGACCCTGACAGCTTCTCCCTCTAGGGGCTGCCGTAAGAATTAAATGAGAAGATGCTTATAAAATGTCTAGAACAACCCATGGTCCACTGAATGTTTCCTATTGTGGTGATTGTTAAATAAAAAAAAATCCTTTGTACTTTTTAAAGCACCGTGACAGCCGAGTAATAATATCCATTGAACAAGTCATATGCCTGGGTGTCAGTCAAACTTAGGATAGTTTTAAAGTTCAGTTTGCAATTATTTGACAATGTTTCTCAAGAGAAGGGACAGGGCTTCCCTGATGGCGCAGTGGTTGAGAGTCCGCCTGCCGATGCAGGGGACACGGGTTTGTGCCTCGGTCCGGGAAGATCCCACATGCCGCGGCTAGGCCCGTGAGCCATGGCCGCTGAGCCTGCGCGTCTGGGGCCTGTGCTCCGCAACGGGAGAGGCCACAACAGAGAGAGGCCCGCGTACCGCAAAAAAAAAAAAAAATAAATAAATAAATAAAGAGAAGGGACAAAGAGGCAGCAGCCTGTATGGTAGGGATTTCCCTCCTCAGACTATTGTGCGTGTTCCCCCTGCCTGGTTGCTATGGCGGTTTTGACAGGGGATGTGAAGAAGGATGAAATTGGGTCCCGAAGCCCTTATCTGGACAAATGAGATGTGGATGCCAGCAGCTCCCTACTAACTGGGATCCACCCTTGTGTAAGAGTCCTCTATCCTATCCTCATCCACTGAGAAGGAAACAGAGCCCCACAAACTCACTGCTTTGCAATATGCTTGTTAGAGGATTAGCTTAAAATAGCAGCTCTTTGCAGTTGAGAACTAAGCCCTAGTCAGGGTTGGGGCTGCCATGGGGCACATTTATCAGGTTCAGGCCATGCTTGGAGATCCAAGTGAACCTCTCTTGACTTTGCTATAAAAAGTAAACAAAGCAAACGCATTTTGGAGCCCAGAAACAATGTTAGATCCCAGAGAGATGATTGACATCACTTATTTTGCTCTCCACATGCACCTGGAGACCTCTGAATGCCTGGACTGTGAGAGCCTTCCATAGTGGAAGCAGGGATGGCAGATTAGGGGAAAAACAGTTGATGCCTTTTTATCTTTTCCTCTTTGTTCACACACTCTTGAAAGGAAACTTCCTTTTTAAGCACCAGGTGTTAAAAAGTGTTTAATTAGGTCAAAACCTGGGGGTAGGCTAGGGAGAATTGAAGTAGGCTGCCGGCAAATCAAGTAGCCCAAAGCCATTCTGCAGTATTTACCCCCTTGAGCATAGTGCACACCTCAAACATATTTGTGGGACTGATTAATTACAACATTTGGAAGGGGTGTACGGGACCCCACACTTCCATTTCCAGGGGAGAAGTAAGTCATTTTTCCTTGCCTAAAGTTCACAATGCACAAGATACCAGTGGAAACCTCTTGTGCATGAAAATCGTGCATTGTACCATGGACATTCAGCTGGCAGTAAGACCTGGAATGCAGAATCAAAACAGTGAATTTTACATCTGCAAAAAAATGGTCTGCAAAGTGAGTCAGCTACAGTATATCTTAAATAGTACTGTTAAAGATACTGCAGTGAAATGGGCCAGGTTACATTTCCACAGAGCATCTGCCTCAGAAGCTGTAACCTCTGCACCTCTGTCAATTTACCTAAATGCCCATTCCATCATGAATCTGCCTCTACAACTTATTGAATCATTGTACAAATGTGTTCTGCCTCTCTTTTAAATACTTTTAATTCCCAGCAGCTTGCAATGTTACTATATTATGAACTAAAGCAAAATGCAAATTCTAATGTGTTTCAAAAAGCACAGACTTGATGATAATAAAAGGAGAGAAAAGAGTAGTCTCCTTCTATTGTTCAAATAGATACACAAAGAGCAATGAATAGAAATAATAAATCCCAACCAAATGCATCATTACTTATGACCCAGAAGGAGGCTTACCGATTATGACTAAGGCAGGTGTATCCATTAAATATAAAACTGAATTTGCCACTCGAAGGGTATTATAGTGGAGCTTCAGCACAGCCCTGTAAAATCTCCCCAGAACCGGCCTTGCTATTCAATAGAGAAAAGAAACAAAACATTATACCAAAGAAGGCGAGGAATTCTTTTTTTTTTTTTTTAAATCAGTGTGAGACTCATATCTTCAAACTTAAAATGTGTGTGACAAGTGAAGGAAGCTAAGGGTTAGTGCTGTGTTGACTGCGTAGCCAACCCAGGAAGACTAGACTGAAGTTAAGCTAATAATGTTGGGGCTTTTCAAGATAATCTTTTATACTCCTGGCTCCTTCAGCTGTAGCATGTCTATAACTGCATCTCCTGTTGGGCTCAATTGTACTTGTTGAATCCCTTTCTTCTTTCAAAACAGCATGGATTCTGAATTGTTTCGTTTGTGTTCTGTTGTATAATCAGAATTTTTTAAAAACAAAATGATAAGAGTACTTAGATTTTAAATGGCAGTCTCCTGAAAATGATGCCTACAAAAAGTGATAAGTACCTAATTCTTTAGTCCTTACCCCCAATTATATGTATTTCCTCTTTCTATGTCTTCCATACTTAAAAGTGACGACTGTACTGAGTCAAACATTGTATGAACATTTATTGGAGGGAGACTTATTAAGTCTTTACAAAGCTTAATAGGTTTTATATTCCTGCATTTAGAGTAAAGAGGATGGAATTATAGGATTTGAAAATATAAGGACCCTTAGAGGGCATCCACCCCTCGGCATTTTGCACAGGAAAGAAAGGCTCAGTTAGGTCAAAGGCAGCATGCTATAGCAAAAGAGGCAGGGCTTTGAGGCCAGGCAGTGTTGGTTTCAATTCATGACTCCATAATTTATGAGCAGGTTACTAAGAGCAGAGAAGCCTTGGTGTCTTCACCTGGAAAGGGTGTAAAAATGCCCCGTTCACAGACCTCTTTTAAGGATGAAATTAAGTAATGACCTCAAGTGTCTAGCACATGACAAGGTACATTATAAGTACTCAATATATATTCTTTGGGACTTCGCTGGTGGTCCAGTGGGTAAGACTCCATGCTCCCAATGCAGGGGGCCTGGGATTCCATCTCTGGTCTGGGAACTAGATCCCGCATGCATGCAGCAACTAAGAGTACACATGCCACAACTGAGTCCGCATGCTGCAACAAAGAAGTCTGCATGCTGCAACCAAAAGATCTCGTGTGCCGCAACGAAGATCCTGCATGCCAAAACTAAGACCCAGGGCAACAAAAATTAAATAAAAATAAATAAATAAATAAATATTATAAATATATATTCTTTGCCCCTCTTTCCTTGCCTGGATCACACTATAGTCAGTGGCAGAATGGAAGTGATAATACAGGTCTCTGGAGTCCCACTTACACAACATCTCATCTTTATTTAACTGGATGAGCTGTGGCTGATCTACTCAAAGACCCCTCATCACAGAAGCCCAAGCAGCCAAGGAAATTTGTCTTAAATCCACCAAGAGATAACAAGGTGTGTGGCAGGCCCACATGTGTAGCTCACCTGAAAGTGCGGAGTTGCTCTTTTTTCATTACCCCCATGGATTTCATTCTAGTTCAGCTCCAGCCAACTTCAAAAGCAGGAGAGCGTTCCAACATTAGAAGCAGCTGCTGAACAAGGCCAGCAATATCTTTCAGCACCAGCAACGGGTAAATACATGGAATAAGTCCCAAAAAACAGGGGTCAAAATGTTCATGCTCACATGGTCATTATGTCAGCATACTCTAGTAGGGGAAGGGGTTAACATTTATTGAGCACCTACCAGGCATGAAGCTCTGTTGTCAACCTGCCTGTGAAATAGGTGTTATTACCCCCCATTTACAGACATGGGCTCAGAGAAGGCAAGGAAATAACCCAGAGGAAATAGGGTAGTAAGTGTCAATGCCAGGATTTACGGCTGGGTATTCTGACTTCAAAGCTCAAGCTGGTTTCACAGCACTCACAGCCTCCCAGAATTGTACACTTTAACACATATTGGCTAAGCCTGCTCAAATAAAGATTTAAGTATGAGTAGCTGGGATTATAGAAATCTGATCATAAATCAGTGAGACTGGCCACTGTGTTTAAAGACATGCTGTTCAGACTGTATTCCATGATCTATCATGTAGCTACAATACTAACCAGAAGATAACTTAGCTAGGGAAGGACAAACTAGCAAGCTCATGAGTCAGACTATAATAGGAAGCGTTTAGTAATTATGGTTTATAGGAAAACATGCTTTTTAACAGTTTTTAAAAACCCACAGGTCAGGGCTTCCCTGGTGGCGCAGTGGTTGAGAGTCCGCCTGCTGATGCAGGGGACATGGGTTCGTGCCCCAGTCCGGGAAGATCCCACATGCCGCGGAGCGGCTGGGCCCATGAGCCATGGCCGCTGAGCCTGTGCGTCCGGAGCCTGTGCTCTGCAACGGGAGAGGCCACAACACTGAGAGGACCACGTACTGCAAAAAAAAAAAACAACCCACAGGTCAGAGAGTCTAGAATATGTTCACTATGGAAAGATGTAACATTAGTTTCCCCTTAAGTCTTTATCATGTGAAACTAAATATGTAAGTTTTCGAAAAGTGAGAAACTCAGGGCAGAAAAAATTTTTAAGTATTTGAAAAGAAAGAGAACAAATTAAATTACCATGCAGGGTAGACGATGCAAACGTTAGAATCAATCTAAGATTTTTAAACAGATTGCAATTTATCTCAAAAAATAATTTCACTATTATAATTGATATATGATTTGGTATAGTTCAAGTGAGTTGGTGATCCTTCTGCTTGGCTGTAAAATATGCAGTTTCTGTGTTGATGTCATAGAAACTGTATTCATTAAGGTACAGTTTGGCCATTGCAACAAGACCCAAAATAATCTCATATAACCATGGAGCATAGCAGTCCAGGACACATATGGTGGTCTGTTATATCAAGAAGCCAGGAGCATTTAACTGTCTTTTGCTCTGCAGCCCTAAACACCTGTCTTCCATGTCAGGGTTTGAGATGGCTATGCTAGCTCCTACCTTCACACCTTCATTCCAAAAGGAAGGAGAAAAGGGGAAAGTAGGACCGAGACTCCTTCCCTTTAAGGATATTTCCTGGCAGTTTTACATAACATTTAATAGAGGCTAGGAAATGCCTTTAGCTAAAATTCTATTACTAGGATAGAAAGGAAGACAAGTAATGGGGACAGCTACTATAGAAGCTTGAGCTGCTATCCATGATGTGGATCTTAATTGGGCAATTTGAAAATTACTCTGTCAGATGCTATTTCAAGTTGTAAAAATTTCACAAATGTTATAGGACATACTAATTTATTGCTGAGCAGGACATGATCCAGATGTGTACACTGAAAGAGAAATGTGATAAAACCAGTCAGACCTAGAACAAAGAGATGACCCTGGTGGGTCCTTGCAAATAAACTGGCATCAGCCTCTTGCTTCATTTCTCTAGAATCTGTTAAAACCACTAAGTTGTAAAGATCAACAAAGATTTTCCAATAAGTAAGATTGTCATCTTTTTTTTAATTATCACATAATGCCTTTTAAGAAGAAAACAAGTACTCATCACAAATTTTTATTTTGATATGATAATATACAAGTAAATATAATAGTGATTTTGCATCAGTAAATATTGAAGGCTTACATAGTATCTTATTACACTTTACAAATGATCCATTATGAGTGTAAATATTACATTTACAAATGTTCCATATGTCTTTAAACAATCCAAAGCAACAAACGTTATATATTACCTAATTGATTTGCCTCATATATTTATGTTAAAAAACACTGTTATCAGCACAGGACATTTAACTTAATCCTTTTAGTAACTGTATGAGTCATGTATTATCTCCATTATATCCACAAAAAATAAGATGAAGTCACTTGTCAAGATCACACAGGTCATAAGCAGAAGAGTTGGAGCTCACATAACATCTGTCACCAAAGACTATGACGTCCCCTATAGGAAATCCCCAAATCTAAACATATTCACTAATGGCTATCCTGGAATATTTTAAGGCCACTAAAAATCTTCGCATCATGCTTATAACCAGTGAAAGAAAATTAAAATGAGATGTGGCTCTAAGTATGGGAGGGCTCCTCCTTGCCCTCTCCTAAGTCATCTTAATCACTTAGGATAAACACTTCCCCTCCCTCCGCCTTTTAACATATTGTGGTAACAAGTTAATTGAATCAGAAAGCTCTGGCAAAGTGTAAAATTTGTTGCAAGGATTTATTTTTCGCTTTTGTACACATTATTAATCTAGGGCAAAAGAATGTTAGTTCAGGTCCTGAACTGATATCTGAAAAAGAATTTATTGAATTTAGAACTATATCAGTCGAGGTGCCATTGAATGTGATTCCTCTTCTATTTTCGATTTCAAATCAACAAAATCTTTGGATGTTTATGCTGTTCCATAGTATATTTTTGGATGGCAGAGTTGAAGGTGAGAAAATACTTCATTTACGTGTTCCCAGAATAGCTGCAGAAAAATCTTTAATCTCTGCTTCTTTCTAAGTTCTGTAAGAACCAATTGATTCTGAAATGACAAATGGTCAAGTTAATTATAAAGTTTGTTTCTGTGTTAAGATTATATTGTTGAAAGCTAGCCTATCAGAACTACTGCATAATATAATTAATTTGCATCAAAGACCTTTACGTGTAACGAAGTCAACATTTTTATTTACGAATTGAAATAACAATTAGGCTTTATGATGTTACAAAACTGTTGACAGTTGCTGCCCTTTACTGGTTTGCAGTGGTACCACAAATCGTAACTCATGGCTAGTTGTCAAAGGTGTAAAGGCTTCTACTATCTCTACATGCTATGCATTGTTCCAAATAACACATATGTGTGAAGATCAGCCAGGGAGCCATCTGAAATAACTCTTCTCGACCTCAGGACTCACAGATGTGGTTCACTACTTACTGTGTATTGTCATTTCCCCACTTGAAAGTAGGTTCATCAGAATTTCCCATTTCTTCTTTCAGTATTACCTTACATACTGAAGTGATTATCTGTGTCCTCAGTGAGCAGTGGTCAGTGAGTAGAGATTTTCACTGATTTTCATATAACTAATACATGACATATAATTAAGAGATGAGAGTGAGGCGAGCATTAGAAATCATGATATGTAATCGGCGCCACATCAAATGCTTACTATAATACCATTGAAAAAATTTTCCACTATTTCAAAACGACTTTTAAGAGCATTATCAGTAGGTAGCGTATTTTAATTTGTGATTTTTGTCATAATGTTGCTTTGCAGCAGCTCTACAGCTACCGATATTATTTGCTGGTTATTCAGAAGTTGTTCCTTCCTGGACGCATATACAAATGATATTTAGTGTTTCCCACAACCCTAAATTTAACAAGTTTGGCAAAACTGGACCACGGGACAATTAAGCCTTCCACTCTGACATTGGTTGTGATATTGTGGCTTCTAGGCTCTGTGGTCCTCAGGCTCAGCAGCTTGCCAGCACCAGACAAAGTGTTCCAGTCTCTTATTCTTTAGCATTTTTATAAAGATGTGCAACAAAAATGAGAATCCCATCCAAGTTTCCCTGGTTTGAATTCAGTGCTGAACAAGGAACAAAGATGTAATTTGTAGAGTTTGTAAATATGTGGCTATGTGACATCCTAAGTGAGAAAATGAAATTCCTTTTTGCTAAAACAAACACTATTTCATGTGTATCCCATGCGTTTCCCAGAGGTGCTCAAGATAACCAATTGAAGTCTTGAATTAAACTGCCTTTCCCATGAAACATTGTTTCCTCACTATTCATACCTTTGGCAATGATGTTGTAAAAAATGTTATTTCATCACATCATATTCTTTTTTGAGGACCCTCAGGAAAAATCCAGCCTGGTCTTATTACAAAGAACAGTGATACTTTTCCTATATCCTAGTTTTTTTTTTTTTTTTTAATCTAATAGATACTATCAATTCAACTATAAGATTTTTTTTCTTTTTTTACTGTAAACTAGTAAGCTTTGGGAAAAATTTGTGGTACATGGATATTATGATGTGCATGTTAAGCCTTATATCTCACTGCACTTTGTTTCTGCTCTCTTTTCGGGGTCATATTTTATGTGTTCTTGTAAGTGCCTGAAACGCTTTCTGAAATATAGTGGCAGCATAAACTAAAAAACAGGCAAAGGAGTTCAAAAAAAACTTCCCATAAAGATATAGAAATGAAATCTCCATACAAAAATTAATGATATTAATAAAAAATAATAATACTGGCTGACATCAAGTGTGAAGAGGACTGTTCTCCATATCCAAAAATACATAATATTTTCCCCAAAAGACTTAAACAGTACAAATATGGTTAAGCCTCAAAGAGTTGCATAAATATGAATTAATGTGATTTGCTATAAGTTTCCATCAGACTTTAAAAACAATATCTTAAATCTCTAGCCATGCTGGCCTCTTCCAACGTGCCAGGGAGGCTAAGGGACTTTGTACTAGTTGTTTGTTCTTTCTGGAACATTCTTCCCCTAAATATCTGCGGGACCAGCTCTCTTTCCTCCTTAACTCTCTGCTCAATGTCACCTTCTCTGTGAGGTCTATGCTGACCACTCTATTTTGCACTGCAACTTGTCCTCAACCTATCACTCTTAATCCCTACTATCCTGTTCTACTTTTTTCTTGTTTCCATATGTTATCCTCTTTCAAACATAGTGGATAATTTGCTTATTAATTATGTTTATTGTTTATATCCTTTGTCCTCCATCTAGAATGTAAAATTCATGAGTTCAATCTTTGTTTGAACTCATGGTGAACTTTGTTCACCACTGAATCCCAAGCTCCTAGAACAATGCCCATATTATGCACTCAATAAATACTTTGTTGAATGAAGAAAAGGTATGTGCATGTAAAGAACACTTAAAGAAAACTGAAATTGTAAAGGTTTTATAGGACTTCTTACTCTTATCTAATTTAAAAGAATTCTTTAGCTTAAAATTGTTTGTATAAATAAATTCTGTCAGAAATCTCACCATTACCTCACATATCTATTTTTTTTCTTTTTTATTTCAACAACTACCATTTTAGTATAAATCATTGTCTACCTGGCTTCATACAGTAGCCTCCCGTTTGCTCTCCCTGCTTCTACTATCTCTGAACTTGGATTCATTATGAACATAATTTCCAGAAAAATTAAGTTAAAAAATACCACACTATTCATGGATTTCCTATGCTCAGAACTCTTATTGCTCCATATTATCTCTTGGGTAAATTTCATATTCTTCACTGGGAAATTCAAAGAGCACTGGCCTTATTTTCCATTGATCTAATTTTCCAGACGTATGCCCACAATTTTCAAGCATGATACCTTAACTCGAATGGCTCTGCTTCCCACCATCTCCTAAAACTGAGTTGACTTCTGGGCTTCCCTGCCTTTGCTCTAGCTCAGTCTAATGCTGAAACTCCCTCCATCACTTATCTACCCAAACCCTAAATGGTCTTCCTCCTCCCACCTCCTTCAGTGGAACACTCCCTGATCTTTAAGACCAATTGTATTCATTTTTCAGTCAGTTTTAAAAATTAGTATTTCAGTTTTTAACCATACACTCTGTGATATTGTTATAAAATCATTAAAAGTTGTCTTAAGCGGGCTTCCCTGGTGGCACAGTGGTTGAGAGTCCGCCTGCCGATGCAGGGCACACGGGTTCGTGCCCCGGTCCGGGAAGATCCCACATTTCGTGGAGCCGCTGGGCCCGTGAGCCATGGACGCTGAGCCTGCTTATCCGGAGCCTGTGCTCTGCAGCGGGAGAGGCCACAGCAGTGAGAGGCCCGCGTACTGCCAAAAAAAAAAAAAAAAAAGTTGTCTTAAGCATAGGAATTATAGCTTATACTTCTATATATTCCAGAGTATTTGGCAGAGTATTAAACGTATTATAAATGGTTCCCAAAATGCTTATTTATTAATAAATAAATATAAGCATTTATGCTGACATACTAACAATGGAAGGGTCACTACTATAATATGGGAAGTAAATAATATTTGCAAGGTGTTTTTTCTTAACCAAATATCACATTTATTCTTCACAGCAATCCTATAAGATACTCAGCATTATTTCTATTATTCCCATTTTTACAGCTGAGGAAAGAGAGGCTCAGAAAGATTAAGCCCATTAAGCCCATTAGGGTCAAACAATGTATTAAGGGACTTGAATTCTGATCTTTGAGGATTTGCCAGTATATCATACTACATTTCATAATGACTTTAACTTGAATACACAGAAAATACATGCATATATATAATATGTACACATGCTTACATACAGTTTGCCAATAAGTTTTCAATCTAAAATGTTTTGCAAGTTTTGACCTTTATGAAAATCTGATTATAATAATTGACAAGGGCATTTTGCATAGGATGTGAGCTAGTGCTGGTAAAGAAAGTCCAATAGTCACTGACTGACTTTGAAAAAACCCAGCCAGAATATAATGTTCAAAAGCTTTTAACACCTCATGACTGGATCTTACAGAAGGTCTCAGAGAAATGGTGTTTACAAGTCGAATAATTCACTTCTAGGAGAGATTTATGATAGCTTATGGCTAAGACATATGTTCCAGAAATTGGGCCTTAGTGAACACAGTTACAAATTAACTGTATCATGTGGCAAATGCTTGAGTTCTTCCTTTCTTAAAAATATGATTTCAAGGTCCCTGGCCTTCATTCTATCTGATCTTTCAGGGAATCAAACATATATCCCTCTTAATTCTAATATATAGAAATTTATATGCAACTTTTAGAAATCAGAGATCCTGTTCTATTATCCAAGAATGTGAAGAGTATATTTATTTTTGTCTCAGCTTTCATTTAAATCAATCCCAACCTCAAAGCAAGACTCAAAATACAAAAGCTAGAAGAAACCTCAAAATTTAAGGTGCTTAAATAAGAATCACCTGTAGAGATGCTGATTCAGGAACCTGTTTTTAGCAAGCCCCCAAAGACATTTTGAGGTAAGATTCCCATTTTGAGAATTTAGATTCATCTAACTCAACTTCCTTATTTTACAAATTAGGTAGTTAAGGCCCAGAGAAGCAGATGACTTTTTCAAATTCACACAGCAGGGAAGTGTCTTAACAAGGTCTTAGACTCTTGGCTCCTAGTCCAGTGCTACTTACACTATTGCTCATTGGATTTTCTGAAAACATTTATTTGAAGGATCCAAACGTATAATGGTTATAAACTAAACCACATTTAGATCAGTCTCAGATTTTCAATTGCTGAAAGTCTGAGGTTCTGCTTCTCCGTGCTTAAAAGAGCTATGAGCATTCAGATCTCCTTGATTATCAATCAGCTCTTAATATGAGGACAATTGCAACATCTTAACAGTAATATATATACCATGATATACGGTAACTGACAGGCTAGCTCTCTTCCTTTATTGCAAACTCAGCCTTCAGAAAATAGCTGAGGAGAGAGGTAGTTTCCGAAGTCTCATTTTACATAGATATCAAGAAAACTAGGGTTTATAAATTCAGAGGCATTTGGGAATATGTGGAGAGGGCATGTAACAAACAAAACCAGATTATTCATGTTTTCCTTATCACTAATACGTCTCTTGCCTTTTTGGTCATAAACCCTTAAAAAGCTTGATTAACTGTTCCATCGTCATTAAAAAAGAAAAAAAATCTGAATTCTGCTTTGACTTAGAGAAGTACTGGTTACTGTAAATATCAGTTTGTTGCTGTTTCCTTCCATTAGGCATAATGATTTCTAAATTTCTTTAAGTTTTGCATCTTTTTCTGTCCTGTTTTATCTTGTTCCCCAGTTCTTTTTGACAAATAGTTATTCTCCAACAAAAGTTTGAAGCACACTATTTTTGCTTTTTTGGATAGCAAAAATGCAAACCAGGGTGGAATGACTGGGGACTGGTTCTTTTATCAAATGCTTAATTGGTGTCTATAATTACTAATTACTCAACTCTATTAGTCATGTGTGGCTTATCCCTGGTTAAATGTTTGAACCTTGGGTTTCCAGGTCACCAGTCGGCTCTGCATACACATTCTCCTGCTGTCCGTGCTTACTCAGGGAAATCCAACTAATTTTAATACCAATCTAAGCACAAAAGCTCATTAGGAAGGTATATCTCCTGCCGAAATAAGGCATATAATGTATTCAAAAGCAAGTATAGAAGTTTTTTAAATTATTTGCTGTTTTAGATTACTCTTCTTCTCTTAACACAGAGTACTTAGAACTGAATGGGCAGTATCTGATCCTATTAGCTTGAGACACAAAGTTTCCATTTTTGTAGGTCAATAATAGTAAATTTTTAGCGTGTTCATATGTCTCAACCTAAATAGCATAGGATACTTCCTTTCTCTTGATTTCCTCTTCTATTGCTCTCAATTTTTATTACAGATTTTCCATGTCAGAAGCTCATAAACACTCACCACAAAGGCCATCCATATGTGGCTGTGAGCTGCACTCATACCAAACTACTTAAAAGTGCCAAAATATGCCCTATTGTATTTGGCCTCCTGGTTTTGTTCCCCCTGCTTCCTGGTCAGAAGGCCTTTTGCTCCTTTGTCTGCCAGATGAACACCTACTCATCTTTTGAGATGTAGGTCATGTACCACTTCATCAGCTTTTCCTAGGATTCACCAAGGAGAATCAGACATTCTCTCTTTGGGGTTCACCTGCTCCCCGTCGGTTTCAATCTCAGCTCCTACGGCAGCATTGCATTGGTTGTTTACAAGTCCGTCTTCTCTAACAGCCTGTAAACTATGGGAAGGGACTGCTATTCATCTTGTTATTTCTAATGTAGTCCCTAGCACATAGGAGGTGTTTAATTCATGTTTGAGAATAAGGAAAAAGGAGGGGAGAGGGGAACAAGAAATAATTTCTATGATATCATAGGAATCTTACAATTGTGTTATTTTCTATGGGATTTCAAAGTTTGGAGGACGGACAATTGAGTTTCTTCCTGGCTTACTGAAGTAAGAAGAGAATTCATGCCTCTGATTTCATTCTTCTCCATTACACATTGAGGCAGGATTTAAGAGAATTAGTCATTTACCATAGGAGAGGCAGCCTTCTTGCCAAAGGAGATGGCAGCCCACTGGGAAGCAAAGGCCACCTGGCACAAACCCATCTTACTTACTAGAAGCCAACCCAGCTTATCTCCACTGTCTCCACTCAGCATAGAAGCTAAAGGATGGAAGCCACTGAGCTGATATAAACAGCAGTCAAGGCAGTCATTTCAGAACAGTAAAACCAAACTCAGAAGCAGAAGTCAAGAAAAGCAGGGAGAAACATCTGAGTAGAATACAGCTCAAATCAGTGACACCCTGTGATCTTAGATTTCTCTTCTGTGTCTGCTGTTTTTCTATTCTTGGACTATGTTTCATCATGGATATTCTCATTGCAGTGGTCCACCGAATTTTAGTTCAGCCCTTATGGCATTCCACCCCACGTTTATAAGACAGTATAAGAACCTCTTGCAGAAGCTGCTAAACCACGGAGGCTGGACTCTATTGTAGTTTGGGCCAACGGCCTGATAGAGATCTTGGAAGTCCTGTACCATCATCTTAATTGTCTGCATCTTTGCCCCATCTTGAGTACAAAAGGAGTGTCCAGACTTCACCATTACTACTACCTTTCTCTTAATCAATCTCTAGTGTAAAATTAAAGATGCACATTACAGTTAGTCTAACTCTCTTTTCCCACATGATGGTATATACTCTGCCTTGAGAGTTTTGCATTGCCTCTAGCCCCTGACAGGTGGTGTGGGTTCCATTAACGTTTATTGAATTTAAGGGAAGAACCATTGGGACAGAATTCATGGAAAGATCTCCAAATTAGGCAAGGGTTATTACTCAGTCTTCCTTCATATATTTTTCCTCTCAATCTGGAAAGGCTGCTGATTTTGTTGTTGGAGAATAACTGAAAACATGAAAATTACATTTGAGGAAATTGACACAGCTGTTAACTTCTGAGACTGAACGTTTCCAGCCAACACACTGGATTAATTGGGAGATCTCCTTTTCTCAAGAAATGTTGATGATCTTAGACAAACTAAGCACAAAAAAATACAAGTTCATAGAGGCTTACTGAGTTTGTTCAGACCATAGCATTATCCAAACCCATTGCTCAGATGCCTCTTTTTGTAGCCTTGGAAAAAAGGTAAACTGTTAAACAAATATTGACTGTGTTGCAAGTCTCAAAAAAACCAAAATAGGTTAAAAAAGGCTCAGGGTGTCATGATTTTGACAGATTTTACTGGTTGGATAAAAACATCTAGTGTCCCAGTGCTCTGAAAGCATAAAAATTAAGAAATGATTTCTGTTGACTTCTTATGGGTGAGACGGGTTAAACACAATTAAGAAAACTATTCATGGTTCATAAAGTTGGAATAGAAAAGACACATGAAATACATGTTTGACTATGACTAAAAAAGTTCATCTTTAAGTTGGCATACTTTCTCCTGAAGAAAACACCAAAACCCAGATTTTGTTAATTTTTTCATGTTATTTTAACCAAAGCTTCTAATTTTATTATTTCCAAACTATCTTACACAGTGCCATATATTAGCAAGCACATGGGTGCTAAAGGTCATGTTCCTTGCGTCAGTCATTAACTATCATTGGCTTATACAATCTGCTATTCTTCGTGTTCTAGAATCAGTAACACAGTCACTGTGTGTATTTTCTTATATTAAACAATATGTTCTTTGGTCTGCTATCAGTCCTCAGAAGAATTAAATGAGGTTGTTGATATACTTATGTTGGGCATCTTGATATTTGGATAATTTGGGCTTGTAAATTTAAAGTTTCAAGATAAGTGTACTTGGTACACCTGCAACAGCAGGAAAATGCCAGTATAGTCAGTGATAGAGCCCAGTCCAGATGCTTAGGACTTGTGAGAAGTTTAAATGTCAAAATATTTAAGGATTAAAAAATCCTGTTAGGTAAGGAACTTCAAAACCTGTCAAAACTACACTGCTAATGACTATGTAATAACACATGTCCCTGAGCACAGAGTGAAGGCAAGAAAGAGCTAAAGGTTTTACAACTACTAGGAAGGATGTTTCTACTGGGACACAAGCAGCAGTTATAAGAAGCATCTATCACATAGTATACAACTGATCAAATAGGACTTGTACCTGATTTGGATATTTCAGACATCTAAGTCTTAGTTTAATATAGTGGGAATTAGTTCCTGTTACCAAGAAGGCTATTACTGAGTCCTGGGAATTGGCAAAAATTATTTGCACCTGCAAGAAACATTTCTTTTGTACCTACTTTATGTCAGGTAGTTTGCAGTATTTATAAAAAGACACATATCTTTTTGGACCAGATACATTGCAAATATGCTACTACTACCAGTTCATCATATTGATGTTACAAGTTTTTAAACAACCCTGCCAAATCTCTACAAAGAAGGTTTTTAAGCAGCTAATAACCTAGAAAAATGAACAAGAGTTAGAGACCTAACAGAATTACAAATAGATGAAAATCTAAGTTGAAGAAGAATGAGGAATGCAAGGAAACCAGCCAGAGATCTGAAGTCAGAGAACTGAAAGATTAAATAATTCTCCTCTAAAAGGAGAGAGAAAAAAGTAGAGTTGAAAGTTTAAATAAAAACAGAAAAATCATTCTTTCCAAAGGAAGTTAAATATATATATATGTATATATATATTGTACACATACACACACACACACACACACACAGGTGGAGAAAGTAAAGGATGATAGAAAAGATGCCAAGAAAATATCTAAAGTAAATTTCTGATTGTTGTGTATTATGTAAACAAATGTGCAAAGATATGTTCAGGAAAGCTGGTTTAATATGTAAATTCACAGGTGTTCAGTTTGATGAAGTATATCAAATCCACCCAAAGAGCTGTTTTGGAGAAAAAGTCCTTCCCACCCATCCCCACTAGAGGAGGGATCATGATCTGGAGGAGAAGGGGTTTTAATATTGAAAAGTCTCCTCAGGGATACAGATTTCCTGCTCAGAGTTTAGATCCACTTCTTTGGTTGGTGATTTACTAAGTATGAAGAGATCAGAGCAGATGTTTGAGAGAAAAATTCACCTCTGGAAGACTATCACTCTTGGAGTGGGAGAAGTTACTTACCTGGAGAGGGTCCCGTTCACATATTGGACTTATTTCGGCCTGATGTCTGCTTCCTAGTCAAAGGGAACCTGGGAATGAGGGAAGTTATAGTATAGGAAGAGGGGGAAGGAGGTTAGGTCTGAGACTTTGACAGCTGAAAGGGAAATTTCTCCAGGTTGGGAGCCAATATCACAAAGATCCTGGTATATCCTAGACTCCTAATCTCTGCACAGGTTTCTTTCCTTTACTTTTTACTGGAGAAACACCTGAAAAGATCAGACAAATCTGAGAATGGGAACTCAAAAGGAGTTTTCCTGGCTTGAGAGAAAAGGGCAAGAGGAAAAGGTAAGGATGAGAGCTGTCTGTATCTCAGTGCTCAGGCCAGGATGCCATTGAGAAGTGAGGGGGCTGCTTGGGTGTTGTTTCTCAGGTTGTACTGGCTTCTCAGAAGGGACTAGGCTCTGGTAGCCTATGAGGGAGGGTTAGGTGGTGAGTGGCTTCTCCCTGTAATCAGTATATTTTGACCCTGGAGGAGCATGGGCAGAGAGTGGACGAAGAGCCAGGAATGGCCACTGTCTAAGAATGCCTTTGAGGAGTTTATCCCTGCAGGTAACTCCTTTCTTCAATAACAGTGCTTGAATGTAGAGGTGGAGAGGAGGAAAGCAAGGAAATCACAGATTCCTGCAGTGGAGGGAGTCAAGGGAGAAAGGCTTCATCATGGCCTCTCAGAGGTTGGAGGGTCTAGGGTGCCTGGAATCCCTGTCTCCTTCCTGGCTGCTTAGGGCCAAGAAGGATCTGGTTACAGGCTCAGTTCAACAAGCTTCTTACCTATGCACCTTCTGCCACCGCCCCGCGCCCCCACCCCCCCACCCCCAGTCATGGCAAAAAAATGACCCCTCTGCTCTTAGCTCAGTGCTTCCATTGTGAGGCATGCAGTGAGTGACCAAGTGTCCCCAATTGCCCATTTCTTACCCTCTGCTTTGTCTTTAACTGGAGTTCGACTTCTCTCCTCCACACAGGACCCTGAACTTGCCCCCAAATCCAAGCAAATTCTAAAACACAGAACATGCTTTCTTTTCAGTTTATCCCCCAAATTGGTGGGCCACAGAGACACATTTCTTCTGAAACCAGCTGGTCACACCGTGGTTTACTCCCTCTCATCTGACCAACTTTCCCTACTGCTTATGCCCCTAACCATACAAAAGCCCGGTTTCTGTTTGATTTTGAGATGCTTGCAGATTTGTGAGATCAGAGCTTTCTCCCTATTGCAATAGTCTTTCTTTTTAATTAAAGTCTCTCCCTATGTAAATCAGTCTGGATTTTTTTTTTTTTTTTCCTTGACGTTAGTGTGTAGCTGAGAGTGATCCCGGGTAAGTTTGAGCCCCACTGCTGGGGAAGGAAGTCTTGGGGCAGGGGGTATTTGTCTTTCTCTTCAGAATGGCGAGGAGGCCAGAAAAAACACAGCTCTCTCTTCAACTTTCCGAAGAAGAATGAATTTCTAAATAAGGAGGTTTGAGGCTTGCGCTGTAGGGGCCGCTGGCTGGGCAGGGGAATTGTTGGTTGAAAAACACCGTTGCGATCACAGCTAGGAGCGAGGGGTGTGCTTAGGGGCGGTTTTCGAGAGGAGAGCCAGGAGTGAGGGATGGGACGGGCGAGGTTATGAGTGGAAGGTACGTGAAGAGTTGGTAGAAATCGCGCTCGTGTGGGCAAGTTAGATGTGGCGGAGGTGAAGGGGAGTCGCTGAGCCTCCGTACCCCGAGGTCCTGGAGCGGCGGCAGCGGCGGCTAGAGCAGCAGCCGCAACAGCGAGCGGGACGGAGTTAGGACCGCTCGGAGCGCCCAGGTCTCGAGGTAGTATAAGGTTTGCAATCCTTCCACTTGCTGGCAGTTGCAGAAGATCTGCTTTTAAGTGAAACGTACATGCCACCCCTCCAAGGGCTGCAGCTTCCCCCGGCTTGCTTCTTTCTCTTCTCAGGCCCTCCCTTGCGCTCACTCTTGTGATTCGTACTCGCGCCTAAGTTTGCAGAGAGCTCGCTGCCGGCTCGGAGCCGGGTCCGGCCAGGAGCCGCGGGCGGGGTCGGGAAGCCAGTGAACGGCAATCCAGAAGCATCGTGGGCCATGTATATTTCATCAAATGGACTTTGGGTGCGTCGCGTCTCGCAACCATCAACGCTATGTGCAGTGACATTTCTGACTTGAGTGGAGGAATGCGCGAAGGAAGCCCGGACGAAATTGGTACTAGAGGATCTTCTTGGCGCCAATGCTAATTGTCCTGATTTATGTCCCTTCTGACTAAGCTCAACGTCTTCGTCTGAAATAAAATGAAACCTGTGCCAAGCGGGGTAGAACCACCGGGCCGCTGGTTCTGATCCCCGGGAATCAGGAAATCGTCCTGCAGCTGAAAAAATTAAAAAAAAAAAAAAAAAAGGATAGAGAAAAAATAGAAAAAAAAATCCCTCAGTAAAAGTTTAAGGCGAGAAGTGGCAGAGGCAGTGGCGCGAGGAGGCGCGGAGGAGAGCCGGCAAGCAGAGGACTGGGCTGGCAAGACCTCCCGAAGGCTGCGATTTCATTATTAATATCACTATATTTTTGGAGGGAGAGGCACCTTTCTCAGCTTCTCTTCCTCTCCGCCCGCCCCTATACCCTCCCCCTCATCTACCTGTCAAAGTCACTGATCTTTTGCATTTCGGAAGAGGACGTCAACGGGAAGGAATTCCCCCTCTCGGCTAGGGCTCCGAGAGGGGGCTACGCGCAGGAGGCTCCCACCACTCCCCGGGGCCGGAGGCGAAGGTAATTAAGCGGCGGGTAGTGGCGGCCGGGCGCGGGGCTTCGGGTCAGCTAGGTCCTCTGCCGCCGCCGGCCAGGCGCAACCTGGACCCCGGGGGTGCGGCGGCGGGGCCGCGGCGCTTGGGTCCACACGCCTAGCTCTCCCGCTCCGCCCGCTCTGAAGAGGCTCGGCGTAACAGCCGCCGCCCGCCCAGCGCCGCCCGGGGCTCCGCTGCCGAGGCCGCCGCCCGAGGCGCACCAGGCTGGGCCCGGCCGCCGCCCCGCGCCGTCGGCTGGGTTCCCGCCGGGCGCCTAGCGAACGGGCCTCACGGTGAGTGCCGCCGGCTTCCCCACCCGCCGCGACCCGCGCGTTCCGCCTTTGCCCCTCTCCCTGCCGCTTTTCTCCCTCCCTGCCCCCGAACCTCTCCCCGCCCCCCCGGCCCGCCGCGCAATCCACGGGCGGGAGGGAAGGCTCCGGGTGGGCGAGGAACTTTGTGAAGCGCCATGTGGAGGCAGCGCGCGCGCACACACACCCCGCACACTCTCACACCCATACACGAGTCTTCCTGGTGTGCGCCCCGGGCAGGTTACGTGTGTGTGTGTGTGTTGTACTCAGTGCCTGGACTCACAGATACACAGCTCGCTCTCCTCCCCACCCCCGACACCTGACCGCACACAACGCATCGGAGGGTTCTTTTTTCTTTTTCTTCTCTCTTGCTTTGCCAGTTGTCCTTGCTTGGGGAAAAAACTTGCCCTCTTGCCGGCCCTGTGGAGCTGGTGGCCACACTGAGCTTTTGAAGTTCCTTTCTTTTAATCTCCTTTATTGGTGCGAGATTAAAGCATTACTATCCCATGTTGTGCAGCTGGGGAGAAGGGAAAATTCAAAGAGGGAAAGACTTGGGGTAGGAATTTCATGTGGAATATTTTCTCAGGGGTTGATGGATTCGGCTAGAGACATTGAATTGCTCTCCTGTATGGATCTGTGGATATCTATATATAATACAAATAATACTGAATATTATTGGGCCCCAAATAACCAATTAAGTGATTCAGACACGGGAAAACTTAGATAAGAAAAGAAACTGCGCCCTCTGCTGTTTATTTTAGTAACCTCGCTCGGACTTCTTTTTTCTTTTTATCTTTTCCAGAAATCCACTCAGGAGGTTGTCATTTTACAGGGCAGGGGAGGAAATTTTCTAGCGGAGATTTTAAGCAACTTTATTTGGAAAAGCTGGAGGTAGCGTTTCCATTCTCGCATCAGGTATAGATTTCCAGAGAGTAGAGGCTTTTGTTTCCCACTTCCTCCCCCAGTCTTCCCAGGGAATGGTAATGGAACCGCTCATTATCATAACAGTTTGTCAATCTTTGAAATGGAAAATTCTGAGTAAGATTCAAAATTCCACTAAACATATGGTGTATCTGGCAGTAGATTTGCTCTAGAAATAAGGCCCTATTTTATGACTGAAAATACTAAAAGTTTTCTTATCTTACAGAATTGGGGAACAAAACAGAAGAATCTTCTAATAAAATCATTTATTCAATACACTTAATGGTTCAACTTATTAGAAAAAAGTTTTCTAGAAATTTTCTTTTTCGCAGTAGCGGCAAGGTTTTTCTTATTTGTCTAGTCCTTGAGATCATCTCTAAAAAAAAAACCTTGGGGAATTAACAACCCCAGGTTTCATTAATTAAGTATTTTGAACTGTAACTTGGACTGCCTTAAATGCTCCCCATCCCTTCTCTCTTTGGCAAAGGAAAATCAGCTCCATAATTGTTCAAGATTCTTTTGGAAGATAAGTAACTTTCAATTTTTCATTAAGATGAAAATCGGTTCTTTGCATGGGGATCAGCTTGCAAAGAAACAATGTCTCAAGTATTTCACACAGCAGGTTGTTGTAGCTTACCATATATAAGGGATCTATTTTCCTTTTCTGGGTGCCATGAAATAAAATCTATTTCACCACTGTAGACCAACATGAGGGAATTAAAAATTCCATATAGTTGGCTATTAATTTGGTGATACTTCCTATTGTGAAATTTTAAAAGGGTAATCTTAACATTTTGTAAGAAAACAGTTGATCTTATATGCACATAAGGCTGTTTTTCCTATTGAGATTTTTGTTTCGTCAGCTTGCACTGGGTAGGTGTGCTAAAATGATTCAGGTTAGTTTTTTTAGGAGAAGGCTAATGTATTTTGCTGTTTCCTTTTGTATATTTGTAAGTGGTGCATATACTTGTCTTTGCCTCTGTTGTTATTCTGAAAAAACATCAAATAGTAATGTTAAAAAAAATTAAACTATTGCATGCTTAGTTGATATGCTTTCTAACTGTTGTAAGGATTTGTAAGAGAGAGTTTTAGAGTTACAAAAACACCAAGTCACTTGGAAAGAAATAAAATGTCATACAACTCAGAAAATTAATTGTATGTTAACAGAAAAACATGTGTGTATGAATGTGTGTGTATAGGTCAGTAAAAGACTTGGCATACTTTTAAAAATAATTTTATCTTCAGAATCCAGAGTTTTGTTTCAAAACTTTAGGTGGGTGTAGATTTTCTCAAATGTGTATTTGAAACCTTGGATTTCTGAACTTCTCTACATGACAATGAAAGATTTGTTGTTCTATATTAATGAAATAGCATATTTATTCTAGACTTAGCTGATTCTGAAATAATTTTATGTATTATCCCATCCCCAAACATCCTGCAAAATATATGCTATCTAATTTCCCTAATCATTAGTCTCTTGGTGAAAACAGAGATCTTCCAAATCCTAAGGTGTGTTATTTGGTTTTATTAAGAATCTCATGATAGCCGGTTGCTCATAATACCCAATCAAGTATGAGTAAAATATGCCAATGATATTGCAGTACATGTTAAATTCCTTATATCTTGAAAGACAGTTAAAGGGATAGAAGCAAATTAAGATGACTCCCATCTCCCATTAAGATGACTAGAAAATGCTTTCTTCACAACAAATAAATGCAAAGAGCATTCAATATATGTTAAGTATCTCATCTAGTCAATCTTGTTATGACAGTGTTGGAAACTGCTAATTTTGATAGGTTATGGAATTTGGATATGTCTTTATCCCCTTATATTTTTCACTCAATGGAATATGATTATAGTCAATGTTCTTTTTGCTCCTTCCCATTCAGAAACATGCATATTTATAAAATTCTTAATGTCTATGAGGAATGAGTCAATAGCTGTCTATTTCAGGTGCCCCTGAAGAGCTGAGTGTTTATGGAATAAATAGCCTACTATCACCACCTCTCCTCCTAGCGAGATTATACAGTGAAACAAATGCCGAGAGCCAGCTAGAGTTAGTGGATTTACTGTCAATATTTTCCTCTCTGCTGATGAAATTGTCAGTTGTTTTTGGAATGTAATTGTCTATAGTTTTGATCATTGTTACTTCCATGTAATGTTTAGGAGGCTTCTTTTCTAATGAAAGAAAGGACCTGTGAAATACCTTCTGCAAAGTTAACCCAAAGTGGAAGGGAATTAGCTACAGAATCCTGGAAAAAGATATGTTCCTTGTATGCAAAGCCATTTTATAGCCCATTTTAGTCCAGATCAGTAACATCTATCAACTTGAGGGCATGATGTAACTTTGTATTTTCACAGCGGCTTTGCAAATTTATATACCAGTCAGAGGTCTATGGAGTACTCATGGCATATTAATGGGTATTTCTATCAAAGAGGACTTCCCAAAAACTTTAGTGCAGAGGTAGAGATGATAGCACTATTTGATTACAGTGAGTTCCCAAGGTTCGCAAAGTAAAGAACTAGAACTGAGGCCGCGCACAGCTCTTCTGAAGCTGCTCACATTTACGCGATACGAACACCTGAGACAAATTCAAAGCCCACGTTACTTGGCAATTAGTTCAGTTATGGGCAAGAAGGGATTGGTTTAGTATATTAAATCCCCGAATATGTCATTGACTGTCCTTCTCATAATTGGTTTGCCTGGCTATTTGCTGTGATGACCTAGCTTTTAAGAAGCTATTGGTGATTTTAACCTAGTTGAAAGCATAGCCAGGTGGGAACTGGTGCCATTAGGTAAGAGAGGTTAAGGGGTAAATAATATCCTATTTTAAAATCATTTTATTTTCTTTGAAAACTCCATAATTATACTTTAATAGAAAATTCCTGATTTTGACAGAGGCTTCTTTTCCATTGTGTGTCATGGAAGTTCACAGATTTAATTTCTTTCTAACTTTAAATTAAGAGGATTTTCTTTGAAATGTATGTGGCACTGAAAAGTAAGGAGATCCTAACGTGAAGGATCCGCACTAAGTGATGCTACAAACATAAAAGTTGGAATGAAATCAAATAATTACGTTAAAGAACAACTTAGTGACCCTCCCCTCCTGATCTGTAATACGCTGCGGTCAATATCTTTTTCTGTGTCAATGGGAGCTCATTAAATGTAAATTCTGCAGACTGACTGAGCCATGCCATATTAGTGCTTGCCAAAGCCTGACATTTTTAATACATTAATAATATGTCTGTAATGTAATGGAAAACTGTTAATCACAACTGGTTATGTGCCAGAAATTTAAGCTATAATTGGCTGCTTCTTGTCAAGAATGTCTGTCGCACAGCCCTGCAACCTCCTAATATTCAAATGTGTTGCACTCCTTTGCATTTTTCTTTGTCAGCTTTCTAAATTCAATCAATGGTGTAGTCCATAATTCTGTGTAATGACGATCATTATAATTCTGGTGTACTTTAATGAGAATTCGTTACACTGGGATTGCTGTTGTGTCAGGAAATAGTAACAGGTTCCCACACATTTCCCTAGTGGGAAATTTTTCCAAATTTTTAACATACATATATATGGTCATCCTTTATTTTGTGATTCAAGTGAGGCAAAAGGTGGATGAAGACAGTAGCCAAGAATAAATAGATTAGGGGGATAGTATTTATTGATTAAAAAATGTGATGATTAATCTCAGAGAATTCAAATATATACTTAAGGTCATATTTAAAAAATAATATTAAAAATTAGCTTGTAGTGCTCACTCATTTCAAACTCAAAGCAGTTCATTCCAGGTCTTCAAGAGTGTATGGTTCTTGATAAGTAAGTTGTTATGTATTTGAAACTAAGAATTTAATAATTTCTGGTGTAGTAGATTTTACACTGCTTCAGTTATAAGGCCAACTTTCCCCTCCCCTTCATCCCCCCCAAAGTGTTTGTTCTTATTATAATAGAAAATGTAAATTTATATTATTTTAATACTTTTCGGATTATTGTCAAAAGTCCGCTGTTTCTGAAAATATCAACTTAAATTACTAATGAATCCGAAAAAAGCAGAAGGCTGTAGTAGCCACAACACATGCTTCTCTGTGATTTTTCTTTTTTGGTTTAGATTTCAAAATGTACTCAACACTATATAGTCTTTACATTATAAGAAAGTGGCAGATTCAAATCTGTAGTTTATACATGTTTAGACAAACTGCTAATTATTGCTTCATAGTAACTCAAATATTCAACAGTTTTCCTAATAGAAAATATCACAAATTACAGCAGTATGATAACATTTTATGAATTGAATATAATGAAAATTGCACTTGTATCCATAAAGCAATTATTATAAATTACTTTGCTATGGAAACACAATTCAGCCATCTGTTGGCATTTCATAGTCTCTGTGGCTTAGTTCATTTTAAGATGGTACATTATTTAAATATAGTGAATTCCTTTTATAAGATTTTGTGAGGATAGTGAACTTCCATATTTAAACTGCTTAGTGTGAATTGAAGGGTCTATAATGGTATTTCCTAAAACTGTAGGCTTTTTTGTCATTTTACGTTTAAAAAATAATTATTGGGACTATGACAATATAAACCAACTAATTAAGCAGATACGCTTTTCTTACACCTGGATTCCAAATATTATAGTTTGTTTGGATTTAGACAGTGATTTCTAAAGAGAAAAGTTGCCAGTTAAACTCACCAATGATTTATACTCATAGTTATGTAGGCTGTATTATCAGTTAACCAGAAGTACTTTTAAACAGTAATTTTTATTTTCTCTTAGTGCCATATTATTCTGCTTCATGGCCTGTTAACTCACCCTCGGCTCTTTTTATATGTGCATTTTAAATTGTGCGTTTTACTACAGAGCTTTTAGTTTTAAAGCAGCATATAATATTCGCCTTTGGGACAAATTCTCTTCTTCTGTTACAGAAAGTAACTGCAAATGCAGATGTAATAGCTATAAAAAGATATAAGAAAATAGAAAATTCTTACGAAAGGAAAATTTGCTCCTCTGGTTTTATTTTTGAACTTTTTTTTTCAGGGAGCCAAGTTATCTTTATCACTAAATGCAACTAAACAAAAGAGACTAAATTCTTCTAATATAATGAGCAAATCCAAAGGGAGAGGCTCCTGCCAACAATGCCGGTTTTCACTCCAGTTAACAAAAGCTAAGAAATGTACAAGGAATTTGTAGATTTTTAGGGTCTCTTTGCTAAGAGACAAAAGGCGTAGAAGTAGTTATCACTTCTTTGTCATTGTTATAAAAGCGCTCATTTCCCCCATTGTACTCCTGGAAGATTTTCCAGCACTGCAATATCTGAGAAATGTTTTAATCTAGCTGCTTGCTCTCGGTTTTGTCAAGATGGAAATATAATTTTTGAAGCGAAAACCTGTAACTCACCTGGAACACAAACATCTGTCTTTGTTACGGAAGTGTTAAATCCTTCATTTCAAAATTCTCCCCAATGTGAATGATTTCTGTGGTTTGCTCATTCTAGCAAAGTAAAGGTTGTCCACATTACACCAATTTGCTTCATATTGCATCAAACCTCCCAAATGCCAACATAGCATACATTTTGTAATGCATTGATTGTGGGACAATAACTCTTATTTTTATTGTTTCTAAAAGGGTGTTGGTGCCAGAAGAAAAGAATGATTGATGGGAAGCAGACACCGAGCTATAGACACTCATCCTTTTGCTTCAGATACTGATACCTCAGTGCGCCTGAGCAACGCTTATGAGCCGTGAGCATCTAGGATCACCCAGGGTTATTGGATGTACAATAGGAGAGCCATCACTTTGCTAGATCATTATCTGCTGCTGGACATCTTTTACAAAAACCAAACTAGACCCAAGTCTAATAGATATGTTCTAAGACAATGAAAAAGCTGCAAGTTGTTGCTAATGCCTAATGCACAAGTATGCTAGGTTTCCACCAAAGTCCTCAATATACCTGAACACGCGCAATATCCGAATCCTTCACTTTTAGTTTTGGAATCTACTTTGAAGTCTCATCCTCTTTTTTCTGTTTGTTTTTTGTTAAATATACAAACCTACCTACCTATAGACGTACATGTATATGTAAAATAGAGACCACAGATAATCAAACCCGGCTTTTGTTACCACGAAGATTGCCAAGAATTTAGAGATGTATTTGTCAAGATTCCTGTCAATTCATGCCCTTTGGGTTACAGTGTCCTCGGTGATGCAGCCCTACCCTTTGGTGTGGGGACATTATGATGTGTGTAAGACTCAGATTTACACAGAAGAAGGGAAAGTTTGGGATTATATGGCCTGTCAGCCGGAATCCACAGACATGACAAAATATCTGAAAGTGAAACTGGATCCTCCGGACATTACCTGTGGAGACCCTCCTGAGACATTCTGTGCAATGGTGAGACAACC
Organism: Leucopleurus acutus; assembly: GCF_964270905.1. NCBI lineage: Eukaryota > Metazoa > Chordata > Mammalia > Artiodactyla > Delphinidae > Leucopleurus > Leucopleurus acutus. The sequence continues at coordinate 99,367,156 of NC_139143.1, read as the reverse complement.
TTTTTGAATAGAATATTTCATGTTAAGTGCGGGCATGTTGTATATGCATACAAATGTGTTAAGTGTAAAGCCTCAACTCAGGTAATGAGCTGAATCTGCAAGTGGCAGATTTGTGCTAAACAGGCTAGCTTCATTCTCAGTGGAGGCCTGCACCACCTGGAATTACAGTTTGCACAGTTTGCACTGGAACTTACCTTCCTGCAAACCAAAGGTTTCACTGAGACAAGTGCACTGAATATAAATTATAAAAAAAAAGTCCACTGAAGTTTAAATTTCAGATTGGAGATTGGGAATATGATTAGGCTATATGTGATATCATAAGGATAAAACCCATTGGTAAACAAACTTTAAAAACACAAAGGTTTCTTCACATACATATTTAAATTAAGGCTAGTCCCATGTTCCATAATTCAAGGCTAGAGTAGATGTCCTGGTTTTCCTCATCAGGAAACTGCTATGGTTTGGAAATCCTTGGTTAGGAGACCAGTGAGAAGGGAAGCAGAAGAGGAGACAGGGGCTAAAGCCTCATGAGAAGCTTTTCCAGAAGAGTCTTATTTGTCAACTTATGCAGCCTCTTGTTTACAAGGGTTGTGGTTTTCCATAGAAAAGTTTGGAATATGGAAAACATGTTTATTGAAAAAGTAATGGTATGGAGCGTACAAATTCAAATACTCTCCTTTTGATAAGCAAAGTTAGATAATTTGTTGTTTTCATAGTATATATAAGTCTTTTTCTGAGTGGTAAAGTAAATGGGATATGAAAAGGTAATATAGGAGTGACAAATTGAATCTTCACTAGAGATGTTGCTGAAAATATACCCATAAGGTATTAGTAAAGAGTTTGGTGATTGAAATGATGTAAATCAATGTGCTAAAGAATTCAGACAGTGTGTTCATTTGGTTTATGTTGTTGCTTTTTTTTGTTATAGGCGGTCTTTATTTGATACAGGAACTGTTGTGGTCCCATTTTTCACCACGTAACAGATGTAATCGTATGGCAGATTTTGCTAGTATCCTTACCTGACTTTATTATCTTGAACCTGGCCTGGCATTTTCAGGATAGTAAAACTATTAATCAAAGTAGCATCTGTTCACAGTCCCTTGTGAGTTAAATTAGCATAAGATCATCTTAGACCTAGCACTGTAGAAAAGGTTTTGTAACAGGAAACAGTTTTGAGCACTAAACAGTGCTTTCACCTAAAAGCTAAGGGCTTGCCATTTTTCAGAAGTGCCTTTGGGGACTGGTTTGAATTATAGTCTAAACCTGATTTTGCGGAGAGTGAGAAAAAGAGCTTGGCTATTAGGTGTCACTATGACTAAAGTGCTCTGAAAGACTAAATATTTCAAAGAGAGGACCGTCTCTCTGGGTAGCAGGTATGTGCTTTGCAAAGAAGTTGCCTTTTAGAAATCAGAGACTTCCAGAAGAGGAGTTTATTCAAACACATTAGGAAAACTATAATAAATCTGCAAAAGAGCAGGGACATTTTTTGGCTTTATGTAAGATCTTTAATAATCTCTCATAAAAGGTCATATTTAAGATCTCATTGCAAATCTGGGGTGAAATTGCTGTTCAGGTGACAGGTTTGGCCCAGAACTCCTTAGCAGAGGATGAGTTCTGGGCCAAATCTTCGTATTATTAAGAACACTCTAACTCTATATATTGGTTTGCATGCACTTGTAGCGATATGCCTCTTCTGGAATTGTTTAATAATTTACAGATCTAAGTAAAATAGCAAAGATCCTTTTTCACAGTGCTGTTTGTACTTGCATAGGCCCTGTATGATGTGTTCAACATGTGATTTGAATGTGCAGCTTCCCTGGTGTCAGCCTCTGGCAAGAGAATGCTTGCTCAGCACTGCTCCTGTCGGTCGTGTTGAAGGGTTTACTTGGTGTCTTTAGCATGCCTCTTTCTCCCATCTTGAGTGGGAGAGGGTGCGTTATAGAACTTCTCACGCCTGACTTTTACAGTGACATGGTCTAAGGTCCTTAAACAAGCCAATTCCTACCAGTTTACTGGCTAAGTGATGTTAGAGACCAAAAGAGAAAAAAGTAAAATCGATATCCCTTAGCTTTCTCAAGTGCAGTAATATGTGTACTTTACATGTTTATGTGAAACTCCACAGGACAGTGTTTTAAAAGGCTACATCTTACTGCGATACAGATATTCAGAAGTCTTGGTGGGTTTAAGTTTGTCATTGGACAGAATTGTTTTCCATGGGAGAGTGTGAGGTTTGTGAGATGTTACCTATCAGTGCTTAATTTGGACTCCTTAATATACATATGATTGGCATAACAGGTTTAATAAGCTATACTTTAAATACATAGTTTGAGACTATTTGTATGCATATTATATACCAAGTCAAAGATAGTGACCTAATATAGCAGCACTTCCTCTCTGCAGTTTTGTATTTTCCATAAAACTCTTTAGTGTAAGTTTTCCTGACACAGGCTGTAAAGCTGTTTCAGGATGCTGTCATATCAGACCTGTTTAGGTGCTCCTTAGCCCGAGGTCTAATGGGAATCCATAAAGTCATTTGTGTTATGACTTTCACATTCTCCCCTCCTTGACACACGCATCCATACCTGCTCCCTCAGAGTCGTTACGGCCTATTACATCAGGGCAGCTGCCACATAAGCACAATCACTGCTTAGCCCTGATATGTAAATGTTTGCTGCAAAATGGTTTCAGTAATCACCTGCTCAGCTAGTGACACCCTTATTAGCTGTGACTACAGCAGTTCTGAGCACCGAGGGGACATTTGGTCAGAGAAATACCCTATAATTCCCATAGCCAATTTATCTAATATAAAGTTGAAGTTTATTGGCAATGCATTGAGGGTTTGTATTGCTGCTTTTTGCATTGCCTCCATCATTATATGCCAGTGACCATCCATGAATGCTACATTTACTTTAGAGTGAAATTTTAGGGAAAAAGGACCACATGATTCCATTTAACAGTAGATCTCTGTTTATTAACCTGGATAACCTACTTAATAACTCTTTAATATCTAGTGATTTTAAATTTTTGTATAGTAATAGTACCAGCATTTTAAACATTAGTTTTATGGGAGATTCTACCATTTCTACTTATGATAGTGAAATAGGGGAATAGAAACAGATATAGATATACACATATACATATATATGCATGAATTTTGTATATTGAGGCCATACATTTTCTTTTTAATTTAATCTGATATATTCCTTGTAAGTTGTCGATGGCTAAAAGAACTCTGTTTTTGTTAAGGGTGAAGAATCTGAAGGGTAGAAGAGGGTTAAGCATTTTTTTTTAGGCTGACATAACATGTTAGTATAGATCATGTCCTTCCTTCAGCCACGTAAACGCTTCAGGTAGCACAGCTTTGTCAGAAAACACAGATCATCTAGTGACCACAATTTGTTTCAATTTGCATAAAGAGCACATAGGATGATCTGAACCTGTGTGTAAAGCTGAAGTGACAACACAAAGTTATGACTTGTTCTTTGTGTTTAGACAAACTTAGCTGTCATATCTCCACGCAACACCCCAGTGGCTTAAAAATGGCAAAATTATCTGCAATTATCTCCAGCCTGCAGCTCATTTTCTGGATACGTTAAACAGAAGCTTTCAAAAGAAGCCTACAGACGGAAGAAGTCATGGGCGTTTGTACAATTCATGGCACAGAAGTGCTGATGTCGGTAGAAATGTGAGCCCTGGAGTGCACCTATGGATTTCAGAGCCAATCAAATCTAAATTAGGAAACAAAGATTATTAAAAAGTCTTCTGTGCATGTAATTTTGACATAATATTCTGAGGTGGACATTCAGTGCTTCCCTTGGAGACCTTTGGCATCATTAATGCAGCACGCCTTTAATTACATGTAGATTCATATTACTAAAAAATGGAGAAAATAAAGTACTCTGAGGTGTAGTTAACAATACCCTAGTTATGTTTACTGAAATAATTTAAAGAAAGGGTATAATTTTTCTAAATAAAATGTCAGAATTTGAAATGAAAATGGATTTTCGTTAGGAAATTTACTCATGTGTGCCTGTGCTCTTGTTAGGCATTTATTCAAGCACCATAGCAGGTCTATTAATGATCATTCCATATTGTGCTATTTCCAGATAGACTCCTATTAAGAAAAACATTTTTAATTACCGTAAGCATTGTGGATAGAGCATATTTCATTACGTTCAAATGGAATTTACAAAAGTTGTACAAAGCCTGCATGTTTTATAATTTTAGAGGAACCCAGTGGGATGAATGAGTGGTGACACATAGTCTCAGGGCTATCTATAACTTACATTTCTGATTTGGCATCGGCTCAGGTTGCAACCTGGTGGCTATCAGGTGGCTTTTGAGAAGTTAATTTGATAAATTTAGTTACGTTTTCAATGACAAGGCATTAATATCAATTTTCCAAAACCTGGAAATGATATTGATTTACATAATAGTCCAATAATCCTGCACTCTGTTCACGTGAAACATAATTTAATAAATGAATGAAGTTTTAATAACAGTGACATCTTTCATTTGAATTGATTTATCCCTTAATTATGCCAGAATGGAATTTTAAAAAATCTTCAGTTCCTTCATTATTAACACTTCATTGTTATTTAGTTCATTATTTAGACTTACTTCTTAGAAAAGTTTAATTTACGTTTGCAGTGAATTAAGTTCCACAGAGATCAGTCTTTCTCATATGTCACTATATCAAGTATTCCCTTGTTAAGGAGCCAACAGTAGCTAAAGTACTAAAGTACTTTAAAGTACTCTACCTGGTTTTTAAATCTGAGTGTTTACAACCTTATTTCCCATTACTTCCCATCAGGACCCAATGGCATTTCCAAGGGATTTAAGACTAGCAGTCTCATTGGAAGGGGACTACTGGATTTGGGTTGAGGCTGCATTGGCATAGCATGCATGGTTTATGCAGGAGGCCTTGAGAGGGAGCTGATAAATATTATGGTGGGGCTAACCAAACTTAAAACCACCTCATGTCATTCATTGTTCCCAGACAGTGTTCTCTACGTGCACGAGTACCCTTGTCTCTGTTGAGCTAATGCACAAATATTACTATAGACTACTGTATGCAATGTGAAGTGAACAGAACATATAGCACGTGCAAACCCTGGTGGTGGTGGTGAGAATCAAAGTCAAATAACATATGGTCCCTGCCCCCAAAGGAAGTAAAAAAGAGTCCTAAACAAAATTAATACGAAGTGTTGTGTAGCCAGAGGATGGGGACGGGGACGTAGAGGTAAGCCCAGCACTCATAGTTTAAAGGTGAAACATTATTTTGCTGCATATTAAAGAGCCACTTGGAAAATATTGTCTGGTAGCCAAGTGCCTGATGTTAAACTGTGTTTGAAGAAGACAAGAAAAAGGCTGGGTGCAGCAGATCGACCCACAGCATTTAAATGATAGCCTAGGGGCCTGGTTAATGGTAGATTTGACACCTTATATCTGGCAAGATGGAAGAGGAGCAAAAATTCGTAGAACCTGATGAGTTAGACCTGTATATATATATGTATTTCTCAACTTAGGAGATGCTGAAGTATGCTGCATAAGATAAGCATGGCTCATATACCTGGTGCTCCAACTTCACACAAAGTTTAGGAGCATCCTTTTACTGAATGCACAAATACAAGATTTTAAAGGTGAAACATGAGACCTCAATATAATTACTGCCTTGTAGTGGACTACTTTGAATTACCTCCTTCAGTTCCCGAAGAGGTAGCCTTGTCTGCTGTAGAGGAATATCACTTGAAAATATAAGAACTAATGTCCTGAAAAACCCATAGTCTCTCTGGATTGTTTTGGGGTCTCTCAGGCATATTCTGTCAACTTTTGGTGGTGGTGGTGGGGTTTGTTCTGCTTAGCTCTGGAACTGTGCGTGGGTCTTAGTCTGGCATCTTGATCCTTTGACGTTAATGACTAGTGTCATCACACAAGAAGTCCCTCATCTCATGTTTTTCTCTACCAGGAGAAGCAGAAGACATTCCTCTTGCTTGGAATAGTCTCCACTTATCCCAATTCCACCCATCCTTCAAGGTCTGTGTCAAGTTAGTTTCTCTGTATACTTCCTGCCAGTTTCAGCTCTTATCATTCTCTTGACCTTTTAACTATGTGATTAAAATATATGCCTGTCTATCTACTCTACTATACTGTACCATTTAGCACTTCATTACATCTTATTGATTTATGTACCCACATACACATATGTTTCATGTGTTTACCTTATCCTGACTCTTGGTCTGGATCACTGCCCTTTAAGTGAGATAATATGTGAGACAGCCTCCTGTACTCTCTGATGCAGAGTAGGAGCTCAACAGAAACTATGTATTATATTGCGTTTCTACCTTACAGCATTTATCATATTTCTAGGCAACAAATAAATAATAACATGTTTTTAACTGATTAATTGATCAGTTGATTGAATATAGTATTTGATTTTCTGGAATGTTTTCTATTTCTTGAGGACTTTTATCATATATCTGGTTTTTCCCTCTGTAAATTAAGAGACAACTAGAAAAATTTAGCTAATCCATTTGGGCAGCTTATAATGATGTTCTCAAAGGAGAGGTGGGAGAGAAAAATCTACTCTGAGTTTCAACACTGACAGTATGTATGAAGGATTCTTTTTTCCATTTCTAATTGAATCTTTTAAAAAATAGTTTTCCAAGTAAAAAATTTGGAAAAGATGAAAAACCTAACACTCAACATTGAAATCATTTTGCCATATTTCTTAAAAGTCTCTCTCCCTAAATATTGGGCTGGCCAAAAAGTTTGTTCTTTTTGGCCAACCCAATATAATATACATTTCGTTTTACAAAATTGGAATCATAGAATCATCAGATATAATTTTTCATCTTTTTTCATTTACTACTATAGCTTTATCATTTAGTTAGATCATTTATATGTGCTTAGAGAGTATGATTTGATAGCTATAAATATCCTATTATATGGATATATAATATTTTATTTAATTATGCTCCTACCTTGATGACTTGATGTTATTTTCATTTCATTTTTTTTCTATTGGTTATAATGCTTTGATGAACATGTATCAGTATAGTTTTCTTTATTAAACCTACCCTTCTTCTCCCATATTCCAAACCTCCCATATTAAATGCATATGTTTTTAGGATGGTGAGCTCATCATATTGACTTTAGTTGAGGCTAAAGAGTTAGGCTGTATTCTTTTGCTCTCAAGGGTAGAATCCTACTGAATGGAAGGGGCATTCTCTGTGTGAATCTTGGGGAAAGAGGTGTTGGACTTAAACCAAGATGTAGGACTTAGGCAGGCCCCCTCTCAGTGGGCCTTGTTCTCTTTTGTCTGGACTTGAGAGAGCTTCTGGAGGTAGAAGGAAGACAGCTTCTGCCACACGGTAGAGAGCAAAGTCAGGAGACCTCTTTGGGAGCAACAAGCTGAAAATGAGCAAATTACACCATGTAGACTATACCTGTGGCTTTAAAACTTGCTTTAAGTTGATCCACAGTGAGAAATACATTTTATATTGGAACACAGTAAACACACACTTATCCACACACACACAACCAAAACGAAAGCTTTGAAGAACAGTCCTTACCTTTTTATATGTGATATGCCCTCTGATATTTTTTTTCCTTTATATTTCTTTTTCTTCTTTAACAAATAATTGAAAATTACATATTGATGGTTGTGTACAAATTATAAGTAGCAGTGTTTTTGAACCTTGCATAAATGGAAAAATAGTGTACACATTATTATATAGCTTCTTTCTTTTAAATTTAACATTATATTTTTGAGATATACTGCTTTGTAGTATTCTACCCTATGGATATTTCTTTAATCAATCTTCTATTTAGAGACATTTAGGTTGTTTGTTTCTTATACTTTAAGGCTCTTAACTGGTGTCAAACTGTCCATCAGAAAGATAGTTTATCTATACTTCCTCAGTATTTTATGAAATGCCCTAGTAGCTAGATCCTCATCAATACTGGGCATTATATTCTTTTTTAAAAAATTGATTGATTGATTGATTGCCACATTGGGTCCTCGTTGCTGTACGTGGGCTTTCTCTAGTTGCGGTGAGCCAGGGCTACTCTTTGTTGCGGTGCACGGGCTTCTCATTGCAGTGGCTTCTCTTGTTGTGGCTCACGGGCTCTAGAGCGCAGGCTCAGTAGTTGTGGCACGCGGGCCACAGCACGTGGGATCTTCCCAAACCAGGGCTTGAAACCTTGTCCCCTGCATTGGCAGGCAGATTCTTAACCTCTGCGCCACCAGGGAAGCCCCTGGACATTATATTCTTAAATTTTCTTCTGATATAGGGCCTTAGCAGATAAATTATATAGTTTACCAAAAACGAAATTGATGAAATTATCCTTATTCCCACCACCTTTTCTGCTAAGATAATAATTTTTAAAATTTGGCATTGATATACAAACATATTGGAAGGGGAAAATGACATTTCATTTTTAAAGATGTGTTTATTTGCTTATTGAAAAGATTGAGTTTTTAAATATGTTTCTTGGCCATTTAAACTTTCTTATTCTTAATTGTAGTAGTTTTACTCCTTTGTACTTTTTGCCCCTTTTTAAACTTTTCTATTGAAGCCAACAGTTAAGTTAAAAGATACATATTTGGGCCTTTTAAACAGACATTATTGTTTGTCAGTTGATCAAGTTCAAAAATGAGTATCCTTTCTTCCAGAAGAATAGGACTTGTTTCAAAGACTTTTCCACACCCTTCATTTTGTGGAAATTTTACGTAATCTTGCCCTGGGTTTTGGTGGCATGGGGGCCATCATCTCAGGGCTAGGAAATATTCATCTGAGTGCCCCCTCAAGTCTTTTGTTTCTAATATAAAAACTTTGAGAAGTTGTCATTTACCCTCAGTAAAGCATTCCTTTTCCCTTAGAATCCGTCTTTTTGGAGACAGTTGCATACTGAAACATATTCCTTGTATAAAGTGGCTGGTGTGAAATCTGCTTTGGTTTTAATTCACAAGACCCATGGGCAGACTAGCTTTTCATGTGCTTTTTTAGATTTCAGAATTTTCTTCCTTACAAAAGGGGGAAAGAATGAAAGTTGTTTCACACAGCATCATACTGGAAAAGAACTTACTGAGATTGGCAGGTTGTAAGTTTCTTCTCATCTTTCTGGGAATAGATAGATTCTCATAGTATCAGTTCCATGAAAATTAGAAACGTGACCTGAGGAAGAAACCAAAATTGGTTTTCAATTTTTGACCTACTTTGGAGCTGACTTCTAAAATATTAAATGAAGAATTGAGCTGGATGCTGTTTTAGCACAAAGAAATAGCCCTTTTGTTCCAGAGGGTTGATGTCCTTTGAGAGGTCTGGCAGCTGACATTATCATCGTCATGTCTGAACAATGCTTTTTCACCATTACATATAACTTTCTGTTTGTTTTCTGTTGCTCTCTTTCCTTCTTGGAAATGATAAAATGAAGATATCAAATATACTTCCAAGCAACCCTCTCTCAAGGGAGAGGAGAATCCAATATATGTGGTCAGTACAAATTGCAGAAGAAGATGTGTGCATGACAAAGAAAATGAGCTGGTGGCCACTCTGAGGTTGGTTGTGATGCCTGGACCATGCCACATGGATTTTGATTTCAAAATTTAGAAAAACTAATCTTACATGTGGTGTGAGGAAGCATTGTCACTAATGTGTCTACTGTCTGGCTCAGGATAATGTTGTATTTAGACATCACCGGGGTCACTTTAACAGTGCCTAGCACAGTGTAAAGCACATAGTATTGCGTAATGCACACTTGTTGAATTGAACTTGTCGAATATTTTTACAAATAATGTTATTTATTGAGAACTTGGTGTCATGCACTGTACTAAACACTTGGCCTTTGTTAGTTCATGTAATCCTCAATCTTATCATTATCCTTATTTAATGGGTGAAGTAATTAAGGCAGGAGGTTAAGTAACTTTTCCAACTAAGTAGTGGGAATCGGATAAATCCAGGGAATCTGACATGCATGTCCTACTTTTAAACTATACTATAAGTTACTCTCTAATTTTATTTGTAGTCTGTGGAATAAAACCATCACAAAAACCTTTTTAAAATCACATTTATTATTTGGATTATGAGCTACAATACTATGATTTTGTTATCTAAAAAGCTTTTATCTAAGATAACCTCAGAAAATTGGATTCTGTAAACAGAGTGTATGGAATGTTGGAAATGCACGTTATGTGATGAGTGTCTTCATTTAGGGATAAGAGAACCAATCAACTGTGTTTGTTTCCATTTCTGCTTTCATTTCCATTAACGTGTTCATATAAATGGAAGTAAGCTGTTAAAAATCATAAGAGAGCAGAGTACATATTCACCAGCAGAGTATTCACCATCTAAAACCAGAATAATAAGTCAGCAACTGTTGGCTAGTTAACAAAATCATATTCTTGTGGGTGAAGTGTTGAGAAAAGTAGTTAGCGTGATACTTTTGATTTTTTTTTTTTTACACTATCAATAACAACTGTTATCATATAGCCAACTGCCTCCATGCTGTCTCTACTTGGATGTCTAGTAGGCATTTTAAACTTCACATGTTTATTATAGAACTCTTGATTTCTTCTTCCCAAATCTATTCTGACTCTGGTCTTTCCCATATCTATAAATGGCAGCTTATATTTATCTAGTTGCTCAAGACGAAAAATCTAGGAATCCTCCTTAACTCCTTTTTGTCTCTCACCACACATATCAACCAATTCTGTTAGCTAAACCTTCAAAATATATCCCAAATCAGACCACTTTTCATTGTCTCCCCTGCTAACTACCAGCTATATCTCTAGGTTGCACTCCTGCAGTATCTCCTAACTGGTCTCCTTGCTTCCCACGTTTGCCCTATTATCAAATTCACATATGTTTTATAATATTATAATATAAAACTTTATAATGTGTGAATATTATAATGTAAATATATATAGACAGTGTAATTATATTGTGTAAATATACATACATAAAATTTTAAGAATCTGTCAGATCTTTTCCTTGTTTAATTTCCTCTCATATTTTTTGTGTCCCACTGAGAATTAAATCTAAACCATTACCACTTCCTGAAAGCTCCTGTGTAATCTGGTCCCTGAATACCTCTCTGATCTCTGCTCTGATCACTCCTACCTTGCTCAGTCCTCTCTACCTGCCTTCTTGATGTTCCTCATTAAACATAGTTTATTCTTGTCTTGTTTGGACCCATGTTCTCAATATCTTCCCAGAGCTCATTACTGCCTTTTTTTAGGTCTCTGATTAAAAACCTTTCTCATATGACCACCTTATCTAAAATCACATCTCCTCCACACCCTTTATCCATTTATCCTGAGCCTGCTTAGTTTTTCTTCACTGAATTTATTACGGGGTTGATGTTCAAACTAATTAACAACTGGGGCAGCACCAACACTGACCAATCAGAAGAGATGTCAATGGTTACACTTTACTGGGTACCTTCTGACTGAATATCAGTTATAACTGCCTGATATTTATTATGTTATATACTACTCCTTTATTTATATCTCTTTTCTCCTCCCCAATACAAGCACCAAAGAGCAGGAACGTTGTCTTGTACCTTCCTATAGTAGGGGTCAATAAATATTTGTTGAACGAATAAATGAAGTACTAAAATCAGATATGTCAATTTGATCATGATATTCATATCAAAGATTATTGCTGTAATACATACATGGTCTTTGGGATATATAGGCTGCTTTGGAGGTCCTTGATCTTGAAGGTATCACAAAAAATTTTTTCAGTTTCTTAAAAAATATTTAAAGTACATAAACAATATAACAAATACATGTACAACTACCACTTAAAATTAACGGTGGTAGCATATTGTTTTTGTTAAGCTTTAAAAAAAAGAAACATTACTGACCAAGTTGAAATCATCTTTGTCTCCATGGCCTGACCCATTCCTTGCCTCCCTCTCCCAGAGGGAACCAGTGTCATAAATTTGCTATATTTCCTTCTGGTCTATCTTTTAATATTTTTTATACCAAGCTTGTATGTTCATAAACAAGATATAATTATGATTTGGGGCTTTTTAAATATTACCATCCTGAAAAATCTATTCTGTAACTTGCTTTTTTATTTAACAATATTTTTGTAAATTATCCATTTGATCTGTATGATCTTGTTCATCCATATAAAAAATATATATTCCATTGTATAAATACATTCTTCATTAGTGGTAATTTAGGAAGTTCTTTTTTTTTTAGTTTTACAAGCCACTCAACAGTAAAACAATTTTTGTACCCACATCTTGATGCATATGAACAAGAGTTTTGTTTTTCGCAAGATATACACCCAGTAGCCAATCTGTTGGTTTATAAAGTATGGCATTTTCATCAAATATAGTTGCACCCTTTACATTCCTACCAGCAGATTATAAGGATTCTCCTCTCTAAGTTTTGTTTTATCTTGTTTACTGATATGCTTCCTCTTATTGTGTATTGAAAAAAGTTTAAGGGCTTCCCTGGTAGCGCAGTAGTTGAGAGTCCACCTGCTGATGCAGGGGACACGGGTTCGTGCCCCGGTCCGGGAAGATCCCACATGCCTCAGAGTGGCTGGGCCCGTGAGCCATGGCTGCTGGGCCTGCGCGTCCGGAGCCTGTGCTCCGCAACGGGAGAGGCCACAACAGTGAGAGAGGCCCGCTTACCGCAAAAAAAAAAAAAAAAAAAAAGTTTAAGAAATCATGTTTCTCTTATTGCCTTAGACATCAGTTCGATTTCATGATCTATTGTCGCCACCATAATTCACTCAGGATTTTTAATAGAACTCTGTGTACCATGACTCTTAATCTCTTATCTTTAAAAAAATTATTTAATGGTAAATCACTTGGATATTGTATGAGCATCACTAATAAATATTCATAATTATGGATCAATAGGAAGAAACATAAAATTTACAGAAATAAATATTGAGCCAAACTATAAGCTAACTTCTTTGACTAGATTTTTATACAGAAGGCAACAAATTTTAAGAGTGGCATCTTCCACCTAAATTGAAAGGTATACTCTGATCTGTACAACTTATACAAAAATCACAGTTTAAAAAATTATTTTTAGTATTTAGCTGTATGTAATTTTTTTCCCCAAAATCACTGTCTTCATTACTGGACTGTAACAATAGCCTTATAGTGCTTTTAAACTGGACATCCTTGCTTACTTTGCAGATGATATATAAATATTGCCTCATCCATCACCGGAGTGGCTTGTTTCCTAGATGAAAAACTGAGGGTGATGTGTAACAGTAATAAATTTGGACAGCAAGGGAAGGGTTCCATTTCCAATTAAAACCACAGCCAGGAAGTTTCCATTTAGGCTGACAGTGTAGGTAGATCAGTACACATTTTGTTCATTTGCTTGTTTGTTTGTTGAGAATTGGGATTGTTTTAGGAGTAACAACAGTAAAGGAGTAGCTTCATACTACTAAGAAAAGGCCAGTTGCCCTTTCTAGATAGGAGGTTTCCAGGATCATTGGGTCTTGGGAATTTTTTAATTACTTAAAATTAATTAATTAGTTAATTAATTTTTGTGGAAGTGTAGTTGATGTACAATATTATGTTAGTTTCAGGTGCAGGGGTCTTGGACATTTAGAACCAGGTATTCTGAAGTGGAGTTCTGTAACTTCGGAAAGTGCATGCCGTTAGAGATATTTTATTTGGAGTCAAACAGTTCTCAAGGTTCAAGTTCCAGCTTAAGTTATTTCACTTCTTTGTTCTGAGCAACAGTAGGATAAAGATGTACTTAACACAGTGCCTGGCACGTAGGAAGCGCCCAATAAATGTTAATCATCTTTATCATTTCCATTCGTAAAAAGTTGAAGTCATTCTGATTCTCATTTCCTGCTTTGAGGGGATCTTCTGAATATTTTCCCTTTAGTTTCCCTTTTTGTGAATTGCCTGGCTTTTCCTAACGTTACTAATGGCATCTAATAACTAACTGTGAGGTTCTGGCTCCAAGCCAGGTATTTAAAGTCAAAATAATTTCACAACTGTAGTTTTGAAGTAAATGAAATGTATTCTAAATAACACAGTATTAAAATAATTATTCATGGTTGCAATGGCATTTACACTGAGATTATAATGGATCGATGTTTTAACAACTGCACTAGACATGCCTAGCAGCAGCTTAGTAACTCCTTATAAAAACGAAAAAAATGGGGGGCTCCCCTGGTGGCGTGGTGGTTGAGAGTTTGCCTGCCAATGCAGGGGACACGGGTTCGAGCCCTGGTCTGGGAAGATCCCACAAGCTGCAGAGCAACGAGTAGCCCCCGGCTCGCTGCAACTATAGAAAGCCAGCGCGCAGCAATGAAGACCCAAAGCAGCCAAAAATAAATGCATAAATAAATTAATTAAAAAAAAAGTTAAAATAAATAACTGTGAGAAGATAAATAAAACTTATTTTATTAATAAAATATTGGAATGGGCTCAATGTGTTGGCTGTCATGGAGGCCTAGAAGTGAAAGAGAGAAATTTTAGTATGGGAAATGGAAATGCCGGGTCCTAAATCAACTTTTCTGACTGCTGTATCATCCATGTTATCCCCTTCCTCAAAAGCATCCAGTGTATCTCCATCACAGTCCTGATCAACAAGACAAAACATTGTTCATTGCAGCATTATTTATAGTAGCCAAGATGGAATCTGTCTTTGTTATCACAAGACTAGAAATCTAACCCCTAACCCCTTTTCCTCATTGAAACTATTTTTAAAGGCAATTCGACAGCAAGATTTCTTAGACATGCAACTGCCCAGTTATAGTAGGTAGTTGTCCTTACCAATACATTTAACACTTCATTTTGTAATTATTGGTTACTTGTCTCCCTCCACACTGGATTGGAAGCTCGTTGAAGACAGGGAGGGAAGGAATCTTGTTCTCCCTTATATCCCCAGCAATTAGTTTAATGCCTGATACACAGTGGGCCCTTAATATATAGCGGTGGAATGAAGAGTTCTTCTAGCAGTCTGCTTTCCTACGTTTCTGCTCTCTCCACTTTTACTTTTTTGTTACTGTCCCTCAGTAATCTTTTCTGCCACTTCAATTCTTGTTTTCACTGTCTTTGCCATTATGATATCTAAGTAACCTCGTGCATAATCTGGCAGAAGGTGACCCTGCGGATATCTTGTGGGAGTATTTAGTTCTTTAACATAGTGTTCTCTCCAGTTAGTTAGTTCAATACTAACTAACTAGTGTTAGTTCAATACTAACTAGTTAGTTCAATACTAACTAGTTAGTTCAATACTAACTAACTAGTGTTAGTTAGTTCAATACTAACTAACTAGTGTTAATGGAATTCCTTGCTCTGCAGTGCCCTGTGTGGGGCATAATGGGAGATAACATTGATAGGCTAGCTTTTGCCTTCAAGCAGCCTTATAAAGTAAACAGCTATTTACAAAGAAGAAGAAAATAAATGCCATGCTAGAGCTGTATATAAAGAGCTATGGGAACACAGAGGGGTAGCTTCATAAAGGAGATGGTCTTTGAGCTGAGCTTTGAGGGAAGAGGAAACTGGTCTGATATGGAAGAAGAAAGAGAAGGACATTCCAACTTAAGGAAACAAGCAAAGCCTTGTCTTTAGCTTTCCTTTTAAACTAATTTCCTTTTGTGGCTCTATCTCAACAGTAATAAATGTTATGATTGTGCCATCCATGAATAAATCTGTTCAGCTGTCCTTATGTTTCCCAATACATGATACTGTAATGTTTTTTATACTTGGCATAATCTCCTACTCTCTAATCTATCAATCATTAAACACAATCATGTAGGTAAAGGTACTTTATAAAAGACAAAGTATAAAATAGGGGAAAGTGCTATACAAAGGTGCTGTAGTTCTTATTACATATTTATTTGCAAGCTCAGTGGTCACAAATCTTAGGTACTTAACAGAGCACATAGGGATTCAATTCAATGCATATTTATTGAAGCCTAACCAAGTAATTTTGAACAGAAAGATCACAATGAACATAGAATTCAAATACAAGCAACTTAACCTGGCCTATGTCCATAGCTCAGATATTCAGAGTGTCTTCCATAATCCTAGCCCAAACCTCAGTTTCCTTCTCCCAAAATACTGATTTGAGACTATATGACATTTTCACTGGCACACTGGATTATTGGTTTTACCACTGATTTCCATTAAAAAACATTTATAAAACTGCTTGAATGCCCTTTTATTTTATTTGCTCTGCAGTGTTCCAGAACAGATCTTCATAACTCCATGAGCCTGCCTACTACCATCCTTAGAGTGGCATGAATTTATGCATGATCACCAAGAACTTTATTCTAAAGAGTCTATCCATAAATGGCAGAACATCAATATTGCATTTTCCCACTTTATTAAATAGGTAGGATGTATAGTATAAATTATATATAATTAATTATGATCAATGTTAAAATTCCTAAGGAGTCTAGTTCAAATCCCAGCTTTATTATACTAATAATTCATATTTGTATAAAAATAACTTAAAAATGGTTTCATACATCTTGAGTCACGTTAGTAATAATGTATAGGTGAAGAACCCCATTTTACAAATGGGGAAGCTGAGATTTTAAAAAGGTTAAATGGCTTGCTCTCAGTCACAATAATAAGTGGTAGATGTTGGATTATCACACGTTTATAAGGCTTCTTCTTTCTTTATTTTCTTTAATGGAAATCCACAATCATCATAGAAAATCATAGATTAGGTTCTCATTTCCATTTTAGAGTAATGTCAAGGACAAAAGCACCTCAGCACTAGATTGTATTGTAATATAATCCTGTTGTTGTTGTTTTTTATTATTATGGGCAGTTTAAAATCTTTCTCTCTGTAGAAAGTTGCAATATCTTTAACTTGACACGTGGTTCTGTCTATACCTGTTCATGAGCATCTCTGCTCCCTTAAGGAAAATACAAGTGGAACGCCTTTGAGGTAATGTTTACCAAGGTCAACAAAATAAGCCCAGTAGTAAATCTGTTTTAAAATAATCCTCTTTTGAATTGCATCCTGGTGGAACATAAGAACAAGCACATTGTGTACTTTTTTTCATATCTGTAGCAGTTTCTTTGATCTCTCTCCTATTTGGCTCAATCCTCCAAAGTTGGGACAGGTCTGTCAGTCTCTTGACCATGGAGGGGCAACTCATAGAAACCACCTAGCAACAAAATCTCCAGAAATACCTTGAAATCACTGGCTATTTTGTGTGTGTGTGTGTGTGTGTGTTTGTGTGTGTGTGATCTCATGACATTCTAAATAATTGATCAAATTGGTCACTGTTTTCATATGTGCACCATGTTCTTGACAGACTGAAATTTCCCAAAGCCATCACAAAGTCCTCCTTATGCAGGCTAGCCTTCTTTTCCAACCAAACCTGTACCCACAGATTTGGGTACATATAGTGAAAATAAAACTATCCATTTCAGACAGTTTAATCTACACATGTATTATTTGAGTCTATAGTCTGTGTATCAAACTGGTCTCTTGAGTATATAGATTTTATAAAGAGTGGTGAGAGTATCTTGGAGCTTTGTGATACACAGTGCACACTGTCCTTTTGATAATGAAAGTCTATGAGGTGTGCATTTCTATAAGATCTTGGCCACCTGGGAGAAGCAAGCTTGTACTTGAGCAGGGATTCAAGGAAATTTAGATGGAGACTTACTAGTTCTGATAGGACTAGCCGTTGGCCAAGCTCCGAGTTAGCAACATTCCATTTACTGCCAACTCTTTGCCTTGTCCTTATACCTCTCCTTACGGGTAGCATTCTCTCGGTGCATCAGGAGGGAGTAGGGGACCTCTAATGGCAAAGGCCTTAATAGGAGTAATTTATGCTGTTACTCCTTCTAGAAATGTCTGTATTATTAATAGGATCTCACAAAGAAGTGAATGGCTATCTAATAATGCAGTTTGAAATGGTGAGGTATGTATTTTAGGGCAAGGAGTACCTTCTGCTTTTTCTTCTCTCTAATACAACAGCCAGGACACCTTGCACCAGCATGCTGTATCAGAATTCAACCAGAGAAGCAGAACTTGTAGGAGATACGTATTAAGAAATGCATTGCAGCAAGGAATTGGCTTATGCAATTATTGGTCTAGGCAAGTTCAAAATCATAAGGCAGTCTGTCAGGAAGGGCATGTAAGAACTCTCAGGCATGTTCTGAAGCTGCTGTCCAGAGACAGAATTTCTTCTTCAGGGAAACCTTGGCTTTGCTCTTAAGGCCTTTCAACTGATTGAATCTGCCCCACCCAGATTATCTAGGATAATCTCTTACTTAAAGTCAACTCATTATGGACTTTAATTACATCTATAAAATACCTTCACAGCAACTCCTAGATTAGTGTTTGAGTAGTTGGTGGCCATTGCCTAATGAGTTGACACATCATCACATTGACTCTTCAGAAATACTAAAAAAAACATTTTCAGAGTACTTAACTATTTAGGTTTCTTATATAAATATATACTTTAAGACCTAAAGGAAGTGAAATTGAAAGGATATTAGAACCTAAGGAAGATAAATAAATTATTTCTTAACCATAATTCAAAAAGAGTCATGTACCACAATGTTCATTGAAGCTCTGTTTACAATAGCCAGGACATGGAAGCAACCTAAGTGTCCATCGACAGATAAATGGGTAAAGAAGATGTGGCACATATATACAATGGACTATTACTCAGCCATAAAAAGAAATGAAATTGAGTTATTTGTAGTGAGGTGGATGGACCTAGAGTCTGTCATACAGAGTGAAGTAAGTCAGAAAGAGAAAAACAAATACCATATGCTAACACGTATATATGGAATCTAAGAAAAAAAAAAAAGGTTCTGAAGAACCTAGGGGCAAGAGAGGAATAAAGATGCAGACGTAGAGAATAGACTTGAGGACACGGGGAGGGTGAAGGGTAAGCTGGGCCGAAGTAAGAGAGTGGCATGGACATATATATACTACCAAACGTAAAAATAGATAGCTAGTGGGAAGCACCCACATAGCACAGGGAGATCAGCTCCGTGCTTTGTGACCACCTAGAGGGGTGAGATGGGGTGGCGGGGGAGATGCAAGAGGGAGGAGATATGGGGATATATGTATATGTATGGCTGATTTACTTTGTTATAAAGCAGAAACTAACACACCATTGTAGAGCAATTATACTCCAATAAAAATATTAAAAAAATTATTTTTTTCTTGGGCCATGTCTATGTCATGCTTCAAAATTCTAATGTGTGACAAATTTCGGTACCCAGGCAATATTTATCTTTATGATCATCTTGTGGATGATGATTTAATAGGGTAATTATAATTAGCAGTCATAATGAATGACAAATCAACTAATTATAAGCAAAAATTATTGTTACTGCTGATACTGGTAAAAAAGCAATTATTTAAATGGCAGGTATGGTATTATTAAGGTTAATAACCAGATACAAAACTAAACATAATTATTGATGCTGATCATCAAAACAAGTTGGAAATGAATTAACTGGATATATCATTTGGTATCATTTGTGTTTTATTTTAAAAGCAGCTATTATAGGTCAGGTTTAGAAAACACATTATAATTGATCAAGTTACCATTGCTGACCCCCAAATCAAATTTAGGTAATGATTTTTCACATTAGAGGGTATATTTAGGCTCCCAATTCTCTTTTCTCTTCTTGGAACTCTTCAGTAAGAATAGGATATTAATAATGGAGCCATTATTACTTGTAGCACCATACAAATATTTAGTGTCCCAACCCATAATTTAATAAGACAAAATTTAATAGTGTTGAAATCTAGCCCTTAGTTTGTGGTAAAATGAGATTCACTGGTCTTATTTTCTCAGTTCCAAACCAGATACCTTTTTCAGCATGACATTTTCTGTATTTCAAATCAATAGCACCCTCTGTGCTCTCTTTAATATTGAAAAGTATTAATGACTGAGTTATTGATGTTTAAAAATGCTCAGTAAAATTTTAAAGTTTTTTTTTCTTTTTTTAATTGTGTATATGTTTAGCTATAAGACTTCTAATTTTCTCTATCCATTCTGTACCAGTTCTGAGTTTTGTACTTATATTCCTTCCATCTTCCAGCAAACAGCTTTTCTCCTCTCCTTGGCATTTTACCCTCTTCTCAAAGCCATTGGCAGGAGGCACTGAAAGGAGATTGAAGACTTGAGATTAAGATTTTTCCTCCCTCCAGGTGTCTGGCTGCCTCAAAGACACTGGGCTCTTTTTGGTCTCAGTAGCTTGCACTGGTCTGCCTCTGTGTGTCCCAGCATTGGCTCAGAGGCTTCCTGGCTGTCTTGTGCCAAGCCCCCATGGGGCTCTGTGACTGCTGTTATCCTAGCATTAGTCACTAAACACCTGCTGCATTTACCGTTCTAAATTCCATTTCCCCATGCCTCATAAACATAACTGCCCATCTATCCTCTGAAAACACACAGCATTATTTATTTGCTTTAGTTGCTGTGTGCTATTCAGATAACTCTGACTATAAGACAAGCATCTTGCTCCTTGCTTGTTTAATCCTCAAACAACTGTATGAGGTAGGTTTTACTGTCCTTGTTTTACACTTGAGCACACTGAGACTCAGTGATGTCAAATAACTTTGCCTATCCTGACAAAGCTAATGAAGGACTGAGGTGGGATCCATCCCTAATTCCAAAACCTGTACTCTACCAAGGGAAATTTTGGAGACCCTATGATCATATATTAACAACTATCTTCTATTGAGCACCTACTGTGTTTCAGGCACTGTTGTAAGAACTTTTAAATCTGTTAACTCACAACAGCTCTAATAATTAGGTACTGTTATTGCCCCATTTTTCAAATGAGGAAGGTGGGGCACAGAAAAGTTATATAATTACCCAAAGTCACACAACTAGCAAAAAGCTTGGCAGTCTGGTTTTAGCTTCCTCATATTTAACCTGTATGCCATAATGTATGAAATCAGAGCTCCAGAATCCAAGACTTAAAATCGTCTTATCTATGCTGTCACTAGGAAAGAAAAGTGAACACTCTTTGGTTAAGGCGTTCTTGGAATGTACAATATTGGCTATGCTTTTAAAAGTTGTCTTGAAAGGAAATGGAATTTTTGTGGAATCAAATTGATTAAGGGTTTATCTTAAATTGTAAACTGCTTGTCCCATGTCCTCGTACTAGGAACTCTCATAAATGTAAATTCACTAATTTATACTTGAAAAATACAAAAACCTAGTATTTTAAAAAGGATGGGTACTTGGTTGGATGTTTATAGCGTGTGAAAATAATTTTTCTAGGCAAACTCTACGGTAGAGAATTTGGTAGTATCCTTCTGCAATCTGTGTGCTGTGAACTTGGCTCTTGAGAATTGCTGCCTTTTTAGAGAAATCACCTCATTCTGAACAGAGGACTTTTCTGTTTCCAGATTGGTGTGAGATTGGTACAGGAAAGCTCCATAATAAATTAACTGGTCCCCAAAGAACATCATAATGGCTCTGTAGTAGGAATTGAAATTATACTTTACTTCCAGGCCATTATGTGATATTTGTCAAAGAATCAAGCAGCAGTGCTTCAAAGATTTATTGAGATATACACAGCCTGGATGTATTTTTTTCAGTGCACCTTAAAACCTCTTCCTAATTCTCTATTCTAGAAGTCTCTTTCATTTTATGCTTTATTCCTTTTCCCCTTTATGCTCTTGTTTTTATTTCTAGGGTTGGATACAGTCTAGTCTCTGGTACAGAAAGACTTGTGAGTCTTTAGAAATACCAATTTCAAAGCCCTGGCTGAAAGGGATCGGTGTTTCCCTTTTTCAGTAATAGATAAATTGAGTAAGCTGGTACATTTTTTGGCTTGGGGCAGGGAGGCCAAGAAATGGGCCAAAGCCTCTTTGACAACAAAATATGACCCACAACACTTAGCTTTGCCCAGAAAATTATATGCTAAACCTAGCACCCTTCAATAATGCCTCAGCACACCTGATACTGAAGGTTTTACAGATCTCTGGATCTTAAGGAAGACCATACCCATCTAATGAAAGCAGTGTGAGGTGTTGAAGAAGTTCATATTTAGAGCAGTGAAAAACAGTGAGAAAAAAATTGTAATCCTTTATTCTTGTCCACCATTCTGAGAGAGATAAGCAAATCTTAAACCTCAAAAGATTTCATGAAGAAAAGGCTTCAGTGCCACATTGAGTGTTTATTCCCAGTTAGTCCTAGAAGAAAGATTTGAGTTTTAGAGTTCCATTTTTGTAGATAATTTAAATCCCATTCTAATTCCTTCAGAATTTTCTGATCTTAGTTAATCAATGCATTATACTAGTCAATACTACAATTGGAAGAGGAAAATTGAGTCCTGTTCAGGATTAATGTGGCATAAAAAGTAATATGTATTATGTCCCACCGCAGAAAGATATGTCAGGATTGTTTTTATTTAATATTGAGATTTTAGTCTTCTGAACAAACAGAAACTATAATTTTAGTCCAATCACCAAAACAGTACTTGAGTAGTATCTGGGTTTGAATCATCTATATTTAATAATGGCATTTATTATTTCATGCCACATTTTATTTCTGTTCTTCACAATAACCCTATGAAGTATCTGTCATTATCCCCAATTTATAGATGATACAAAAGAATCAAAGGAGTTCAGTAATTTGTCCAGGGACACAATGCTGGTGTCTGAGCTGAATTTCCACTGGGGAATCTAGCATTTTTGGCTGGGTGCTTGTCCATTAGTTTACTGTGATAAACTATGCATGTCTTCTTGCTATTTTTTTTTACTTCTTTGCTTTCTTGTCCCTCTTCTTCTTCTCTGACCATTTTTAGAAGGCTTTTAGTTCTCCTGTAGAAGCTATAAGTCTATTTTTATTAATAAAGCTTTCCCTAACCATCTCCCACCCTCCCTGAAAGTTTGATTTTTATGACCTCCCAAAGTGCTCCCGTAACATCGTGTTTATGCCTGTGATAGCATTTACTACATGTACTATGATCTCCTGTTTGTTTGTGCAGTTCATCTAAGATTAAGAATCTCATTCTCTATCTACATTATAACTTCCTGGGGTGTTTTTAAGAAATGCCCATGTTTGGGACCTACCTTTGAAGATGAATTTCACAGATTTTTTTAAAGTGCCCAGGTAATTTTGATGCAAGTTCAGAATTGAGAACTAAATATTAACCTATAAATTCTTCAAGGGCGAGGATAATTCAACCATATTCCCCAAATTTAGTACCATCCCTGTTACATAACAGCTACTTAATAAATAGTGGTTGGCTGAATGAGTGAATGAATGAAATTTAAAATACTGACTTACTATGATTTTTGCAACATAAATATTTATTTGATTAATATATGGTTGATGAATGCATGAGTGCTGGAATATCTTTAAGTATTTAAGAGCAATTATAATACTATCTTCAAATTCAGGTAGTGCTTTCTGATTTTCAGAAGTAAGCTGTACTTGCCTAGCAAACCTCAGCCCGCTGGCTCTTCTAGCATGCTTCCTAAGAACTCCAAATTCAAGAAAAAGCAGTTTACTGGGATTAATGAAGTGCAACAATAGTGCAATCAGAATGTGAGGTTTCTTTGCAAGTCTATCCTGGGTTTTGAAGGACCTTTACCTACTGGTGTGTTATATGCTGCTCAACCTCTATGTCAGGAAGCAAGAGGCATTTTAGAATTCAACAACCTGCAGAGGCATCCTGGCACCAGCACAGAGCAGACTACTGCCTTGGGCAACTTAATAGGAGAAATTGATTCTTACCCTAGGTAGCCATCAGGATATTACTAGATTTCTTAGAGCAATAAGAATGTTAAGTGGGGTTTCTAGGACTGTAATATATCCTTCAGGTCTCATTTCAATGGCAATCAATGCCCATAATCCTTCTTCCAAAGCACTGGAAAACATGCTGGTATAATTAATGTCACTGAGGTACTGTTTTTCTCTTTGCTTTCTTTTTTTTTTTTTTTCCCCTAAGAAAGTTAGGCAGGTTTTAAGACAGATGTCTTCTATGAAAAGCTATTACATAATTTGAAACAAAAGG
The DNA here is from genome assembly GCF_964270905.1 of Leucopleurus acutus. Classification (NCBI taxonomy): domain Eukaryota; kingdom Metazoa; phylum Chordata; class Mammalia; order Artiodactyla; family Delphinidae; genus Leucopleurus; species Leucopleurus acutus. Next base: position 99,343,183 of record NC_139143.1, on the reverse strand, counting down.
CTAGTCTCTAATAATTGTGGGGTGTTGGGGGACAATGAGTAAATTTGCTTGAATAAGATCAATCATAGAAATTCTTTAGGGCACCATATTTCAACTTGGCATGCAAATTCCAAACTCATTTACCCTATGCATGGTGAGAACCACAAGTATTTCTAAGGCTAGTTTTGTAAAGATTCATAAATTTGTCAGTTGGTTATGTCTCTGCATGCGATCATAAGTAATTTTAGTGTTGACAAGTACAGATTCTTGCTGGGGGTGTTTGAAATTAAATTCAGCAATCCAGGGCAAATCAATAGCTACTTATTGAGGGCCCACTGTTTTCAAGGCTGGGCACTTAGAGGGGAAGGAAGTTGATTAAGACAAGTTTCCTACCCTCAAGGAACTTTCTGTTGGGTAGGAAAAGTGTAGCTTTTGATTGTAAAATAAAGTCTTGTTGCAAAGAAACTAATGGTTTATAGAGAAACACAATGGTAAGGGAGCTTGATTTATCAAAAGTTAAGTGGTTGCCCATTCCCTGTGGATGCCCTTTTTTTCCTACGTAACTGCTATCAACAACTCTTTTGATATGGGAGGTATTGGAAAAAAATATGATGCATACATTATTTCTTTCTGAAATTGAAGTAAAAATCACTATGCATTTCCATAGACATGAAAAGCATACTTTTACCCTAAGTATCTGAATCCGAGATTCTTTGAAGAAAGAATTTCAGTGAATTAGCCCTTATAAATAACACAGTTGTATGGATCCTCAACTAAGGAATTCAGAGATTGCCTATACTTAAGGTGGTTATGATATAACGACTTAACAATTTTTCGACTTTACAATGGTGCAAAATCAATACGTACTCAGTAGAAACCGTACTTCAAATTTTGAATTTTTATCTTTTCCCAGCTCGTGATGTGAGGTAGGATACTCTCTTGTGATGCTAGGCAGAGGCAGCGAGCTGCAGCTCCCAGTCAGCCACGGGATCACAAGGGTAAACAACCAGTACACTATAACCAGCCGGTATCCACACAACCATTCTGAGTTTCACATTCTGTACAGTATTCAATAAATTACATGAAATATTCAACACTTGATTCTAAAATAGGCTTTGCGTTAGATAATTTTGCCCAAGTGTAGGCTAATGTTAAGTGCTCCGAGCACATTTAAGGTAGGCTAGGCTAAGCTCTGATGTTCGGTAGGTTAGGTGTGTTAAATGCATTTTCAACTTATGACATTTTCAACTTACAATGGATTTATCAGGACATAACCTCATTGTAAATTGAGGGAGATCCATACTCATTTGCTTAGCAAAGTACAAATCTTAACATCATCGTTATGTGCATTAGCTGACAGGAATGAACTATATTGTAAGGCTTAAGGATCTTATCTGAATTGAGGTGTACTGAAAATTTGCAGGTTAAATACAATGCTGCATTCACTAAAATGGATAAACAGAAAATACTTTTTTCACAATCTATATTTGCAAAGGTTTCTGATTTTCATTTACCACACCCAGGTTACTGAAAATGCTGCCATTTCCTCCTAACTGGTTCTTTCATTCAGTCCTTATTGCCATTTGCCTTGTTTGGTGCCTTTTTACCTCTCATTTGAACAAATGTACATAGTCTAAGGCAGAGTTTCTTAGCCTCAGCACAAGTGACGTTTTGGGCCAGGTAGTTCCTTATTGTAGGTGGCTATTCTGTACATTATAGGATGTTGAGCGGCATGCCTGGCCTCTACTTACTAGATGCCAGTAGCACACACCTCCAGTTGTGACAAACAAAAGTATCTCCAGACATTGCCGAATGTCCCTGGAGGCAGAATTGCCCCAGTTGAGAACCCCTTGTCTAAGGCAGTTTCTTAAGTTTTCTTCCACAGTCTCTCCTCTGTTCATGATAGCTGCCATTTTAATGGTTCTAAGCCTTGCTTTTATTATGTCACTCCCATGCCCCCAAACTTCCAATGACTTTTACCCTCATATTCAGACCTTTTTATCACCCTCATCCCTGTCTTTTTGTTTCATTTTTAACAAAGTACTGATGTACATGTTAACAAAGAGCACAGAAGAGTGATGAAAAGCAAGTTGCCTGCTCTACCCCTCCCTACAGTCTCTGGTTTACTTCTAACAGTTTTCTCCAAAACTCTAGATATAGTTATACTTCTGTTTATTTGACTTAGCAATTTTAGGCAACATCTGTTGGCTTTCTGTTTTAAAGTTGGGGTTGTAGCTCAGTTATGTAATTTGCCATTTTCCCTCCCTTCTTTCCAGTTTTTGACATTGAGGTGATCATTTATAGTCATATATGGTATCCTTTAAAAAATAATATATTACTGGTCAGTCAACTTTCAGAACCGCAATGTACCCTCTGAAGCTGGGTGGGACTAGAGACCCTGTTGATAATATCTTTCAACCCTTCCACATAGTAAGATGAGACCTTCATTGCTTTTGCTTTTGCTTCCCCTCTTCCATTTTCTGTCAGCTATACTTTTATTTACGTTACCATTTACAATGTAGACATTTTCATTCAGTCTTGCAAATAAAACCAAGCTTCTGTGCTTTATTCTCAGATTGAGTCTTTAAGTTGAAAGCCAGTAAGCCAAATTTACATTACTATGATTATGCAAATATTTTTCAATGCCAGGTCAAGTAGAGAGCTATAATTTTATTTCTTCTCTATAGGTCCAATGTCATGATCTTTGCATCACTTGAAGGAGAATGCTCAGTGTCAATGTCAGATAAATTCTTTCTTCAACTCTCATCAACTGTAAAAGATCACACCATATTTTACATTAATTCATAAATAGCCTGTATCTTTCTTGTGAGTTTTTATTTGTCTTGTAGTATTTGCCTATTTTTATTCATCATATTCTTACATTTATCATGTCTATCTCTTTCCCCACACGCTCAGCCCTGTGCTTGGGGATTCCCTTCATTGTTTTTTCTAGGTGGGACCCATAGTTTTCTGGATCTCATGTCTTTCTAATTTTTGGTTTATCTTCCTTTTGCTAGGGTATAGGGTCAAGTAACTTGCAAGAAAAAGCATACAGGGAGTAAACTTTGTATGGGTCCTTGTGTAATGAAATATTTCCCTCACCTTGGTTGATAGATTGGGCATAGACGTCTAAGTTAAAAAATATTTTTGTTCATAATTCTAAAGGTACAGTTAGACTCAGTCCTGCTGAAAAAACATACTTTTTTTTTTTTCTCTTTTAGATGGCATATTTTTGCTCTCTTATATTTGTTGTCACTATATTAGGCCATGGTCACATACAACCCCCAAATCTCAGTGACTTGCAACAAGTTAGCTGTAGGTTGGCTCTAACTTGGCCTCATAAGTCTTCTTAAGTATAGGATCTAGACTAAAGGAATAGCTCCTAGCTGGTAATGCTCACTTCTTGACAAGAGAAAGGAATTATGGTAGAACCAAATGCTGACACTTAAAGCTTCTGCTTATGTTATTTCCACTCACTTTCTAAGATAGTCACATGTCAATCCCTGACACCAACTGAGCAGGAAACATTCCCTCCAAGCCTCCTCCTCTGTAGCCCCATGCTTCCCACAGGGAGGAGTCCCAGGGAGGGTCCCCAAGGGATGGGGGACAGTGAATAAGTAGGACCAGTAATACAATGTACCACAGTCTGGGAAGATTTCAGGACTTTCTTTTTATTCTTGGTGTTCTGAAAATTTATGATGATCTATCCAGATGGTTCTTTTATTCATCTGTTGTTCTGGGCACTTGGTGGATCCTTCCAATCCAAAAGACTCATTCCCTTCTTGTGGGAGGATTCCTCCATTATCTCTTTAGTAACTTCTCCTTCCTGTTCTTCACTCATTCTTCTAGAAATTAAACTGCACGAATTATATGTATCTTTTATCTTTTAATTTTTGTCAATAAAACATGTACTCCATTATTTTAGCTTTTTGCTCTATGATGTTTTTCCAGGCATTTATTTTCAATTAATTTTCTAAAAAATTGGCAATAATAAATTGTTGTTTTGATTGTTTTTTACTCAAAATATTTTGTTCTTGTTTTATGAATACAAAATATTTCTGAATTTCTGAGATGAATTGTATTGTTCTTTTCTGTTTCCTGAATTATTTCCATTTGTCTCAAGCTGTACTTTTCTGCTTGTTTATCTTAGTTCTCTTTTCAAGGGTTTCTGACTAGAAGCACTGTGAGGAAATGAAGTCTAGTTTGGCTTTAGGAAGTAGCAAATCAGGAACTGACTGTTCCATATGCAAGAATGCAAAGGCTCCACTTTGAGATTCACATAGGAGCCTTATCTTTGCCCAGTTAACTGCAAGGTCCTTTGTAATTCTTTCCACCTACACTCCAGAGAGTGCTTTACATTTTCCTGTCTAAAGCCAGGAATATGGATTGATATCCACCCTTAGCAACAATATAGGAATTGTGTTAAAATATATGCTTCTCTTTGAAGAGCCTATTAAGAAATGAAAATGTATTTGCACTTCTATAAGGTTGTGAATTTCATGCAGTTTGTATTTTATACTGGTAGTGAAGACTCAGTCAACCCTTTAACTTAGTAGGCGTAATAATTAAGCTGGTCTGGCTTCTCTGTGCTCCTTCCCAATGTCAATGTGAATGTTACGATTTGATGAAGGGCCCTAGAGCACAAGCTTTCAGTTTTTTGAAATCTAAAATTAATGGTAATGCATTTTACATCAAGAAGCAGTAAACACATATAAACATAAATGTGCATTTAACTAAAATGCATACCATGTACAGAGCAATTTTATATATTTTTTTTTGTTTCAGGTTTAAAAATTCTGATCTAGACTTACAAAACTTGTTTTATGACTCACTAATCATTTCGTAGTGTGAAAAACAGCGCTATAGGACATGGTCCTAGGAATTAAATAAAAATGGTCTCTGGGTTTTCAAATAAACATCACAAAATCCCTTCTCTGAAATTATTTTCTTTATTTTTTAACGTAATTTGAAAACTCAGAGTCTTATGCGTATTTAATATAACAATTCTTAGCAAGCTTTATTATCTGGGTATTTTCTCTAGAACTCAAACTTAGAGGAAAAACCACAAAAGTACATAAGTGACCTAATCATTGCCTAGTACAGTAATGGAGATATATGGTCATTGTCCTTATTAGGATGTTTTGTGGTCGGTGTTGCCTGTTTTTTTATGGCATGGCATTTACAATGTATTTCAAACAATTTTCATAAAAAAGGTTTAAGCATTATTGCTTGATTTTGGTCCACTTTTGTATCTTGAAGTCCCCCTAAAGATGACTAGAAACAAATAGCCCAAAGACTGTGCTGCAGATGCCCCTTTGGCAGGTGGCTGCTCATGCCTAAAGCTCTCCTTAATATTTTGGTGAAAAATAGTGTATCACCCTTGCACAAGATTAGTTGAGCACTCTTTAAGATTGATTAAAATCCGGAACTGGCAGAGAAAGGGATTCAACAAAAAACATGAGGCAAGTACAGTTATATTATACAGAAAAAGAATTCTGTATTCAGAACTGCTTTCTTAGAAAAGTAGAGACATGGCAGTGAATTCTAAATCAAAAATACATTTCAGTGAAATAACCCATGGCTGAAAAGTAACTGTGAGCACACCCATGGTTAACATCAATTGATTATGTGTTGAGTAAATGATGGTTTGTTTTCAATTGTTATTTGGGGAATTGAGTACCTTTCAAGTAGCTGGAAAGTTACATAAAGAGCACAGTTTTAAGTGGGTTCTGTTATGCTACTGAAAAATCTTAAATGTTGGTTAACTTGTATGAAAGAGAGTGTGAAATACTCCTAGGTTTTTTTTTTCTTCACTGCGGGTAGGAAGAAAGATGGCTTTTAAAAGTTTTCCAGAACCCTTCCAGAAAGGTGTTGTTGAGGATTCCTTTAAGTAATAGCCACACAAATAATCACAGATTACAGTATCATACAACTCCATTAACGAGGTGAAGGAAAATTGCAACATTTTCATTTTAATGAGATGTCAGTTCCCTCCCTTGCTGTACCATGCATCTTAATGTCCTTGTTGTCTACACTGACTTGGGGCTCCAAGGCTCTGTCATTACTTGGCAATTCCTTTCTCTAATTTCTTGTGACACAGGATCCTTAAATCCACAAGAAATGTGAGGTGAGGCAGAGAGAATTCCTGCAGACTGACTTGCTATATGCAGAACGTTCATTTGCATTATTCATTAGATAAGAGCACTGATTTGCATCTCATTCTGGTTGTCTCCTTTAGGTGAAAAAATACTGGAGAACTCTCCATATTCCCCCATTTTTTTGTAATAATAATAATTATTAGGGGAATTAAGCTTGATTGCTATCTTAGATTTTGTCCTGCACCATCTGCAATTTCTCCAAAAAAAAAAAAAACCCACACCCTAAACACTTCCAAATCCCCAAATCAATGTGCATTTTCCCCTGTTTAAAATATTTGAAGCTTTAACATTTGATGAAAGATCTGAATACATAATATATTTTATTGAAATGCAAAATGAGACATTTATTTATGATGTATATCTTACATTAGGAATGGGAAGGAGGAGGGGGTGGAAAAAAAAGTATAGGCACAAGTACTTCTTCCCAAATCTCATTTTAGAGAAATTTCTTAGCAACAGAAACATGCCACAAATTAGAAGATACTGCCAGTAATAAATTCTTCCCTTTTTGGTGGTCAAATCCAAGTGATGAAAATTTACTTTTCATTTTCTCTTCAGAAGCAATGGCCAATTAAGATTATAGCCCCATCATTATCAAAAGAGTACTCAGGAATGTTCTACTAAGTGGGTAGAGGTCTGTGTTGGTCTCAAGAGCTCCTGTGTTAGGTACAAGAAAAATCATAAAATATCCTTCTTTTCTTGGTCTGTAGTCTCAATTCCCCAAGGTTGCAGTAAACTTCCCAGCACTCGCCAGTTCCTTGGCACAGGTGTTGTAGGGCTTTATTTATGTTCTCTAGAAATTTTCTGGGATTATGAGGTATGAGCTCTACAGGAGACTCTGATCTGCAGTTGCATGCTCAATTGGAACCACTGGTGCCTTGACAAAGGAGAAGCAGGGCATCGTGTGCATGGCAGCCTTCTTTATCCTTCTCAAGAGAGAAGGGAGCAGAGGAGTCAGAGAAGAAGTCTTCTCCCTGCTGATTTGTTACAGTTCGATTGCCCCCTGAATAAATGATGGTATTCTATTGAAGGTTGCAGCGAATCTAGATCACAGATCAATCGTATCCAAAAATGAAATAGAATTCCTATGGTATTAAGGTGACATTGTAACTAGAAACATGGTGTCTGGCAGGCTGGGATGGTTTGTTTTGAATAGAGGTTTTTACAAATTGCACATTGTTTCATCAACACAGGTAACAGAAGATTGAATCGATTCTTTTGCTCTGCCTTTTCATATCTCCCAAAGGCTTTAATTCACTCGTGGAAGAGATCATCACTAACATTTATTAGCCTTGTTCAAGAGGTACCCCCACACACAACTGCTGTTTATTCTCGTCTGGTTCCTGTGATTAATGCTGTGATGCAAAACAACTACTTCTGTTCTTTATGGCCGAGTCTGTCACACTGCAATGTTTAAGGCTTTTTGGCATCCTCCTAAGGAACACCATTTTTGAAACAGCCCTCATTTGTATAGGACTGACTCTGGAATCCAATCCAAGGTTTGATTTTTGACCAGTGACCGGTTAGGTCAACTTCAAATTGTGTTTTTCTTGCAAGAGTGATTGTTTAAAGATATTTTTCCACTTCAAGCACTCAGGTTTTTTTTTCAAATAGTAAAGTTCTTTCTCACTTATTTAATTAGGGCCAAATGGTGGCCTTTCAAAGTAACAAACATTAATATTAAAAATTTGGGACAGCTTATGCTTAGTTGTATCAGTTTTGGGTGATCATACCATTTGGAGGACAGCAATCCTTTCTTTTTGTTAATGTCATAATGGGCCTGTAATGCTACGCTTTATAAAAAATGTTGCTGGTGAGCTGTTGCCATTATAGAAGTCTTATTGTGGTTTTAGAATCCTGAATGAACTAAGGAGATTACATTCGAATGTCTCACACACATTCCAAAAATAACATGGCCAAAAGACAACTGCGATTTCCCGTCTTCCTCAATTCCTCTCCCTCTCCCCAAAACTATCTCTGATCATCTCAGCAAGTGGTATCACCTTTCCCCCATTTGCCTAAGCCAAAACCTGGTAGTCATCCTTGATCCCCTCCTACTCTTACCCTTGTGATCAGATTACTATTGCTGTATAACAAACCACCTCAGAATTCAGTGGCACGAAGTAAAGAAGAGTGGTGAATGGGATGAAGGATATTGTTGTAGCCATCTTTGGCAAATACTATCAGCCACTGTTCACCCTTTGTCCATAACTATTCACATCCTTTTTGCATGCAAAATACACCAGATCCCTCCCTCAAAATTCCCAAAGTCTCATCTTACCACTTTAAGTCTGGGATGTTGTCATACAGATCAAATCCAGGGGCCAGGGAAGCTCTGTGGATACAGCTCTTCTAGCATGTTTCTCCTCAATCTCTAAAGAGCTGTGGCTAAAAGATTCCAATTACCTTTCTCCCATATACCCAACATGCAATGGGGTCAGGCATAGGATAACAACTACAAACATTCCTGTTTAAAAAAATAAAAAGGGGAGGAGGAATGGGAGGCACACAGCCGTCACTGTTCAGTGACAGTTCTGAAATCCAGGTGGGCACGTCTTGTTGGTCCCTTAATAAGGGCTCAGATCTACTCCCAAGCAGCTGTTTTCTCCAGCTGTAAAATCTACCTTTCCCAGCATTTGGCTTCACTCCCTGTGTTATTCTGTCTTTTCCATAAGAAGTAACCCACATTTGCAGCTGAGTAGTTTTCTCTTACTGCTCCTTACCCAAAGTAGTTCACGGGTCCAAAGACCCCACCCGCTTCATTTTATGGTGTATCTCCAGCCCTTTCAGTCAAAGCTGATGCAGTCCCTTTAGCACCTTTGGGCTTCCTGTATATCAATCCACTACATTAGACAAAAGATACACCCTGAAATCTCTTCAGTATCCATAGGGCAAAACCCTTAAGAGTCTAGGTGCCTATTGTTTAAAAAGGCATGCCCTTAAATCCAGAAGGCTTTGTATGTATTTGAAAGGTTCATGAGGCACCATCTTAAATCTTTCTGAAGTTTTAATGAAAGATTTTATAATCACAGTCTTCTCTTCATCCTAGCATCGAGACAGAGACATTTTCCTAACAAGCCTGGATTTGATCTTTGCACGGAGGCCCCTTCTCACTTTGAGAATCTTCTGCAGGGAAACACTGAATGAACAATTTAAAAAAAAAACAAGACCTTTTATATTTCCATTAAAGCTTGCATAAAAGCTGACCAATTCCTTTTTCTTTATATCTAACTATGTCTTACACATGGCTGAAAGAAACAGATTAGCACTTTCAGTATTCTGCCTAAAAAATGTCCTTAGCCAAATCTGCCAGCTTATTAAGCACATTTTTCATTTTCTGTATCAGTGCAGCCAATGGCGTTGCCAAACTTTCTGCCATACATGACAAAGATCGTTTTTTTCCCTAGCCTCCAATACAGGTTTCTTCCCTCACATCCCAGCTTTCACCAACGTCTCCCTAAGGCCGTTCTTGCCTTCGCTGACCTCCTTCACTAGCTTTACTAGCTTTCACTTACTTTTACCAACTGTCTCTTTAAGGTCTTTCCTGCTTCTTCCCACTGCCCAGTTCCAAAGCCAGTGCCTCATCTTTTAGGCTTTTGATATGGCAGAACTCCATTCTGGTACCCAATTTCTGTTCAACTTGCTATTTCTGCAAAAGTAACCACCACACAATTTAGTGGCACAAATTATCTTTTTATTGTGTATAAAGATTCTGTTGATCAGGAATTTAGACAAGGTACAATAAGGATGGCTTTTCTCCGGTCTACAATTTCTAGGGTCTTAGCTGGTAGAACTCAACAGCTGGGGGTCAGTTCAGCAGCTGGAGCCAGAATTATCTCGCGGTGTCTTCACTCACATGTCTGTCAGTTGACGCTGACTGTCAATAGCCCAACCTCAGCCTGGGATATTCGCCGACCTATGTGACCTGGGCTTTCTCACTGTGTGATGGACTCAGAGTTTACTGCATTGAAGCTCAGACACTTCAAAGCAAGTGTCACAGCAGACAAAGTGTGTATTAGTTTCCTGCTGCTACGGTAACAATATGCCACAAACTGGCTGAAAACAGAAATCTGTTGTCTTGCCATTCTGGAGGCTAGAAGTCTGAAATAAAGGTGTTGGCATAGCTGTACTCCTGAAGCCTCTAGGAAAGAGTCCTTCCTCTCCTCTTCCTAGCTTCTGGTGGTTGCCAGCGATCCTTCATGTTCCTTGTCTTCCAACTGCATCCCTCCAATTTCTGCCTCTCTTGTCCCGTGGCCTTCTTTCCTCTGTATCGGTGTCTGTGTGTCCTCTCCTCTTTTTATAAGGAAACTAGTCATATTGGAATTAGGGTCCACCCTAATCTACCATGTCCTTATTTTGACTAATTGCATCTGCAAAGACCCTATTTCTAAATAATGTCACTATCTGAATTTGGGGGGGACGCTATTTAACCCACTGCAAGTTGGAAGTTGCACTGTCTCTGTAACCTAGCCTTGGAGGTTACGTAGCGTCATTTGCACCGTGCTCCAGTTGGTTGAAGCAGTGCATGATTGTGCATGAGGCACAGTCATGCCCAGATTTAAGCAGAGGAGAGTTAGATTCTACTTATTGATGAAGGACTTTCAGGGTCACAGCGTAGAAGAATGCGGGATATAAAGTGTTTTCGTGTTCATCTTTGAAAAATGCAGTCTGCCATACCCTTACCCAGCCTGTGACCAAATTCTATTGATTCTGCTTCCAAAATATATTTCACATCTGTTCGCTTACCTCCTTTGCCACCCACTCATGCAAAGCACCATAATTTCTCATCTGAATTATTGCATTAGACTCTTATCCAATCTTTCTGTACCCACTTTTGCCTCTTCTAACCCATTTACCACCAAGCTGCAAGAAAAGAGGTATTAAAACTATAAATTGACTCTTATCACGCTCTGCTTAAATCTCTCTGGAGGCTGCCAGTTGCATGCACAATACAATCTAGATGCCTCCCAAAAGCCTAAGAGGCCCTACAAAATCTTTGTCTTTCCGACTGCCTCAATGAAAAGGGATGCCACCTTTTTCTTCTTCATGTACTGGTCTCTGGTCACTCAGGCCTTCTAACAGTTCTTAGACCAACCCAACCATGTTTGCACCTCAAAGACTTTACACTTATGCTTTCTTCTGCCTGGAAATCTCTTTCTTTGGTTCTTCATTAGGCTCACATTTGACATACTCTAAGTTTTATTTTAAGTGCTACCTCTTCAGATAATAATGATAATAATAATTATAGCTAACATTCTTCTAAGTTAGCTTAAAACATTTTTTCAGGCCTTAGAGGTAATAGTTCTATCTGGATTATTTTTTAAAAAATCCTTAAAACACCCTGTAAAAGAGGTTCTATTTTCATTCTTATTTTATAGACAAGAAAACTGAGATTTTATATGATGTCCCCAAAATCATACTACCATGTGCTGTATAATGTATACCATGTACTGTAGAGTTTAGAATCATACTCAGGACTGTCTGACTCCAGAGACTGCCCTTTCAACCGCTGGACCTTGCTTCCTCTACAGAAAGCCTCATTCTTCATTTTATTCTAAGTCATAGCACCTATTTCTTTTCTTCATTTTGTTGATCATTCTCTATAGTTAAGAAAAAAATATATATATATACTTATTTATTGCCTATTTTTCCAACTAGTATTAAAAAGTTTTTGTTGTTCATAGCTGTATCTCACCACCCACACAGTGCATGGCACATAGTAGATACTTACTTAGTATTTGATGAATAAGTGTAGTGATGTGTTGATAAATATTTAACCACCAGTTTTGGGTGGGGGATGCGGATTCATTGTATGTTTTTCAAATTTCCATACTCCCACCTCAGAGCTGATTTCAAGCTGCAAACAGTTTAACAGCTGACTCACAAGATTCCTGAAAACTAGGCTCCAGCATGGCACTGAATGAATGAATGTTGCAAAGAACAGAGCAGCTAACCTACAGTAACTGGATTTCAAGGGGACAAGGGGTATCCTCTCCATAAGCCCTTGTGGTTTTAGCTCGAAACAGATCAAACATGTTCGTGAGGGTTCAGAGCATAGCTGCTATCAGAGCTGCAAAAGGGTAATGAAGAGTTAACACTGCATCTGAGACACTAAATATCTCGACAACAATGTAGTGAGAAACATTGAGACCAGATACTGTCATTTCTTCATCTTTTTTCACTGCCTCAGGTGTTGGCAAGGACACATATGATTCAGAAGCAAGGGCAGGATGACTTTGTTTTATCCTTTACAGGGAAAGAATGGCTGGGATTGGAGCAGAAAGGAGTGAACAGAAAGGAGAAGGGGGGAGTTGAAGTCATCAGTATTTCACATTAGGTATAAAAATGCTCAGTTATAGCTTTGGCTAGGGACAGAAATTTCCTTGAGAATATTTGTGAGAGTTTTATGCTAAATGATTGTACAGAAGACTAATTTATGATTGGTCCAGTTATTTACCTCTGTATGTAATACGGAATGACATAGGCATTTTTTTTTTTTTTTTTTTTTGCGGTATGTGGGCCTCTCACTGCTGTGGCCTCTCCCGTTGCGGAGCACAGGCTCCGGATGCGCAGGCCCAGTGGCCATGGTTGACGGGCCCAGCCGCTCCGCAGCATGCGGGATCCTCCCGGACCGGGGCATGAACCCATGTCCCCTGCATCGGCAGGTGGACTCTCAACCACTGCGCCACCAGGGAAGCCCAGGCACTATTTTTTAAATCACTATATGCCACTCAGCATTGCTGACAACATCTTATTTGACAGTTCTTAATTATAAAAATACCACTTGAATTTTTTGATCGGCAGTGCCATGTTTGTGTGAATCTAGCAATAGATCTGAATAAATCTGTAGCATTTGGTGGGACTGTATTTATCACATTAGGTATGAAAGTCTTGACATGATGTTGGCTGGCCACAGGATGGTAAGACCAGGGGCAATGCTTAGATGTCTCAGTCACAGCCAGGATGTAGTATGTCTCTTATTTAACTGACAGGTCTATACTTTGGTCCTGTAGCTTTCAGTCCCTTCACACTCTGCATAAGTAATACCTCCTATTATGCACATTCACTCAGGCATTTTGAATGAATAACTCTAAAATACTCTCCTTGCCACTCCAGGATCCATAGTTTTAAAAGTGCATGTGGGGCTTCCCTGGTGGCGCAGTGGTTGAGAATCTGCCTGCTAATAATGCAGGGGACACGGGTTCGAGCCCTGGTCTGGGAGGATCCCACGTGCCGCGGAGCAACTAGACCTGTGAGCCACAACTACTGAGCCTGCGCGTCTGGAGCCTGTGCTCCGCAACAAGAGAGGCTGCGATAGTGAGAGGCCCGCGCACCGCGATGAAGGGTGGCCCCCGCTTGCCACAACTAGAGAAAGCCCTCGCCCAGAAACAAAGACCCAACACAGCAAAAATTAATTAATTAATTAATAAACTCCTACCCCAACATATTCTTTAAAAAAAAGAAAAAAAAAGTGCATGTGTAATTAATTTTGCTTTAGAATTTCAAATTAATACCAAGAGAAATGCCTTTCTCTTTATTAATTTCCCGGTGTGAGTCTAAAGAAAACAGCAACCACTTTTCTTGAAATCACATAAATAATATTGGAGTAAGACTGTCTCGGTTGGAGACAAAAACATTATATTTGTGTCTCATGGTAATCTATCCATTGGTTAATGGACCCAGAACCCTCTAGACAGTTCACAAATCCACATAACAGAGCAAATTTTTGCATTAGGATTCCTGACTTAGCTTAAAAATGTGAAAAATCAGATGCAGCCAAAGAGTTCCCTATTGATTACAAATGTGAGATCAAGAGTAAGTTATTTCATCTAAGGCAGCATTTATTTACATTTAAAATGGTCCTTCCTGGTAATCTTATTTTGGTTAGTGGCATAAAAATCAATGAAATTTTTTAAGAGTATTAATTCCATTCCATTTGAGGGGCTTCCTGTGACAGAATGGGCATTGATATCCGGTCATATTTTGGGGTGTCTAAGGGTTCGCATGAATTTAGAAATGTGAATGAAGCTTGAGGACAAGATTGTCAGCAACTCTTAGTATTTTTTAAAAAAGAAAATAACTAACTAGTAGTCTCTAAAGATAAAAATGGAAATCAAAATTCCCAGTCCCGTCAAATTACTCTTTGCTGCTCAAGTATCTTTGACTCAATTTTTTCCTCTGCCGTATGAGCATAGTACTCTAATAGTTGTAGACAGGTTCATAAAATGTTTCAATATTTCTACACTCTTAAAAAGGACCTTTTAGGCATGTAATTTGTCAGTTGTCCAGTATCATACCTGGTATAAGAATCCCCTATAGATCACCCCGGACAGATAGACAGTTCTAGTAGTTCCCCAAACGTCTAAACTGGAAAGTTCTTAATGTCCTAAGACAGTTGGAGTGAACACCTATGGCCTAGCAGGTAAATACAAGTCAGAAGTTAAAAAACAAATTGCCTTATTTGTGCACCAGCGTTCATAGCAGCTTTATTTGCAATAGCCAAAATGTGGAAACAACCCAAATGTCCACTGACAGAAAAATGGATAAACAAACTGTGGTATATACATACAGTGGAATATTACTCAGACTTAAAAAAGAATGAGATTCTGATACATGCTACAACATGTCTGAACTTTTAAGATATTATGCTAAATAAAACAAGCCAGATGAAAAAGGACAGATATTCTATCATTCCACTTATGTGAGGTATCTAGAATAGTCAAATGCATGGAGACAGAAAGTAGAAGGGTTGTTGCCAGGGGCTGGGAGAAAGGGGTACTAGGGAGCTTTGGTTTAATGGATACAAAGTTTCAGTTTGGGAAGATTAAAAAGTTTTGGGGATAGATAGTGGTGATGATTGCACAACAATGTGATGTACTTATTAATTCCATTGAACTGTACCCTTGAAAATGGTTAAAATGGTAAATTTTGTATTGTGTGTATATTTTCCTACCATTAAAACCAACAACAACAAGAAGAAACGAGGTGCTTTGGAAGAAGTCAGGAGTCCATGAGCATCTTTCTGTACTTTCTCACTCTCTAATTGGCCTGTGCCCGTGTTTGTCTGACTCATGCATTTTGCAGCTGGCCTCCTTCTTTTCACACAGCCATCCTGGATGGATGAGCTCCTCAGTGTTTCCTATGAGGAAAGTGGATGGACTTTTGAGAGCCTTATCCCAAGGGATGACTTCAGCGCTAATGTGTTTCACTCTTTTTCTCCAGGAGTCATCTCCTGACCTCCAGGCCCCAGATTCCAACTGCTGGCGGTAAAAGCCAGTGTCTGCGGGTTGGCCCCGCCCTCCTCCTTTCAACTGAGGGCCCTAGAGACACACATATTAGCCTGTAATCTCCCTCCCTTGTCTTGTATTTGCCCTTTTTCTGGCACATCTTCTTCTATCTTCTTTTTCTTTTATTTCCAAAATGTGTGTTTAGTTTTAAAATTTAAGATACAATTGCTCTTCCTGAATGGGTGAAATGGTCTTTGTTACAATTGCTGTTCCATATATGAGTATATCTTGCATGCTCAGAAGTTACCAGGGATGCCATGGGATTTGATTCTAATGTTCACTTTAATTCAGTTGGCTCACATTAGACAATAAAATCTGACAAATTCTGAGTAATGGAAGTTAGACTATAGTGGTTTCTTGAAAAATGAGAAGCGTTGACTGTTTTTTAAAAGAATTAAACTTTCTTACTTTTAAATGATTTTTTAATTGAAGTATAGTTGATTTACAATGTTGTGTTCCTTTCTGCTGTACAGCAAAGTGATTCAGTTATATATATATTCTTTTTTTATATCCTTTTCCATTATGGTTCATCACAAGATATTGAATATAGTTCTCTGTGCTATACAGTAGAACCTTGTTGTTTATCCATTCTATATATAATAGCTTACATCTGCTAACCCCGCCATCCCACTCCATCCCTCCCCATCCCCTCTTCCCCTTGGCAACCACAAGTCTGTTCTCTATGCCTGTGAGTCTGTTTCTGTTTCATAAATTTTCTCCTTTTTAAATTCCATGTGTATCATAAACAAAGTAATAGGTAAAATGAGATAAGATATTGGAGGATTATAATCAGACTGGCATTATAATGTATAACAGATGCACTTAAATATATACTAATGTTTAGCTGTTAAATTCAGAAATTAAAAGTACCTTGATAAGGGGCTAAATTGTCCTTTCCTTTGGATGGTAGGATGATTTTCTCTCCTGTTATTTTTCTCATCTCTCTGACCCCTCCTTCCACAACTTCTGGACTTTTGTTGCCTCTCAATATTATATGTTTTGTTTACTGCTCTTTGCTTTTCTCATGGTCTTTCTGATTTCAAGTTCCACCTAGTTGCAGCTGTTTCTTCAGCTTTTTTTTTGTGCTCTCCAAGCCTGGGTTGATCCGGAAACTAAGAACCATTTGTCAGAGTTTCTGTGGGAAAAATGCCTTCCAAATTCTAAATAGCTGCCTTACAAACTTTGTGACATAGCTCTTATGCAAGCTGTGGTCTTCTTACATTCAAATTTGTTGAGGTTTCTCTGCAAATTTAAAGAAAATTTACATTGTTTTCCATATGTGCTTAGGGAAAATGAAAGCTTTAGAGTTAGGCAGATCTGGATTTGAATTTCACTGCAACCATTTATTTTTTTCTGTGTTAATGGATAATTTAAGCCTCAGTTTTCTCATCTATAACATGAAGATAAATCCTCCTATGTGCCTGTGTCAGGAGCTTGGGTTTGCCAGATAAAATACAGAACACTTAGTTAAGTTTGAATTCCATGAAAACAATGAATATTTTTCTATAAACATTTTCAATACATAAAATTTTAGTATGGAATGTTTCATTGTTGATCTGAAACTCAAGTTTAACTGAGCATGCTGTATTTAGCATTTGCTAAGTCTGGCAAACCTACAGGGGGCACTAGTATATATGTGATACCCATATATGCGTGATATAGAAAATGTGGGATTCCTTCTGCAGCCCTTAGCTACAGTGGTCAGCTCTGCTGAAACTAAGTAGGTCTCTGCTTGCTTACTGCTACTCCCAAATGCTACCCTCTGCCTCAGCAAATTACATAATCACAGAGTCCCACCACAAACAATCTAATGAGAAATCACAATAGTGGTCACTTCGGGATTTTGTTCTTCAGAAACTGTATGATAGATGAAGCGATTTTTAACACTCAATTTAATAATATGATGATCTCTTTTAAGTTCAGCATAATATATAAGAATAGGTAGACAATATTTAAAATCATCTACTATTAGATATGGAAGGGACTTAAGAGACCATCTTGGCTACTCTTTTTTATACCGATAAGGAGCCTGACCCCCGGAGAGTTCGACAGATTTGGCTGAGCCCAGGCTGGAATTTCAGCCCCCTGACTTCAGCATCAGCCAGGTTTTCTTCTACAGTTTCTCCTGCAGTGTTTCCTATCTAATCCCTGCCATGACTTATTACAATACACTTGCATACAGTGACAGGGTGGGATCCGTTTCATTTCCTCTGTGTGGTGCCTTGCCCAGGATCGTTTGGAGGTATGGATGTAATTGATAATTTGGTGCACCATAGCATGTAAACATTGCTATCAACTTTGCCACTGCATTTTTAATCATAAACTCATCTCTATTAAAATACTTTTGTGTGCATTAAACTGGGTCACTTAATGTGATTATACAAAAATAATGATCTTATTCCCAGACTCTTATAAATAATACACGTTTTTTCCCATTCTTCAAGGTACAGTGATATATTGTTGTTATCAAAGGTAGATTATAGTGTGACTTTCATCACTACAGCTTATTTAGTTATTCTTTATTTTCAATAACTTAGTAGAATTTAAATTATTCTTGGTTCAAACAAATTCTAAAAATGACATCTGTGGAACAATTGGAAATTTGAACTTTAAAGTTGGCTTTAAAGTGATGTTAAAAATTATTAACAATTCTTTAGGTGTGATAATGGTATTGTAGTTAAATTTAGATACACATGCTGATATGCCTATGAATGTGCTCTTGGATTAGTTTCAAAACTGTACTATGAGAAGAGGCAAGATTAGGTAGGAAATAGATAAAACAAGATTGGCCAGGAGATAATTGTTGAAGGTGGATGATAGGTACAAGGAGCTTTCAGTATGCTATTCTGTCTGCTTTTATATATGCTTGAAATTTTCCATAATAGCAAGTTTAAAACTACATTCCTGATTCCCAAACTCTAGTCTGATTATACAGAGTTTAAATAAAATTATATCACATGAAATCAAAGATTTTAATGCTCATATTTAAGGGACAGAAATAACATTTGTCTTCAAGTCCAATACTTGTTGACTTATGTTTCTCACTCTGTTCATTTGAGAGAGTCATATAATAGAAAGAACTTAAAACTGGGAACTCAGAGAGTCTAACTCTAGCAGCCCTCTGCCTCTTGTTGGTTGTGTGACCTCAGGCAAGATACTTAATCTCTTTGGGCCTCAGTTTTCTCATTATGTAAAATGAGAACATTGCACTCTGGTCTCCTGGGGCATTCAGCTCTGAAATTGTTTGACATGATATCATACTCAGGCTTTCCAAATCTACCATTAAGCTGGCTCACGGTGTCTTTTACCTTTATTCTCTCCCTATTAATGGAATAATGGGCTACATTCTGGGGACAACTGATTTTAACATAAAGATATTAGGAATGTGATACAAAATAGTGTATGCTTCCTATGGATCTCCTGTATATGAATTTATTATTTAAGTCCTTCTGAAATGAGCTGCTCTTTCTATCTGTATTACCTACTGGACAAGTTATAGAAATTATTTCCCACTTTGAAAAGTTGAACAATGTTCTTGGTGTGGTGCTAATATAAACTCTTTCAAAATTCAAAGGGTGCACCTTCATTTTAGGATTCAAGATTTTTAAAAATAATACCGTATTTACTCTCTATATATTATTTCATGATTTTATTACCTTCAGTTATGTCCCCAGCCTTCTATATGAAATCTTTTATATATTCTCATGTAGCAGGACATTGTCCTCTTCACCAATTTTACTGTTTCTTTTTTGAACTGTCCCTAATTCCACAGTCTGGAATACATTACGCATGTTGTATTTATAACATTTTTTTTTCAAACAAAGGTCATACTTTTGATTATGTGAAGTGCAACTCTAACTCACTGCAGGCCTATGTATTTGTAACTTCTCCCCAAGAATTTAATTTCATTGCAGTCCTGTAATCATTGCAAAACATCTTCTTATGAAAAATATGCATTGGGTACTACTTTATAGTAATGCTAAATATATTATTTCAATGTCACATCAGAATTCATCCTTTCAACAAATGTTTAATGAATGTCTTCTAGGTGTGTTAATTTTGAAAAGGGATCTCGAAGGAAAGAAGGTTTAGAACAAATTACCAGAGGACACAGATTTCCAATTTTAAACTGATTTTATTCCTCAGAAAATGTTACTAAAAGACACTTACTTATTCATACACACAGTCCTCCTCTTGCACAGTTACTTCAAAATTACCATAATTAATTCAGAGTTCCAACTCTGGCCCCCATAGAGAGAAGTGACTATTTCAGTGGAGGCCATAATGGAATATCTTTACAAAATCCATTATCACCACTTTTTAAAACAAATCCTCTCTGCTTACTCAGTATCTTTGCAATAATCCATTTCAGCAATCAATAGCCTTCTGGACCAGGATTTGTTTGTTTGATCTCTGTGAAATGATGATACTTCTATCCAGAGTCTCTCAGGACTAACTTCTGTTTGACGTTGGTAGATGGTGGGGACTTTCACAACCTGTTGGAAGTACTTGACATGACAAGTAATAGGATCCATTCCTTCTTTAGTCAGATATGTACTTCAGTAAACATGTCAGGTTCCCAGACGCTGTTCTTGTAACTATTCCTTTCATTTACTCTCATCTCTGACTGAGAGATGAGAGTGTGGGCTTCTTTGTTAACTAACTCATACATTCATTAGTTCATAAACATTATTTTTGAGAATCCACTGTGTGCTAGGTAAGTGCAAGAGTGACAAGGATAACCTTAGCAACCCTCATTTTCAAAATAACGTATTTTGAAATCTGGCAATTCTTGGTAGCATGTCAATTAATAATCATATGCTATGTGGTTGAGTTAGAACAGTACATGATCTTACTCGTGTCTTTGGTTTCTTTCTTTCTTTCCTTTTTTTATGTTAATTTTATTGGAGTATAGTTGATTTACAGTGTTGTGTTAGTTTCAGGTGTACAACAAAGTGATTCAGTTATACATATACATAAATTGATTCTTTTATAGATTCTTTTCTCATATAGGTTATGGCAGAATATTGAGTGGAGTTCCCTGTGCTATATGGTAGGTCCTTTTTTATCTATCTTATATATAGTAGTGTGTGTATGTTCATCCCAAGCTCCTGATTTATCCCTCCCCCTTTGATTTCTTTCTGAGGATACATACATGAGGGTATTTTCATGAGGATTCCCATCAGTACATTAGGGGAAGGTGTGTCCAGGAGAGAGTTTTCAGCAGATCCCCTCCTTTCTTGGCCTACTCTTTGAACTCTTGTCATGGTCTTTTTAATACTCTTTGATGAGGCAACTTTTCAAAGCCTTTTTAACATTAAAATAATTTAGGGCCACTGCTTGTCCCTTGTTCAAGTAGTTCTCTGCTTCTTCACATAATTTGTTGATGTGAATGAAGGGACACGATTTCTCCTATCAAAAATAAATTGCTTTTCCTTCATGAATTTTTCCTATCACTGCCTAATGTAACAGTGTCTGTTTTCTGTCTCAAGTGTTTCCCTTTTCCATGTAAATAGAATCAATCATATAGTATGTAATATTTTGAGACTGGCTTCATTCACTTATAATAATGCCTTTTGATTTTCATCATGTGGAGATACATCTAAAGGATCTTAATTACAAAAATTTCAACCGAAATTTAAAATTATTCAGTACGTATACACTATCTTTGAATGAAAAAGATCTTAGATCCCCACCCTCTGACCTTCCAGTCCCCTCTTTTTCTTGCTACTGTTGTCTAGAATTTTAATTCTACGCTTTAAACATAATATTTCTTTGTTTTTCAAAGTAATTTAATTTAGCAAGAAAGTTTGCCGATTCCTTTGATCACTTTTCTATATATATTTGTGTTCTTCCACCCCTCTGCATTTATTAATTACTTTTTAACTGAAGTACTTTCCTTAATAATTCTTTCAACAAGAGTCTGTGAGTACTAATTTCTCTTAGCCTGTGTCTTTTTCTCTATATATCTTTATTTTGTTTTTTGTGCTTTTTTAATGAATTTATTTATTTATTTTTGGCTGTGTTGGGTCTTTGATGCTATGCACGGGCTTCCTCTAGTTGCAGCGAATGGGGGCTACTCTTCGTTGCGGTATGTGGGCTTCTCATTGTGTTGGCTTCTCTTGTTGTGGAGCACGGGCTCTAGGCACACGGGCTTCAGTAGTTGTGGCATGTGGGCTCAGTAGTTGTGGTTCATGGGCTCTAGAGTGCAGGCTCAGTAGTTTTGGTGCACAGGCTTAGTTGCTCTTCCCGGACTAGGGCTCAAACTGGTGTCCCCTGAATTGGTAGGCAGATTCTTAACCACTGCGCCACCAGGGAAATCCCTCTATATAGCTTTAGAATAGTAGTGTGCTCAGAGATAGAATTTCACATTGACATTTATTTTTCTGTCCATTTTTAAAGGATATTTTCTGTTGTTTTAGGTACAATAATACCTGTTGTTGCTAATGAAATTTTGCTGCAAATTTTATCAATATTGGTTGTGGGGTTTTTTTGGTAATCGGTTTTTCTCTCTGGAAGATTTATATATGTAAATATATATATGGATATATATATGCATATATATATTCTTCATGCAGTTTCAATAAGCTCTATATACGTACAGTTTTGCTTTATTTTTAGTTTTTCAGCTTGGCCTTTGCTATATATTCTCAGTCTGAGAATATCTATTTTTTCTGGGAATATATATTTTTGTTCAGTTTTGGAAATTTTTATCCATTCCCTTTATTCTATGCTTTGAATTCTTTTTTTTTTTTTGAGGTATACTTAACAGTCTTAACTGATCTCCTATGTCTCTTAACTGCTTTTTCATATGTTTTAAAATAACTTTATCTTTTTGCATTGCTTGTGGGTGAATTTCTCAATACCATGTTTCAGTTCACTAACTCTTGTCATTGGCTATCAAAAGTCTAAAGTTTATTCCACTAAATAAGCTTTATTTAAAAAAATTAATATCTTTATTTTTCATATTCAAGACCTAGAGTCTGTCATACAGAGTGAAGTAAGTCAGAAAGAGAAAAACAAACACTATGCTAATACATATATATGGAATCTAAAAAAAAAAACGGTTCTGAAGAACTTAGGGGCAGGACAGGAATAAAGATGCAGACATAAAGAATGGACTTGAGGGGGCTTCCGGCTTCCCTGGTGGTGCAGTGGTAGAGAGTCCGCCTGCCAATGCAGGAGACACGGGTTCGTGCCCCAGTCCGGGAAGATCCCACATGCCGTGGAGCGGCTGGGCCCGTGAGCCATGGCCGCTGAGCCTGCGCGTCGAGTCTGCTCTCCGCACCGGGAGAGGCCACAACAGTGAGAGGCCCGCGTACCGCAAAAACAAAAAACAGAACAAAACAAAGGGCTTCCCTGGTGGCGCAATGGTTAAGAATCCGCCTGCCAATGCAGAGGACATGGGTTCGAGCCCTGGTCGGGGAAGATCCCACATGCCACAAAGCAACTAAGCCCATGTGCCACAACTACTGAGCCTGCGCTCTAGAGCCTGTGAGCCACAACTACTGAAGCCCGCGCACCTAGAGCCCGTGCTCCACAACAAGAGAAGCCACGCAATGAGGAGCCGCGCACTGCAACGAAGAGTAGCCCCCGCTTGCCGCAACTGGGGAAAGCCCGCGCGCAGCAACGAAGACCCAACACAGCCAAAAAAAAAAAAAAAGAAAGAAAAATAAAGAAAATACAAAAAGAATGGACTTGAGGACACGGGGAGGGGGAAGCGTAAGCTGGGATGAAGTGAGAGAGTGTCATGGACATATATTCACTACCAAATGTAAAATAGATAGCTAGTGGGAAGCAGCCGCATAGCACAGGGAGATCAGCTTGGTGCTTTGTGACCACCTAGAGGGGTGGGATAGGGAAGGTGTGAGGGAGACGCAAGAGGGAGGAGATATGGGGATATATGTATATGTATAGCTGATTCACTTTGTTATAAAGAAGAAACTAACACACCATTGTAAAGCAATTATACTCCAATAAAGATGTTAAAAAAAAGAGTTCTAATCTACTTACTCTTCTTAGCTACTTGTTTGTGTTTTTCACATAGTTTTATTTTTGATGCTATTGCTCCCATGTATCTCTTTGAAAATCCTGAACATTTTTATGTTGAAGTTATCCATGCTCCTGTTATTTTCATTTCATTTGGAATAAGTTTCTTTCCCATTTGTTGATTCTTTGGTTGGAAATTTTAGCATTAATTGTCATCACCTCTTTTAGAGTTTTGGCTTGAGGATGATGGTAGATAAAGAAGGTCACAAATTGTTTGAAACTACTTCCATTCTCTGGTGGATCTATCTCTCTTCTTTAATTTGGTGGAATCTGTAACTATTTTGACCAAGACACAAGGTGGTGATACTGAGCCAGTTTCTGGGTCCTTCCTGTCTCTTGGAGCAGTCCCTTTACAGCCCTGAGCCACCTTGAAAGAAGACCAACCACCATATAAATGACCATGTGGAAAGGCCCTGAGACTACATGGAGAGGGAGAGGGGCCCAGCTGACCCTGACTTACCAGTTGTCTCTACTAATGAACCAGGCTTGTGAGGGAAGTTATCTCTAACCTTCTAGATCACCTTAGCCACCATCTGAATATCATCAAATGATCATAATTGACACCAGGTGCAGGTGGAGCAGAAGAGTTGCTCAGCTGAGGCCTGTTCAAATTTCTGACCCACAAATTTGAGATACAATAAAATGATGATTGGGTTAAGCCAGAGTTTTAGCAGGCATACTTTGTTACACAGCAATAGATAATGGAAACAGTAGCCTTATCTTGAATCTACCTCTTTTCTTGTCTCCCACCCATTCTCCCATAATCTCTGTACATACTCAGCCTGACCACTAGTTTGGGGATGCTCCACTAAATTCCCCATTCCTCCAGTACAGAAGTAGACTTGAGGATTTCTGTCTGCATGTGATCCTGGATACCTGGCAGATGGACTCAACTGAGCCAAAAGCAGCTTGGCCCAGGTCCTGGCTTCCATGCTGTCCTCGCTTCCATGCTGTCCTCGCTTCCATGCTGTCCTTCTGACTCCTTAGGTCCTCCACTCCATATATGCACCAGCTTTTATTCCTGAGCTACCTTTCAAACTGGAAGGAGCCATGCTTGACTGTGGTTTCTTGTGGTGTGTGGGCCCTTTTAGTTCCACCTACCACAGGAGAGCTGACTTCCCAGTTATGTTTTCTGTTCTCCAGACTTGAAGCCCAGTAGACTTTCAGATTTAACCCCATTTAGTGTAGTGTGTTTTTCAATTCTGACCATAGAAATTTTGCTTATTTGGGAGCTTAGCCATGTCTTTCATTCTCTCTCTCTCTCTCTCTTTTTTTTTCTTTTGTCTATCACAGTGATTTCTTTTTCATTTTTTTAAAATGAACTTTTTATTTTAGAATAGGTTGAGATTTACAGAAAAATTGTTAACATGGTAGTTTCTATATATCCATATCCAGTTTCCACTATTATTAACAGCTTAAATTAGTAAGATAAATTCCTCAGAACTAATGAAGCAGTGTTAATATTTAGTTATTGACTAAAGTTCATACTTGATTCAGATTTTCTTAGTTTTTACCTAACATCCTTTTTCCGTTCCAGGATCCCATCCAGAATCCCACATCACGTTTAGCTGTCATATCTCTGTAAGCTCTCTTGGCTGTGACTACTTCTGACTCCCTTTGTTTTTGATGACCTTGACAGTCTGAGGTATACCGGTTAGGAATTTTGTAGAGTGTCCCTCCGTTAGGATTTGCTTGGTGTGTTCCTCATTATTAGACTGGGGTTATGTGTTTTGGGAAGGAAGACCACAGGGATAAAGTACCATTCTCCTTACATCATATCAAAGGTATATACAATACTATCCACATGACTTCTCACTGTTGTTGTTAACCTTGACCATTTGGCTGAAGTACTATTTGTTAGATTCCTCTACTATAAAGTTATTCTTTGCTCCCTTTTTTTATACTGTACTCTTTGGAAGAAAGTTAGGCATAGTCCATTCTTAAGGAGCAGGAATTATGTTTCACTTCCTTGAGGGTGAAGTATTTACATAAATTGTTCCAACTTTGACCACTAGGAGCTCTTGGCTCCTGGGTCCCATTGACGTACACCCGTCATTGTGTGTGTGTGTGTGTGTGTGTGTGTGTGTGTGTGTGTGTGTGTTAGCATTTCTTTACTTTCTGCCAACACAGGATGCTCTAGGCTCATCTTGTATATTTCCTTCCCCAATACTAGAATCAACCATTTCCCCAAACAGCGCTGGTTCCTTTTATTGGAGAATGGTATTAGAAATCAAGATCTGGGTGCTAAGGTGTGCTTGTTGCTACTGGCGTGTTATTGCTTCAAGGCCTTCCTAGCTGATAGAACAATGAAATTGTTGTGTGTATACTAACCCCTGTTATACATATATGTATAACTATTTCTGTAGGAAGCTATCTTATCTATATTAAGCTAAACATGACTTCATACTCATGTATCCAGTTCTAATCTATTACCACATGAATCATTCTAGTACTGTCCCATTGCTTGTCTGTGACCTCCCACTAAAAGTGAGAAACCTGACTCCCACTATTTGATAACTGCTTTCTGAATTTTTGAATTCTAGGGTACCAGCATAGTGGTTTCAGAATATCTAGCATTTCTATTTACTTCTTTCTTAGAGTTTACTCTCTCTGCCTACGTTGCCTATCTGTTTTTGCATGTTGTCTTCTTTTTCTAGTAGAGTTCTTAATACAACAATCACAGTTACTTAAATTCCCCGTCTGATAATTCCCTGTCATATCTGAGTTGGATTCTAATGCTTCCTTTGTCTCTTCAGATTGTGTTTTGCCTTCACTTTTGGTATGCTTTGTGATTTTCTTTGTTGAAAGCCAGATTTGTTGTACTGGGTAATAAGAATTGAGGTAAAAAGGCCTTTAGTGTGATATTTATATTAATCTGGCTAGGACTTGGACTGTGTTTAACGTTTGCTGTAGCACTAGGTACTAGAGGCTTCAAATTCCTTTAGTATCCTTGTTTCTAGTTTTCCTCTTAACTTTGGGCTTCCCTAACTACTCCTCTTCGGAGAGAAGCCGTATCTTCGAGATATTTGAACTATGATCCCCTGTTATACTGGAGCCCTTCTGGTGTGACAGTAAGATGTCAGGGTAAGGGAGCATTCTATAATCTTCTGATTGCATCTCTGTATTTTGGTGGACAGGTCTTTTGGGGCTGTGACCTTCAGAACTGTTTTTCCCATGGTGTAGCTTCCTGCCCACCCCCACCTCCACTCCTACCTCTTGCTCCATTCCCTGTCCACAGTATTCCCAGTCTGTTTCCTCAAAGCCCTCAATCCTGTTGACTACGTCTCCTCTGTTAGAGGAACTAGGACCTTTAGAGGGAGCTGGAGTGGATAGAATACCCTTCCTCCAGCCGGGATAATGCTCTGACATCTTTTTCTGAATATTAAGTCTTTCACAGAGAAGACTCTGGGCCCCTTGCACAAAGATTGTCTTCTCTTCCCTCTACAGAGTCATACAGGAATCTTTGGAGTGAGAGCCTGGTGCAATTACTGGAGCTAAAGCCCATGGATGTGTGGGCGCACACCCACTAAGGCTTTGACTATAGAAGTGCCTCACTCTTATGTTAGTCCACACTCAGCCTCCAGCAATCCATCAGCAATCCCTTTTAAGTATTTCTATCAGTTCATGACCTCAGAGGCTTCTGCTGCAAGTGTGTAGATCTCAGCTGTGTCTCTCTTGATGTGACTGTGTCCTGAAACTTCAGGGTGGTGGTTTGCCATGCAGCCTCAGTTCTCTGATGGATCCAAGAAGTCAGTGGTTTGCAATTTATTCAGTGTTTCTTTTTTGTAAGGATGGGAGTGATGACTTCCAGGCTCTTTGTATGTCAGAGCTAAAACCAGAAGTTGCTCATGCCTTTTAAAAAAAAAATGTTTATAATAATTATTATAATGTATCTGTTATGTTCAGTGTTTGGGCCAGGATGCAGAGAGTGAAATTAAAATGCCCCCTTTACCACAAATCCTGAATACTTTCTTTATAATTCCCTTTCAATATATAAAGGTAGCTTCTTGCTAAACTGTTTTATCAGTCTAATATATATACAGAGAAATTTACACCCATCATAAGTGTACATACAGAACAATGAATGTTCACAAACTGAAAGTCACCTGTACAACGAGTGCCAAATGAAGAAACAGAACATTACACCATACCCAGAAACGCCTCTCATGCCCCTTTCAACTGCCCTTTACACTTTACTAATTGCCACTCATCCCCAAAAGGTAACTACTCTACTGATTTCTTCCAGCGCAAACTAGTTTGGCTGGTTTTGGAACGTCATATAAATGAAATCATACAGTATGCACTCTTTTCATAATGTTATACTTGTTTGGTGTAACATCACGTTTTTTAGAGTTATCTGCCTGTTGAATATAGTTGAGATTGTTCTCATTGTGTGACTATATAACAATTTATTTGTCCATTCAGAGTGAATGAAGATTTGGGTAATTTCCAGGGCTGTTGGAACTTTTGAATATGTACTTTTTTGGTGAGCATGTGTATGTGTTTCCTTTAGATATACACCTAGGAGTGTAAATGCTGGGTTATAACTTATTCTTACTTCAGGCTTTCCTAGCTACTGAAAAGCAGTTTTCTGAAACGGCTGCCCTGTCCTGCCTCATCCATCCCCTAGCCCCACCCCCATCAATACCCCCCTGCAGGGCATGAACGTTCTGGTTGCTCCACATTCTCACCAACATTCAGTATCTCACGTCTTCTTCACTGTTGCTGTTCTAGAGTGTGTAGTGGTATTTCACTGTGGTTTTAATTTTCTTTTCCCTGATGAGTAACAAAGTCGAGCATTTTGTTTTCTGGCCATTTGAAGGTACCGTTTATTATGGTGATTTTTTAATCAAGTCTATCTTACTAGTTAGACTGGGAGTTCTTTCTAGGCAAGGCTCCTATCGTTCACCTTTGCATCTCTCAAAATCTGCCGGTACCTCTCTTTTAAGTTGCCGTTCACCCAGAGTTACGTAGATGCCTGCTTAATGGAATGAATGTACGGAGCTTTCAGCTTTTCTTCCTGAAATAGTACCTCGTAGCCACCTCAAGGATTGTTCCTGGAGCATTATGTATGTAAGTTTTAGATTTTAAGCATTTAAAACATTCTTAATAGGTATCTTTTCAGTACCTAGTATGTATCGGGTACTGTGTAAGGCTGTGTTGGGAGAAAGTGTATTAGTGAATTCAGAGATAATTCTTATGCTGGGGAAGCTTTTAGACAATGTGCCAGCCTAGATTAAGTGCTGGTTTTGGATGAATCCTCCTTTAATATAAGGTCTTGGTTTCTCTCCCCTCCCTGCACCCACTCCCTGGTGTAACTGGATGAACAGAAGCTAATATGCAGCACCTTAAAGATATGAACGTGTAGGCTACTTTGAAATTTGGTCTTGAGAGATTTCTGCCTAGTAATTTTCTAGAAGGAAGAAAAAGATTTTTCACTGACATTTTTTCAAAAGTGGTATGAAGCATGTTTTGGAGATGAAAACATCCAATTACTTGGTTCCTAATTTCTCAGGAATTCTGGCCAGTCACAAGTGTCAGTGTAGGTTTTATGAAAGAAATCCTCTTCCCTGTCTGACACAGCTTTATTATCCTCTGTAATAGCAGAACTGCAGCCTCCACTCTGAAGAGACACTCTTCTTAGCAGTAACTATGACACCTAGAGATTTCATTTCGCCTCAAACACTTTCCCATTTTCCTCTCATATCTGTGAAAAACTCCTCTATGGAATCAGATATTTTATGCAGTAGGTATACACACTGAAAAAAATAACTTTTAGATTGTGGATAGCCACTTCCCAAAGGAAGAATATTGTGACTGTGAAGGAGATGGCACAAAGCCATATTTTTCATGGTGCTTTGCAGGAGATCTTACTGTGCACATATTTTTAAGAATCTCTTCATTCTGCTTTCCGTTTTGATCAACTTCTGCTCCAGATATAAAGAAGAAAAATGGACTCTTCCATGGAGAAACTGTACATATGTTTAGTATCTGGGGTATAAGGATCGGTTTTTTTTTTTTTTTTTAAAATAGTCAAAATGCTTCAAAACTTTTTGCCTTTTGAAGATGAGGTGACATGCGTATCAACATGTTAAGATTCTGGTTCCAGTGACTCTGCTGCAGTTGCCTCTGGTACCCACAGCAGAATGGTCTCTGCAGGGTACCCCACCTCCCTACTGTTTTACCACCCTGGGGACAAAGCTGATGCTGAAGTCCTCAAGGCGCTTAAGTGCTCTGTGTTCTCTGGGGACGCAAAGCGTTAAGGTCATACTTTGATTCATGCGGAAGTGGGGAAAATGCTTCTTTGCTCACTTCAGTGTTAACATTTATCAAATATGTCCCAAACTAACACAGGAGGAAACTCATTTTCCATCTGTCGCCCCATCCCAGAGGGCTGGCTGGGAGACATATGCAAGTGGCCAGCCCCAGGCTGCACTCAGACTCATGTCCCCCTTCCAGCACCAAGGCTTTCTTCCTGGATTAAGCTTATCTGCTCTACTCTTCTCTCCCTTAGGTGGAGTCCCTTCTAGGAGGAGCTTTAGTCTCTCAGGTGGGTGGGCTTTTGTAGGGGCTTACCCTCCAGTTCATCTGACAGACATGCCTGCTCTCAACGATGCCCACAGCTTCTAGGGCTCTTTCTGGAACCCCACACCACTACTGCCCCCATTCCCCTGCCCACATACCACAGCATATATTTGTGAGATTCCTTCTGTAATCAGTAAGTACAGCCATTTAGGGGAAATAGAGAACATTCCCAGCTATCCAGGACCCAAACAAATAAAGCTTACATTTTACATTTTGTGTTCAAAAGTTTCTTTCCTTGATTTCTGAGATTCCAACTCTTTTTTTTTTTTTTTTTTTTCTTGCGGTACAAGGGCCTCTCACTGTTGTGGCCTCTCCCGTTGCAGAGCACAGGCTCCGGACGCGCAGGCCCAGAGGCCATGGCTCACGGGCCCAGCCGCTCCTCGGCGCGTGGGATCCTCCCGGACCGGGGCACAAACCCATGTCCCCTGCATCGGCAGGCGGACTCTCAACCACCGCGCCACCAGGGAAGCCCCCCCAAATCTTTTGTTACTTTTTAAAACCTTCTGCTTGCTTTTTTTTGTCTTCATTGCATTCACTTTTTCCTCACTCTATTTAACTGCAAACATGCCTCATGGCATTGACCCTGGGTCCTTGCTCCTCTATTATGGCCTGCCCCCATTTGAAACCTTTACCTATTGCTGTGATTATCATGATGCAGCAATTAACCCATTCTCTTTTGGTCAGTCACAAATGTTGACTTTTTTGGTGCATTCAGTGAATGTTTTTTGAGAGACTCCTATATGCCAAGGATATGCCTCAGGGTATGCTCTCAAAGGAGACAGAAAAGGAAGCACATCATGATATAGTGGTGACTTCAGATAGCAGTATGTGAGCGGTGGGAAAGCAGCATCTCTGGGGGTGACTCAATGTGGACAGGTAAGGAAAGTCTTCTTGTGCTGGCTGTTGTTCTTCCTCTGCTCAGCACTCATTCATTCCTCACATTGTCCTGGTAACAGCCTCTGACATATGACCGTGGTTGAGCCAGTTAGGGCACTCTATTCTGCCTTACACAACAGTAGGTCCAGGAATAGACGTATGATCTATATTGGGCTAATGAAGGCATTTCTCAGCTAAACCTAGTGCTCTTTAAGGGTCTTTGATGTCTGGAGCAGTGCTGGGTGAGTTGGAAGAGCATCATATAAGCCAGTTATATGTGGCCTTCACCTCTGCTGGAATTCTGTCTCACCCCGACTTTGCCAAAATTCCATTAATACATCCTTAAGAGGTAGTTCTACTTTTGTCTCATTTAAGCCCCAGACTGAATTAGTCATTCTCTTTCCATATATATTATATGTAATATATATACTGTAATACATAATCTATACCTGAGCATACGTATGTAAATGTATGTCTATAGTTGAGCATGTCTCAGTTGTAATATCTCTCTAATACTCTAAACCAGCATCTTCAATAATACATATAAGAGACAAGCACGTTCATTTAAATATTCTGAAATCACCATGCCCAGTGCAATTACCACTTGACCCTTGAAAAGATCTTTGCAGACAAGAGGATCTCATGTTTGTATCCATGGAGTCCCATTAGCATGTTGCAGCATGAGGATAGAAGGTTGAGCTCATCCAGGGAATAAGCCCATCAGCTGACAGAAGGCAGGTGATAAGATCTCACAGCAGATTAAAAAGGGAAGGGCAGTAACTCGTTAGGAAACGCAGAGATATCTGCTTAATTACTTGAAAAATGTCTGAGCCAGTACATTTTATGACACCTGGAGGGTATAAACATGCCCATAAATTTAATTAATTTTCTTTCTTCTTTCATTGCACCTGTATGGCCTCAAGGAAAAGAAGTCTAATGAAACTACAATCAGGCACTTCTGCTGGACTTCCACAATTCATTTGGGCAATATTCAGAAAATGAAATACTGAATTTCCCATCAGTTTATGGGGAGAAATGTATTTGGAAAAATTCAGCCCAGCAGTGAAATTATACCTATGTCAAATTGTGATCAATGACTCCCTCAGCTTTATTTCCCAAAAGAACCTAAACCTCTTTACAGATATATTAAAATATATTTAATACTCATAAATCTCTGAGGAGAAAATCAGCATGAGATATTATCGTTTTCTTGGAGGAAAATGTTATATGAGAACTAGAAGGGTTAGGGGTTGGTCAAACCTTCTAAGCAAATAATCCCATTTGCTCTCTATTACAGTAGCATAACCCACACATTTTTGTTAAAAATCTTTAAGTCTATGATATGATTTTATAAGTTACCAACAGTAGTAATGAGTATGCTTGAATACCCATTTTAATAATATTATATCACTTAATGAGTGCTATTTGCCAGAGACTAGTACTTTCTATATCTTATCTTGAATCCTCATAACAACATTGCAAGGAAAGGATTATCAGAATGACTTTCAGAATGACTCCCTAAGAGACAAGAGACTTATTCAAGGTCACATAGCTAGTAAGTGTTGAAACTTGGATTCAAAACCAGGTTCTTTTGGCGCCAATATCTGTGCTTATTTAAGTTTGTTATACGAACAGTAACGTCGAGCCATTTTTTTCCTTGTTAACTCAATGTCACTGAACATATGAAAAGTCCATAGACATACCTTATTTTCATAAAAGAATCTTGACATTATTGAGCTTTGAGTAGTGAATGATTCATTGGAGCTTCTGGACTTAGCCTGCTTTCTCAAGAATTTACAGAAGAAAACTCCAGCTGTGTATGATTCCATTTAACTTAATATATACTGTGTCCACTTGTTCCTACAGTAGGCAGGAAAGGGCTTCTTACTTGTACGGTATAGAGGAAAAGGAAAACACTGCATATTGAGCACCTACTATGTGCCCATTATATGCTCAGCCTTTTGCATGTATTAACTCAGAGCAAGTGGGTGATGGAGGTGACCACTGAGAGTCAATGCCCACTGGGAACACCCCAAGGTAATGCTCCCTCTTACCTTGGAATTCTGCTTTCAAAAGACACTGTGGTAAGCACCAAGCTTCACAGCCAAACGTATTTTGGGGTCATTTGAAAATTGCTATTAGATAAAAGTGAAATGAAATATTTTTATTTAGCTGTTATTGTCATGAAATACCATAGTGCTGTTTTCAGTTTTAATCTCTTGTAAATTCATTGGCTGTTAATGTTTAGTGGGCTCATAAACTAATTTGAATCGATCTGCTTCTGCACAGTCAAGCCCATTACACTTGTCTCAATTTTTTGCATCATGGCTCTAACATCTGGAAGCTATGAAAAGCACAACAGCCTGTCTAAAGAGACTGCCACAAGAAATCATGTTAAAGGACATATGATTAAGACTTGGCTAACCATCGGCACTGAAGCTCCAGCCATGCTTTCTCAGTCTCTGTATTTTGCATCCCAGAAAACATACAGGCCTAGGGATGGAGCATGTGTGGAAGGCAGCTCCCAAAGCCCTACTTGGGAATTGCTTTTCCCAAAACACATTCTTTTCTAGGTATCCACTAAGCCCTCCCTGCCTCCCCCGCTCCCTCCCTATGCCTGGTTTATCCTTCCAGTCCTGTTATTAAATTAGCTATGACTAGTTCCTCAGTGACATTTTGGACCTAATTAGGTCTAGCTGACAAATTTCTGTGGCAGAGTCAGAAATAACTTTTGTATTCAAATTCTCGACCATCATGCATGTCTCAGTATGACTCCATGCCTTTGTGCTTTTTCTAATCATTATTCTTTGAAGAAGCTAGTAAACAAGTAATTCTGCCTTTGAAAGTGGGACATTTAAAAAAGAGCCAACCTGAAATTTTATGCCAGCCATAGCACGGGGGAATTAAGGTACCAGATTTTGCATGCATTTTAAACCTTGATTTAGTTTAACATATGTTTGCATTTCTTGCCATTTAAAATATATCCTTTATACATGGAGCTTTTGTGGATTACATGGCTTAAAGGTGGCGGGAATGGTCTTTGCAGTCAGACTGCCTGCCCTGACTAAACCACTTAGCTAACAGTGTGACCTTGGGAAATTCTCAACCTCCTTAGCCTGATTCCTCATTTGTCAGACTGTATCTCATAAGATTCTTGTGAACATTAAAAGACTTAAAAAAGTATAACAATAGGTGACACAAGGTGTGTGCTGAACAAATTTTATTTATTATTATAACTATGCATTTGCTAGTTCTTAAAATAGCATTCTTATTCACAACCAAGTGCTATCTTCCAGTTGAGGAAAATAAAAAATTATAGAAAAGGAGTAAAAGTGACATATATTGATATTTCCCTTGAGCCTACCACTAAGAGGCAATCTATGTTACCATTTTCATCTGTTTTATTCCAGTTTCTAACTTAAACTCTTCCACTTATTATCAGTGTAACCTTGAGCAAATAACTTAACTTCTAAACCTTGGTTATCATGTCTGTAAAATGAAGATGTTTATAACACCTACTTCAAAGGACTATTGTGACGATTAATTGAGATAACACATGTAAACTGCTTAGCTGGGTACTTGGCCTATGTTTAGGTTGAAATACCTGAATCGCTAGTATTCACTATTTTTGACCCATGAAAAAGGCAATTTCATTCAGTTCAACCTAATGTGAAGAGCTCAATATATATTAGCTTTCATGATAAGGCTGTGCGGGGTTGTGTTGATATACAAACGATTACCCTAGGGCCTCGGCCCACAGGGAGGCCACAGTCCTGTAGGCAAGAGAAAATATTCACTTAAAATCAAGCAAGCAAACATCTCTAATGCAAAACTGGTGTATGCCCTAACACAGGCACATGTTCAGTAGTAGATGACTGCAGTGGAGGTAGACCGCAGTGTCTGGAAAGATTCAGGGCAGCTATGTGGTAAAGGTGATATCTGAGCTGGGCTTGGAGCCATGCCTAGTGTCTCCACCTACCAAAATGTGAGAAAAGGGCATTTTAGGTAGAGAGAACGTTTGGAGCAAAGAGAGAGCAGTAGCTACATACACAGTATGTCATTCATTTGGTCAGAACGTAAGGTGCGTGAGGACTGGAGGTCCTCACTGAGCACAGTACCAGGCCCTTGGCTGGCACCTGGTACACACTTGAACCAGTGCATGCATACTGTTTCTCAGGTCACCCACCAAGTCTGGACTGCATCCCTCCTGGGGACTTGCATGGTGGCCTGTACTTCGAACACGCTAACACTTCTACTTTTCATTTTACCTGTCTGTTCCTCTATACCTGCCTCCTAACCCCTCCAGAATGAAAGCTGTGTCAGGTGAGGACTATATAACTTACTCGTTGAAAGTGGGTTGAGAGATATGTATAAACCTGCTTCTGAATCCTGGTTCTGCCATTTAGAACTTGAGTGACTTTGGATGAGTTGCTTCATCCAGCTCTCAGCATCCTCATCTGTACAATGGGGATAATAACAAAGCCTAATATCTAAGATTGTTATGAGAATTAAATGGCTTAGCATAGGTAGAGTTCTTAGCATAGGACCAGGAATGTAATGGAAGCATCATAAGCATTCATTAAAATTTTGCTCTTAGTCACAGTCATACCCCTAGAATCCCATACAACCATGCACTACCAAGCACATAATAAGCGTGCCAGATATTGCCAGATGATTGAAAAATGCCCATGGACATGAAGAAGATGTGGGTGAAGAAAACATGTCCAGACATACAGGATGGCCTCTTCAACTTGGGATTAAAGTGGCAAAAATAATATTCAAAATATCCAAGTAGTATATTTGATAAGTCAGATATTAAATATAGCATACTCTTTTTATTGTCTAAGGAAGTTAATGATACATCATGTAAATTTCTTACCTAGTCATGTTATTTGTAATACATTTCATTTGTAAAATTATTCCAATAATTTCCAAATAGTATATTGACTAGTGCGCTGGTTCCGATCTTCCATTTGATACTTTTGCCAGCAGCTAAATGATAACCCTGTTTGCTTTATGACTTGACATGGGGAACTACATCAAATTTCCAACAACTTGCTCTGAACTGATAGCCATTAAGTGATTGGGGATGAAGAATGTTGTAGTGATAAAAGCCAATAGAACACAGTCACTTACATAATTTAGAGGAGGGGGTAAGTGACTGGACAGATTCCATCTATGGCCTGAGTCTGGGGAATGGAAAGACCAACGGTGCTTTTTAGAATAGGAGCAAAAGAAGTGGTGGGTGAGAAAAGATGATTATCAGAATTCATTTTGGGGCACACTGAGTTATAGGTATAGTAGAAAGCTCAACATTTAGTCCTGAAACTCAGAAAGAAACTGAAGATGTAAGATGGGCTTTAATTTCATTTTAAGAGAAGGGACTCTTGAGTCAATGCTTCTGTAACTTCAGCATACTCTGGAATAACCTGCAGGTGATGTTAAAAGGCAGGCTTCTGGGTCTTATCTTTCCAGATGCTGATCAATAGGGTAGGTCTGGAGAGGAACCAAAGAATATGCAGTTTGAAAAATTAGCTTAAATGACTCCACTGTGACTTTGGACAAGTCATTTATTCTGATTTCAGTTTTTGCCCTTATTAAATGGGAAAAATATCTAACTTTGGTATGGTAGAAATGAGGAGAGAAAGTACAAGGAAAGCAGCTTGTGATGCAGGTGGCTTATAAGCAGGCTGTAGTTTGGAAATTGTGTGTATGGGGGGGTGGGGTCATATAAATTGAGGAAGTAAAGAGTTTCTGGGAGGAAGTATGGTCATCACATTGTATCCTGTACGGTATTGCAAGTTGGTCAAAAAAGGAGAGAAATGAGAAAAGACTGCTGAATTTAACAAGTGGAAGTCATGGATGAGAGAATTGTTTACGTGGACAAGAGACTAGGGAGTGAGGGGATTGAGAGGAGGGTAATGAGTGTCCTTTACTGGTTTAAGAATATAAGAATTTTTAATGACATGAAAGAACACTAGTTATGTGTTCTTAAGTAAGATATAGTATAAATCGGAATGACCCTATTTTTTGTTTAAAAAACATTTGCACGCATAAAGGGTAGATGGATACGTTCTAAAATGATGCATAGGTTATATCTAGGTAGTTGCATTAGGGTGATAATTTCATCCTTTGGCTTAACTGTATTTGCTAACTTGTCTATAACTGACATATCGGTTATAACAAAAAATAAAATAATAAACATTGTTCTTGAACGATGTGAATGGACTGAGAAAGATTGGTATCTCTGGGGGTAATGGGACTGAAAAAAAGGGCCCTATTGTTTAAGATCAGAGGATATGTTTCTTGCTTGTTACACAAGGTAGAGGCAGAGTGAGGTGGGGATAAAATCCTGGGAGAATCAATTTGAGATTGTGTCAGATTAAGGGGTGAGCCCTTGGAATGGAGAAGGCAGCCATCTTATGAAAGAATGGGGAGAGAATTAATGAAAATAATAATGACAGCTTGTGGAATAAAGGTATTATTTACATGGGAATTTTGAAAACGTTAGTTCAGTTGTTTTGGGATGCTTTTATTAGATACCAAAGTTATGGATTTGATCCCTAATAGGCCAGTTAACTTCTTCCCATTTCTATAGGCTAAATAATTTAATGTTAGACTCCTGTTTTATAGAAAGATGTCGAGGGTCATAGGGATGACGTGCAAGAGAGGATGCATGGGTCTCTGAAAACGTACTGGCATCATGCAAGGAAATCTCATGGATGTGCAGTTGCTGAAGTGCTCTAGTCTGACACAGCACCTAACATTACCTGGAGATCTGATGAGTCTGGGTTTGAGAATATAAAACCCAAAACCGAGGCTCATGTTCTGGGAGCTGCTCTCCCTGAAAAGGACTGCCATCAAATGTTTGCCTATCGAGATCTAAGAAACACATTTTGAAGAAAATTGATTCTTATCTGGACACTTATACATGCATTGGTCACTGATTTCTAAGACTGATAATTCAGGACACATCTCCAAAGTAATGAGTCTCAGTTTCCTGGACATCAGACTGTTTCACCCTCTCTACACCCTCACCACACAGAGAACTCATCAAGAGGATGGTGAAACACAGTCCCCTGAGAAACAGTTGTTTGGGTAGCTTCTGTGGTCAGACATTTGTTGGTCCATAAAGATTTTACTAAATAGGATTTGATTCAGTTTCCCTGCCTAGAATGCTGCAGTTTTAAGCACTCCCTGCTGGATTACTGTCTGCTTTTTCTTTTGAGGTATTGCGTGGTATTTAACAGAAGCTACAGGATTGCAATATGTTCATTTAATTATGCAAGAATAATGAGAAATTAAATTGCATCCTAATTCACATTTTACAACTAAGGCAGCATCTATTGCACTTAAAAATATGAATGTTTATGTCAGAAAAAATCTAGTTTGAGAAGCACCTCTGTGAATTGTTAGCTCTGAGACCTGAAGGCTTAGTTTCTCATGTGTTGTATGGTAGTCACTTTCTTTATAAGGTTATAGTGGGTAGTAAATGGATAATGCATATTTTCCATCAGTATCAACTTAGCATATAGTAAATGTTTAATAAATGTTGACTACTGCTTCTACTGCTACTATTACACTTAGTCCATGTACCCAGAGGATATCTCTAAAAAAGAAGATTGTCCCAAGGGAAAACACTAACTTATCATTTAACCAGAATATGAGATTTAGATGGGATGAAATTGGAAGACTTAGCAATTTCCCTTTAGTGATCAAAGATTCTGAATAAGAGCTTGACTTTAGAAAGGGACTCTCAAGGGCAGTTCTGGGATCAGCAGGTGTCACAGTTGTAGGATAGCACAGGATATTTACATCCATCTGATAGGTCAAAGGCAGGTGAGAAGCACCTGTTCACAGGACAAAGGAAAATGGAGTGAAAATTTTAAGAACGAACAAAAAACTTGCCTGTCTCCAGTGATAGGTTCTGAGTGAAAAATATATAAATATGCATGTGCAAGCCTTTTAGAGAGTTAAGACAATGTGGATTAAGGCTTCACACATGGTTTTGGAATTAAACACATCTAGGTTTGAATCCCAGCTAAATCACTTTACTAGCTGTGAGCCTCTGAGCAAGATATGTAAACTATATAAACCATATCTTCCTCCTTTTGTGGGAATTAATTTAGATGCTGAAAGCAAATTGGCAGAGAGCATGGCATGAGGTGAGTAATAAATATGTGTTTGTTGTATTTTTGTATATCTGGAAAATTTGACATTGGTGTGTATCCAGGCAGACAAAGTCTTTCTATCCCAAGGAAGTTCTCGTGTGTATCCAGATAAAATTGAGAATCTGTGTTCTAATCCTCAATTACTCTATTGATATAGAAATTTGAATAATCCAGAGGTTTTTTTATAGAACCCCTTCTAAATAATTAACATTTTAATGAGTTAAATAGCCACCAGCGACAATGGACAACCACAGACTGAAGAAGTACATGTGAAAAGGCGGTAGACACCACCCTTTGTGGAACCGGTACTGTTCTAAGCACCTGGCAGATAACGTTTGATGCAAACCTCACATTAATGCTTTAAGATAGGCAAATATCATCTGCATTATATAGACAAATGAAATGAGATTCAGAGAGATGAAGTATCTTGTCCAAAGTTATGCAACTTGTGAGAGGGAGGGCAGGATTTAAACTGGAGTCTGTTGTCTTTAAAGCCACTTTTTATCCCGTGTCAACTGTGTAGCATATACAAAGTAATATATTATGACTATATGATGATATCCTAGTGAACTCTGTAAATCTTAATTTGACTGAATTGATCCCAGATGTTAAATGCTAAATGTGATGCACTGTTCTAGGGTTTTCCCCCCTGCTATTCAAATGCAATCATTAACACAGTCAGGAAGTAAAATGTTGCATTTGAGATAAATGCCACGTTCATATTCCTTTTTCGCTCTCCCATTGTGTAAGGGAAGAATTTTGCCATTAATGTGACAAAAGTTTTATTTCTCAGGAATAAAACACGTGTAGATTCTTCACATGCCTCCAGGGCAATCTCGTACAGATGTGGAGTTCAGTACGCAGCAGGCGCACAAATGGCAGTTCCCTACCTAACTGTATTTCTAGCAACTTTACTTTCCTTATCACCTAAAGTGGTTTCTCCAGGCCACATCAGCCTAGGGGTGAAATGCAGGATAACAAACACTATATTTCTTTGACTGTCTGCCCATTCATTATTGTGTGTCCTCCATCATGCTGTAAAGATTTCTTCAGTTACTCCAAGGAGATTTTCTCAGTCTTCTCAGATACCAGAGACTGTCAGCTGCTTTCCTCCTTGTATGTTCTAACTTCCCGACGTGATGGCACCTTGGAGGCCTGTGATGTCTCTGAAGCTGCCTTCACGCTTAGTGCCTCCAAGCAAACACATGGAGTCTTAAGGATTCTGCTTACAAAGAAGCACCGATGGCTGGTTGTGTTCTTTAGAAATCCTGAAGCCGCAAAATTACTTCTGTATTTTTTGAGTAATAGGGAAAACCCAGTTCTTCACTTGAAGATTTTGCTCCATAAACTGTAATGGATCTGAGTAGGGGTGTGGGTCCAACTCCCTCCTCCCTGGGTCTAAGTTTCAGCCCTTCCGTCAGGTTGCAGTGTGACCATGGGCAATTGCTTAATCTCCCTTTGCCTGGGTTTCTTCATCTGTAAAGCAGGGCTAACAATAGTACCTAACCTCATAGGGTTGTACCTGGTCCAGAGTGAGGGCTCAGTAAATTTGGCCACTGTTACTGTTATATAAGTACCTAAACCAAACTGGCTCAGGTGTCCAGGATAGCACAGAGATTTTAATCTGCTCTTTCAGTTTGTGCATATAGTTACTCTGCCTAGGACTCAGCCTTGAGCTAGAGGATGCCATGAGTAATAAGCTCTTGGCTTTATTCAGAAATACCCTGCTCTCTAATTCTGTGTCACTAACCTTAAATTATGTTCATGTGCCTTATTATTCGTTCCTTAGGATTCACTCTTGCCTAGCTAGCTCCCAGTCACTTGAGCAAATCAATTCTGTTGGGACTGTTCCAGCAGGCGTCCAGATAGACCAAGATATGTCTATGTTTTTGAACTTTTGGCTAGAGTTACTTTTGGCTCAAGTTGCAAACCAGCATATTCTCTCTCTCTCTCTCTCTCTCTCTCTCTCTCTCTCTCTCTCACACACACACACACACACACAAACACATATTTTTTCAACATCAGAAACTTTCCATTATAATTTGCTTGTAAAACTAACTCTGGTATACTTGACTCCTTCTTCTTAAATCTCTTTCAAAGATACTTTGTCATTGGAGTTTCAGTAGAACATCATTGTGAGATGCTAGTCTTTTACATGAATCCTCCCAAATAATCTTTCAATGATGTTAACAGGTTCTTCTTGAATTACCTGAAGCCAGAATTCAAGATTAATGGAAACATTTATTAAAAACTATTTATATGACTATAAATTTATATGCCTATTTATATGACTATTTATATGCCTATTTATATGACTTGTAGATATAAATTTATATGCCTATAAATTTATATGCCTATTTATATGACTATTTATATGCCTATTTATATGACTTGTAGATAGCAATCATCTATACTTCCTTTGTTCTTATTCAAATACTGTATAAGTATCAGGCAATCCACACAAGCTATTCTTGCATCAACTTTAAAACATTATTACTTTTTTGTTTTGCTAGATGAAATTTGAATCACAATGATTCTTTTCTAAATGTAAAATTAAAACAACACCTCCAAGACAAAAACAGCATTATCCCTTTCACTGATAACTCATTTAAGTTTAGGCATTAATCTCTTTCTCTTCTCTTTCTCACTTTCTTGATTTTTCTTAATATTGAAATACTGATCAGTGCTTGCTTTTTACATACCAGGAAATTTTAAATCTGTGAGATCAGACTCCATTGTTATTTTGTGGACTATAAAATCCATTTATACAATCTCTTTTGACCTAACACATCAACAAAATTTCTATCTTGGTTATAGTAAACTCCTTGCATGTTTACAGAAAGTCAGATACTCCTGTGGAAGCATGGCTGTAATTTCTATGTTAGGTTATCCCAGACACTTAGAGTCATCACATCTTCCTAGAAGCTGAGAAACAACAATAATACTTACTGTCATTGACTGAGTGACTACTACATGATATCCACTGGGCTAGGCAGTTTACAGTAACCTCAAATAAACTAATAAGGCAGATAGTGTTATTATTCTAGTTTTATACATAAGGAAACCGAGGATCAGGGAAGTTAAATATGGCACTGGCATCCTTCATGTTCAGATGTTGATAGTTTTCTAATTCTGATAAGGCTATGAGGCTTGGATCAACCAAAAACATCATCATCAGCCAGTGAGGAGGACCTTCTGGTATCATGGGTATGTGAACATAGTGGCCAGACCAGAGTGTAATGAATGAGGTCGTCTGCTGTATGTGGTCAGCCCACCAGGTGTGGAAGCATTGCTCTCCCAGCACATCTCTGTTTGGCTGATCGTTGTTCACAACATCCAAGTTACTGCTGTCAGTGGAGTGAGGACCCTTCTAAGCAGAAAACTGGTAAAAATGCCTGAGGATGCGATGAAACAAAGCCTCAGACTGGCTTCATGCTAGATGAAAGAGCTGCACAGCAAGCCCATCAAGGTACTGTACAGATTAGATCTGCTCATATCAAGCAAAGACTTTGGGCTGGCAGCAAGTCTAGGAGAGTGGAAATGTTTCAAATGAAGAAGGGGTTTTTGGCTAGCAGCCCCATTTTGGATTGATAGCCTCACTACTAATTGATTGAAGGACAGTCAGTTCTGTGCTCAATATGTACATGCCCTCAGTTGATCCAGCATTGGCCTTTTCATCCACATCTGTATACACTTGATGTCATTTTCTCATCAAGTATGCCTTCTTTGAAAATAAAAGACAGCAAGCAATGCAAAAGCTGGAAGGAGAGGATTTCTTCACTGCCCTCTCAGGCTCTTAATCCTGTCTGTCCTGAGTGACTTACTTATCCTGTAAGAATTTTGATGTGTTTAGTACATTTCAAAGTTGTTTTCATTTATTTTTAAATGAGAACTTCTGAAAAGGATTCTGTTCTGAAAGAAGAAACAATTGGGAAAAAGCTTAGAGGTAGAGGTGCTAATGTGTTAGTCTGCTCTATGGGGACTGGGGAAGCTGATCCCTATAATATCATATCTTCCCTTCCCACTTCTCAAAAGTTTGCTATGCCATGACAGTTTGCAGAGACTTCCAATTTTTTTTTTGTTTTTTTGGGGGGGCTTAAAAAATATTCTTTTCAGAGTCTCAAGTGATCCCTTCACGTAAGTCATAGTGTCGTGTATTTCTGCATTTACTGTGAATTCTATTGGAAATGATGACGATCCTCTGAGAAGGGGCTGGAAAAAAATGCGGTGGTTTAATGCATTTTCCCTCAAAGTTGCTCAACTCCTGTGCACCTATGGGAATATGTTAATGACGCTGAAAAGTAAATTTGTTTCTGAAGAAACACTGTTCTGTGGTCTCTGGGAATTTAGTTTTTTTGTAAAGATGGCAAAGACTGGTCCTAGAATTCTTCACTAAGGCAAAATGTGGAATACAAATTGAGCAAACTGAGAATGAAATATATGTGATAGTACTAGTACTAATCCTAAAATGTGTAGTTTCTTTTTATTATTATTTTTCGCTGGATTATTGTACCTGTTTATTGTATTAATTTTATAAGCACTTGTAAAATAGTTATGAAAGCTTGAATCCTGAAGAAATAAATGACATCACAAGACATTTTTACTTCTGGACATCCCTAGGCCTAGCAGTGATGTAAAGTGCCAGTATTATTGTGGGAAGGAAAGATAACTACGGTGCCCTTTACTTCAGGTTCCAGTCAGCCCACCGATGGACTGTCTACATCAGACAGAATCCTAGAAAGTCTGCAGTCCTTGCAGGATTTGTTCCACGTGTAAGACCAGGGAGAGCTCTAGGAGAATAACTAGGCTGAAGAGTGGGTACAGGGCATCTGGAAGCTGGACATTTTTAAGGTTCTGGAAAGACTGAGTCAATAGAGTCGCATTTGAATGCTGACTCTGTATATCTTAGCTAAACAAATGCTCTAAAATTCTGTTTCCCCACCTTTTTTTCCTTTTCCTTTTTGACTTTAAGTATGTTTCCTCATATTTAAAATGGGAGTATTAATAATAATATTCCTGATGTATTTCTGTGATCTTCAAATCATGCACTATATAGGAACGTGTTTTTTAAACTGTATCAAGAAAGTGAGTTATTACTTCTAGGTCTGCCAAAAACTGAACATAGTTTAATGCTCAGAGCCTAGAAATACAGAGTAGTTGGCATCATTTGACTTACTAGTTGGCCTTGATAGACAACACAGCCCCATGATACAGTTATTAATCAATTTCAAAGATGAGTGAGTTTAGCTTTCTTTGTACTACATGGAATTCTTCCTGGAATGGATAACTTTTAACGTGTTATCCATGTTATCCATTTTGACTTGCAGTGGATGAAAGAGGTATTGTGGTAGAGTGGGTGCAAGCTTGGACTTTGGGGTCAGATAAAGATTAGTTTGAAGCCAGGTTCTCATAATTATTAAATGTGTGAGAAAGTACTCAACTCTCAGACCTTAGTTTCCTCACGTGTAGAACTAAGGTAAATATTCCTATCTTCTAGATTTTTTAAAGAGATATTCTGCATAAACTACCTGTACAATAAAAGATGAATACAGTGACCATACGGCCGTGACGATGAGCATAGAAGTTCATTCTAGTTAGTAAGCTCAGATGCTGGCGTAAACAGCCAGAGGTGCCCACCTCTCTAGCCAGTGGTGGCCTCTCAGTCCTGGATATGGCCTTCCGGGATATCTTGAAAAGTGCAAAGAACCCGTGAACAGGCTTTGGAGTTAAACAGCTTGGCTTCAACTCCTGATTGCCATTTACCACTGGTAAATAGTGGTTAATTCAGATAAGTGATTTATGTTGAGTATATTTCTGTGTGTCTTTCCAACAGACTCCATACTTTTCTAGGGTTATTCAT
Source organism: Leucopleurus acutus (assembly GCF_964270905.1). Classification (NCBI taxonomy): domain Eukaryota; kingdom Metazoa; phylum Chordata; class Mammalia; order Artiodactyla; family Delphinidae; genus Leucopleurus; species Leucopleurus acutus. Next base: position 99,298,218 of record NC_139143.1, on the reverse strand, counting down.
TATATCTTAGGGCTAATTCATCTCACATGGCTAATCATTAGCTCCTTGTGATATTAGTTCATTAAGTTATCATACATTATGAAATTAATTACAATTCTGAAAACTTCATCTCTTATTAAATTACAGTACCTTTCACAGAGGGCAGGTAAATAAACAGGTTAACCCCTGAGTGGTACTTGTCCAGTTCAGGCCAGTGAGCTGTACAGATTGAAGGAGGGCAAGCTCCCAGTATCTGTTAGCCCTCAATGGCATTTGTTCTTTCTCCACTATCTTGGACACTGCTAAGCTGTGGAAGGCATACTGTTGCCAAAGAGAATGAAATGAAATTAATATGTGGCTACAATAGAAGAAACACATGTAGTCCATAGATTGACCCCTTCATTAGGAATCCTCAAATGAAATCAGTCTAGAGACTTACCAGGCATTTCCCTTATATCTGTGGTAATCTGTACTGTGGATGATTTTCCTGGAGAAGGAAAGAAAGTAAAGACCTCTTGATTCAAAAACTGGCTATCACCCTGCTGTTGTGTGAACATTCAACAGACCAAATTCCAGGATTAGTCTCATTTGGTTTTTATTCCTGTTGAGTCAAGGTGAATAGAATAAAGGGCTACCATATGTAACCTTCTTCGTTTCCTAGCTACTAAAACATTTCAAGGTCAGATCCTTTTTACCATAATAATATCTTTTCAAGTGAAGGAAAGTACAGATCCAAAAAGACAACATATGAAAGATACTTGTTGCAGAATGGAGTTCTTTATATGTGAAAAAAAATCAACAAAATGTTGTTTGTACCCCATGCTTAGAGAAACTCTCAAATGACTCTGCTTAAACCAGTTTTTCTCTGCGTATCTTTTCCTACTTCAGTGGAAACCAGAAGCTCTGGATCTCTTGCCTTCCCTGGTTTCTCCCTCTTCTTTCTTTTTTTCTTTTTTTAACATCTTTATTGGAGTATAATTGCTTTACAATGTTGTATTAGTTTCTGCTGTATAACAAAGTGAATCAGCTATACATATACATATATCCCTATATCTCCTCCCTCTTGCATCTCCCTCCCACCCTCCCTATCCCACCCCTCTAGGTGGTCACAAAGCACAAGCTGATCTCCCTGTGCTATGCGGCTGCTTCCCACTAGCTATCTATTTTACATTTGATAGTGTATATATGTCAATGCTACTCTCTCACTTCATCCCAGCTTACCCTTCCCCCTCCCCGTGTCCTAAAGGCCATTCTCTATGTCTGCATCTTTATTCCTGTCCTGCCCCCTAGAGAAATGGAAATGAAAACAAAAATAAACAAGTGGGACCTAATGAAACTTAAAAACTTTTGCAGAGCAAAGGAAACCATAAACAAGACAAAAGGCAATCCTCAGAACGGGAGAAGATATTTGCAAACGAAGCAATTCGCCCTTTTCTTTCCTTTTTTTTTTTTTTTTTTTGCGGTACGCGGGCCTCTCACTGTTGTGGCCTCTCCTGTTGCAGAGCACAGGCTCCGGACGCCCAGGCTCAGCGGCCATGGCTCATGGGCCCAGCCGCTCCGCGGCATGTGGGATGGGGGCACGAGCCCGTGTCCCCTGCATCGGCAGGCGGACTCTCAACCACTGCGCCACCAGGGAAAGCCCCGCCCTTTTCTTTTAATAAATATTCTTGTGTTCTCTCACCCACTAATTAGTGTTACCATGTGCCTATATTGCTAACAGTTTAAAGAGAGCAGTTCCTTTGAAAATATAATCTCCTTTTAAATGCATCATCATTTTGAAGTGGTCTCATAAATTTTGTTGCTGATTTGGGATCTTAAACGGTGTATTTATTTATATTAAAGTCTGCCTGCTGTTCATCTTGAAGATATTATATTTGTATAGTTAAAAGAAGTAATGAGCCAAATTTAGTTTTCTTTCTACTCTGGAATGCTTTGCATCTTGTAATCACCATTGACTGCCTACTTACTAGTCAGAATCAGTGAAAGGAGTAGATGTAAAATTGCCCAATCTCATGTTTTATAATTTAATAGTCTAGTCAAAATGGAGGGTACTAATAGCATTCAGCTGCATGGACATTATCTGATAATGACAGTGTGTATAGCTCAGACTACAGAGGAGCAAATTAAAGTTGGAAGCTCAAATATTGGACTTTGTTTTGTTTAGAATGAAGTTTATGCACAAATCTCATCGGAATATGTGTTTTACTGTTTTGTGGAAATAATATAATTTTTATTAACTTTTAATCATTTTGATTGCGTTTACTTTCAGAGACCACTAACACTGTTTTACCTTTGTTTCAGGATTGTATGTGGTATAACTGATGCATTTGCCTAAAATGCATAAATATGAGATTATGAAAACATTAAAGCATACAGACCTGTGCTGAGAATAACAACTTTCAATTTCAGATTTGTATAAATCTGCAAAACCCTGGAGATAAAAGATAAGAAATATTACTAGGCAGTCAGAGACTTAGTCCACTACTTTTAAGCATTTGCACTTCTCTGTTTATTGAGCATTATGGGTCTCAGAAAATAATTTCATTGAGCTTAAATATTTCTGAAATGATTGTTGTTTTATGTGGAGTCTGTTAAACTCAGGCATCCCACTGGGGCTAGCCTTTGGATCATTCAGTGATATTCAAAATTTTAGGTCCTTAAGCAAGCATCCTTGATTATGGTTTTAAAAAAGAAATGCAATGTGTACAGTTTCAGAGCCCATCTAAAAAGCTGTACTGAGAAAATCAATCTTAACAATTGATAAATTGCATCCCCTATTGGAAAAGAAATGTGTTCATGGCATTTTGGAAAACATTCTGCATGGTAGTCAAGTTCTTTTAGTGAGTTCCCTGACAATCGTGGTCTTTTACTGTTCCCTACACTTAGAAGCAAGAACTCCTCCCCAGACAGCTTTCAAATACAGTGGTTAGGGAGTGCACATGGAATGGAAACCTTGTTTGTAGATTTTGATTATGGATTAATTACTTAATTGCCTGTTGCCTGTTTAGGGTGGTTAATGGATACGAACATTTGATTTTTGACATTTTTTCCCAGTCTTTTGCTCCCTTTTATGTTGAGTTCTTCTCACTGGAAGCCATGTAATGAGAATCACCTTTCCATCTCATGTTCCTGCCTTCACTATCGTCTGTTCTATAGCAGTATAAGATTTTTGTTTTGGAGCAAGAGGTGCATTAGATCAAAGGGCAAAGAACTACCTGCACTAATTTTGCTTGTGTTGTTCTGTAACTCTCTACTCTGGAGATAGGCCTTTTGGTAAATGATTTTTACCTTTATATAGGATGAAAATTTGTAATAGAGAAAGAATAACTTATAAATTTGATAACAATGAAATAATGGTCTGGAAATGTTGAGATGCTCAAGAAAGCTTTTTCACATTTTTTTCAGACATATATGGTTAATGAAAATCATATTTAATACTAACTGTATTCTTACTCTTTGCCAAGCACTGTTCTAAATGCTGTATGTGCTGCCTCTTTTGATTTGCACAGCTATTCCATAAGCTATTTCGCCTTATTGTACAAATAAGGAAACTGGTGCCCAGAGAGGTTAAGTAACATGCTTAAGGTGATACTGAAAAATGACAGAGGCAATATTTGAATCTCTCCTTGACTCCCTCTTAACAACACATTCTAATTCCCAGGAAAGCCCAAGATCAATTGGTCCCCATGGACAAAACATTGATAGTCAGGAATTACCACCTTCCATTGGATAAAGGCTAATGATTAAAACGAGGAGGCTGGTAGTGAACCCATAGCTTCCAAATTTGTCAGCATTGGAACTGCTCATGCAGTATCAGGCTTCATGTATGAGACAGAGAGGCAGGATGCAAAGAAGTGGGACAGGGCCTCCAGCAGAGCACCGGGGATTAGCACAAATGAAAATTGCCCTTGGGAAATAACAGCTAAATGTTACTGAGCACTCTGTATGCTAGACCCAATGTAATGTAATGCAATGCCTTATTTAATGTTAGCATCTTATAATTATTCCAGTTTTATCAGTGCAGCTACTGGGGTTTAAAATGGTTAGGCAATTTCCCCAGGGTTACATAGCTGCTGAATGACAATAGCAGAACCCAAACTCAATTTGTCTGAATTCGGAGGTCATTGCTCTAGGACTTCTGGTTTAGCCCTCACATGTAAAGAGTTTAGAAGTCATCATTCCTGTCCTTACAAGAAAAACCTGGACAAACTGAAAATCAGTGAGTTCTCTTGGACCCATAAGAGATGAGGTTACTAGGAAAATCACCACCCTCAAATCTAGAAAGACAGGCTCATTCAGGGAGAAACATGTAAGACTGCATGCCTGCAGTAGAAGCCACTGAAGTCATAAACTGGTAGAAACACTTCAAAATAATAATTTTGATGAATTACTTGGATGCTGAGTGTGGACTAGCATGAGTGTGAGAAATGCTGAGCGACCTCAGCCTCAGAGAGTCCCTAACACATTCATGGGCTTTACCTCCAGAAATCCCACCAGGTTCTCATGATGAACATTTTCGTCATTACTCTGGCAAGGAGTGATTCTTGTGAAATAAGCCCAGAGCTTTCTTCATAACAAAAGCTTACTCTCCAGGGAAAAGACTTTTTCAGGGCTTTATCTATGGCCCAGCTAAGGAAAGGGCATTCTTCCCATACCAGATCCCTCTAGCTTTCCAGTCACATCCGAAGTTGTCCACAGAGGTCATGTCTTCAAGGAAATACATTGGGAACACCGCAACCAGGGAAGGATATAGGGGGAAGGGGAGAAAATAAGATATGTCACTGGAGTGACTTTGGTAAGACCATAGCCCAAGTAGGAAGGACCTACTAAGACACTGAGATGTAATTGGAAGATTATGGATTACTCCCCCTCTACCACACCTTACCACCACACCCACAGGGCCTCAGTATAATAACTCTGGATTTCAAGTGAAAAACTGCAAGACTCAGGCTCTCAAAGTGAAGATGGAAGACCAAACCCATGATATCTATATATATTTTACATGCACACACATTGACACACACATACACACCTATAGAAAACATGAAACATAGCCCAACTTTTAGCCAGATTAACATAAATCCTCAAACTAAAGATTGATTTATGTCAGTTCCTGTTCCTGATACAATATGTCCATCTTTCAGCAAAAAATTACAAGGCATGCCAAAAAGCAAGGACAAGCAGTCTGAAGAGACAAAGCATTCATCAGAAACAGACTCAAATATAACACAGATGTTGGAATTAGCAAACAAGGAATTTAAAATAAATATGATCGATTTGTTAGGTACCCTAATGGAAAAGTAGACAACATGTAAGAACAGATGGTAGAGCAGTTAGAATAATGCCCTCCTTCCTTGCCATGGTGTCTACATTATAATCCCCAGAAACTATGAATATATTATCTTAAATGGCAAAAAGAAGTTTGAAGATGTCTTTAAATTAAGGGCCTTGAGATAGATTATCATGGATTATCCAGGGTGGCCCAGTATAATCACAAGGGTCCTAAAAAGTGGAAGAGGAAGGCAAAAGAGGAAGAGTGATGTAATGTGAGAAGGACTCAACTACCATTGCTAACTTTAAGTATGGAGGAAGGAGGCAATGAGCCTAGGAATGAAGACAGCTCCTAGAAGCTGGAAAAGGTAAGGAAATGGATTATTTCCTAGAGCCTCCAGAAGGTAATGCAGTTCTTTCTACACCTTGATTTTAGCCCAGTGGGACGTGTGTTGTACTTTTAAAATACGGAACTGTATGATAATAAGTGTGTGTTGTTTTTGGCATCTAAGTTTGATACAATTTGTTAAGGCAACCATAGAATACTAATGCAGGTGGGTAATGTAAGCAGAGGGATGGAAAACTCTAAGAAAATCAAAGGAAAAGCTGGAAATCAAAAACATTGTAACAAAAGTGAAGAATACTTTTGATGGGCTCATCAGTAGACTTGGCCTGCCTGAGGAAAGAATCCGTGAGCTTGAAGATAAGTCAATAAAAGCTTCCCAAATTGGAATGCAAGGGAAAAAAATGAATGAATGAAAAAAAAAAAAAACCCAAAACACAGAAAAGAACATCCCCAAAAGTGTGGGACCTTTTCAAAAGGTGTGCCACATGCATATTTGGATTAACAGAAAGGAAGAAAGTAAAGAAAAAGATCAGAAGAAATATTTGAAGTAGTAATTGCTGAGCATGTTCCAAAATTAATGACACACAATAGATCAGGAATCTGAGAACACCAGGTAGGATAAATGCCAAACACACACACACACACACACACACACACACACACATCTAGTTCAAACTGCAGTAGGTCAGAGACAGAAAATCTTGAAAGAAAGCAGGGGGATAAATACTATTACCTATAGAGGAACAAGTATAAGAATTGCAGTGGTCTTCTGGTCAGAAATCATGCAAGCCAGCAGAATATGGAGTGAAGTATTTAGTGTTGAAAGAAAAAGCAATCCGCCAAACTAGAATTCTATATCCATCAAAATTATTCTTCAGAAATAAAGAGTAAATGAACACTTTCTCAGACAAACAAAAACCGCGAGAACTCATCAACAACTGACTTGTCCCGTAAGAAATGTTAAAATAAGTTCTTTAGGGAAGAAGGAAGATGAGATAGGTCAGAAATTTGGATCTGCATAAAAAAAGAAGGCCATTAGGGAAGGAATAAATAAGGGTAAAATAAAGTTTTTTAGTTTTCTTATTCTTAATTAATCCAAAAGATAACTTTAAAGTAATAATAGCCACAGTGAACTGGGTTAACAGCAACTCCTTACTAAATCTTTTGGGGCTGGGGAATTTCAGTTAAAATTTAATAGTTTTCAGGCTGTGAGGTGGACCTTCAACTCTAAAATATTTTGGAAAGCCTTGGATCATTTGTGATTGACAGGTCAAAAATACAATGATCTGTTGTGTCTAGCCCATGTCATGCTAGAGAATACTAAATCAATAGTAATGCTGTCAGAACCAGAAATCAAATGCAAAATAGTTCCTTTGGCTTCCCGCATAATGATATTTGCTCTTTTGATAAATTACTAATGGATTCTTGGACAGGAGACCTCCTGGAACAGCCAAGCCTGGATATAAATGGAAAGGGTGAAGTAGTGATGTTTATTATACAGAAAAATTTGCCTTCAGTGAACGTTCTACACAAAGAATGTCCAAATATAATCACATTGTGATAGGATATTAGTAAGAAGGCAAGAACAAGCAAACCATAACCCATGATCTTTGAGCCCTACTAAAAGTTATCTGGAGAGCCTCATAGTAAACCCTTCATTCTATAACTGGAGCAGCTGAAACAGGGCAAAGCACAGCAGTGACCAAAACAACAAAATACCAATATTTGTACCAAGCTCTTCCCTGGATTAGTCATCCTATTTCCTCAAGACAATGTAGTGATTGGCTAAAGGGCATCACAACTATACCACATATTAATAAATTTGATTGATTGCTTGACTTGTTATAGGAGATTATTTGATGCCATGAACATGTTTTAGGGCAAGAAAGGGGGAGGTTCTTCGTATTACTGTCTTTAAAGCCTGAACTGACTAAGAAAACTTTTGACCACCTCCTCCACAGTGCCCATGGATGTATATATGTATGTGCAAACACGGTGTAAAGAAAAATACTATTGAGAATATCCAAATACCACTTAACTCAAAGGCTTTAGAAATTTGTGGCAAGAGAAAGTCTCCCTACCACTCAGTTGCACTGAATAGTATAACAAATGCAGATTAGCTTCTGGGCTTTACAGAATGCCAGATAATATCGTATAAGACATGTTAACAACAGTCCATGTTTGTTGTCTACAAAATGAACATACTTCAAGCTTTGGATGCACACTAATTCTAACCTTTCTGTACTTTATAAGGTAATTGCTGTATTTTCTTGCATGCTGAAAATGAATAAAAGTAGGATTTGCTTGCTACAGCAAACAAAATTTTTTTTTCCCTCTACCACTTGACCACCTCATTTACTTCATGTTGTGGCTGGATCTCACTGAGCTGCGTAAGTGAACATTTGTGCTTCAGAAATACCTTTGTTTTGTCAGATTCCCAAATTAAAGGGGAAAAAAATTTATCCTGAAGGATTAAATGCAACCGGGGAACAAAATAATGAAAAGCCTTATTTGAGAAGAAATAACTCTTTGGAATAAGAGGTTACCATATGTCAATATGTCATATACAGGGAAAGTGAGCTTTTGATTACTTAGAGGTAAGGTTGCCAGAGGGTTTCTGACTTAAATTTCTAAGTCTTGATCAGAGAGAACATCAAGGGGGTTGTTGAAAATCCTAACTTGTGAACTGGACTTTTATTCCTTTGAAAATTTATACAAAATATTTTCTGCTCACATTTATATACCATGTGGTATGTTTCTCCTTGTACATTTGCAGCTAGAATGTGCAGGTTTTATACTTGTAACATCAGAATTGAATTTGAGCATTTCTAGAAAAGGCAGTAAGTTTGGAAATGGAAAAGTGACCCTAAAAGTTGGCTCAAAAAATGTTTAAGTGCAAAAAAGACTGAGAAAACCTAAATAAACATGAATTGGGACTACTTAAATCAATTATGGTGCATGCTTAAAATGGAATTCTGTTTATCAGTTTAAAAGATAGAACAGTTTCTAAGACATATGGAATGAAAAAAACAAGTGTCCCCACTGTTAAGTACCTTGAGTTTTTCACTCAGTATTTTTATGTGCATATACATAGACTCTGTTCGGAATAATTGCATAACAAATTGGTAATATTGCTTTTGGGCAAGGGAAGGACGCTAGGGCTCAAGTGATTGAGAGATTTGTTTCTCACTGTGTGGCCCTTTGTACTTGAATCGTTTTAAGTGATAAGGCTAGGTAGACAGAATAAAAGAAAGAACTGTTCAGTTCTTTACACCTTCAGTCTTTAAATGTATTACTTCTACTCCAAGTTTCATCAGAACTTAGTATCATTTTGTCCAGTAAAGTGGAAGTGTGGATGTGTAATGAGTTAGGAAGGTTTTATTTTGAAATAAAAAACTAAATTACTAACTTCCACTTTGTAAATATCTTAGAGGTAAAGTAAACGTTCAGCAATAAAGCATTTTTCAATCTACGGTAATAATTGCCAGAAGATAAAAACATGGTACAATAAATAAATTTGAAAGATATACCTATTACTATTATACCTATTATATACTATTATATACCTATAATATACTATTATACCTATATTATACCTATTACAGTGTGTAGGTTAATACCTTCATATATGAGATTGTCTGTTGTTTATTTATATATATGTACATATATATATACTTTATGTAGATAAAAACCGATAAACAGTTAGTGTTATCTACATTTGGTTATCCTGTGGATACAAAATACTAGTTAAATAGATAAAACTAAAATTTTGAACTATTTTCTTTTCCTTTATGTTGCCTGTAACTTTAGAAACCCACGATTCTGAAAATTTTTAAGTGTTGACTATTTGATTTTCCCTCTACACCCCCATCACTTTAACTTGTTCTGAAATGTGCCACGTGTGATGCCTTATATTATGTTCTCACATCTGCTGCTCTATATAAACCAGTACTGCCGTCTTAGAAATAATAGACCCCCTTTCATTCTCTAATACAGACACTGTCATTATGTGCGATTATATTAGAGCTTTAAGTTTTTCTGTTTTCAGCTTTTCATAGGGAATAAATGATCCATTATTTCAGTAATTTTGTATATTGTTATATTTTTGAGGTTCCATTCTCTCTCTCCCCTTCCCTTCCTCCTCAGTCTCTCCCTTCTATTACCTCCCCTTCCTCTCTTCTTCCCTCTCCTGCTTGCTGGCTCTCTGTCTCTGCCTCTCTCTCCCCATTCATCGATCTTTGGAAGAAGGTGAAGGGTGTGGAGCAGGCAGCAGGACCTTTAGTGTGGCACATGCTGGGCAGTGCATCTCCTGCTGGAGAATTTAGCTGTCACTTTGGAGCCTGCTGAATGAAACTACTATGCAATTCACATACCCCAAGTACTGAAAGGGAAACTGCATCTGATGTCTGCACAATTTACTGATAAGATTTTATCTTTTCTCCCGCTGACACTGATAGGGCTATAGCCAGGTGGGCAGTAAATAAAGATTTATTATGGGCTGGATTTGTTAGCTAACAGTACTTTCTCAGAACTATATCAAAAAAAACCCCAGAAGTGTTCATCTTTCACATCCATGGAGCTCAGTAACGAATGGTATGGTGGGGGAGGGGTGGCTGCAGGAATTTTTCTATCTAGTACTTTTTTTTATTTTTTAATAAATTTTATTTATTTATTTATTTAATTTATTTTGGGTTGCATCGGGTCTTCATTGTTGTGTGCGGGCTTTCTCTAGTTGCGGCGAGCGGGGGCCACTCTTCGTTGCAGTGCACAGGCTTTTCATTTTGGTGGCTTCTCTTGTCGCGGAGCACAGGCTCTAGGCGTGCGGGCTTCAGTAGTTGTGGCACTCGAGCTCAGTAGTTGTGGCTTGTGGGCTCTAGAGCGCAGGCTCAGTAGTTGTGGCGCAACTGCTTGGTTGCTCCGCGGCATGTGTGATCCTCCCTGACCAGGGCTCGAACCCCGTGTCCCCTGCATTGGCAGGCGGATTCTTAACCACTGCACCACCAGGGAAGCCCCTATCTAGTTTGTTTTAAACCGTGAACATTCCTTACACAATCAGCATAATCTGAATAGATGGCTAAAAATCCAGGGGTTGATAAATTATCATCATGGCACCTGCATCTTATGCCTCAAGAACCTTAAGCAAACTCAGGGCTGTACTTGTGGATTAATTAAGTATGCATAATTTACCACTGCAGTTTACATAAGTGTAAGTATTTTTCTCATTCTGGAAAATAGGCATTTCCAGCTTCAGGAGAAAAATCAGAATATTGTTACACAATGAAATGAGCCATCAGCCTATTCAGCTATTATAAGGAAAAAAAAAAAATCTCTGCTCTTGCTGCCAATGCTTAGTTCTTAAATTGAAATGATCTTTAAAGTTTAATTTGCTTTTCACCATTTATATATACTTCCTTTTGCTCACATTTATTGTGTTGATTTTTACCCATGCTTGTAATCAATACTGTTTTCTTGTTCTAGATCGATGCTGCTATATTTGAATGATTTAGAGAATGTTCATCTAGGCATATACTTTCACTGCACTTATTTTAGGTAAACAAGGGCAAGAAGCAAAGGAGTCTGGAATAATAGTCATGGAAGCACATCAGGGTTTGAACAGCTTGTCACATGTTGTTACCCATGTACTTTTGGGTAAATTAGCCATTAATACTAAGTTACTATTTTGTCATCTATAATATGGGAATGGTAACACCTATACAACAAACGGTTGTGTTAAATGTTACAACGAATGTAAAGAGCCTAATTCAGAGCTGGGCATGTGCTAGGTGTTCAATAAATGATGTGAATTTTTTGTTATTATCTAATTAAAACATTTTTTTAAATAGACATAACAATAAATTGTAAATCTCTAAATTAGTAGTTAAAAACATTTGTTTCTATATGGTAATTTATTAAATTCTTAATATAGTAGGCTATAAAGTGTTTAGATACTGGTTACATAATGTTTAGTTGTCTATTTATGAATTTACGGCAAATTTATGCAAGTTTATGTGTAGATAGACAACCTAGAGGCATGTTAGGTATGCTCAACTTGCTTATATCATAATGTCAACATTAGAGTTTTATTCTTTTTGTTCAAGCCAAAAGAGGCCCTTGTGGGAAATGAAAGCTTAAATGCAGTTGTTCATAAGGGAATACTACTATAAATTTATTAATCCCTGGTTTACAATAGGGAAATACATCCAAACCTCAATTCATATAGTATGCATAATCTTGAGAAGTTGAGTTTAAATTTGATTTTCCTCATCTACTCCTGTTTCCTGTTATATGTACATTATAATATTTTTAACATCTTTATTGGAGTATAATTGCTTTAAAATTGTGTGTTAGTTTCTGCTTTATAAAAACGTGAATCAGTTCTACATATACACATGTTCCCATATCTCTTCCCTCCTGCATCTCCCACCCTCCCACCCTCCCTATCCCACCCCTCTAGGTGGTCACACACCACCTAGCTGATCTCCCTGTGCTACGCAGCTGCTTCCCACTAGCTATCCACTTTATGCTTGGTAGTGTATATATGTTCATGCCACTCTCTCACCTCGTCACAGCCTACCCCTCCCCCTCCCCATATCCTCAAGTCCATGCTAGTAGGTCTGTGTCTTTATTCCTGTCTTACTCCTAGGTTCTTCATGACCTTTTTTTTTTTTTTTTCCCTTAGATTCCATATATATGTGTTAGTATACGGTATTTGTTTTTCTCTTTCTGACTTACTTCACTCTGTATGACAGACTGTAGGTCCATCCACCTCACCACAAATAACTCAATTTCGTTTCATTTTATGGCTGAGTAATATTCCATTGTATATATGTGCCACATCTTCTTTATCCATTCATCTGTTGATGGACACGTAGGTTGCTTCCGTGTTCTGGAAATAGAGCTGCAATGAACATTGTGGTACATGTCTCTTTTTGAATTATGGTTTTCTCAGGGTATATGCCCAGGAGTGGGATTGCTGGGTCATATGGTAGTTCTATTTGTAGTTTTTTAATGAACCTCCATACTGTTCTCCATAGTGGCTGTATCAATTTACATACCCACCAACAGTGCAAGAGTGTTCCCTTTTCTCCACACCCTCTCCAGCATTTATTGTTTCTAGATTTTTTGATGATGGCCATTCTGACTGGTATGAGATGATATCTCACTGTAGTTTTGATTTGTATTTCTCTAATGATTAATGATGTTGAGTATTCTTTCATGTGTTTGTTGGCAATCTGTATATCTTCTTTGGAGAAATGTCTGTTTAGGTCTTCTGCCCATTTTTGGATTGGGTTTGTTTGGTTTCTGTTTGTTTGTTTCTTGTTTTTTTTTTTATATCTTTATTGGAGTATAATTGGTTTACAATGGTGTATTAGTTTCTGCTTTATAACAGTGAATCAGTTATACATATACATATGTTCCCATATCTCTTCCCTCTTGTGTCTCCCTCCCTCCCACCCTCCCTATCCCACCCGTCTAGGTGGTCACAAAGCACCAAGCTGATCACCCTGTGCTATGCGGCTGCTTCCCACTAGCTATCTACCTTACGTTTGGTAGTGTATATATGTCCATGCCACTCTCTCGCTTTGTCACAGCTTACCCTTCCCCCTCCCCATATCCTCAAGTCCATTCTCTAGTAGGTCTGTGTCTTTATTCCTGTCTTACCCCTAGGTTCTTCATGACATTTTTTTCCCCTTAAATTCCATATATATGTGTTAGCATATGGTATTTGTTTTTCTCTTTCTGACTTACTTCACTCTGTATGACAGACTCTAGGTCCATCCACCGCATTACAAATAGCTCAATTTCGTTTCTTTTTATGGCTGAGTAATATTCCATTGTATGTATGTGCCACATCTTCTTTATCCATTCATCTGATGATGGACACTTTGGTTGTTTCCATCTCCAGGCTATTGTAAATAGAGCTGCAATGAACATTTTGGTACATGACTCTTTTTGAATTATGGTTTTCTAAGGGTATATGCCCAGTAGTGGGATTGCTGGGTTGTATGGTAGTTCTATTTGTACTTTTTTAAGGAACCTCCATACTGTTCTCCACAGTGGCTATACCAATGCACATTCCCACCAGCAGTGCAAGAGTGTTCCCATTTCTCCACACCCTCTCCAGCATTTATTGTTTCTAGATTTTTTGATGATGGCCATTCTGACTGGTTTGAGGTGATATCTCATTGTAGTTTTGATTTGCATTTCTCTAATGATTAATGATGTTGAGCATTCTTTCATGTGTTTGTTGGCAGGCTGTATATCTTCTTTGGAGAAATGTCTGTTTAGGTCTTCTGCCCATTTTTGGACTGGGTTGTTTTTTTTTTGTTATTGAGCTGCATGAGCTGCTTGTAAATTTTGGAGATTAATCCTTTGCCAGTTGCCTCATTTGCAATATTTTTCCCATTCTGAGGGTTGTCTTTTGGTCTTGTTTATGATTTCCTTCACTGTGCAAAAGCTTTTAAGTTTCATTGGGTTCCATTTGTTTATTTTTGTTTCTATTTCCATTTCTGTAGGTGGTGGGTCAAAAAGGATCTTTCTGTGATTTATGTCATAGAGTGTTCTGCCTATGTTTTCCTCTAAGAGTTTGATAGTGTCTGGCCTTACATTTAGGCCTTTAATCCATTTTGAGTTCATTTTTGTATGAACACATGAACACCATGTGTATGGTGTTAGGAAGTGTTCTAATTTCATACTTTTACATGTACCTGTCCAGTTTTCCCAGCACCACTTATTGAAGAGGCTGTCTTTTCTGCACTGTATATTCCTGCCTCCTTTATCAAAGATAAGGTGACCATATGTGCGTGGGTTTATCTCTGGGCTTTCTATCCTGTTCCATTGATCTATATTTCTGTTTTTGTTACAGTACCATACTGTCTTGATTACTGTAGCTTTGTAGTATAGTCTGCAGTCAGGGAGCCTGATTCCTCCAGCTCCATTTTTCGTTCTCAAGATTGCTTTGGCTATTCGGGGTCTTTTGTGTTTCCATACAAATTGTGAATTTTTTTGTTCTAGTTCTGTGAAAAATGCCAGTGGTACTTTGATAGGGATTGCAGTGAATCTGTAGATTGCTTTGGGTAGTAGACTCATTTTCACATTGTTGATTCTTCCAGTCTAAGAAAATGGTATATCTCTCCATCTATGTGTATCATCTTTAATTTCTTTCATCAGTGTCATAATTTTCTGCATACAGGTCTTTTGTCTCCTTAGGTAGGTTTATTCCCAGGTATTTTATTCTTTTTGTTACAATGGTAAATGGGAGTGTTTTCTTAATTTCACTTTCAGACTTTTCATCATTCGTGTATAAGAATGCCAGAGATTTCTGTGCATTAATTTTGTATCCTGCTACATTACCAAATTCATTGATTAGCTCTAGTAGTTTTCTGGTAGCATCTTTAGGATTCTCTATGTATAGTATCATGTCACCTGCAAACAGTGACAGCTTTACTTCTTCTTTTCTGATTTGGATTCCTTTTATTTCTTCTTCTCTGATTGCTGTGGCTAGGACTTCCAAAACTATGTTGAGTAAGTGTGGTGAGAGTGGGTAACCTTGTCTTGTCCCTGATCTTAGTGGAAATGGTTTCATTTCTCACCATTGAGAACGATGTTGGCTGTGGGTTTGTCATATATGGCCTTTATTATGTTGAGGAAAGGTCCCTCTATGCCTGCTTTCTGCAGGGTTTTTATCATAAATGTATGTTGAATTTTGTCAAAAGCTTTCTCTGCATCTATTGAGATGATCGTATGGTTTTTCTACTTCAATTTGTTAATATGGTGTATCACATTGATTGATTTGCATATATTGAAGAATCCTTGCATTCCTGGAATAAACCCCACTTGATCATGGTGTATGATCCTTTTAATTTGCTGTTGGATTCTGTTTGCTAATATTTTGTTGAGCATTTTTGCATCTATGTTCATCGGTGATATTGGCCTGTAGTTTACTTTCTTTGTGACTTCTTTGTCTGGTTTTGGTATCAGGATGATGGTGGCCTCGTAGAACGAGTTTGAGAGTGTTCCTCCCTCTGCTATATTTTGGAAGAGTTTGAGAAGGATAGGTGTTAGCTCTTCTCTAAATGTTTGATAGAATTCGCCTGGGAAGCCATCTGGTCCTGGGCTTTTGTTTGTTGGAAGAATTTTAATCACAGTTTCAATATCAGTGCTTGTGATTGGTCTGTTCATATTTTCTATTCCTTCCTGGTTCAGTCTCGGCAAGTTGTGCGTTTCTAAACTTTGTCCATTTCTTCCAGGTTGTCTATTTTATTGGCATAGATTTGCTTGTAGTAATCTCTCATGATCTTTTTTATTTCTGCAGTGGCAGTTGTTAGTTCTCCTTTTTCATTTCTAATTCTATTGATTTGAGTCTTCTCCCTTTTTTTCTTGATGAGTCTCCCTAATGGTTTATCAATTTTGTTTATCTTCTCAAAGAACCAGCTTTCAGTTTTATTGATCTTTGCTATCATTTCCTTCATTTCTTTTTCATTTATTTCTGATCGTATCTTTATGATTTTTTTCCTTCTGCTAACTTTGGGCTTTCTTTGTTCTTCTTTCTCTAATTGCTTTAGGTGCAAGGTTAGGTTGTTTATTAGAGATGTTTCCTGTTTCTTAAGGTAGGATTGTATTGCTATAAACTTCCCTCTTAGAACTGCTTTTGCTGCATCCCATAGGTTTTGGGTCATCATGTCTCCATTGTCATTTGTTTCTAGGTATTTTTTGATTTCCTCTTTGATTTCTTCAGTGATCACTTCGTTATTAAGTAATGTATTGTTTAGCCTCCATGTGTTTGTATTTTTTACAGATCTTTTCCTGTAATTGATATCTAGTCTCATAGCGTTGTGGTCGGAAAAGATACTTGATACGATTTCAATTTTCTTAAATTTACCAAGGCTAGGGCTTCCCTGGTGGCGCAGTGGTTGAGAGTCCGCCTGCCGATGCAGGGGACACGGGTTCATGCCCCAGTTAGGGAAGATCCCACATGCCGCGGAGCGGCTGGGCCCGTGAGCCATGGCCACTGGGCCTGCGCGTCCGGAGCCTGTGCCCCGTAATGGGAGAGGCCACAACAGTGAGAGGCCCGCATAGTGCAAAAAAAAAAAAAAAAAATTTACCAAGGCTAGATTTGTTACCCAAGATATGATCTATCCTGAAGAATGTTCCATGAGCATTTGAGAAAAATGTGTATTCTGTTGTTTTTGGATGGACTGTCCTATAAATATCAATTAAGTCCATCTTGTTTATGTATCATTTAAAGCTTGTGTTTCCTTATTTATTTTCATTTTGGATGATCTGTCCATTGGTGAAAGTGGGGTGTTAAAGTCCCCTACTGTGATTGTGTTAGTGTCGATTTCCCCTTTTATGGCTGTTAGTATTTCCCTTATGTATTGAGGTGCTCTACGTTGGGTGCATAAATATTTACAATTGTTATATCTTCTTCTTAGATCGATGCCTTGATCATTATGTAGTGTCCTTCTTTGTCTCTTGTAATAGTCTTTATTTTAAAGTCTATTTTGTCTGATACGAGAATTGCTACTTCAGCTTTCTTCTGATTTCCATTTGCATGAAATATCTTTTTCCATCACCTCACTTTCAGTCTGTATGTGTCCCCAGGTCTGAAGTGGTTCTCTTGTAGACAGCATATATATGGTTCTTGTTTTTGTATCCATTCAGCCAATCTGTGTCTTTTGGTTGGAGCATTTAATCCATTTACATTTAAGGTAATTATCGATATGTATGTTCCTATTACCATTTTCTTTTTGTTTTGGGTTTGTTATTGTAGGCCTTTTCCTTCTCTTGTGTTTCTTGCCTAGTGAAGTTCCCTTAGCATTTGTTGTAAAGCTGGTTTGGTGGTGCTGAACTCTCTCAGCTTTTGCTTGTCTGTAAAGGTTTTAATTTCTCCATCAAATCTGAATGAGATCCTTGCTGGGTAGAGTAATCTTGGTTGTAGGTTTTTCTCCTTCATCACTTTAAATATGTCTTGCCACTCCCTTCTGGCTTGCAGAGTTTCTGCTGAAAGATCAGCTGTTAACCTTATGGGGATTCCCTTGTGTGTTATT
Organism: Leucopleurus acutus; assembly: GCF_964270905.1. Lineage (NCBI taxonomy): Eukaryota > Metazoa > Chordata > Mammalia > Artiodactyla > Delphinidae > Leucopleurus > Leucopleurus acutus. The sequence goes on along the minus strand of NC_139143.1, from coordinate 99,280,572 downwards.
TGTTGTTTTTCCCTTGCTGCTTTTAGTATGTTTTCTTTGTATTTAATTTTTGACAGTTTGATTAATATGTGTCTTGGCGTGTTTCTCCTTGGATGTATCCTGTATGGGACTCTCTGTGCTTCCTGGACTTGATTAACTATTTCCTTTCCCATAACACGGAAGTTTTCAATATAATGTCTTCACATATTTTCTCGGTCCCTTTCTTTTTCTCTTCTTCTTCTGGGACCGCTATAATTCGAATGTTGGTGTGCTTAATGTTGTCCCAGAGGTCTGTCAGACTGTCCTCAGTTGTTTTCATTCTTTTTTCTTTATTCTGCTCTGCAGTAGTTATTTCCACTCTTTTATCTTCCAGGTCACTTATCCGTTCTTCTGCCTCAGTTATTCTGCTCTTGATCCCTTCTAGAGTATTTTTAATTTCATTTATTGTGTTGCTCATCGTTGCTTGTTTCCTCTTTAGTTCTTCTAGGTCCTTGTTAAATGTTTCTTGTATTTATTCTATTTCTAAAATTTTGGATCATCTTTACTATCATTATTCTGAATTCTTTTTCAGGTAGACTGCCTGTTTCCTCTTCATTTGTTAGGTCTGGTGGGTTTTTACCTTGCTCCTTTCATCTGCTGTGCGGTTTTCTGTCTTTTCATTTTGCTTATCTTACTGTGTTTGGGGTCTCCTTTTCGCAGGCTGCAGGTTCGTAGTTCCTGTTGTTTTTGGTGTCTGTCCCCAGTGGCTAAGGTTGGTTCAGTGGGTTGTGTAGGTTTCCTGGTGGAGGGGACTAGTGCCTGTGTTCTGGTGGATGAGGCTGGATCTTTTCTTTCTGGTGGGCAGGTCCACATCTTGTGGTGTGTTTTGGAGTGTCTGTGGCCTTATTATGATTTTAGGCAGCCTCTCTGCTAATGGGTGGGGTTGTGTTCCTGTCTTGCTAGTTGTTTGGCATAGGGTGTGCAGCACTGTAGCTTGCTGGTTGTTGAGTGAACCTGGGTCTTGGTGTTGAGATGGAGATCTCTGGGAGATTTTCGCTGTTTGATATAACGTGGAGCTGGGAGGTCTCTTGTGGACCAGTGTCCTGAACTTGGCTCTCCCACCTCAGAGGCACAGCCCTGACGCCTGGCTGGAGCACCAAGAGCCTGTCATCCACACGGCTCAGAATAAAAGCGAGAAAAAATAGAAAGAAAGGAAGAGGATAAAATAAAATAAAGTAAGATAAAATAAAATAAAGTTATTAAAATAAAAAATTAATAATAATTATTAAGAAAAAAAATTAAAATAAAAACAAAACAAAACAAAACGGTCAGAACCCTAGGACAAATGGTGAAAGAAAAGCTATACAGACAAAATCTCACACAGAAGCATACAGATACACAGTCAAAAAAAGAGGAAAATGGGAAAAAATAATATATCTTGCTCCCAAAGTCCACCTCCTCAATTTGGGATGATTCGTTGTCTATTCAGGTATTCCACAGATGCAGGGTACATCAAGTTGATTGTGGAGGTTTAATCCGCTGCTTCTGAGGCTGCTGGGAGAAATTTCCCTTTCTCTTCTTTGTTCGCACAGCTCCCGGGGTTCAGCTTTGGATGTGGCCCCGCCTCTGTGTGTAGGTCGCCTGAGGGCATCTGTTCTTTGCTCAGACAGGACGGGGTTAAAGGAGCAGCTGCTTCAGGGGCTCTGGCTCACTCAGGCCGGGGTGAGGGAGGGGTATGGATGCGGGGAGATCCTGCTGCGGCAGAGGCCTGTGTGACGTTGCACCAGCCTGGGCGGCGCCGTGCATTCTCCTGGGGAAGTTGTCCCTGGATCACGGGACCCTGTCAGTGGCGGGCTGCACAGGCTCCCGGGAGGGGAGGTGTGGCTAGTGACCTGTGCTTGCACACAGGCTTCTTGGTGGCTGCAGCAGCAGCCTTAGTGTCTCTTGCACATCTCTGGGGTCCGCGCTGATAGCCGCGGCTCGTGCCCATCTCTGGAGCTCCTTTAAGCAGTGCTCTTAATCCCCTCTCCTCGCGTAACAGGAAACAAAGAGGCAAGAAAAAGTCTCTTGTCTCTTTGGCAGCTCCAGACTTTTTCCCGGACTCCCTCCCGGCTAGCCGTGGCCCACTAACCCCCTGCAGGCTGTGTTCACGCCGCCAACCCCAGTCCTCTCCCTGCGCTCAGACCGAAGCCCGACCCTCAGCTCTCAGCCCCGCCCGCCCTGGCGGGTGAGCAGACAAGCCTCTCGGGCTAGTGAGTGCCGGTCGGCACTGATCCTCTGTGCGGGAATCTCTCCGCTTTCCCTTCCGCACCCCTGTTGCTGCGCTCTCCTCCGCAGCTCCGAAGCTTCCCCCCCTCCGCCACCCGCAGTCTCTGCCCGCAAAGGGGCTTCTAGGGTGTGGAAACCTTTCCTCCTTCACAGCTCCCTCCCACTGGTGCAGGTCTCGTCCCTATTCTTTTGTCTCTGTTTATTCTTTATTGTTTTGCCCTACCTAGGTACGTGGGGAGTTTCTTGCCTTTTGGGAGGTCTGAGGTCTTCTGCCAGCGTTCAGTGGTTGTTTTATAGGAGCAGTTCCACGTGTAGATGTATTTCTGATGTATCTGTGGGAGGAAGGTGATCTCTGTGTCTTACTCTTCCGCCATCTTCTCCTAAGGTCACATTATCATTTAAAAGTATTATTTTTTATTTATGCTGAAAACTTTATCGCAGTAGCTGCTAATACTGAAATCTTAAATTTTGCTATCTCAGGGACCTTGTGTAATAAGTTATAAAAAACTCATTGAACTATAACAGAGGAACTGATTACTTCAAGGAGCTTTGCAATGAGTCTTGTAAAATCCAAGATCCCTTTTATGATAGAGGTGAATGCATTTGTAGTAAGTTTAATTTTTCATAACACACAACACTCACATGTAAATTGTAAAATCCGTTGTATGCTCCTTTCTTGGTGAGAATTACAGCTTTCAGCCAGGCATTGGGTTATTCCTAGGAAGGCATGTCACATATTCTGCTACTTCTCCATGGCTTTATTGATGTGGTTGTCACCCTAGAAACCCAGTGAATTCAGAGATGAAGCTGCCTTTCTGCTTGATTTTTCACAGAGGTACATTTCAGGAGACCATTGTGAGGCTCTGGTGGAAGAAACCGAAAGGGTAATTCTCCAGGAGAATAATCTTACACCTCTGAGGCTTTCCATCTGCACACACCTGACCAGCCATTTCCTGAATACTAAATGGGAAGTGTGGTGCCATTAGTCATGCCACAATAGCATCCTCAGTCCTACCAGAAATAAGCATTACTTGATTAGCCAGTCTTTTCTTTGTCTTTTTCTCTTTCTCTTTCAGTCATATGTTAAAAATGAGATTACAGAGCCATGAATGGGATAGAAAGAAGCCAAAGGGATCATTAATTGTGAGCACAGGGCTTAGAGTCAGATAGGCGAGGTGTCTCTGTCACTAAGGAGTTTATAACTTTGGGCAAGTGACTTCAAATACCGAAGACTCTGTTTCTTCTTCTGCAAACTTGGTGTAGTAATATAATCCACCTCATTTGACTGTTCGAAGCATTAAATGAGATGATACCTATAATTATAAGCATAGTGCCTTTCAGGGCGTGTTGGTAAATTCTAGATAGAGCTATACTTGGAAGCATGGACCTTCTCTTCTAATTTCTGTCTGGGTGCTGTGGGATTGGGTCCCAGTCTTAGTCTTTTCCCATCTCTCCAGTTCATGTGGTCACCTTTTTTTCTTGGCTTCCTGAATGTCAACATTGCAATGCCAGCCATCTGTTACTTAAACAAGAGGATCTTATTTACTCCTATCAAATGACACTTGCAATAAGAGAAACACTGTCAGCGTCAAGTGAAGTGAGGGTCTCATCTGTGGGCTCCATCAACCATCCTGGCCTTGAGGGCCTCTGCTGTCCTGTGTTCAGTTAAGATGTGTCTGATACCCACCTTTTCAAGTGCAGCCCAAACAAGGAAGTGAGAGGCTAGAGCCCACAGGTGAGGTTGAGTGGATATGGCCCAACCTCACCCGCTGCAACTGTTTATTTAGGTCAGTTTTATAGGTTCCTGCAGAACTTGAAATTGTCACTCAAAGTGGTCCCTGGTCATTGTAGTAGACTTTTGTCACTTTTTAGCTATCCTACTTGCCAGTGTACCTTACTATTTAAAGGACACATTCCACCGTGTGTAATATCATTAGAATAAGTACCCTGTCTCCGAGTGCAGATGTTAAGAAAGGGAAAGAAACCTTTTCAAAGCTTCTTGGCAGCCAGGGCTCAGTCATGTGACCTTGACGTGGCTAATCAGATGCTTCTGTTTGAGGCCTTGACTCCAGAATAAGGATGGTGAGGATTCATTCATGATCACTTTACTGATGCTCAGTGGCAGCATCTCATACTTAGTAAGATGTTCAAGTATATATCTTCTTCTATTGCTAGGGTGGGAGTAGCAAGTGGTGGTGAAGCTAGCTTTTGGTTTGGGAAAGTCTGAGATTTTTAGCTGCCATTATAAATTTGGTGCTATAGCAGATATGGGAGGTAACACAGAGTTAATCTTACCAAGGAACTAAGATTGTATATGCATCTTCACCATCCACTTGTCCTCAAGTCTTCTGTGATTTAAGGCAAACATTTTTCATTTCTTGTGGCTATCAGATTGAGTTCACTGAATCTATAATGACAATCACAATATAAGCAATTTTATTAACCTGTCAGTTATTATTCAGCCTTCTTATTCTCATCACATCCCAAATCCAGGAGGGTGTTAAAAAATGGAAGACAGTGTTTTTTTGAATCCAAAGTGCTGAATTTTATGTTTTCCTTTCATGAATGGGAACTGGGGTGGTTGTGCATGTATCTAGCTTCTTATAAAATTTTAAGAATGTTCTGATTTACTTCATCAGAAATTTAGCTATTGACTAATTAGGAGGTTATTTTGGGGAGTTATGCATGTATTTGAACCCATAAAAAATTACTACTTTAGTTTTTCTCTAAGATAGAAGTTCCCAGAATGTGCTGTGTTGATGAGACCACCCTAAAAAAGAACTCTGTTGTCAAATAAGTTTGGAAGGAAACTACATAAAATGTCTCCCTCTTGAAAATCTATGCTATATATTAGCTCATATATGTTATTATATCATATATATGTACCTATATATTCATTATATATTTGGATTTATTTTACATTGTCTGACCCAAAGTTTTCCAAATTTATCTGAGTACCAAGACCTTTCCTGTAAAATAACAACTGTGAACATCCCCTGGGATTAATAGTTACACTTTGTAACTATAGCGTATTAAGAGATATACTTTGGGAAATGTTGCCGTGATATATGTTCCTATATTGTGTTTCTTTATGTTACCTATTTTCAACAACAGATGTCTTGGGCTTATAAACCTCCATGGTTCACTTCTCCCTACTTAATAGTTGTGGGATTTTGAGCATGTTATTTAATTTCTCTCTGCATCAGTTCCTCACCTGTAAAATGGGGATTATGGCATCTGTGTCAGAGGATGTTATGAGGATTAAATAGCTCACATATGTAAATGCTTATACAAGTGCCCAACTTATAGTAAGCATTCTATAAAGGTTGGCTATTGTTATTGGTTGTTTGTTGTTTGTTTGTTTTTCTCAGGCCAAATTAAAGTCTTCACTGACATCCTTTTTCTGTGTGGAATCTTTTACTGAAGCTCTGTAACCTGTTGTTCTTTTGAAACCCAGTAACTGATTTGATACTTGCTAATTGTATGCCTATTCCCAGATTTTTCTATTTGGTGAATCTTTTCTGTTCAAGAAATGTTATATTTAAAGTTACAGAAACCAATGCATGTAAACACGGTGTTTACTGAATAGATCCAGCAGGGAATCATACCAATTCTAAAAACAGGAAATTACAGACATCAAGGCCACATAGGGTTAGACTGAGAAGAGATGTCTCCTTCCATTTCTGGGGCATTTCCTGCTGTTTGGTCTGCTTCTGGGCCCTTACCCTGGTTCTCTAAACTGACTGACTTTCTTTGTTCAGTTTTGCTCTTTCCTCTTATTCTTCTTCTCCATGGGTGGGCTTAGAAATCGCTGCTTGCTAAGGCAGTGATTTCTACCTGGACATCACTTGCCTCTGCGTCAGGGCTCTCCACAACTAACAAAGTCAATGTCTCAGTGTCTGAATTCCATATTCCTAGGAAAGAGTGTCTTAATGGCTCAGACCGGCCTATAGTTAGCTTCCCTGGCTCAAGTGTCCACTCTTGTTTCAGTTAGCTGTTCAAGCTGTAGCTTTATCTGGTGCAAACATGACCACTTAGACCAGCCTTCCTGCAGGGGTGGTAGTGGTAGTGGGGGAATATCCCCAACACCAGAGGTGGGCATAGGTGGTACAGAAACTGCAAAATGGGTATACATCCTGTCACCATCTTTGCTGTAAGAAGATGTGTCTTAGTGTTTTCTAAAATTCCTGCTTTCTTCTCTTCCTTTGCCCACCGAGAAGATCTAAAGGATGCCAGGGAGAATGTTTTATAACCAGGCAATCTCAATTTCATGGAAATTTTTCAAAAAAGCCTAAAAATCTGAAGATGACTTCGCTCAGCTTCCTTAGGTTAAAAACACAGTTTTGAGAAAGCCCCTTTACTCAGTAGGATCTGACCTGGGGTGAGGCTGAATACCACTACATATTACACTACTGGGCCAAATGTCAGTTGTAAATCCAATCTGGTGGCTCCTTTTTACTCTCCCAGCAGCCACCCTGCAATAAAGATTTGGTCTTCGTGACATAAAGTGAAGTTCAATGATAAGAGGTAGCTGATAACACTTGAAATTATTGAATTCAGGATCCAAAAAAAGAGATAGATGATAAGGGATTTATGTTTAGCCTTTTATTCTAAACCATCAGAATTAGCTCCTATGCAACCCGTTTTCCTGGCAAATCAACCATCTCTTCTTGGTGTGTCACAGATCTTAGAGAAGGGTACTCTTTTGGCTCTGTACTTTTCATTCTGTTTTATTTCATTTTCATTCATCAGGACATTTATAATTAAGTTTACCTGCCCTTACCCAGGAGGCAATTATTGGTCCAGATCATATTATAATTGTCTCAGGTCTTTACTGGCTTGCCTAATGTTTGGGAGTGGCGTTTCCTCCTTTATTTTAAAGCATTTGTCCTTTTTGTTTCAGTCTGACAGTGATATGTGTTGTTCTCCTTTGCAAACAAAGGAACGAACATCCCACACTGCATAAACATTTGTGTCACACTTTCCTCCTGAAATTAGTATTCTTTTAAACTGGTTAACACATTTGTACTGTCTCTGACACCTTTAACTATGACAAGTATGAAACAAAACAGGGTACAGTGAACAAATATATCACTTGGAGCCGATCAGATTAATTACTATTCGGGACAGTGCTTAGATTAATTATTTTGTTTGTGTAGTATGTTCGTTAAGTGGTTGCCTGATTGCTGCTCAGAAGATTGATTACTTGTTACATTTACCTTGTGGTTTCTGTGGGGAAAACATCTTTTAGGATTCATCGCTTCTAAAAGCCCAGGGGGCTTGGTTGACATGAGAATGCTCCAGTAAAGCTGTAACATGGAGAACAGGCTGTGGAAAATGTGTTCTTTAAATAAACACCTACAGTGGTGGCTAGAGTAGTCATCAGATCTGTTTAACATCAGGAGAAACAATCGATGATAAAATTGATTTAATACGCACTGTACAATCTGGAAACCCAGTGCACCACTTGGATTGTAAAATTGAAGTCCATAAGTACTTCCCAGGATTTTCTTGGTCTCCAGTAAGGTAAAAGAGCAAACTCTGTGAGTTTGTTATTTTACCTCTTGACTACCGTTGCATACCTCCCTTCCCGGTTGCAATCAGCTGCCTGCCGTTGCTGCTGTTTGAGTCTGCCCTCGCTCTGGGGCTCAAGAACCCCCTAGGTTCCTTCTGAAGAACCCACACTGCAGCTCTTTGAGGTGCTTGCCTCGCTGTAGGAAACTACATGGGGTTCTGTGATGCAAAAGAACACGAATTATCTGCCTGTGTTCAAGGGGTGGCTGCCCGCACTAGGAAAGGATTTACGATGATAGGATTTTGTTGCAATGAGGGATTGTAACAAATTTAAATAGAAAAGTACTTTTGAAAGAAACAAATGAGTTAAGGATTAAAAATAAAACAGCCTTTCCATTTAGTGAAAGACTGGACTAATCTCTCCATTTGGGGACCAAACAATACACTGCTTAAACATGATTGTATATTATACCTATCTGTGACTTTGAATGCTGATGGCTGTATTAGACGAACAATTATAGGACTCAGAGGGGCTTCATCTGTTCCTGCCAAATGTACCGTACCTTTGCCCAGAAGATAAAGACTAAAGATTATTTCTGTCTTTTCTACTCTTTGACCATATTATTTAGGCCTATTAATCATAGTCATAAAGATGTACAACAGTGACACAAAATACTTAGAAATAGGGCACTGAAAATGTTCAGGATCTTAATGTTATGTATTTTAAATAACATACATCCCATTAAGTTAGAAGAAAATAACCAAAAAGTAAAATAATGAAATGAAATAAAAATTCCTCATGTTTCAGTCACAGCCCTCCCTTCTGTGCCTGGAGAGTTCCAAAGGTAAGCGATTTTCAAACAAAAAGTGCTTTTTAGCATTTAAAATCATTTTAGATTTAAGATGATTAAACACAACCATATGTCATAATAATCATATGTTATTATGGCAAAGATAGCCTTCCTTTATAAAGGTACAGTAATTGCCAAAGGAGAAACAGCCTAGAGCGTAGGTATGGGGACATTGATAAATGAGAAGTTGATGAGAGATGGGCAGTTGTTTTTCAGTTGGTTGGCTTCCTACAGCGGTGCAAAGAGTAGAAATAAAAAGAAATGCATCAGCCCCGCTGCAAATGTATTTAGGGCCTTTTTGATTAAATTCTTCTTTTCCTCTGTGACATGAAAACTGGAACTAGACAGGAATTAATTCTTTAAACATTTTTCTTTCTCACTGACTGACTGCCCTGTTGTTTCTTTGTGTGCACCTAAGTTCAAGTCCAATAGGAAATTCTAGTGATTCAACTTTTTCAGCAGTCCCGCCCCCCCAAATTCCTTGTTTCTGATAGACCACTATCTTGGGAAGTGGGACTGAGACCATTATGGGAATAAAGTTGCCTATAAAACAAGTTTCCAAACTCAAAGTTCAGCATATTTAGAAATAGCCTGGAATCCTGAGAAATGAGCCCCGATTTTCAAAGCATCCCTGAAATCTTCCTCTATTGGCCTTTTCATACATTATTATATATTTAACAACTAAAAGCTATTCTAGTAAATAAGTTGCTTATATTTTTGAACTCTTAAGCTCTTTGAGAAAATTGAAAATGCATGTTTGGAACCTCATTGAATTGTTCAGAGCTGTTGTTTTAATTGTAAAAGCAGCATGTTAAATGTATCTGTGAGAGTGTGACTTTAAGTTAGTGAAACTGGTTTTCATGTATTGTTTATTGAAGTCATTTCATTACTTTATGGTCACACCTCAAACATTTAAAGGTCCCTGTAATTATTTGATGGCTAAATGTGACTGTCCTTTGAAAGCAAAATAATGTCATTGATCCATTGTTACTCCCGACCCACAATTTAGTTTAATTGCCTTTTCCCTTTATGAACACTGGCCTCTCATAATTTTCTCAAGTAACCAAGGAAATCTCTCAGGAGACACTATACAGGGTGAGAGTCCTGAAGTGTTTCCTGAAGCAGCATTTATTCAGTCAGTCAGTCAGTCAGTCAATGAATAAATGTATTGAATACTTACTAGATTCCAGACCTCATGCTTTTATTTTCTGTATGAATGAAAGTCATCATACATGCCTTCAAAGAGCTCAGGTTTTGTGAGAGGTCCTGTAAATGTGCAAGCAATTAAACACAAAGAGTGTTTGAAGTGAGCCTAACAGAGCCCAGAGAGGTTACCAAAAGCATCCCAGGGGAGGACTTAATGACAGCTCTCAGAAATGAAGGGCCAGGAGGAGGGTGGTCCAGGCAGAGGGAGCTGCACTTGCTGGAGCTGCAGAGAGAACCCTGCTCAAAGTGTTCCTTAAACCTGGAGGAGGAGACAGGGAGGGAGGCAGAAGAGGAAGGTAAGGCACAACTGGGAAAGTCTTTGGATAATTCATAAGATTGAAAATAAAAAAAATATTTTAGTTGCTAACTGTGAGAAATCACTGAAATCCACTTTCTAAAAAATGTTTCCAAGACTAGAGAACAACTTGGTTCAGAGAAGTATGTGAGAGAATTCTGCCTTGTGATGTGTGTCCATTTCAAATATTTGTTTTGTAGTTTAGGTATAGGTGGGGAAATAAGGATTTGCATTTAAAGAATGCATCCCATCTCTTTAATATTTTGCCTCAGTGTGTCCCAATCAGCTCTTCAGAAATAGAGAATTGCTTCCTTTTTACTTAAGATAATGAAAGGATACAAATCTTTGAGAGGATCAAAACCATCAATTTAGTCATTTTGGACATCTTAATAAATAGAGTTGCTACACAGCTGTTCTAGTCACTTATTTGGAATTGATTGTGAATATATCCAAAAGTACCAGCTTGACGCTACACTGCTAATTTGATCCCTGCACATAACTGCTCTACGGATGGTGGAGGATTTCAGGTGGAGGAGGGTTAAAGTACACTTTGCATGGGCCCCAGCCGGAAAAAACCCTTCCCATATGTTAGCCATGGAGGTGCAGAACAAGGGGGAAAACACAGCTCTGTGGCAAATGCCTGCAGAAGCAGGACAAAGGATAAAAATATAGATGCAGCTAGCTGGAATTTCCCAGAAACAAAATATCTTATTCTCCCTATGACCTCACAATGAGAAAGTATCCTACATTTCCATTTTAGTAATCCAGCATTCTTTCCCATGCTTCCTCTTTGTTTCAGTAGCCTCAGGCCTATGGTAACCCAAAGAGCCTTTTCCCCCAAGACTATTTCATTATTAGGACGTTGTCAGTGACAATAGGACCTCCATTCCCATTTTCCAATATTGAACAAGTGGGATTAAAGCATTATATGAAAGACATTGTCACGTTAATCCCTAACTCTACCATGGCATTTTCTGTTTTGCCCTGTATAGATAGGATCATCTACATTTGGGATTATAGGCTGAATTTCATTAAATTAAATGCTCTTCCTGGGATTGTATGCTCTTTTATTTAATGTTTTGCCCAGGGCTACTCATAATAAGTGTCTTAATGACTCTAAGAAGGGTTTTGGGTTTTTTTTCACTTTAATAGTAGCTGAGGTTAAAAAAAAAAAATGATGTTGCTGGGAAAATCATCATTGTCCCACATTAATATATGTAGGTTCATCTCTCTTAATTAAAGCATGTCACTGCATGTACTTCTTAGATAAACTGATTTTTTAAAAACTGAGTGAAAACAAAAATAAAAACAGCTTCATAATAATCTCTCTATATTGTATTTTACTTAAAAAAGAAAACAATTAGATTGTCAACTTTGATTTTTTTTTTTTTAGGGGCACACATGAACAAATACAGTTTATAATAGGAGTAAACACTCACATGGCAATTTTAATGTGCCAAACACACTTCCAAGCATTTATGTCCTCAAAAAAAACCCTACTTTAAGTAGCTATTATTATATCCTTATTTTCCAAATGAGGAAATAGGCACTGAAATTAAAGAACTCGCTTGACTTTGTAAATAAGCAAGTGGCAGAGTGGGAACTCAGTGAGGACTGGAACTCAGGGGTCCATCTCCACAGGATACAAAAGTCCACTTCACTGAATGCCTCTCGACTAGAAGGAGACTCAGACTCCATAAGTGAGCACTCTGTGGCCAGCGCAATCTACAGAGGAAAAGACTAGTCTGAGAATGTGAATATCTTCATACAAAGAGAATAAAGCCATTTTGTTGTTGCTGCTGTTGCTGCTTCTGCTATTGTTGTTATTATTCATTTATTTTAACCCTTGGAATGAAGGAAGCAAAGGGAAAAGGCAAAATACACAAAGTAAAGGAATACTTCAAAAGAGTCCTACAAATTAATCACCTCGGCAATAGGGGTCGTCAAAATTTGATTGGAATTTTGGATAGGAAATAAAAAAACATTTAGGAAATGCTAGTCTTAAAAAATACACTATAAAAATGGTTGGGGGAGACCTTCAATATGGCGGAGGAGTAAGACGTGGAGATCACCTTCCTCTCCACAAATACATCAGAAATACATCTACATGTGGAACAACTCCTACAGAACACCTACTGTATGCTGGCAGAAGACCTCAGACTTCCCAAAAGATATATATATATATTTCCCTTTTCTGAGTGTGCATGTGTATGTATTGTGTGATTTTGTCTGTATAGCTAGCTTTGCTTTTACCATTTGTCCTAGGGTTCTGTCTGTCCTTTATTGTTTGTTTGTTTCTTTTTTTTTTAGTATAGTTTTTAGCTTGATTATCATTGGTGGATTTGTTTTTTGGCTTGGTTGCTCTCTTCTTTCTTTCTTTTTTTTATTTTTAACTTTTTAAAAATTTTAATAATTTTTTTATTTTAGTAACTCTATATTATTTTACTTTTTTCTTTCTTTTCTGTTTTCTTTTTTCCTCCCTTTTCTTCTGAGCCGTGTGGCTGACAGGGTCTTGGTGCTCCAGCTGGGTGTCAGGCCTGTGCCTCTGAGGTGGCAGACCCAAGTTCAGGATATTGGTCCACCAGAGACCTCCTGGCTCCACATAATATCAAACGGTGAAAGCTCTCCGAGATATCTCCATCTCAACGCTAAGACCCAGCTCCACTCAATGACCAGCAAGCTACAGTGCTGGACACCCTATGCCAAACAACTAGCAAAACAGTAACACAATCCCACCCATTAGCAGAGAGTCTGCCTAAGATCATAATAAGGACACAGACACCCCAAAAAACACCACCAGATGCGGTCCTGCTCACCAGAAAGAAAAGATCCAGACTCAGGCACCAGTCCCCTCCACCAGGAAGCCTACATAACCCATTGAACCAACCTTACCCACTGGGGGCAGACAAGAAAAACAATGGGAGCTATGAACCTGCAGCCTGTGAAAAGGAGACCCCAAACACAGTAAGTTAAGCAAAATGAGAAGACAGAGAAACACACAGCAGATGAAGGATCAAGGTAAAAACCAACCAGAGCAAACAAATGAAGAGGAAATAGGCAGTCTACCTGAAAAAGAACTCAGACAGATGATAGTAAAGATGATCCAAAATCTTGGAAATAGAATGGAGAAAATACAGGAAACATTTAGCAAGGACCTAGAAGAACTAAAGAGCAAACAAACAATGATGAACAACACAATACATGAAATTAAAAATTCTCTATAAGGAATCAATAGCTGATTGATTAACTGAGGCAGAAGAACAGATAAGTGACCTGGAAGATAAAATAGTGGAAATAACTACTGCAGAGCAGAATAAAGAAAAAAGAAAAAACAATGAAATGAATTGAGGACAGTCTCAGAGACCTCTGGGACAACATTAAACACACCAACATTCTAATTATAAGGGTCCCAGAAGAAGAAGAGAAAAAGAAAGGGACTGAGAAAATATTTGAAGAGATCATAGTTGAAAACTTCCCTAATATGGGAAAGGAAATAGTCAATCAAGTCCAGGAAGGGCAGAGAGTCCCATACAGGATAAATCCAAGGAGAAACACACCAAGACACATATTAATCAAAGTACCAAAAATTAAATACAAAGAAAAAATATTAAAAGCAGCAAGGGAAAAATAACAAATAATACAAGGGAATCCCCATAAGGTTAACAGCTGATCTTTCAGCAGAAACTCTGCAAGCTAGAAGGTAGTGGCAGGTCATATTTAAAGTGATGAAAGGGAAAAACCTACAACCAAGATTACTCTACCCATCAAGGACCTCATTCAGATTTGACAGAGAAATTAAAACCTTTAAAGACAAGCAAAAGCTAAGAGAATTCAGCACCACCAAACCAGCTTTACAACAAATGTTAAAGGAACTTCTCTAGTCAGGAAACACAAGAGAGGGAAAAGACCTACAATAACAAACTCAAAACAATTAAGAAAATGGTAATAGGAACATACATATCGATAACTACCTTAAATGTAAATGGATTAAATGCTCCAACCAAAAGATGTAGACTGGCTGAATGGATAAAAAAAACAAGACCTGTATACATGTTGTCCACAAGAGACCCACTTCAGACCTAGGGACATATAAAGACTGAAAGTGAGTGGATGGAAAAAGATATTCCATGCAAATGGAAATCAACAGAAAGCTGGAATAGCAATTCTCATATCAGACAAACCAGACTTTAAAATAAAGACTATTACAAGAGACAAAGAAAGACACTACATAATGATCAAGGGATTAATACAAGAAGAAAATATAACAACTGTAAATACTTATGCACCCAACATAGGAGCACCTCAATACATAAGGCAAATGCTAACAGCTACATAAAAGGGGAAATCGACAGTAACACATTCATAGTAGGGGACTTTAACACCCCACTTTCACCAATGGACAGATCATCCAAAATGAAAATAAATAAGGAAACACAAGCATTAAATGATACATTAAACAAAATGGGCTTAATTGATATTTATAGGACATTCCATCCAAAAACAACTGAATACACTTTCTTCTCAAGTGCTCATAGAACATTCTCCAGGATAGATCATATCTTGGGTCACAAATGAAGCCTTAGTAAATTTAAGAAAATTGAATCATATCAATATCTTTCCTGACCACAGTGCTATGAGACTAGATATCAATTACAGGAAAAGATCTGTAAAAAATACAAACACATGGAGGCTAAACAATACACTAGTAAATAACCAAGAGACCACTGAAGAAATAAAAAAGTACCTAGAAACAAATGACAATGAAAATACGATGACCCAAAACCTAGGGATGGAATGGAGCAAAAGCAGTTCTAAGAGGGAAGTTTATAGCAATACACTCCTACCCCAAGAAACCCAAAACATCTCAAATAAACAACCTAACCTTACACCTAAAGCAATTAGAGAAAGAAGAACAAAAAAAACCCCAAAGTTATCAGAAGGAAAAAAATCATAAAGATCAGATCAGAAACATATGAAAAAGAAATGAAGGAAACAGTAACAAAGATCAATAAAACTAAAAGCTGGTTCTTTGAGAAGATAAAATTGATAAACCGTTAGCCAGACTCATCAAGAGAAAAATGGAGAAGACTCAAATCAATAGAATTAGAAATGAAAAAGGAGAAATAACAACTGACATTGCAGAAATACAAAGGATCATGAGAGATTACTACAAGCAAGTATATGCCAATAAAATGGACAACCTGGAAGAAATAGACAAATTTTTAGCAAAGCACACCCTTCCAAGACTGAACCAGGAAGAAATAGAAAATATGAACAGACCAATCACAAACACTGAAATTCAGACTGTGATTAAAAATCTTCCAACAAACAAAAGCCCAGGACCAGATGGCTTCACAGGTGAATTCTATCAAACATTTAGGGAAGAGCTAACACCTTTTGTTCTCAAACTCTCCAAAATACAGCAGAGGGAGGAACACTCCCAAACTCATTCTACAAGGCCACCATCACCCTGATACCAAAACCAGAAAAAGATGTCACAGAGAAAGAAAACTACAGGCCAATATCACTGATGAACATAGATGTAAAAATCCTCAACAACACACTAGCAAATAGAATCCAACAGCACATTAAAAGGATCATACACCATAATCAACTGGGGTTTATCCCAGGAATGCAAGGATTCTTCAATATACACAAATCAATCAATGTGATACACCGTATTAATAAATTGAAGGAGAAAAACCATATGATCATCTCAATAGATGCAGAAAAAGCTTTCAACAAAATTCAACACCCATTTATGATAAAAACCCTCCAGAAAGTAGGCATAGAGGGAACTTTCCTCAACATAATAAAGGCCATATATGACAAACTCACAGCCCACATCATTCTCAATGGTGAAAAACTGAAACCATTTCCACTAAGATCAGGAACAAGACAAGGTTGCCCACTCTCACCACTCTTATTCAACATAGTTTTGGAAGTTCTAGCCACAGCAATCAGAGAAGAAGAAGAAATAAAAGGAATCCATATCAGAAAAGAAGAAGTAAAGCTGTCACTGTTTGCAGGTGACATGATACTATACATAGAGAATCCTAAAGATGCTACCAGAAAACTACTAGAGCTAATCAATGAATTTGGTAAAGTAGCAGGATACAAAATTAATGCACAGAAATCTCTTGCATTCCTATACACTAATGACGATAAATCTGAAAGAGAAATTAAGGAAACCCTCCCATTTACCATTGCAACAAAAATAATAAAATACCTGGGAATAAACCTACCTAAGGAGACAAAAGACCTGTATGCAGAAAACTATAAGACACTGATGAAAGAAATTAAAGATGATACAAACAGAGAGAGAGATATACCATGTTCTTGGATTGGAAGAATAAAACTGTGAAAATCACTGTACTACCCAAAGCAATCTATAGATTCAGTGCAATCCCTGTCAAGCTACCAATAGCATTTTTCGCAGAAGTAGAACAAAAAATTTCACAGTTTGTATGGAAACACAAAAGACCCCGAATAGCCAAAGCAATATTGAGAAAGAAAAACGGAGCTGGAAGAATCAGGCTCCTGGACTTCGGACTATACTGTACAAAGCTACAATAGTCAAGACAGTATGGTACTAGCACAAAAACAGAACTATAGATCAATGGAACAGGATAGAAAGCCCAGAGATAAACCCACACACATATGGTCACCTTATTTTTGATAAAGGAGGCAAGAATATACAATGGAGGAAAGACAGCCTCTTCAATAAGTGGTACTGGGAAAACTGGACAGGTACATGTAAAAGAATGAAATTAGAACACTCCCTAACAGCATACACAAAAATAAACCCTAAAATGGATTAAAGACCTAAATGTAAGGCCAGACCCTATAAAACTTTTAGAGGAAAACATACGCCCAATACTCTATAACATACATCACAGCAAGATCCTTTTTGACCTACCTCCTAGAGAAATGGAAATAAAACCAAAAATAAACAAATGGAACCTAATGAAACTTAAAAGCTTTTGCACAGCAAAGGAAAACATAAACAAGATGAAAAGACAACCCTCAGAATGGGATAAAATATTTGCAAATGAAGCAACTGACAAAGGATTAATCTCCAAAATTTACAAGCAGCTCATGCAGCTCAATATCAATAAAACAAACAACCCAATTCAAAAATCGGCAGAAGACCTAAATAGACATTTCTCCAAAGAAGATATACAGATTGCCAACAAACACATGAAAGGATGCTCAACATCACTAATCATTAGAGAAATTCAAATCAAAACTACAGTGAGGTATCACCTCACACCAGTCAGAATGGCCATCATCAAAAAATCTAAAAACAATAAATGCTGGAGAGGGTGTAGAGAAAAGGGAACCCTCTTGCACTGTAGGTGGGAATGTAAATTGATACAGCCAGTGTGGAGAACAGTATGGCGGTTCCTTAAAAAATTAAAAATAGAACTACCATACGACCCAGTAATCCCACTACTGGGCATATACCCTGAGAAAACCAAAATTCAAAAAGAGTCATGTACCACAATGTTCACTGCAGCTCTATTTACAATAGCTAGGACATGGAAGCAACCTAAGTGTCCATCGACAGATGAATGGATAAAGAAGATGTGGCACATATATACAATGGAATATTACTCAGCCATAAAAAGAAATGAAATTGAGTTATTTGTAGTGAGGTGGATGGACCTAGAGTCTGTAATACAGAGTGAAGTAAGAAAGAGAAAAACAAATACCATATGCTAACACATATATATGGAATCTAAAAAAGAAAAAAAAATGGTTCTGAAGAACCTAGAGGAAGGATGGGAATAAAGACGCAGACATAGAGAATGGACTTGAGGACATGGGAAGGGGGAAGGGTAAGTTGGGACGAAGTGAGAGAGTGGCATGGACATATATACACTACCAAATGTAAAATAGATAGTGTGGAAGCAGCCACATAGCACGGGGAGATCAGCTCGGTGCTTTGTGACCTCCTAGAGGGGTGAGATAGGGAGGGTGTGAGGGAGACGCAAGAGGGAGGAGATATGGGGCTGTATGTATATGTATAGCTGATTCACTTTCTTATACAGCAGAAACTAACACACCATTGTAAAGCAATCATACTCCAATAAAGATGTTAAAAAAAAAAAAAACGGTATACTGAGCCCCATATAAGATTAAAAAAGAAAAAAAGTTTGGGTTTTAAAAGCCAGAAAGCAATTATAATTTAAACAGTAATTCCTAAGGATACCAGTAAGTTTTATGCTCACCTTAGTGTTCCCATTTTCTTTCTTTTTTTTTTTTTTGGTCATGTTTTCCTGGTATATTTCTATTCAACCAAAGGTACAAAGCAGTGTGTAATTTTAAAATTTCCAATGGTTTCCATATGCATTCCTTTCACACTAAAATCCTCACTAGGTCAAGGTGGCAAATATGTTCACTGGGCAAAATTCAGTGCTATACATAATAGAGATAAATTGACAAAGGTGCTTGAAAAGATCATCAGTATTGGGAACTGTAAGACAGTTAATTTACCTAACCCCTGCAATCGTCAAAATTAGACACAAGAAAGACCTTAAAAGTCATTTAGGGCTTCCCTGGTGGCGCAGTGGTTGAGAGTCCTCCTGCCGATGCAGGGGACACGGGTTCGTGCCTGGGTCCGGGAAGATCCCACATGCCGCGGAGCGGCTGGGCCCGTGAGCCATGGCCGCTGAGCCTGCGCGTCCGGAGCCTGTGCTCCACAACGGCAGAGGCCACAACAGTGAGAGGCTCGCCTACCGCAAAAAAAAAAAAAAAAAAAAAAGTCATTTAGTTTAACTCTGAATTTGTTGTTTTGCATGATTTTCATAGATATAAATCCAGAACCTGTTAGAACTCATTTTTTAAAAATTTATTTTATTTATTTTTGGCTGCATTGGGTCTTCGTTGCTGCTTGCAGGCTTTCTCTAGTTGTAGCAAGTGGGGGCTACTCTTTGCTGTGGTGCGTGGGCTTCTCATTGCGTTGGCTTGTCTTGTTGCAGAGCACGGGCTCTAGGTGCATGGGCTTCAGTAGTTGTGGCTCGCAGGCTCAGGCTCAGTAGTTGTGGCTCGCAGGTTCTAGAGCGCAGACTCAGTAGTTGTGGCGCATGGGCCCAGTTGCTCCGCAGCACGTGGCATCTTCCCACACCAGGGCTCGAAACCGAGTCCCCTACCTTGGCAGTTGGATTCTTAACCACTGTACCACCAGGGAAGCCCTAGAACTCATTTTTAAGTGTTTTCCCTCAAACTCTACTCTTTACTTTCCCTCCTATAATAGTATTCTTCTGGTAATGAATACTTTACATTTGGTACTTCCGTTTTACCCTCATTTTATGTTCCTTCCCCACAAGATAAAAACCTCAGTCTTGCTATTTGCTTCATTCAAACACTAATAAACTACTTCTCTAGTGTGTGAGGTTTGTGCCATAGATGCCAGAGATATTTTGCAGACTGATTTCTTTTTATTAGACCTCTAGTTTTCTTCTTTAACTGTTTATTAAAATTTTATAGCTTTCTTTATATCTTGAATCAGAAATATAATTTGAAATTCTGTTATTTCAATTATAATCCTATTGATTCAAACCCCGGAATAACGCCAATTTGTTACTAGGGTCAGAAACTTGCTATAAGTACTGAGTTAGGTGAGAGGGACAGCACAGAACTATGATTGTGTGAACATATCATTCTTCCCTTTGAATGCAAATTATAGTTTATCTAAAAATGACTGGAATGCACCAGAAGATGCACATTGAAATTTTGGCCATGTTTGCATGATAGTAAACAATGATTGAAAAATGAAAACACTCATTTGATCATCTCACGATAGTAGTTTTCTGTTATAACATCATATAAAACTGAATGAGCTTTTTGATCTTCTCAGCTTTCTAGGTATCTTACTTGAACTGGCCCCTGACAAGAGCAATTTCTGTTAATACAGACTATAAAGAGGCTTTGTGAGGATAGGGAGAAGGTTTGCTGAAATATTGCTCTGTATTTTCTGGGTCTGCTTTGGGATCTATTTTCACACTCATTCCAAAGTTAAATTGGGGAAAAGGACCCTTATTTCATTCTGACATTCGTCAGTGAGGAAAAGGTCTACCTTGCCTCCAACAGCTGTAGTAGCAACAACAATCTTCATAGAGTGAAGTTCAACCGTAGCATCAGCAACAAGACAAAAGTAAGTAACAACAGCTAGTAGTGGATCCACCAGAGCCTCTAGGTTTTGACCAGGGTCTTCTACAGCAGTCACAATCATTATTACTACTTTTTTCAGAGCACATTACTTCTGAGAATGTTGGGACTGAGTTACCCCTGTTTTGACATCCTCCTGTCTAGCTCCTCTGGGCTCCAAACCAACAGCATCTCCACCGTTGTCACCAGGCAGTACTATCATCAAGATGCTGATGTTTAGAGATTCCCCAGAAGTCAATCAGGTGAATATTTTCCCTCCCAAACCACACACAGATTGCCCTGATTTCTTCTATCGGCATTTCTGTTGCTTAACACACCTGGTAACTGGAAACCACTAATTCAAAGCTAGTATTTTACATAGAGAAAGGAAGTCCCAGCTGAGACTCCTCTCCAAGTTCAGTTCTTGGGGAGGTGAAAAGCAAGGCAAAGGATCTAGACAGTCTTGATGAACTACAGCTTCAGCCCAGGTAAGTACGTCTGAAGAGCTGTAGTTACTATGGGTCAGGGCCCAAATAAGTAGGAGTTCTCGTGATATTAGTCGTTCTTTAATTAGCTCATTTCTTTTCAGTTTTTCATTCTTTAATTCATTGGTCCATCGAGTATTTTCTGAGCTCCTGCCATGCACTGGGCACTGAACTGGAGAAGTGGAAATGAACATGGTACACAGAGTCCCCGCCCTTAAGAAATGGGCAGTCAAATAAAAAATA
Organism: Leucopleurus acutus; assembly: GCF_964270905.1. Lineage (NCBI taxonomy): Eukaryota > Metazoa > Chordata > Mammalia > Artiodactyla > Delphinidae > Leucopleurus > Leucopleurus acutus. The sequence goes on along the minus strand of NC_139143.1, from coordinate 99,259,600 downwards.
AAGACATTAGACAAATAAATACACAAAGGATTATTTGATCACAAATGGAAAAAATGCCACTCAAGCATCTAAAATTTTCTTAAAATACCAGACAACTTTCAGTGGCCAATTTGATAACAATAACTTGATTTATTAACGTGTAAGAACTGCTGGAAAGTAAAATTTTTCTTCCTTTGCATGTTTCACAAAATTTTTAAAAATCTCTTCCTAAAAATTCAAATAAATATTTCAATTAATATTTTATTTCTAAGTCTGCTGTTGATCACAGGTGGCAAATTTATTATTTAAAAAGATAACACTGTATTATAATATGTCATTTGTTGGTCCAAAATCTATTACATAGTGGAAACACAGGATATGTATACAGTACTCTGCCTGGGCACTGTGAACTGTAGAAAAACTACATTCTAGGTGTTTACAGTCATGGAGGAGAAATAAGTTACATAGTGAAATAATCACAAAACAAAATTATGAGATAAAGCCCATGGAAGTTAACATATGTAATAAGTTCTACTTATATATTTTGAAGTGAAAAACTATAATGCATGAACTGATAAAGACTTTTGGCCCTGATTTATACATCTACACTAAAAGTTTTATTAAGTTACTTTTAAAAGGCTATGGTACATGTAGTAATACATAATAAATCACATGAAATCTGAATGACTCCAGAAAGTTAGGGGCACATAAGAGGAGACTGGTAGGGAGACTAAGTTGGTTAGGGTGGCCAGATGGAGCATTTGTGTGAAGGATGGGGTAATGAGGGCAGTTCAGGAAAGAGGAGCAACAGAAGGTATTTTATCATAAAAATTCAAGATATGCCCGGAGACAAGCAGTAGACCAGTTGGCTAAAATAGAGAGTTATTTTATTGTTAAAGACCATAATGGTAGGTTGGGATCTAACTGTGGTGAACTTTGAATGCCCAACTAAGGAGTTTAGATTCTAACTGATAGTTTATGCCATTGAAGGTTTGGGGGACAGGGGAGTTTTATGATCAAAGTTGAAAAATCCATCTGGCTGAAGAACACATAATAAGAATGATATAGTACATTGTAATTACTCCAGGTAGTAGCTGGGAGTTGAGAAATAAATACATGAATTAGAAGATCTTAAAAATCACTTATGTTGACTTGAGCATATGGTATACACATTTCCCAGGAGCTTATTTGCCTTCTGTTAAAAAAAAAAAAAAAGACAAAACCAATGAAAAAACAATGTCTCCCTCACCCCCAAAAGGGAGGGCGGTAAAAGACAAAATAAAGATTTATCTATAAGTCCATCTGTTAGTAGTAGGCAGAGTTGAAACCCTTTGGCCTGGTGCACAACTTTATTCTTAGCTATGGACGCTCTTAATTAGGGTAACCACTGTAGTTATGACTGAATTTGGAATCAGTCCAGTAGAGGATCTGGTGGCAAAGAACTGGAAACCAGTATCTAACAGGAATAATACAAAGTTGGCCATTTACCTATGTGTGAGTTGATACTTTTGTAAATGATTCTGATCAAAGGGGGGAAAGGCAATGGAATCAATGTTGTGTTTATTGTAAAGGGGAATACACATAACCCAAAGCTTTGAAAAGTGATAAATCCCAATATATGTACCCCAAGTACATGGCTGCATTGCCACAGCTCCTAGAAGAATGGATATATGGATATGAGAGTGACTGGGGTATGGGCAAAGCTAATAACACTTCTCAGCTGGCTTGCTTTCTTTTTAAAAATTTTTTGCTAAAATCTTTAAGACAGGTAGGTTTATACCTTTGAGACCTATACTAATTTTTGAGGCACATTTTATACTCTTTCCATTTAGGCATTAATCAGGGAGTTGGTCTTTTTGAAGTGCGAATCGTGAATAGTGAATATGAAACATTTTAAGAATGTAGTAGGAAAGCTATTAGCACTTTGGGGATGGCTGCTTAGTGGCGGTGAGAGAGCTAATGAATACTCTAAGTTATCTAGCTCTTTTCATCTATGGTAATTAGCCTTAAGAAGGCAAGTTAAAAAAATTCTTTCTAAATCTTGTACAGTGTAACTTCCCACTTAGCATTTCTTTTCTCCTTACTAGCTTTACAACCTGAGGCAATCCCAGATATTCCCTATGGGAAAGATGTATTTGAGAGTTACACTTATGGTGCTTGCCTTTATTAATTTTATGAAAAAAATCATTTTAACATTCATTTTAATATTTGAGTATTCAAGAATTCAAGGGTTAGATTTGAGTATTGCTGTGGGATTTTGAAAAAAATAGAAATAAGGTATAATGACAATAAACCATGACCCAAACATCTTAATTAAATATTCTGAAACTCCACATCTTTTTTAAAAGATATATTTTACTGTTTCTCTTAAGAGTCTTCTTATAATTTGTTGAAACATTCCAAGGAATTATAGATACTAAGCTATTTTATTTGACAGATGTTGGTAGATGACAGGAGATTCATCTAGAATCCTAGCTCTGTCTTGTTATTTAATTGAACAGATCCATGCCACCTTCTTTCCTCTTTGCCTGTATACACACACACACACACACACACACACACACACTCATTCACACACCCTTTGTTTTTCAGAATTCTTAACCGCTTCCCACTCCCACCACAATTTTGCCACCCTGTTGCAAATTCCTATAGCCAGTTGCTTCTTAAGGTGACAGTGAGGGAGACTTTTTATTGATCATCTTACCTCCCACACAATTTATTGGTGGTTGACACACTCCCTGCCATTTTTTTTTCCTTTGTGAAGGTTGAAGGAGCCATTCATTATAGAGATGGCTTCATTAAAAAAGCAGCCCCAAAGTTCTAGTGGATTAAGCTCTTTAGCTACAGAGTAAAATCCTTTGCAATCTTATGGCAATCGATGCCCCCCATCCTTTCCTGATGAAGTTAAAAGACTGTATATGGATTTTCCTTTCATTTTTTATAAGTGCTTTTTGGACTTTTGTATCTTACCATGCTGTATTCTCTTAGGAGAATTCCTGGCTATAGCTCTTTGTTTTTATTTCTTTATACATTGGCAGTTTTAAAAATAGAAATCATTTTTCATCAATTTGGCTGATCTCAACATTTTCTCTATTTATATTAGTTTAAGGCATCTTTGGGCCACTTTTTTCTCATTTTTTTTTTTTCTGTTTGGTCTCTGTGTTTGGTCCCACTTGTGATAAGGGAGGGCTGAGGCAGAGCTGAGTCCACACTTAAGTCCCTTTGTGTACCTGTGAAATTCCCTTGAGAATTCCTGCCTGTTACACCTGACTTATCTCCACTGAAAGGAAGGTTTTGATCAAATATGCAGGCAGGGCATTTTGTGTGATTTGGGTGCAGTGAGAATTTTACATCTTTGCTTTTCTTACGAGATGATGAGAACCTTGACTGTGTCTTTACTCATCTTTCTCGCCTCCAGTGTCTTGCACGGCAGGCATCAACAAATGTTTTTTGAACAAATGAATGTGCAAATGAGTGAATGTTGCATGACGTACTAATCCTGTATCTTGTTTCTCATTGTCCCTTGTTTCTCATTGTTCCAATATTCTATTTCACTGTCCTCTCTCAGAATAATGCCTCCCTGAAGAATTACAGAAGAGTAGAAGCTGATAAAAATGCATAACAAATCTGTGGTGGGAAAGGAAACTAGAAGTCTGTACCTCTGTACATTGGCACACTTATAAATTCACCCCTCCAGCCTGTATGAATTACTTTTCTAGAAATTAGAGGATTTTCATTAATGAAAATTTAAATACAGCACTTCTCTTTATTTTATTAATTTGGCAATGGCTTGGAATGGTGAGAGTCTGGAAGTGGGAGGACTTCCTGAAAGGGAGTCAACTAAGAGTCAACTAACTGTAATTAACAGAATAATCATAGGCATTGAAAACTATGTTGTGAGTTGAGATTTGCAGGACTGTAAGCCTAGACAGTGAGATAAGTGTCACATGGAAATTTCTGAAAAGCAATGAGTTCTTCCTGTCAGGTGATTTGGTTATATTGATCCTCAGTGTTTTTGACATCATTTGTTTACAACTTACTCTAAACCAGATAGCTTTCTGTTAAATTTTCAATATTAGGAGTAGGAAATATGAGCCCCAAATGTGTCTTGTTCTAATCATCCAATCATGCTCCTCTTTTGTTATAAATAAAAGAAATTATTTGTTAATAAATATATAAGAAAATAGAGCAGAGCTGTGAATGTATAGCAAAAATCTGTAGCATTCTCTTCGGTGTCCTGATTGGCCTACTACCAGTGGGTGCTTCTCTTTAATTCAATGTCCAGTCATGATCAATGTATTTGAGAATGCATCTTGGAATTAATGGACGATTTGAAACCTTCTCCAGTTCGCTATCCCTTGCCCCAAGCAAAATTAATCTTTCCAATCTCTGTGCTTTCTTAGTATCTTGTACATAATTCTAATTGCATTTGTCACATTTTAGAATGATTTTTTAACTGCTTATCGTTTTCCTTTTATTCAAATGTGAGAGTCTGTATTTCATTCATCCTTTTTTTCTCCTGTAAATATGCAATATGTGTTAGCTGAAATGGGAATTACTGAGAAGTACCAGTGTATAGTGATGTGAGAGGTAAATGGTATATCAGGAAAATGTGCTCGATGTGCAGTTTTTCCAAATTTAGACCTATTGTCACACAACCAAGCTATTTAACCCTGTGGACTCCAGTTTCCTCATTCATAACATGAGGACAATAGTTACAAAAAAGAATCAAAAGAAAGCTGAGGCGTAGACTGTTTTCAGATCTTTAAAGTGTTATTCAATTAACATTATAATTTTGTTAGCATTTCAGCCAATGAGAGTGATTTTTGGGTCCCCCAGCCTCCCTGAACATGTTTCAGCAAAAACTATCAGTTTACCTAAAGTTTCAAGATTTGGGGTCTCATCCACAGATTTTCTTCACTTCATGTCGACATTTATTGAATTCCTACTATGTTCAAAGTGCTATGATGAGTTAAAGGGGTGTTGATTGCACCTCCATAAATCACAGTCTCAATGTAGTCAGACACATTGTGGTACAGTGTGCAAAAACTACAGAGTAGACATTCAGAAACTGTTCTTCAGTCATTTAACTTTATCAATTCAGCATGGATTTGGGAGGCATTTAGATCTTTGTTAAAACGTCCACACTGAGCTTCTATTTTTTTATTCGTAAAAAGGGATAACAAGACCTACCTCATGGAGCTGTAATAGAGATTAAGGAGATGATACATGTTAAACACCAAGTAGCATGCCTGACATACAGAAGACATTCAACCAATACTGACAATTTCCACCATTATTCAAGAAAGAGAAAGATCAGTGTAGGCTGGAAGAGTAAGAGATGGAATTCATAGGGAGATAGGGCATACATTGGATGTGAAGGCAATTTGCATAGGGGTAGAGCATGAACAGAGGTGACTAAGCTAATACAGGCATCAACATAAACCAAGTGCTCAGGCTAGAACCCAGGTGTCAACTGTAGCTCTTCTCTTCCCCTCATACTTATCCCTAATAGTCAATTCACTACTATGTTCTATCCATTCTGACTTCCAAATATTTCTCAAGCTTATATAATCCTTTCAGTTCTCACTGTGCCTCTCCATTTCTGGCACCTCTTTCCAGCCAGGATCCCTCCAGCTATCTTCAGTCCCCAGAGTGTCCTCCACTCTCTTGCCTCGAGGGCTTTGAACATGCAGCTTGCTTAACCTTGAGCACTCAGCCCCTTGGCCACCTTTCCTTCCATATAAGCACACACCAACCACACATACAATAACTCCTAGTCTCTTTTCCTCCAGTAAGTCCTTATCATAACATTGATTGTCTGCTTATTTCTCTCTGTCCTTGACCAGAATGTAAGCACAAAAGGCACTTTACTAACCATAAAAGAGCCCAGTTTCCACAAATTCCCGGCCCCGTGTCTAACAATATTCCTGCATCTAACCCCCAAACTTTGCCCTTCTTTCCATTACTGTGGATGAACTGTCCCCTATTCTGAGACTAACTTCTCTCTACATGAATGGATCCCACCCCTTCTCACCAAAAGACATTGCTGCAAATATTCTACCCTTTTTCTCCTACATTACCATTTTCCTTTCTAATAACATTTATGCAAATATGCTAAAATATATCTCATCTTACCATCTTAACTTCACATCTTCCCCTAGCCATTGCCCCATTTCTTTATTTCTTCTTACAACCAAGCTCCTTGAAAAAGTTGTCTAAACTGATTTTCTCTACTTCCTTTTATTCCATTCTCTCTCTAACCACTCTAATCATTCTTTTGTCCCACCATTCTAACAAATCAATTCTTGTCGATGTCACCACTGATCTCCACATTGTCGGATTCAATGGTGAGATCTCAGACTTCATCTTTCCTGATTTACCGACACATTGGACTCAGTTGATTACTTCTCCCTTCTAGAAACCTTTCTTCACTTGACTTTTTGGACCCTTCTCTCATCAGTCTTTCTCACTCTACTTTTCTGGTTTCTCCTCTCAGGGTGCAATCTTTTTTTCTCTGTCTCTACTTGTATTCATGGCAAACAAGTCTCATGGTTTTAAATGTCAACTATACGTGGATAAGCCCCAAATAAATAGTTCAAACCCAGTCCTCACCACTGAACTCCAGACTTACTGCCTACTCCATTTCAAACTTATCTTAGACAAAGTTTTCAATTCCCACTTCCTTCCCTAAACCACTGAACACACAGACATCCCTAGTTCAATGCAACACCATTCTGCCAGTTGCTTAGGGCAAAAATCTTGGAGTCCTCTCTTTATCAACTCTCCTTATCACATCCAAAACGTTGGAGTCTTGTCTTTACTACATCCAGTTCATCAACAAATACATCTAGAATCCAACCATCCAAGCCACTATCGTTACCCATGTGGCTAATCACAGTAATTTCCTATCTGATCTCACTGTTTCCACCCTTGCTCTCTACAGTCTTTTTTTTAAAACTGAGGTAAAATTGGTATGTAACATTATATAAATTTCAGGTATACATTATAGTTTGATATATGTATACACCACTAAGTGATTGCTGCTGTAAATCTAGTTACCATCCATTACCATATATTTTATCCCCTTCACCCATTTCACCCTCTCCCCAGCCTCCTTCCCTTCTGGTAACCAATAATCTGTACTCTGTATCTAGTTTGTTTTTGTTTTGTTTTGTCTTTCTTCATCTAATTTATTTCCCTCAGGGTCCATACACATTGTCATAAATGGCAAGATTTCCTTATTTTCTTATGACTGAGTATATATGCCATTATATATGTGTATATGTACATATATATATATGTATGTATATATATATATGTCTCATATCTTCAACCATTCATCCATCAATGTACACTTAGGTTTTTCCAACACAATAGCCAACACATGGAAAAACACTTAGGTTTTTCCATGTGTTGGCTATTGTAAATAATGCTGCAGTGAACATAGGGGTGCATATATCTTTTTGAATTCGTGTTTTTTTATTCTTCAGATAAATACACAGAAGTGGAATTCCTGGATCATATGGTAGTTCTAAGTTTTTTGAGGAGTCTCCATACTGTTTGCCATAATGGTTGTGCCAATTTACATTCCCACCAACAGTATGAAGGTTCCCTTTTCTGCACATCCTCTCCAGCACTTGTTATTTATTGTCTTTTTGATAATAGCTATTCCAACAGGTATGAAGTGACATCTCATTGTGGGTTTTATTTGCATTTCCCTGATGATTGGTGATGTTTGAACATCTTCTTATGCATCTGTTGGCCATGTGTATTTCTTCTTTCATTTTATAAGGCCAGCATTACCTTGATACCAAAACCAGATAAGGATATTTTTTTCACAAAGAAAGAAAATTACAGGCAAATATCCTTGATGAGCATAGATGCAAAAATCTTCAACAAAATATTAGTAAGTCTAATTAAATAATACATTAAAAAGATGATACACCATGATCAAGTGGGATTTATTCCAGGGATGAAAAGGTGGTCCAACATCTATAAATCAATCAACATGTTACAGCACATTAACAGAATAAAGGTAAAAATCAAATGATCATTTTGGTAGATTCAAAAAAAGCATTTGACAAGATTCAACATTGATTTATGATAAAAAAAAAAACTCTCAACAAAGTGGACATAGCGGAAACTCTCAAGAAAGTAGGTATAGAAGAAAGTGGGTACCTCAACATAATAAAGGCCATCTATGAAAAACCCACAGGTAACATCATGCTCAATGGTGAAAAGCTGAACACTTTTCCTCTAAGCTCAGGAACAAAACGAAATAGTAGTGGCCCACTCTCATCACTTTTTAAACACAGTATTGCAAGTCCTAGCCACAGCAATCAGACAAGAAAAATAAATGAAAGCCATCCAAACTGGAAAGGAAGAAGTAAAACTCATTATTTGCAGATGACGTCATATTATATTTAGAAAATCCTAAAGATTCCACCGAAAAACTGTTAGAACTAATAAATGAATTCAATTAAGTTGCAGGAAACAAAATCAATATATAGAAATCTGTGGCATTTCTATACCCTAGTAAAGAAATACAAGGGTGAGAAATTAAGAAAACAGTCCCACTTAAAATTACATCAAAAAGAATAAAATGGCTAAGCATAAATGTAACCAAGGAGGTGAAAGACCTATTAATTGAAAACTGTAAGACATTAATGAAAGAAATTGAAGAAGACACAAATAAAGGGAAAGATATTACATGCTCATGGACTGGAAGAATTAATAGTGGTAATGCAATCCCTATCAAAAGTCCAATGGCTCTTTTCACAGAACTAGAACAAAGACTTTTAAAATTTGTATGAAGCCACAAAAGATCCAGAATAGCCAAACCAATCTTGTGAAAGAAGAACAAAGCTGGAGGTATCATATGCTCTGATTTTAAACTATACTACAAAGCTACAGTAATCAAAACAGGATGGCACTGGCCTAAAAACACACACACAGATTGATGAAAGAGAATAGAGATCACAGAAATAAATCCACACATATATGGACAATTAATTTACAACAAATGAGCCAAGAACATACAATAGGTAAAGGACAATCTTTTCAATAAATGGTGTTAGGGAAACTGGACAACCATATGCAAAAGAGTGAAACTAGACCACTATCTTATACCATACACAAAAATTAACTCAAAATGGATTAAAGACTTGAATGTAAGACCCAAAACCATAAAATTCTTAGAAGAAAACATATGTTGTAAGCTCCTTGACATCAGTTTTAGTGATTTTTTTTTTTTTTTGGACTCCAAAGGCAAAGGAAACAAAAATAAGCAAATGGGACTACACCAAACTAAAAATCTTCTGCACAGAGAAGGAAGCCACCAACAAAATGAAAAGGCAACTTACTGAATGGGAGAAGATATTTGCAAATCATATATCTGATAAGGGGTTAATATACAAAATATGTAAAGAACTCACACAGCTCAGCAGACACACACAAAAAGAAAACCAAACCAAACAAAACAAAATCAAATAACCCAATTTAAAAATGGGTAGAGGATCTAAAAATTCTTTTAAAATGTAAGGTGTTTAATTCTACTCCTCTGTTAAAACATTTTCCATTGTTTTCTTATCTCTAATAAATAAAAATCAAACTCTTTATGGTGGCTCTACTACCTCTCTGCATTTATCTCCTATTAGATGCTCTCTTGCTTAGTTTGCAACCCATAGGCCACTTCTTGGTTTATACTACACACCCAAACATGCCTTCACTTCGGGGCCTTTTTGCTTGCTGTTCTCTCTGCCTGGAATTTTTTTACTCCAAAATCTACATGGCTCACTCTCATTTTCCTCAGTTCTCTGCTTACTTGTTACCTTGTCAGTGAAACCTTACTTGATTACCTAAGTAAAATAGTATCCCCATTTTCACCCATGGCATACTCAGTTTTGTTTGCCCCACTCTTCTTTCCCCATAGTAATTACTGCTCCATGATATATTATATACTTTTTTGCTTGTTTATTGGCTGTCTACCCAAATGAAGACAACTCCATGATGACAAGACCTTTATAGGAACCCCTTCCTCCATTTACCTTTATCCCCAACACCAAGAAGAACATCTGATACATGGAATGTGTTCAAAGCAATATTTATTGAATGAACAAATGAATGAATGAGGCTGTTGGTAGACCATGAGAGACTAGGATGTCAGTCATTCCTTCTATCTCTGCAGCACAAATGTACCAGTATGGAGTAAAACTCTTATGCATGTTATATTTTATGTCTTTAGAATACTTAACAGTTTCCCTGACAGTTCTTTTGAGAGGTACTTTTTCTTTCCTTCTTCAAACTTCTGCCTTGAAATATCGTAAATTTAAATAAGCATGTAGAAAGCAGCAGCTTTAAAGCAGTTTTTGTTGATGTCTTCACAATGGTGGTCTAAACAATTGTTTTGCTTTTAGGATAGCTGGCTCTGTAATTTCTATTCATGATCCAAATGCCATTGAAAAGCCACTGAATATTACACAAAGTGTGCCAATGTGAAAAATGTCATCAACTGCCATTTTATTTCAAGCTGGGCTTCTGTACAGCAAATTGTTCCAAATTTGGTGAAAACCAAATCCAAGTCACTTTAAGCAAAAAGACAGATGTAAAACAGCAGATAACTTTTTAAAAAGAAAACAAACAAACATGTTCACTCAATTAGAGGCATATATTATTATTTTCTTAACATTTTATGACCTGTCACTTATATTGAGCTTTTTCTGCTTTAATCAAAATTATTTTATGACTTCTGCAAATAGTTTTTTAAGATATGAAAATCCCATTGCAGATTGCTTTGGTTGGCTTATTTCCTCATTCACTATTGTGATTTCAAAGCTCAAGCTTTGTAATTAAGCAGGTCTCAGTTTGAAACTAAGCTTTTTGCATTCTCATCTCAGCAAACTCATAAAATTACATGACATTTCTAAGACTCAGTTTCCTCATTTGTGAAATGGAAAGAATAAGTTTGTTATGATGACTGAAATAAAGCAGTAATGTATAGCATTCTATATGCATTTACTAGTATTTCTGTTGTTATTAATTATACTGGCAGAACGACTATTTTTTTGCGGTACGCGGGCCTCTCACTGTTGTGGCCTCTCCCGTTGCGGAGCACAGGCTCCAGACGCGCAGGCTCAGCGGCCATGGCTCACGGGCCCAGCCACTCCTCGGCGCGTGGGATCCTCCCGGACCGGGGCACAAACCCGTGTCCCCTGCATCGGCAGGCGGACTCTCAACCACTGCGCCACCAGGGAAGCCCTAGAATGACTATTTTTTAATAGTTCATAATTTGGAGTTATATTCACCTCCAAAATAAACTTTTTGTTCACTTCCTAAATGAAGCATATTAGTCCAAATGCATTGACTTGACTCTCTAAAGTACAGTATTACTTCTTCTTCCTTGTCAGATAAAGATACAGATAGCGATTTTGGTCCCCAAGTAATATAAATCAATTTAAAATATATTTTAATTGAGATTGTAAGCATTATTATCAGACAAAACCAGTTGAAAGCCAGCAAGTCTGATCTAAACAACTTTATCCTCCTCCAGCATGTATTACTTTCATTTAAAACCTCCAAGTTTTCCTTTTTCCATTTTATTCCAGATTCCGTTTATGAGTAATTAATACCATATACTCAGAGTTGTATTTAAAACAACAAAAACATGTTGGTAACTGGCAGACACCAAAAACCTCAATAAACCCACTCTGCAGATGAATAAGAGTCCTACATAACTTAAATATAATATCAAACTGATATATTCTATCACAGAATATTATTTATTCTGGTGTAAATTATTATTCTGGTTATTTTGGTATAAATTTAACTTTAATGAAACATAGGTAATAGAGGTAAAGTTTTCATGTATAAGGATACGACACAGAGAAGTATTGACTCTCCTGGCTCTGGTTAAATAGACATTTCCCACCTTTGGGTCAAAAAGTGCTACTAACAAAAAAAAAAAAAAAAAAAGGTGCTACTAATCTGAGACAAGAACATGATAAGGTATAGGGCTTTTCAGGATAACACTCCAGTCATGTTTGGCTCATGAATTTATATTAATGACTTCAGAATCTAGGGCATGCACTGTCTTTTACATGCATTGAAAAAAATGACATTAATGAAAAAAGGGAATTATGGGGAGGTAAGACCTTGTTCTGTCAAGTTTAGTACCTATTCTAAAAACAATGATTCAGAGTTTTAAGCTAAAACTGTCTCTTCTAGTTAAAATTCCCTCTGACCAAATAGTGAAGCAGAGAACTTTTAAAAGTCAAATGGAAATCAGCTTAGGTTAAACATCCTTGGTGATTTTAAGTGACTCTCCAACAAGTATTTATTGAGCACCTCCTTGAGTCAATACCATGCCTTTACAAATGACGCAGTTACTTTTTATCATCAATAACAGTATTGCTTAGCTTTTTGAATAATAATATTAGTAGTGATACTATTAATATTATTCTTAAAGGAACTAAAATAGATTGCTCAGTATTTTTTTTAAATAATCTTTTTTTATGCAGCAAAGTGTGTCCTTCTCTGTAGCTCCTTTCAGAACATGGGATAATAGGCATTGTTTCATCCCTGAGGAGTTTGTATTATAAACTAATGACTGTATTTGCTCCACAACTTTTTAGCTCTTTGCTGGGCTGATACATCAGAGTCATTGGTGGCTAACAAATGAGCATTTTACAAAGAATTCCCCTGGGAAAATGGCATTCAAATCAGCCCTCCAGGGCATTTTGTTGCAGTGAATTCCCATAGGTACACGGAACAAGATTATGAGGAAGTTCACCCTTGGGAAGGTTATTTTTGTGCTTTTGGCTGGCTCTGTGGAATACCTGAAAAACCTCAGTTTCAGCCACAAACTCCCAGAAGGACCCGTTTCCCGCATATGTACATAGTTAAGCAAGTGAAAGTTAATCCGTATTTAAGGAGATGTTGTCGAGAACCAATGTTGAGATTTGATAGTGTTCACCAAGTCACTTGAAAAAACAATCCTTAAAAGTGATACATAATGTATAAATTTGTCTTTCAGTGCTGCTGTATTAAGAGAGTAGGCATTACCATCGTATAACCATTAAGTATAAATGCGTAGGGCTTCTCTGGTGGTGCAGTGGTTAAGAATCTGCCTGCCAATACAGGGGACACGGGTTCGAGCCCTGGTCCAGGAAGGTCCCACATGTCACGGAGCACCTAAGCCCATGCACCGCAACTACTGAGCCTGCACTCTAGAGCCCACGAGCCACAACTACTGAAGCCCACGTGCCACAACTACTGAAGCAGGCCCACTGGAGCCCGTGCTCTGCAACAAGAGAAACCACTGCAATGAGAAGCTTGCACACCCCAAGGAAGAGTAGCCCCTGCTCGCTGCAACTAGAGAAAGCCCGCATGCAGCAACAAAGACCCAACACAGCCAAAAATAATAAATAAATAAATTTTTTAAAAAGTATAAATGCTTAAGCAATTTAAAGCACTAAAGTTGGAAGCACTTAAAAGCTCTAGTAAAATTGTCTATAGGACACAACTAATCTAAAGCATCATAAATACTTAAAGATTGCTTAGCATATCCCTTACTATAATTGTTTTTCACGCAGCTTGCTTTTTGCATGGTGATAAGAAGCAAAGATCATTAATTTCCCATTTCTTAGTAAAGGAATGAAATGTGAATCATTTTCCCCTTTCTATGAAGGTTATTGCTTTTTTTTTTTTTTTTTTTTGGTGGTACCCGGGCCTCTCACTGTTGTGGCCTCTCCCATTGCGGAGCACAGGCTCCTGACGCGCAGGCTCAGCGGCCATGGCTCACAGGCCCAGCCGCTCCGCGGCATGTGGGATCTTCCCGGACCGGGGCACGAACCTGTGTCCCCTGCATCAGCAGGCGGACTCTCAACCACTGTGCCACCAGGGAAGCCCGAAAGTTATTGCTTTTTATTCACTTTTTTTTTTGAACAGCATCAGGCCATGCTAAATGGTGGGTGACCCAGAAGCTGACAGAGGTCAAGACAGGGGAGTTCTGAACAGGGTGGCAAGGTGTAAGAGGAATGGGAGAAGAGAGCCACTGAGTGATGTGGAAGAAAAGGTATGGAACTGGGAGAAGGACTTAGATTCAGGAGGTGTGAATCCTGGTGGAAGAATGGATTGGTTTGTGAATAAGGGCAAGTTATGGTAAACTCTCTAAAGTTATTACAGGCTCACACACACCTCTAAGAATTGTTAAGGGGATTGCACTAGAGCTGTCTTTGGAAGTGCAAAATGTAAAGCAACAGTTATTTTTGTTGGTGGTGGATTTTTTTTTTCTTTGGTGGTAGAGGGGTTTGGTTTGCTTTGGTTTTGTTTTTTAAATACAAGGAGCAGGAGGGAACTGGAACAACAGCCATTCCTGCCCTCTGTCCCTGGCTTCTTGCCATGAAGTCTTCCATGGAAGTGCCTCATACTGTGATTCACGTACTGTCATGTAACAGGTGCTGAATGAATATTGAAGAAATGGAGTTTTTTTCTCATAGTTCTAATTTTTTTAAATTTGGAAAATGAATTGCATACTTCCTTATAATGTTTTACATTTATATGTGTCATCTCATCTGTTAGTTTGTGAGAACCTGGTAATTGCATATCATTCATAGTCATGTAGCCCATAGCCCCAGTTAGTGGTCACTGAATCGGTATTAAATAAATTGAGTACATGAGGTGTAAACCCACCAATCTTTGTCATTTTACTTCCCCAAAACTTCTTTTTCTGACAATGTTTTTGACTTCTCTCCTGAATTTTATCATGATGATGATTTACGATCAGCAGCTACACTAGGTGCTGGGAATTTGAGAATTAAGGCGCAGCTCTGTGTGCTCAGAAATTACAATTTATTAATATCAAGCATTTAGTAAGCTCTTATGTGCCACCCATCCTGTAAAAAAACTTTCGGTCTGTAATTTTTCTACTCAATTTGTACAAGAGCCCATTTAGGTGGGTATTATTTTTACAGTTTACAAATGAGGGACTTGAGTTTGAAGAGTAACTTTCCCAAGGCCACAGGAAGTTGGTGCTGGGATTCTAACCCAGGCAGGCTGTCTTCAGGGCTCATTCTGGAAAAGCAAAAAGTAACATTTTGAGATATTATGTGTTAAGTGTCCACAGAGTGTGTTAAAAATGCCATCAGACTTCAAGAAAATTAAATGCCTCAGTGAGCATGCTATTTGGATAGACTTGGTAGTATAGGTAGAACTTGAGTTTGAACACTAAGTAAGGGCAATAGTAACAATTCGAAACAATTATGTAGCATTTGCCTTGTGCCAGGGACCACTGGTATTTAATTAATTCATTTGTGCCTCACACAACCATATATGGTAGGCACATAACATGCCCATTTTACAGATGAGTAAACTGAGGCACAAGCAGTTAAATAACTTGCCTCAGTCTCCTAGCTGGTAAGAGAAGGGTTTAGAGGAGCAGCCAAGAGTGGGGACATGTTGTCCAGATGAAAGCCACACCTAGGAACTTTAGAATGAATCAAACATATTTTTCCACATTAGAGTTTTCTCTGGGCAATAAATAGGAAAGCACTTGAGACAAGTTATCTCCCACTACTGACAACTTGTGGGGGGCGTTAGATACGTTGGCAGAGGAATTTATACTTGATTCTATGAGAACATTAGAGTGACAATGAAATTATTTTGAACATTTATTGTTTATTGTTACATAAAAGTTACTGCTCTGAGGCTCAGCTTAGACACTTCTTCTGGGAAGCTTCCTGACCACCCCTTCATCACCCACTCCCACCTGTGGGATAAATAAATGTGCCTCTGTGTTCCCTGAGAACCCAGGAATCCTCATTTTCATAGCTCTTGCTACATTGTTGTGTTTCCTTTCATCATTCTGCCCACAAACAATGCACTCCAATGACAGAGGAGATAGATGTTCTCTCTTATTTTCCTGTGAATCCCCCAGCATTTAGTACAGAGCTTGGAATATAGAAGGCACTAAAAATAATAATGCTAGCCACCTGAAATTATTTTCTAACAGAATAAAATATAGATAAAACTCATTTATTAAATAAAAAATAAGACTCCATTTATTTTGAAAACTCTTATCAAATGTGGTATAGAGGGAGCATATCTCAACATAATAAAGGTCATTTATGACAAACCCACAGCTAATATCATACTCAATGGTGAAAAGCTGAAAGCCTTTCCTTTAAAATCAGGAAAAAGACAAGGATGCTCTCTCTCATCACTTCCATTTAACATAGTATTGGAAGTCCTAGCCACAGCAATCAGACAAGAAAAAGAAATAAAAGACATCCAAACTAGAAGGAAAGGAGTAAAACTGTCACTATTTATAGCATAGTGCTGTACACACACACACACACACACACAAACTACTCAACCATAAAAAAAATGAAATTCAGCCATTTGCAGCACATGGATGGACCTAGAGGATATTATGCTCAGTGAAATATCAGACAGAGAAAGACAAATCCTGTATGATATCATTTATATGTGGAGTCTAAAGAATAACACCAATGGATATATATAACAAAACAGGAACAGACTCACAGATATAGAGAACAAACTAGTGGTTACAAGTAGGGAGAGGGGAGGGAGGAGGAGCAAGATGGGGTTTGGGATTAAGAGATACAAACTGCTATGTACAAAATAAGTAAGCAACAAGGATATGTTGAACAGCACAGGGAAATAGAGCCACTATTTTGTAATAATTTTAAATGGAGTATACTCTATAAAAATATTGCAGCACTATGCTGTACACCTGAAACTAATATAACATTGCAAACCAACTCTATTTTAATAAAAAAGGTATAGATATTAACTAATTTTGTTTTATTCTCCAGTTATCATACATCCCTATGAAATCTCATGCACATCCAGGGTAGGAATCAGACCTTTTCCTTTTTGTCCTTAACAGCTTCTTCTGTCAATCTGATTCCATACTAAGGAGGCTCTATGTGTACTTGATGATTACATCCTCCCTTGTGTAAGGAGGAAAACAGTATATCCAGGCGTTTATTTACTAGACTTCAGCATAGTAGTCAATGTCTGTCTCATCATGGCAACAGTTTCTGCTTTCTGGTTTCTATTGCCACTCTCCCCCAGATCACTTTAAGTTCTGTCCCCACCTGCTATTCATCACTTCTCATGTAACCACATACTTGCCTACCTTCTTGCCTTTGCTTCTGCTGTACCCTCTGATTGGAAACTTCTCCTCTTAATCTCCTCCACATGGTGAATGCCTGCTCCAATTTCAAGGCTCAGATCACTGAACCACCACCCTCAACCTTTCTCTTGTAGAGAAATCAATTACTTCTTGGAATGAGTTCCCATAACACTGGGTATCTACTTCCATTTAATTTGTTCAGGGCATATTGCCTTCCTTGCCAGTCAGTGCAGTTGTAGGGTGCAAAAAGTAGGTCATATTCATCTCTGCATCCCAAGCGCATAGAACCGTACCTGACACAGAGTAAAAAATTGGTAATTGTTGGATGAATAATAAAATTATTAACAATGACATTCATTACCCATTATTCCCTGACTTTCCGTAGGTCAATTAAATTTTGTTTTCTGCCTCGTTGAAGAGATGGCAAAATCAGTCATTCTTAAGATTTGATTTTTAATGGTACATTAGTTCAGGTCCTCCAAGAGGCAGTTACTATGATGGGATTGCATATATAAGAGATTTAGTGGGGAGAACTCACATGAGAGAAAAGGGAGAGGAAGCTGGGGGAGGCTGGGAAAGTTGTCAGATCACCATGCACATCCCCTGTGGAAGAGAGAGAGAGAAGGAATGGAGGTTGGGTAGGAAACGTTTTAAAACCATGGTGCATGGGCTTCCCTGGTGGCGCAGTGGTTGAGAGTCCGCCTGCCAATGCAGGGGACACGGGTTCGTGCCCCGGTCTGGGAGGATCCCGCATGCCGCGGGGCGGCTGGGCCCGTGAGCCATGGCCGCTGAGCCTGCGCGTCCGGAGCCTGTGCTCCGCAACGGGAGAGGCCACGACAGTAAGAGGCCCGCGTAATGCAAAAAAAAAAAAAAAAAAAAAAAAAACCATGGTGCAGCTTTAAGAATATTTCAGTAAGGCCAGCAAGGATCTCTGAGCTGGCAGTCATCCATCAGAGGAGCCCTGCATCTCCCAGGACCTGGTTGCCTTAGTATTCCTGCTGCATTCGGTCACTGGCTGAGAGCAGCTCTTGGGAAGTGTGGAATCCCTGGTCAAACTCATAGCTGGTTTTAAGAGCCCAGTAGCTGAGGCCCCTGGTCAGTTATACTCCCTGCAGTTGGAGATATGAGAAGCCGTATATGAGGTGACTACAATAGCTTGAAACCCTTGAGGGACTTGAGGCAGTAGGGATGGTCCTTTATTACTTCTACAGAGTTGCGCCTAAACATACATGAAACATGCTTTAAATAATGGAACAAGAGACAGGCACTGGGAATCGTGTATTTATCTGAAATTAGTCTTAGGTAAGCTTCAGTTGTTAGCTAATTCTGACATTTTAGAGAAAAATAAAATACTCAACTGAGTAAACTTAAAGTACTACAGAAACAGACTCACAAACTTAGAGAACGAACTTATGGTTATGGGGGGAGGGAGGGAGGGAGGGATAGACTGGGGGATTAGGGCTGACATATACACACTGCTATATTTAAAATAGATTACCAACAAGGACCTACTGTATAGCACAGGGAACTCTGCTCAATATTTTGTAATAATCTAAATGGGAAAAGAACTTGAAAGAGAATAGACACATGTATATGTATAACTGAATCACTTTGCTGTACACCTGAAACTAACACAATATTGTTAATCAACTATACTGCAATATAAATTAAAAAAAAAAACAGTGACAACAGAATTGAACATTGTCTCCAAAAAAAAAAAAAAAACAAGCAAACAAAAAAATCTACATAAACTTCTAAAAGAAAAAAAAAGAATAAAGTACTGATGTATGCTACGGTGTGGGTGAAACTTGAAAATATACTAAGTGAAAGAAACCAGGCACAAAAGGTCACATATTGTTTGATTCCATGTATATGTAATATTCAGAAGAGATAAATCCATAGAGACAGAAGGAGACAGAAGACACTTGGTGTTTTAGCGGGGGGGCTGGAGGAGAGGGGAATGGGGAGCAACTGCTTAATGGGTACCGGGTTTTATGTTGAATGATAGAAAAGTTTTGGAAGTAGATAAAGGTAGTTGCACAACATTATGAATGTTCTAAATGCCACTCTATTATTCACTCTAAAATGATTAATTTTATGTTATGCGAACTTTATATCAATAAATCATATACAAACTTTAGTTGATAAAATAACAAAAAAACTAATTTGAACAAAACAAACAAACAAAAATACTAAAGGAAATTTTGAGCACAAATATGTTTCCAAAAACCCAAAGGAGTTTTTATACATTTGACTAAGGTCATAATTTTCTGGAACTTAGAGGTTAAATTCAGAAGACTTCCTGAAAAGAATCACATTTAACAAATTGTTGATGCTGCATATCTCGTGGGAAAGGACATGTAAAAGTTTGTTGTATAGAATAGAGCATATACCTAATTTATAGGGATTTTAAATGACAAGCCTTTTCGAAATTCCAGAAGGCTTTTTAAATTTGCATTCTTATAAATAAACCAGTCTCTCTTAGAAGCAACCTTAAATAAATAAAACCCAATCATTATTTCGTATGACATTTTCATGCCAGAAAGAAATGATTCAAGATAATATATGTTATACCTTACAGAAAGCAGTGCCGTTAAAACTACATGATATGGTTCCTCTGCTCAATAGCCACTCTACTTACCATCCCCTGCACTCATCTTCTCAATTATAAAATCTATTGCATATCACCACCCTTTTTTTCCTGTTGACCTCCCTCTTAGATTCACCTTGGAGTCAAATTATTTAACAACTAACATGATATCATCACTGACCAATCAGGTAAGAGGCCATTTATGAACCACCAACTGGGGCATTCCAGTGTGTACAGACTGTGTACAGCCCTGCTTACCAACTTCAGTTTGAATGATTGGTCTCTAAAGCAGCAGCACAGCTGTCACACTAGGATTCCTCCTTTCTTTTCTCCTGGGTTGACTTAATTATTTCTTGACTCTCCTGACTTCTATTTCTTTTTCATTTTTCTAGAATACATCTTTATCTTCTTTAGAAGAGAAATTTGGAAAATTGACTTCTTTTACTTCTTCTGGATTGATAATTTGGCTGGGAATGGAATTCTGGGTTAAAAATAATATTCCCCTAGAATTTTGAAAACATTACTCCATTGGCTTTTGGCCTCTCCTATTGCTGATGAAAGAAGTCTGGTGTTTTCTGAATTCCTGTTCCTTTATAGTTGTGTGTGTGTGTGTGCGTGTGTGTTTCTTTTTTAATCCGGAAACTTTTAGATCACTTTTTATCCTTGAATTCCTTAGATTTCTTAAAGAGGTGAAGATCTTGGTGTTGGGTTTAGAGTGTTGGACTTTTTAAACTTATTGTTTTGACCAGTCTATGAAACCTCTCAATCTGAAGGTTAATTTGTTTCTTGTGGAAATTTTTCTTTTTTATTTCTGGTAATTTCTTATGTTCTGATAATTTCTGCATGTTTTCTGTACTCTCCTTTTGCAGCTCTATTAGATGTACTTGGAATGTACTTTTGAATACTGTATCACTTACCTCTTCTCTCATATTTGTGTGTGTATGTATGTGTATATGTGTGTCTTTCCTTTTCCTCAATCTTCGGAGAAATTTTCTCAGCTTTATTTACAACCCTTCTATTGAGCTTATTTTAACTATATATATATTTAAAACACAAGAGCTCTTTATTATATTCTGTTTGTTCCTTTTTATAGTATTATGTTAGTTTGTCATGGATGTAGAGTCTTCTTGAATCTCTGGGTATATTAATTAATTACTGTTTTTATACTGTTCTCTGTTTCTTGAATTATTTCTCTTGCCTGAGAGGTCAGTTTTCTTCTTGTGTTGGTTCTTCTCAGTCATGCTGTAGCTCTTTCTCCGCTGTCTGGTTGTTCTTGGTTATCCTTACTTATATGAGAATGAAGGACTGGCAATTTGGCCTGACTTCCTTGGTTTCTATATAAGTACACTATCCTGAAATCCTCCTGAATGGATAAGACGTCTCATTTGGAGTTCCATTACTGGGCAGGGATTTCCCAACTGGCAGACTTCCCTTTTGATTGAGTTGATGGAGAGCCAGAGATCAGACTGAGGCTGCAAGCCACAGGACCACAAATACCAAAATAAGGAGGGATGGACTCTCGGGCACTCAATGTGAAATAGAAACTTAGGCTGTCCCCAGATAGTTTATTTAATTTATTTCCAAGAGTCCTGATTTCTTTTTGGTTGGGAACAAGTGCCAGACTGTCAATCACTCTGAGTAATGGAAGTGAGGTGGGCAGTTGTTTTGTGTAATAGCTTCAATGTTTTCCCTATTTTCAGCACCACTTCTCACCCTTACTCTCATCTAACCCTCTAGCCTAGAGCCTTTCGGGTTTCCAATATTCTCACCTTCGCAGTAGACCTCTCATAGCACATTCTAGACTGAGGTATTTCTATCTGTGTTTTATCTGTCCACATCCCCATTTGTTTTTTTCTGTAAATGTGTTGAAATCTCATGTCTTTGTTGTTACAAGTCTACTCCTCTTTGCACCTCTATGCAATTATATACATATAAAATACTGTTACTTCAGGGTCCCCAGTGGAATTCGGAGAATGAATGCATGTGCTCAGTCTGCCAAATTGCCCCACAGGTCATTAAATGCTTTTAGAATTTATACTGAACACGAATATTTTCTAGAAAAAAAAAATATTACTAGTCTTTTAAAACAAAAGAAAAATGCACTTGTTTGCTATTGTTTATCATTTGTGAGACTCAGTGGTTATGTTCAAGAGTTTTTAAAATAATTGGGGAATTTGAACCACTTTACAAATGTTTTACGAATTGTGTGATTTTCACGTTGTTGCCACAAGACTGAGGAAATGGACCAACCCTAAAATAAATGTCTGCTTTGCCCTCCATTTTACTCAATTAGGTTTGACTCATTTACTTGGTTAAATGAGATGTATACAAATCAATCCTACCTGAAATATGGTTTGTGGACCACTGCATATCTATGAGTTGTTTGTTCCCTGCCCATGACAAGTTAAGGAACTTGCACCGGAGTGTAAATCAACTAAGTTATTAAGCACACTTCTTAGTTAGCAGACATTTTTTTCCTAGCAAGACTTTCCAATGAAAGAAGCAGTGTGTTGATTAACATTTTGGTAAAAGCTACTTCTCCTATCACAGACAGGTAACAGTTTGCATATCAGCTTCAGTTCTTGGACCACACTTTGAGAAGACTGGTAGAAATCACTTAGAATAGTGCCTGGCAGGAAAAGGCATTGAATAAATGTTAAGTTGAGTCTGACACATGTTTTCTTTGGAATGAATTTTGAAAACAACTACCGTGATCGTTCACAGAAAGAATGGTTAGTTGTCTCTTTAATAAAACAATAAAGTGAACTTTGCTAATTTCTCACAGTGAAAGTTTTGTTATTTTTCAGTTTGGCAAAATCCCATAAACCCCTTTAGTTTATTCGGCAGAAAACAATCATTTAAGTTGCCAATGTGACAATAGCCAAAGTTGTTGCAGAGCTCTTCTTGTTGCCAATCGTTGCCTGTCTGTTCTAGCTCTCTTCCTGAGAGCCCCCATCCTGAGACTTCATGCCAGCTGATCCTAATTAATACTCTGGACACTGCAAACCATTGTATGTATTTTGCTAGTGAGATGGGTAGTGAGTTAATATATCAACATCTGTCTTCCATCATAAGTCCCCCCAGAGTTTGGAAATGACCTCTCCATCTCTGCTTGCTGATGAATGGCAAGATATTTCCGCAATGCTATTCAGTGTGTACTATCTCCTGCATAGGAACCAGGCACTGACCAGCCCCCTTCTGGGTGAGCTCAGGGCTCCTTGGTTCCCTTCTGGAGCACTTTTGCCTGGGAGAAAGCCCACCTGCACCCCTAGCTCACTGTCTGGTGCCAGTCCACCATGGGTTCCAGCTAGCTCCAGATTCCAAATGTCATGTTGTGGCCCTGTCCTTGAGTCTCATTTCAGGCATCCTGGAATGGCCTAGTTTCTAAATGGGAGTCTTACCGTCTTTACACTCCATTTCCAGAATGGCATGCAAGCCTTCTCTGCGGGGACCTTCTCCCCTCTGACTTCTACAACTCAGTTCACACAAGACTAAATAAGCTATACCCTAGTCCATCTTGGTTAGAGTCTGTGATCTTCCTCAAGTACCACAGCTCCCTCTTGGGACCTACCTGCTCTTCTTCCCCAGGATGCCTTGGTAGAGGCAACTCTTTGAGCCTGCCCCAGTGCTGCTAAACTTCAACCTTCAAGCTCCACCTTGCCCAGTCCCTGAAATAAGGAGTGCCAAACACACGTGGGTTGTATTAGTGCAAATAACCCCTTAATTTGTCACTTATTCACTTTCAATTTTCCAAACATATATAGTAACATCATTCCTTTGTATTTAATGATTGCCCTGGAATGAGCAAGTCCGATTGTCTTGACATTGCTGGTTTGCACTTTCCAGTGAGTTAGCCTTATCAGGCATGGGTCACTTCAATATATCTGACCCTTGTTACTCTTTCTTCTGCTCAATCCAGTTTACACACTACTGCTATCTTAACTTTCTGAATTTGCTACATGAATCCTTGTATCTACTGGAGAACCTACAGTGTCTCCCCATGGCGTAACAGATGGAGTCCGAGGACTGCGGCCCCATGATTAAGCAACATCATTAACTCAGCCACTGACTCCTACACTCTAAGCTGTCATTCAATTTTTCAGTCACATGCCCTTAATTATTGTGTCTAATTTTGCTCATATTGTTATATCTGTCTTCTCCCTTTCTACTGATTCAATTTTTATGCCCCCCCTAAAGCTCAGTTAAATGCTCTCTTTTTAGGACAGCCTTACTTAATTACCTCAGCTAAATGTGAATTTCCCTCTTCTGAAATCTTGCTTTATTTATGGTCATTTCCTTTTTATTTATTAGTGTACTTACCTCCTCTCTTTTGCGTATTAGCTCTTTGAGGTCAGGCAAAGCTCCTTCATGCATCAGTGTTCACTCATAGTGGCTAACACAGTATCTTTCATATGGAAGACACTCATAAATAGTGAATTAATAAATTATTGTTTGTTTCATACTAAGAAAGAGCCAAGAAAGTAACTATTATGATGGTCACTTAATAAAGTAGGTTTGTGAAATTTGAACCAAGGCAAGGAGAATGGGGCCACTCTTGAGGAACAAAACCTAATTCTTATGATACTGAACAGCAGGCTTGAACATTCTCCCCTCCCAATAATTTATCTTAAAGTGTTTATTTACATATACTTTCAGAAACCTTTGTTATATGTATGCAAATAATGGTATTTGGACTGAAGGAGGTTAGAAATAACCTGTTTTGTCTGTAAATCTTTAGGAAATCTGTGCTTAAGACAAGTGGCCTAATAATTTATTCACTTCATGGTGCATTTTATAGCCATTCATTAAAAATTATATTTCAAATGAAGCAACTGACAAAGGATTGATCTCCAAAATTTATAAGCAGCTCATGCAGCTTAATAACGAAAAAACAAACAACCCAATCCAAAAATGGGCAGAAGACCTAAATAGACATTTCTCCAAAGAAGATATACAGAGTGCCAACAAACACATGAAAGAATGCTCAACATCACTAATCATGAGAGAAATGCAAATCAAAACTACAATGAGATATCATCTCACACCAGTCAGAATGGCCATCATCAAAAAATCTAGAAACAATAAATGCTGGAGAGGGTGTGGAGAAAAGGGAACCCTCTTACACTGTTAGTGGGAATGTAAATTGATACAGCCACTGTGGAGAACAGTATGGAGGTTCCTTAAAAAGCTACAAATAGAACTACCATATGACCCAGCAATCCCACTACTGGGCATATACCCTGAGAAAACCATAATTCAAAAAGAGTCATGTACCAAAATGTTCATTGCAGCTCTATTTACAATAGCCCAGAGATGGAAACAACCTAAGTGTCCATCATCGGATGAATGGATAAAGAAGATGTGGCACATATATACAATGGAATATTACTCAGCCATAAAAAGAGACGAAATTGAGCTATTTGTAATGAGGTGGATAGACCTAGAGTCTGTCATACAGAGTGAAGTAAGTCAGAAAGAGAGAGACAAATACCGTATGCTAACACATATATATGGAATTTAAAAAAAAAAGTGTTATGAAAAACCTAGGGGTGAAACAGGAATAAAGACACAGACTTACTAGAGAATGGACTTGAGGCTATGGGGAGGGGGAAGGGTAAACGGTGACAAAGCGATAAAGAGGCATGGACATATATACACTACCAAACGTAAGGTAGATAGCTAGTGGGAAGCAGCCGCATAGCACAGGGAGATCAGCTCGGTGCTTTGTGACCGCCTGGAGGGGTGGGATAGGGAGGGTGGGAGGGAGGGAGACGCAAGCGGGAAGAGATATGGGAATATATGTATATATATAACTGATTCATTTTGTTGTGAAGCTGAAACTAACATACCATTGTAAAGCAATTATACTCCAATAAAGATGTTAAAAAAAAAATTATATTTCATTGTTTGCAAAAACATGGAAAATATTTACATAATACAAGTGAGAAAAGTAGGATAAAACTGTGTATATAGTGTAATTATGACTGTTTTTAAAAATATATATATAAGAAAAGATTTGAGGGAAAGATCAAAACACCTCCAAAATGTTAATAATTGAGTGTGGTGGCATAACTGTGGGTGCTTTTTTCTGTTGCAGTATTTTGTGTATTCCAAGTTTTCTTTAATGAATATACTAGTCTTTGCTATATTAGGAAGAAATGGATTGAAAAGGGAAGGAAAAATAGCTAATAGAATGAAATCTAACTCACTGATAGCAATTGATAGTTGATCAGTCCACTGACTTGGAATGGAGAACAGAAATGGCATCCCTCGGGGAGGACTACAGAATTCTGCTTTAAATCTAGTTTTCATTGAATTAGTTATGATACACCTCAGTAAGTAATTAGTATCTCATTGATTGCCAGTCACATATATAAAACATATTTTGACATATGTAAAGATATTTTGGGATAGTTGGGAAACACTGAGTTCTCGTAAAAATGAGTTTATACTGCTTGATGCTGTAGAAAAGCATGGATTAAATTCAGAAACAATTTTGCATGACTATCCAGAGTAGTCTGCAGTAGACTCAGATAACATCACTCCTTTATAGGAATTATGCTGTATAATTTGATAATGTAAGAAAGTTTAACTCTAGCCCATGCTAAGGAGGTCTACCTTACTCTGTTGTGCTCCAGCTTTCAAATTTTTTCTTTCATGGGTTTTGGATTACATAGTTGTTGATGATGAATCATAGGAAAAAATGAACAGCTAAAGAGTCAATGCACCTTTTGAGAAAAGCAAAAAGAAATTAGATACCGCTTATGATTGTCATTTTCACTTACGTTAACATTCTTTCTCCCTTTCAAAGGCTGTTACTGAGAGCTAAAAAGTGCATGTAAGAATGATCAAATACAACAGAAGTGAGTGCTGAGTTTTATGGCAAGAAGAAGGCAGTTTTTTAATATGTGAAAATAGTGTTTCTGCAAACGATCAGCAATTCTGATTGTGGTGTTTGACATTCAGTGTTAATCCACCAGCTCTAAAGCTTATTAAAAATGGCAGTAGACACATTGGCAGCATAGAAGCAGGTCAAAAATTTTTGAAAACAATGAGAGCTTTAAGATCAGCCATGAAATTGTAGTTATTTTAGAAATCTGACTTTTTCATAGAATCCACAGGTATATAATCAAATAGCCGAGGAATAATGCTCACAATAGGAGACAATCCCAGCAGTACATTTCAAAGATCCCAAGTCGGGGAGGGGAAAGAACCTTCGTTTGTTGTTTTTGCCTTTGTTCTTTTTTTCATCTGGATGTGTGGAGCTCCTCACTCCTACCCAATGGAATTAGCAATAGAATTAATGATAAAGAATAAATGTCAGCTTTTCCTACTGAAAGAAGGAAGCACATCAAAGAGACTGTGAAGATAGAAGACCTGCAGTCACTTTGTCATTTGTGAAGGTGTTTGCTGCAATTTTATTTAAGTGGGTGTACAAAGCCATGGGAGTTATTTATGTTTTAGCTTCTATTTCTCGATTTATCTAAGAGCCACTCCCAAACCCTAATTCCTTAAGTATCCAAGTGCTCATGGGAAAATGAGGAATACTCGACGGTGTACAATTGGTTGAAGTTTTAAGGAGGGTCATCTAATTTGATGTGGCAATTGTCTTCTCCTACTTGCTAAATGAGTAAGACCTGAGGACCTCAGTCATCTTTCTCAGTCACAATCCTATGCTGTGTAGCATGTCTGACAAGAAGGTCATTTCACTACTGCCACTAATGGTGAGCTGTCCTAGTAATACCTAAGCCTTCTGCTGAGAAAATAGGAGCCATCCAAGGAAAAATTATTAAACTAAAACTGACAGTATCTTGTCACAAGCACCCATTAATGAACACCATGGAGGATTACATGCTTCCCATTCATTGTCTTTCTGTAATTTATTTCTGATTTCCCGAAGATTATGGAGAAGTGTTATATGAATATTTGTTGTAGCCACACATTTTGAGAAGCACATAGGATTTTAAAATAAATGGGTGGACGTAACAAGAGAAATGCATTGTGAAGTCACTTCCTTAGGGTGAACATTTCAACAAAATAAGTGCCATTGTTCATATGCTATCTTTTGTCTGCTGGTAGTGAGTTTCTTTACATAGAAGGGCTTACAGATAAATATTAATTCCTGGTTATCAATGTGATTCATTGTGATATCCATAATCTCTCTTATTTCAATTCCAAAGATTTTGTCAAGAGAAGTATAAATCTCATCATCCAAATTTATGCAAAATATTAATATACTTTTTAAGCCAACAAAGATTTGGGGTATTCAAATGACAGTTTACATTGTGTCCTTCGCACATATGTACAATGATATTTATACATTTATATAAACTTCTTAAACCTGTGCAAAGTTGTATAGCTACTTACAGCTGCAGTTGGTTTTCTGAGCAATTTTGAAGACTCCTTTTTGCACATATAGAATTCTTCTTGATACAAAAGAATAACAGAGGTATTCATTTATAAAAGCAAAAATAAGTTCTACCAGCTGTGGAGGCTGAAACCCAACAAAATGTGCATACTGTGTTTATGGCTTTACATAAAGTATTATAATAATTATTTACCGTCTTTTTTATATTTCCCCCCTCCCCCCAAAAAAGGGTAGAGATAAAATATTATTTTTTAAAAATTGACCTAGGGTGTAAGTAGTGTATCATTACTTTATTAATCAGGTGCAGCATAAGATACCTAAGTTTCATGGCCCTTGATTAACTACTGGATATTCTTTGAAGCATTAGTACCTCAAAGATTTTTACTGCTTGGCATCCCTGCCAGAAAGATAGCTCAACTCATTTAAATCGGGAAGAATGATGGTATGAACAAAAGGTTGAAGATGTAAATTTTTTTTTTTTTTTTTTTTTTTTTTTTTTTTTTTTGCGGTACGCGGGCCTCTCACTGCTGTGGCCTCTCCCGTTGCGGAGCACAGGCTCCGGACGCGCAGGCTCAGCGGCCATGGCTCACGGGCCCAGCCGCTCCGCGGCATGTGGGATCCTCCCGGCCCGGGACACGAACCCGCGTGCCCTGCATCGGCAGGCGGACTTTCAACCACTGCACCACCAGGGAAGCCCTGAAGATGTAAATTTGAGAAATATCTTGAAGACCTTGAATGTGAGTCCAGGAAATTTAACCTTTACTTTATTCTCTAGGTAGGAAGGTAATGGTTAGGAGGGAGCACAAAGATTTAGTTAGCCAGATGCTTGTCTGATTTCTGGCTTTACTATTAGTTGAGCTCAACAGTCTGCAGTCCTCTCATCTGTAAAATGTGGGCAGTACTTATCTCTTAGATTATGATGAGGAGGAGGATAAATGATATAAGGTAATATAAAATAAGCTTTGCAAACTGCTTGGAACTTATGAAAAACTTGATAAATGACAGCTATCACTAATGAGAAGCCATGAGAGGATTCTGAGCATGGGAGTGATGTGATTACACCTGTAATTTAGGAAGATCACTGACAATAGCATGTAGTATAGAGTAAAGGAAGGTAGAACAGAACTGTAGAGGTTGCAATTATTTAAGCACATGTTATTGAGAGCCTGAAGTAGGGTACAGAAGGACAAATAAATGACATTATAAAGAATAGGATTGGGCTTCCCTGGTAGTGCAGTGGTTAAGAATCCGCCTGCCAATGCAGGGGACATGGGTTCGAGCCCTGGTCCAGGAAGATCCCACATGCCACAGAGCAACTAAGCCTGTGCGCCACAACTACTGAGCCTGCGCTCTACAACTCGTGAGCCACAACTACTGAGCCCACGTGCCACAACTACTGAAGCCCGCACACCTAAAGCCCGTGCTCTGCAACAAGAGAAACCACCGCAATGAGAAGACCACACATCACAATGAAGAGTAGCCCCCGCTCCACTAGCCGCAACTAGAGAAAGCCCTCACACTGCAACAAAGACCCAACACAGCGAAAAATAAATAAATAAATAAATAAATAAATTTATATTGAAAAATAGGATTGATGGAGTGGGATAACTGATATGAGCATGAAGGAAAGGGCAAAGAAAAAGATGATTTCAAAATTGGAAACTAAGTGACTAGGAGGATGTTGACACAAATTGGGAAGCACAGTGAAATGATGAAGTAGGCCTTGGAGCTTCCATTGGGACATTCAGACCAGGATATCTGGCTGGGCCAGTGAAAAAGAAGGACAGTGGTATAGTGGAAAGGTTTATATATCTGAGAGGTGTTTGCACTGAAGTACAGATTGAAGCCAAGAAGTAAGATGAGTATTGTGATTTTGTAGGGGAGAAACAGAAAAAGTCCAAAATCAGAACTGAGAAATACCAGCATTTATGATAAAGTAGGAGAAGAATCAAGTGGAGGTGAAAATCATGTCCTAAAACTCAGTGAAGGTAAACTATGTTACATGCGATCAATGAAATATTATTCAGCACTAAAAAAGAAATGAGCTATCACGCCATGAAAAGACATGGAGGAACGTGAAATGCATGTTACTAAGTGACAAAAGGCAACCTGAAAAGGCTGCATACTGTATGATTCCAACTATATGACATTTTGTAAAAGAAAACTGTGGAAATAATAAAAAGATAAGTGGTACTAGTGGTGAGAGGTGGGAAAGATGAATAGGCAGGGCACAAAGGACTTTTAGGGCTGTGAAAATACTCTGTATGCTATTATGATGGTGGATATATGTCATTATATATTTGTTCAAACCCATAGAATGTATAACATCAAGAGCAATCCGTAAGGTAAACTATGGACTTTGGGTAATTATGTGGCAGTGTTAGTTCATCCTTGGTAAAAAATATACCATTTTAGTTAGTGATGTTCATAATGAGGGAGGTCATGCATGTGTGGGAGCGGGAGGTATGTGGGACATCTCTGTAGCCCCCTCTTAATTTGGTTTTAAACATAAAACTTCTCTTAAAAATTAATCTTATTTGTTAAAAAGGCAATGAAGCCATTGCAAAGGATTGAGGAATGAGTGGGGATTGAATAAAATGAAACAGGTGTAAAACATTGTTTCAAGAAGTTTTGTAGTGAATGGTCGTGAAGTCAAGAAATATTTATATTCTGAGGAGGTTTTGATTCATTTATTTTATTGGAACGTTATACATTCAGTCTTATTAGATTAATTGTTTTGAAGTCTCTTTTGAATCAGGCTTCAATGATTTTCTTTGTCTTAGCTTCCTTTCTCCCTAATTTCTCAGACAACTTCCTAGACAAAAGTCAAGATAACTTTTGTATGTTACAAGTATACACACGAGTTCTTGCTTTAATAAAGTATGATCTTCTCTAGTCAGTTGTTTCTCCCAATGACCCCCATGATTATTTCAAAATCTTTGCATTCCTCCTTCCTTCTCTTCATTCCCATCAGACAACCTACTACAGTGAGAAAACACAAGCCATCAGAGATGCTGATTCTTTCAACTTTCCACCATCACATCTATAAACATATGTGCCTCCGAGTCTCCTGGTTTTTCTTTTCCTCCTTTCACAATGGAGCTGGGTGACCCCTCCATCTACTGCGCTGGATTTCTCTCCTCCCTCCTTTTCAAGAACCTGTGCTATTAGTCATCTCCTTGCCTTACATACAGGCAGCCTCACATTGACTTCTTCATATCAGACATCAAACAGACTCAGGTCTCAACCAAACACTTTTAAATTCCTCTCCCTTTACTGCTTATGTTTCTCCAACTCCTTTTTTAAAGAGGTTGTTAATTCCATAGCTTCATAAAGTTTGGCCAACTTTTCACATACAATGCCACTCATTGCCTTCTGCCTTTGCAAATTTCTTTGCTTGGAATGATTTCCTGCCCCTCAAATTCCCTGCCCCTTCCCAAGCTTCTTTATACTCATCTTTTCAGTCTCAACTTAAGTATCACTTCTTTAGAATAGTTTTTTTCTCAACCCTAGTTTAGGAGTTTTTCTTTATTATACCTACTACCCTTCCAGCTACTTCTCATGCTTCTTTCTTAAGAGATTATAAATTCCACGTGGAAGGGATAATCCGTCTTGTTCATTCTTGTATAATGAATTCTGCATACAGCCTGGCATAGAGTAAGCATTCAGGAAATTTTGTTGAATATTCATCACATATGCTCATTAATAGATAGATTCCCTAGTACTTATAATGTAATTTATCAAAAGAATAGATTTAGATTCAACTGATTTTCACATTAATTGATTTTTATACATTGATTTTAGGAGTAAAGCAAGGAATATTTTCATGTGAAATCATATTTCCCACTAAGCACAATTATAATTTCAAATGTGTTTTTACTGAAAAAGTGTTGACCTCAACATATGATATAACCATCCTTAACATTTCTGTATATAATTCAACAAGCATTATCTCTGCCATATGTATTTAATTTTTCAGTTTGTGTATTTAATTCTCTTATACCACTAATAACTGAGTCAAACAGACACATGATGCTTATATATACACATACTGAAAAATAGAACAGAATCATTTCACAATTCATAAGCATTTCCCATGACGTGATAACACATTCACTTATGACTTGAGAACCTTGCTGATCCTGCCTTAAGGCAAAGATTTTTAGCAGAGCAGCCCAGCTAGAAGAGCCAAATGAAATGCTAGGAAAAAAGAGAGTAATGATAGAAAGGTACCCGAAGTGACAGCTTAAACACTTGGACCCTGATCCTAATATGGTCACTGGTTAGCTGTGTGATCTTGGATAAGTCATCTGACTTCCTTGAATCTACTTCATTTGCAAAATTGAACTTTTTTTTTTTTTTTTTTTTTTTTTGCTGTACGCGGGCCTCTCACTGTTGTGACCTCTCCCGTTGCGGAGCACAGGCTCCGGACGCGCAGGCTCAGCGGCCATGGCTCACGGGCCCAGCCGCTCCGCGGCATGTGGGATCCTCCCGGACCGGGGCACGAACCCGTGTCCCCTGCATCGGCAGGCAGACTCTCAACCACTGCGCCACCAGGGAAGCCCAAAATTGAACTTTTAATTGAGGTAAATTTATGTCAAAAGTGTACAATGCCTTTGAGCCTACATTTCCTAAGCATTGTGAGGGAAGGCAGGCATAGTCCTTATTCACAAATAGCTTATCTTCTTCATATGGACCCAAGCCAAAACAGTCTATAATTAAACAAAACATGCTGTTGTACTTGACATGATTAAGTGTTTAATGAACAGGAAAGACCATCCATGCTATAGAGTTTAGAGAAAAGAACTTCTCACTAAACGGTAAGATTCTTCCCTGTCAATACAATAATATAAGATCGAGTATAGAGGATCTAATTATGTGTTTGTATGTAGAACCTACTCATGAATATTCATTGAGTAAATAAATGACAAACCAGGTGGATGAATCAATGAATTAAAATGTTTGAAATATTGATTACACCTGCAGAAATATTCCAAAGTGTTTCATACATGTATGTGTATATGTATATGTGTGTATATATATATATATATAATATATATATATATATAATTATACACACACATATGTAATGTATATGTATTTGTGTCTGTATGTGCCTGGGTCTTTTTCATAAATGTAAAGGTAGCATTTCACATAGGAGGAAAATGAATTTTTCAAGCAATATAGCTGACTTAATTTATTAACTACTTGAAAACATTAGAGTTTTTATATTATAGCCTATACCAAGATATGTTACAAATGATTTAAAGGTTCCATGATGCCATAAATGAAAGAAAATATATGTGAATATCTGTACTTAGTGGAGTGAGAATGCATGTTCTAAATTCTATCTAAAACCAAAGGTAGAAGCCATAAAGGACAATACAGATAAACCTGACCATATTAAAATTTCAAGTCCACTACATCAAAAACATTCATAAGAAATATGCAAATGACAAACTTGGGCCATTTTGCAGTGGATTTGACAGAGCTAACAGTCTTAGTATAAAGAACCCTTTCAAATAAATAATAAGAAAGGTACTTGCAACCTAAAGATTTTTTAAGTGAAGGCTAAAGACATAAGTTTTAAAATTTACAAGAAATAAAGAAGAGGAAAGCAATGGGTCAAATAAACATGTGAAAAGCTGTTTTACTTCATTAGTTCTTAAAAGTTCAGATAGAAACAAATGTTTTGTGTTGACAAGGGTGTGAAGAAATGGTCATTCACTTTCCCTGCTGGTGGGAATATAATTGTGATCTTCCTGGCAAACAATTTAGAAATACCGTAAGTATTAACAGATCTTAAAATGTGTTACCCACTGATCCAGCAATTCCATCATTAGAAATTTAACTTAAAGTAATAATCAGAAATGTAGGCAAAAATAAATGTGCAAATATGGTCACCTAGGATTTATTTATAATCAGGAAAAATGAGAAATAGCTACATAAGCATTTTGGCCAGAGTAGATGAAAAGACTGCAGAAATTTTTATAATCGTTTCTTAAAAGTAACCTGTCAGTGTGCATCGAGAATTATATATATTTTTACGTATTTATACTCTTTGACATATTGATTCATTTTCTAGGAATTTCTCCTAATAATAGGAAACACAGATAAAGCCAAATTCATGAAGATATTCATTGCAACATTACAGCAATTTAGAATCCATTGTTGGACTATGGGCATTGAGTAAGCAAATTGTAGAGTCCTAAAATAGAAGAGTATGTAGCCATTATTGATGTTATTTATAAAATGTTTTCAATATCTTGGAAATACGTGTATATCAGATGTTAAAGTGAGAAAAAGACTGTGTTTCTGGGTTCAAACCAGCACTCTGCCATGATCTACTATGGCTTCTCTAAGCTTCCATTTTTTAGTCCATAAGATGGGGTCATACTTGTGCATTCCTTATAGGGATGCTGTGAGGATTAAACAAAATAATGAATATAAAGTACTTAGCACAAGACACATACCACTCAATAAAAATTATTTTTTTTTAATGGGGCACATGATTCCATAAAAGGATGGTTGTAACTCTCTGAGTATACAATGAAAATAATTCACTGTAGCATTAATAGTGGTTATCTTGGAATGGTGCAAGTATAAGTGATTTTTCTTCTGTACATATTTCAGATTTTTCTACTTTCATAATTTTTAAAGTATATTGGTTTTGTGTTTTGTTTTGTTTCCAAATGGTAGAAAGCAGACAAAGGATTGTGAAAAGAAAGAGTAAGTCAGACAGGCAGCAGCAGCCGGTACCTGGGCCACCAGAGCAGAGCCGCTGTCAGTCGGCACCATCTGCTACAGGGTAGTCAGAGTCCTGGCCAGTGAGGTGTAGCCTGGTGGCCAGAACAGTGGTTCTGCAGTTGTGGTGTGTATCTGAATCATCTGTGGAGCCTGAGGACAGCAGAGATGCCAGGGCCCCACCTCCAGATATTTTAATTTGGTAGGACTGTGGTGGTATCCAAGGGCTGGAATTTTTAATAGCTACTCCACCTGTGATTCTAACTCGCATCAAAATTTGAGAACCCTTGGGCTAGAGCATGGTATTAATGAGACCAAAGTTCCAGACTGCCTCCTCAAGGGTCTTCCACAGTTAGCCGCTTTGGTGTGCCTGCGGGCTGCATGCCCATTCACTGCCATATGTCTAACCAAGGCCAGGCCAGTTCAGGGCATGAATGGAAAAGAGCGCATTATCTCCACCCCTCTCTCCACTCCACCCCCCACCCCCCCCCCCGCCCTGCCCCGCCCCTGCAGCTACGCACACTGTGAAACAACCCCAAACACTTGTCCTATTATTGGTGAGTCAGTAATAGCACCTTTGCTAGACCGTAAGAGGACGTATATATATATATTTTTTTCTTTTATAAATTTATTTTATTTATATATTTTTGGTTGTGTTGGGTCTTCATTGCTGCGCCCAGCCTTTCTCTAGTTGCGGCGAGCTGGGGCTGCTCTTTGTTGCAGTGCACGGGCTTCTCATTGCTGTCTCTTCTCTTGCTGCAGAGCATGGGCTCTAGACCCGCGGGCTTCAGTAGTTGTGGCTGCTATATATGGGTGGTTGATAAAGCTGAGACAAAGCAGGTGATCTGAAAAAGTAATACGTTTAATGCCATTCAGGTTTAAAGGTTAGGATAGTTTTGCTTTTTCAAGAGAGTTACAGAGATTAGTGAGAGTTCACAATTGTTTCGTATTCATTTGAAATCCTTCAGCATTTTCCTCATGTTTTTGTTAGTATCATTTATTTATCCACTGTTTTGTAACATTACCTTAAAACATAGTGTGCTATGGGTCTGAGTTCATCTGAAGTTCAGGGTGTTCCAACATGTAAAACGACCTGAACTGATGGGAGTCAGAAGTTTTTTCATTCAAAATAGTTTCAACCTTAGTGCACTCAATAAGTGAATTCTTTGCAATACTCAGCCATCTGATTTTTACTTGCCCTTTTGCAAAATCCATTCATGTTTGTTTTTGAAAATAACTTTTAATTAAAGTCATCCCATGGATTTTACACTGTGTTCAGTTTTCAAAGTCAGAAAGCAGTTGTGTAATTACATTAGGCTGGTTGGGACGTGCAGGACGAATTGTTTGTACTCCTGCCTTTTTAAAAATGGAGCCCAGTGGAGTGAGTTATCTCACTTTGATATTCCTGTGTATATTGCTCAACCTTGTTTCTTTTCTTCTGGTTCTCTTTAGATGTGATTATTTTAAGTTTTGTTACCTATACCTTTGGTCCGTTCTTTTTGTTCATTCCTTGTGGAAATATCCAACTTCACTTTGCTTCATATTCACAGATCCTCTTGCTTCTATGGTGGATTAAATAATCCAGTTTTTTCCCCTGGATTGGAAGTATCAAATAGCCTTACTGTTTGTCACTAGTTTTCCTGTGCCATAATGAAGATGCATCTGGTGGCATTTGACTTATGCAGTTGAATCCTGAAGGGAGCAATAGGTTTGTGGCATAAATGGGAAGAGAACAGGCCTTGATATCTGCCCCACTTAGTTTCAGTTCCTCCTTTGAATTACAGTTATGGGAACACTATATTTCTTCATCTTTAAAATGAAGACACTAATATGGATTTTGCAGGTTTGTTTGTAAATTAACAATAATGTTTATAAAGAACCAGGGATATAGCAGGCATTTAATAAATAATAGCTATCACAATGAATGCATATAGAAATATATGTATAAAGTAAATAAATGATGCAAAGCAGAAAAAGCTAGCTAATATAAGAGATGACAGACTTGAGATTCAAAGTTGTTTCAACTAGTATAATATTTAACAAGTATAAAGATACAGTATCCAATTTAGATTCCAAAACTGAGCTACTAGTTGCCTAATTCAATAGATACGTTAACATCTTTGTTATTACTTTACTGCAGTATTTGTCCCTGATTACCCAGGTTCTATCGTCAACCTTTTGAACTTTCCATTTTATTATAGTTTTCCATGATTCACTGGTGAACAGCAGATTCACATATTCTATTACCAAGCATCACCCAGTAATCCTATACAAACTTTTGACAAGAGAACTCATTGAGTTTGCCTAAATCTGCCTTCAATTAATTGCCTGGCTTGATGAATGGGCTATTACCATTGACACAGGCACCCAAACCAGAAGTCTAGACTCTTCAAGTCTCCTTACTGCCACCACCACTCACTCAGCAAACCAAGTCCTATGATTTTTATGTTAATTCTTTTTATATGGCATGACTATTTATTCCTAATCATCCCCCCTGCCTCTTCCATAGTTCGTGCCTGTCATAATTCCTGCCTGGATTTCAATAGCTACTTCACTGGGCACCCTGCCTCACTACCCTGGCTCCCTGCCAAACTGCCCTCAAACCTTCTGTCAAAGTTGAGTGTAGCACAGATTTTGAGTTAGATACACCTATATTTAAGTTCCACTTCCATCTCTTATGGGAAAATTATTTAACTCATTTTATGTGGCTGTAAAATAAGGATAATAATATGCATACCATTAGTTTGTTGAGAGCATTACATTTGAGAGTGTATGTCATAGAAAGGAACCTTAATAATTGCATTTACTGCTATTATCTTTCCCTGCAAATTTGACTATGTCACATCCCTCCCTAAAACCCCTTAATGATGCTCAATAACTTTTCAAATAAAATTCAGTCTCATCTGCTTAGCTGACCAGTTCTCTCATGGCCTGGTACCAACTCTAGATTCTTCTTTCATCATTGACCATTTTATGCCCTTCACTCCAGATTATTCTATTTCTAAGCTCTTTCCTGGATCCGTAGCAATCTCAGGTCTCTCACAACTCTTTGTCCTTAAATACACTCCTCCTGTGCTTGGAAGACACTCTCTTCCCTGGTGACTGTGTTCTCTCCCTTTAAAACTCACATATGACCTGACTTACAGAGATTTTCTTTGGGCTAATCGAGGTGACCAACCATTCTGGCTTGTCAAAGATGGGCTTAGTTTACAACCGCTGTCTCCCTGTAATTATTATTAGCACCACCTTTCACACTCAGAGAATTGGATGGTACATTATATGGTCACCCTACCTAAATTCCACTTGTTCCCAGGCCCAGCTAAGCATCCCCTATTTTCTGTTTCCGTAGCATTCTGTATCCCCTTCTGCTTTAGATGTATCACAAAATAAATTTTTCATAAAATCTCATTGCTTTATAAAATCTCACTTACCTGTCTCCCACTGGACCATGAGCTCCTTGTGGGCATGAATTTCATCTCAGTTTTTTTCACATTATTCATTCCTAGCACAGTGCCTAGAAAGCATAAAGTGTTGTGTGTTAATTACAGCAGCCTATCTTCCTAATTCCACTTAAATTACCTACGAAAAACTAAAGAAGGAAAGATGCTTCAGCAGCACATTGCAAAAGTGAATGAGAATTCATTTGGGTCTCTATTGTGCCTGAAATACCAATGGGACAGATGTGGACCCCATAGAGAATTACCTTCATTACCATGTTGTCCTCCCTGCTTTGTTTCATACTGTAGATCCAGCTTCCACTTCTCCATTCAGCTCTCTCTCTTGCATTTGCCCTCTGTCACCTGCCATCAAACTCTACATTAAGTCACAAAAGACATATAAATGCTAATCAGTTTTTCTTTTTGCTTTCAATCACAGACCAGCCCTCCAAACTTCATTCCCTGTGTCCCACTGAGTAATTATAACAATAGCAGCTAGCATTTATTGAGAGCTTACTGTATGCTGGACCACTCTAAGCACATTTCCTATATTAACTGTATCATTTAATAGTGTGAGGATTAAATAGTATCCTTTGTGCTACAGACTCATTCTGAACTGAGGCTTCCTTCAGCTAGCCCTGAACTTCATTTCCTGACACACATCTTTATTTGATCTTGCTGTGTCCATCTCTATCAGTGCTGGAAGTCAAGAATTGTCTTCCTGGTCTTCTTGTGTTGTGAACCAAACCATTTTACTCCTTGAAGGGCTCCTATGCTAACATCTTATCCAGGCCCTAGAAGACAAGTTTTAAGAATAGCTGCTCCAGCATAAGCAACATAACAACCAAATGCAATAAGCACATTGTTTGGGACATGATGCAACAAACTAGCTGTAAAAGACAGTTTTGAATCACTAGGGGAAACTTGAATATGATCATGAAATATGAGATATTAAGGAATTATTGTTAATTTTGTTAGATGTGATAACGTCATTGTGTTTATGTGTTAGAAAAAGTTAGGGATGCATTCTGTGGATTTAAGAGTGAAATGAACTGATGTCTGTGGTATGCTCTAAAATATTCTAGCAAAAATTATAAAACACAAAACATCAAACGGGATTACTGATAATAGAAGAGGACACAGATGAACAGACTATTGACAATTGTTGAAGGTGGGTGATGGGTACAAAGTGGTTCACTATACTATTCTTCTGCTTTAGTGTATGTTTGAAAATCTCATATCAAACATTTAACAAATGGTGGTTCCTGGCAACCCCACTCTAGTTGTGCTGAATTAAGATCACTGGAAGTGGAGCCCTGGAATCTGCATTCTTAGAAAGCTCCCCAGTTGATTCTTAGGTGCCCTGAAATTTGAGAACCACTGGTTGAAATTTAAGACGGAATGATCATTTCTCTAATATCTTCCTCTCCCCGGGACAACAATTGCTGCTGCTCAATATATCCAAGCAAAACCTTAACTTCAAGGATGAAAATATCAACACATCAATCTCAAAGATGAATAGCAATAGCAGCAATTCTGCCACACAGAGCCAAGTTGTAAGGGTTCAGAAATAAACCTGATCTATTTCATGAGATAGAGGACATGGTCTTAGAAATTACCTACTTTTTATTCTTAATGAAATAAAAGACGACATTGTCTCTATTGAGCAAAAGCAGGCCTGGGTAAGAAGAGCATGCTACACAATGAAAATGACAATAACTGAAATAAAAATCTTATTTGAAAGTAGTAAAAAGCAGACTTGACATTGCAAATAATCAAATCAGCCATACCCAGAATACTGAAAAAATGAAATCACGGGTTTAAAAAATGAGACAGAGTATAATGGGCAGAGAGGTCAGTCATGAAGATAAAACCTATAGACTCAACAAATGGATCAAAATTAATCATTAAAGATGTAATAATATGTATTTTAGAATTCTGGGATGAAAAAGACCCAAAAATAGCAGTTGAAAGAGTTTATCATGTTCCAAGTAACTTAGTAATCAGGGTAATGACAGAAACGGTTTCTTGTTATAATTTTTAAATTATAGAAAATTGTGCTGATGAATTTCAGAACAGAAAAGCTAGGTTCCTTCAACAGGAGTTAACATTGCCTTTCTTCATAGTTCTCATCTGCACTTTCTTAGGCCTGTAGATGGTGGAGCAACTCTAGTATTCCTGGGGGGAAATTATGAGATGTTCACGTAAGAACGCATCCTCATTTTAACCTTGACCAAGTCAGGATTCATCTTCCAATCAGTGTCCTACGGTTGTTGTTTAACAGGTGAGAGTTGTGACATAGTTGTCTTTGCCTGCACATGCACAAATCTTGCTGGAATTCCTGTTGACACGACTAAACAAGGGCAGCCTCTTGATGTTTCAAGAAACAAACCATTTCAGGGCAATAGGAGGAAGGAATATGAGTCTCAATTCTTGTCTAAAAACTTTCTATTGGCATCTTCTAGTAATACAAGAAAATATAAGCATCAAAACTTTCAAAATAGGTATTAGCAACTTGGGAGAAAAATCCTGCAGATGGTAAAAGCACTTTATTAAGAGTGTTGCCTTGGGTTGTGGGTTCCAGGAGGTTCATTATACTATTTTCTCTACTAATATGCATCTTGGAAAAATTTTGAAATTAAAAGTCTTTTAAAATTGGAAGAAGTGGAAGGAACAGGAACAGAGGGAAAGGAGATAATGCATTCCCAATGCTCCCTGATTGCTCAGATGATTTTGGGTAGAAAAGAGCAGTGGTTGAGAATCCGCCGGCCAATGCAGGGGACACGGGTTTGACCCCTGGTCCAGGAAGATCCCACATGCCGCAGAGCAACTAAACCCATGCACACAACTGCTGAGCCATGTGCCACAACTACTGAAGCCCACGTGCCTAGAGCCTGTGCTCCGCAACAAGAGAAGCCACTGCCATGAGAAGCCCGCGCACCGCTACGAAGGGTAGCCCCCGCTCGCCGCAACTAAAGAAAGCCTGCGTGCAGCAACGAAGACCCAATGCAGCCAAAGATAAATAATAAAATAACTAAAAAATAAATAAATGTATAAATACTGAGAGATCACCTGAAATCTGGATATTTTATAGTTTCTCTTGAAAAATTAGAGAATGTGGCAGAACTGGATCTGAATTCCTATGTGGAAACAATCAGCTGGAGCTGACTGGTGATTGCTCCCCTCACCCAGTGCCTGAGTTCCCCATCCCCCCAGACCCCACACTCATTCCTTTACACACAGTATACTTCATCAATTGACTCTGCCTGCCTGACTCCTATGATCTTTGAGTTTGTGACCTCGAATCTAGATGATTGTTGTAATTGAGACAGCTGTTTACTTGAAGAAAATAAACTGTAACAATTGCAGACAACCCTTAAGATTTTTTTTTAAGTTAGAAACAGTAGTTAGATCTGTTTTGTGATATTTAGTCCTATTAAAAGCAATCCAGATCAAGTGCTCCATTTCTTCTTTTTAAATTTGGGAGTTTTATCTGTGTCTTAAAAATTAACAAATTTTACATTCTACTTTCATGTTCTGTTAATACCCTGAACTAATTATTGGTGTATGTATTTTAAAAACTGAAATAGCAATAAAAATACCACATCATGTTTAGATTTATTTTCATACTTACTCTGAGGTAGCAAGAACTCTTATTATCTATGAAAGTCTTAATATACCATTGTTTAAGTTGATATTAGTACTCACCACTAACAGCTTTCAGTGGTTGAGAGTGGTTCTGTGGGGGACTAGACTTCATCCTGGACAAACAGCAAAAGAAACAAAAGTAGAGGAAGAACCAGGAACAGCCTCTCAGTTCCCATAGATTAGGGTTGCATTTTGGTAGGGAACATCCACCCCAAGTGGTCTCCTTCCTCTCCTTTGTCTCCAAACTCATTTGATGTGCACATCATCAGTAAAAGGTAGGGAACATGTACCCTCAATATATGTATATTCTTTTATGTAAAAATGGAATACATGTTTTGCACTAATACATTTTAAGCATTATAAAATATGTCAAAATAAGCAATTTATAGCATGAGGTAACACAGGTAACACATGTGGAAATAGATGTTCCAATATTTTCTTCAACTCCCCTAATGGGCTACTTTGGCCCTCTTCTTAACTGTATCCACCCCAGTGTTTCCCAAAGTCTACTCTATGCAACAGCAGCTCAATGTCATTTTAATAACAAAGGATTTAATTGTCAAGTAAGTTTGGAAAATGCTAGGTTAAAATTAGGAAGGTTTCCTTGCCACGTGATTTCTCATCTTTAATACAGAATTGCACTGTGAGTTCTTATGAGGGAGAGTGCCTATAAGGCTAACATTCCTTGAAGATCTATTTGGGAAATCCTGCTCTATTCAAGTTTTCTAGAGATCATCTTTGCTTGCTGTTTGCCATCCCTTTCCATAGGGTCCCATATAATCACCAAAAGATCCTGGACACCAATTCTCAACCTCTGAATTCCAAACCTTTCACCTCACTGACTCTTTTCTTTCCTAAGACCATGTCCTTCCTCCCCTTTGCACCAAGAACCTTGTGTTTTTTTTAATAAGCCCTGTTTGGGTCTTAGCCTCAGTTCTCTTCTTATCCATGCAACTGTTGTATCTTAGCTTTAGGTAAGACTTGCCTGCCTAGATCCACTCCAGTTTCTAGGATGAATCCTGATCTTAGATAAAAGGGATTTAAAATAGATCTACTCCACAATTTGGAACTTGCCACAAATTCACTCTTCCTGCTTTGTCTTGATTATGTGTAGGAACACCTATTCTGATAAATTTTTTATTCCTAGGACCCAGTTCCCACTGTACTCCATTGATGATAATCCTGTGATTGCTAACCTGCCTGGCATCTGATCCTTTCAAGAACTTTAAACTCTTGCTATACAGAGAATATGTTTATCAGGGACTGAAACAAAGTAAAATACCAGTTAGGTTCTGTTCAGGAACTACTGTAGCGTACCAATATTTTGATCATAAAGAAACAACAACTTAGATTTGGTTCTGCCCACTTTCTGCCACTACTAGCTGTGCAATCTTGGCAGTTCACTTAAGTCCCAGTTTCCTCAGCTGCAAGATTAGAATAATAACAGTACATTCCCCATAGGACTGGTTTGTTTGTTTGTTTGTTTTGAGAATCAAATCATTTAATTCATATAAAGTATTTGGAATAGAGTAATTAGAACATTCCTGGCATAAAATAGATTCACAATAAATGTTAACTTTTGTCATTATTGTTGTTGTTTTAAACAAATTGAAACAACGTTAGGTATTTAGGTATTTTTCTGTAGCATTAGCTATTGTTTCTGAAGAAAGTTTGGGCCTTCTTTGTAATTCAATAAAAATCAAATGTTTGTGTTTCATTTGGGGATCTAAAACTGCACATTTTGTTTCTGGTTTTAATATTTTTTAAGTTGCTTAATACTGATTATTCTTAATATATATCAAAATAGTACAGTAGAAAAGTAGTGTCAACCCACTTTGGTCTTATGAGTTCAGGTCCCTGTAATTATCCTGTCCATTTGTTTTTGTTCACTACCTTTTATATGGTGTCAACATACCAGACTGTACAGAGGTGGTCTCTCTTGGTGGAAAAGCTTCTTTCCGAAGGCAACACCACAAATACAATCATATTCATCACTTCTTTAGGTTAGCCTGGTATTTGT
This sequence comes from Leucopleurus acutus, assembly GCF_964270905.1. NCBI lineage: Eukaryota > Metazoa > Chordata > Mammalia > Artiodactyla > Delphinidae > Leucopleurus > Leucopleurus acutus. The sequence continues at coordinate 99,215,656 of NC_139143.1, read as the reverse complement.
TTTGTTTTGTTTGATATTTCTTTTACTACAATAGTAAAATATGATTTGGCCATCAGATGTTAATAAATTACTGCATTTAAAGTTTGGCAAAATTTATTTTAAATCTTGGGCTGTCCACCATTCAATAAGTAGTATAAATATTTTCCCTCACCCTGTAGGCTCATAAGCCATCAAATACTGTACTAAAACAATACTGATCCTGCAGCAAGATAAAAAGAAGGCTAGCAATAAGGACAATGCGATTTTACACTTTAATATCTAATATTAGATCCAAAGCCCAATATAAAATAATCTAATATTTAAAATTCAATATCTTCTGACTTCCCAGTTCTGAAATCATTTGAGTAGACCAGTGCAATCCATTCAAGACAAGTAGATTTTCTGCTGATATGGCCCTGAACTAATATTGAGGAAGATCTGCAATTGCCTAAAATCAATCCTTATATTGGTTTCTGTAAGTGAGAGTTAACCACAGCAGATTAATGAAATTAGAAGGTGAGAAATAAAGGAGACATTTATTCAATAATTTTAGTCATAGAGCATCCTGGCTACTAACTAAAAAGATTTAGCCAATAAATAAGAGAGTTTTTTCTGCACTGGGAATACATCCTGTGTTTGCAAAATTATAATGTAGATACTAGCAACTTAGTCCCACACTTAACCTTCTTTCATGAGTATGTTTATCCTTTCCCTTCCCGCTACATTTATTTACACTTTGTCATCAAAATGGATCTGTCTTAAAAGTGCATTGCTTGATCCTTTTTCCCATTTAAACTATTATCCCATTTTCCTTGCTTTCATTTCCAGACCTCTCCAATGCATGCTTTGAAGCCCTGCCCTCCCCTTTTTTTTTTTATCTTTCCACCATTCTCTAGTAAAATAGCTTCTGCCTCAGCACTCTATTATAACAAGTTTCCAAGGTCATTGACGACCACTTTCAAGACAAATCAAAAGATTTTTCTTATTCCTTATCTTCTCCCAAATATCTGGCACTATTGATCATATACTCTTTTTTTTTTTTTACTACTGGTCTTTTGAAATATATTTTTTTAATCTAGGATAGGAATTGCCTTTTCATTTTCTTGGAGGTCAGATTAAATTTTTATGTCTCTCCTCTACATACATTCAAATATTTAGACTGCCCTAATTGTATATATAAACTCAAATGCGGGTTATAAGCTGCCAATAAAATCAGCTCTAAGTAAATGATGTGTTCACACTTATAACCAAATACATGGACTCTTCCTTCTTCTAGGGGAGTTGATTAATTCCTACGTGGTTGGTCTAGAAGAGGTTCCTCCAGAAAGAGTAACTCCATCCCCTACCCCTAAATTCTGGAATAATTTATTAATACTGGGGTTGAGGAATGTCTAATTACCTTTCTGGAGGCACTTAAATGCATCCTTGTTGCAGTTTGATTTTTGACCATCCAGTTCACATTCTTTTCATGTAATTTTAAAAGAACTCTTTGGTCCTTGTGGCTGTTCTCCTTTTGGCCTTCCCAACAATGAAAAACACAAATCTCAGACAATTCTTCAAAGACTCCTTATTACTCTATTTCTCATCTTAGGCTTCATTTTCACCAGCTGGTCAGGCTATGTTTTCCATGCCTTCTGTACTCATGTTGCCCGAAGCAAACACATCAAGGACTTCAAGTGCCTATGGGCATTGATGGCAAATGTTATTTCAATCTAGGCTACAAGAAGTAGAAGGACCATTATGAAAGTTCACTTGCCAGAGAGTTGTTTCCTTAATCACATCTGGTTGATTGTTTAAACTAGTATTGTCTAATAGAAATATAAGGTGTCCATATAAGTAATTTTAAATTTAACAAAGGGAAAAAGAAACAGGTTAAAATAATTTTAATATGTTCTATCTCCCTAGAATATCCAAAATATTGTCATTTCAACATGTATCAGTATAAAGTTATTAATGAGGTATTTACATTCTTTTCTTTTTGTAACAAGTCTTTGAAATCCAATGTGTGATTTATACTTACATCACACTCATTTCTGACTAGCTACATTTCAAGTGCTTAATAACCACATGTGGCTTGTGGCTACCATACTGGAAAACATAGGTGTGAACTGTTAAAAGGAAAAGAGGGGCTTCCTTCCCTGGTGGCGCAGTGGTTGAGAGTCTGCCTGCCAATGCAGGGGACACGGGTTCGTGCCCCGGTCTGGGAAGATCCTAAATGCCGCGGAGCGGCTGGGCCTGTGAGCCATGGCCGCTTAGCCTGTGCGTCCAGAGCCTGTGCTCCACAACGGGAGAGGCCACAACAGTGAGAGGCCTGCATACGGCAAAAAAAAAAGGAAAAGAGAATGGAAGTGGAAGAAAATGAATCTATGTTGCCAACTATATTTCAGTTTCTGTGCTGTGCGTTTTTTCTTTTTTTAAGGTATTAGCTACTTTAATATTTACCTGAGAGTGAGATGTAGTCTCTGTTCTGTACTTGAGCAGACAAAGGTCCAGAAAAGTTAGATAATTTCTCCAAGTTCATTTTGCTCATAAATTCAAGAGTATGAATTCAGTCTCAGGTATGATCTCTTCCCATCTGGATTTTAATTACACTGAATTCTGAGTTGGCTGGCAGGGTAGGAGGACTGTGGGTTTTTTTCTTTTTTCCTAGATTGGCCATAGCTACTCTAATAGGTTTGATCCTGAGAGACAGATAAGGTATTCAGTAAGACCCATCTGGGGATGTTTTTATATTTGTCCTGGGACCTCGTATA